>NW_025421480.1:8080000-8680000 GCF_011764305.1 Mustela putorius furo | reverse complement strand
TGGGACTGGGGTTCAGCAGGCGAGGTATACAGGGCCGGGGTTTCAGGAGGCGCTCCCTCTCAGGGTCACACAGGAAGTATGCTCCACATGTCTCTCGTCTTCCGCTCCCATCCCTGGTCAGAGTGGGGTCACCTGGCGCCCCAGCAGGGGTGTGTTCGGGCTTCCTAACACCTGCACCAGGTGCAGAGGCCCGGCCGTCCTCTGAGAGCCCTGTTCCTTTCCTCACCCTATGGTGGGCTCTTGAAATAGAGAGCCTACCAAGTTTAAATTTTAACTTTGATCCTTTTATTGCATTTTTTAAAAGACTATTACGTTAAAAAAGAAGAGAGATAAAGATTGTTGGGTTACAGTGGAAAAACCCGATGAAAGCCACCGTGACCACCAGTCAGGCTCACGGCATCAGTGATGTCACACGGCTGTCCTGTCCCCTCTGAGATTCTTGACAAAAACCCGTACCTTCCACTTAGTCATGAGAAGAACCCAGACTGAGGCACGTAGTGCACAATACCTGGCCACTGTTCAAGACCGTCAGTATTAAGGAAAGGTCGAGAAGCTGCCACCAGTCAGAGGAGACCTGGAGGTTAACAACTGATGCAGTCTTGTCCCTGAATTGGATGCCCCAACAGAGAGAGGACATCGTCAGAGATGCTGGTAAAATCCATAGTCTGCAGTCTGTTGAACAGTGATCCGCCAGCACTGGTCTCTCAGTTTTCACAAATATTCCCTGGTAATAGAAGGTCTTCCTGGTGGGGGAGATCACGGAAGGGTTTATGGGAACTCGCTACGATCTTTGCAACTCTTCTGTAAATTGAAAACTGTCCCCCACAGACCGTGTATTTAAAAAGAGAAGACTGCTGTGCGGTAGCATTGTCAAGGCGAATATTGTCAGGGCCTGGCCAGGTAGTTGGAGGTGACAGAAACTGCCAGATTTCTGGATCATAGGAACTTCAAAGTAGAAGATGGAGTGACCAGCTGTTCTTGGAACCATGATCCCATCGTTGTGAGGAACCTTCACTGTGACTCCTCAGTGTCTGTCAGAAGCTTCCAGCTGACCCTCAGGTGAAGTCCATACCTGTCAGCGACATGTTACTCAACTAAGGAAAAGGTGGGACACGTTAAGCAGATATTCCTTGAGAGTATTCAAATTACATTGTTTGTCTTAAAGGTGAAAAAGAGATTGAGAGCATGCAGAGTTTATGGGGGACAGCTTATCACTGTGATATTTAATGTAACTAATGAAGGTCAAACTGACCCAAAACCTTTAGACTCTGAGGGCAAAGAATGACTAGCTAGAAACTAATGGAGTTAACTGAACAAGAAAGTCTTAAGCCCCTGTGTCAGTGAATGCAGGCTCTTAAAATTTAAAAACAAAATTGTGTACTTGGAGTCAGGTATTTCTCCCATCCCCCCCCCAATAAAACTGCTATTAAATCAATGGGGAGCTTAATATTGATGACGTCCTAGATTCCCAAAATAAGACTGTAAATACACTTTCCACATTTACGTGCCCATGGAACCCTGGGGTTCCTTGGAACCCATGTGGATAAAACCCTGTTTACTGCCTATTTGATATGGGATGAATTCTCAGCCTGAAGTCTGCCAAGATTGTAGTATTTAAATTTGGGGATGAGTGTGCAACACACTCAGTTACTGAGAGTTTCTGAATCCAAAGGAACTCTCTGTATAAATGAGCCCTGAAGACAGAGACCCAGCCTCGTGACTGACCACGGAGTCAGGCATTGGGTTGGATGAGACCTATGGATCCTTTTCAGAGTCTTTGAATGTGGTAAGGATGCCCAAACCTGTCCCTTCATTAGAAGACATGCCTGAAAACCAGGACAGTCTACATAGTTGGCAAAAGCCTTCCCTCCCTCCTGTAAGAAAGGCAGGGAGCTTCAGGAAACATATCTGGGGTGCCTGGGTGGCTCGGTCAGTTGACCGTCTGACTTCTGATTTCTGCTCGTGATCTCAGGCTTGTGAAATCGAGCCCTTCCTTGGGCTCCTTGCTCAGCATGGAGTCTACTTAAGATTCTCTCTCTCTCTCTGTCCCTCCCCCTGCTCTCTCTCTCTCAAATCTCTTTTTAAAAGGAAAAGGAAACTCACGTCTCTCCCTAAGAGAAGAAACAAACCATTTCTTTAACATGGGCTTGGGTGTTTGGGGCAAAGTTTCCCTGATTTTGAAACAGGATTCTCCCCCCCCCCTCTCTCTCTCTCACTCACACACACACACACACACACACACACACTCTCTCTTTTTTTTTTTTTTTTTTTTTTTTTTTTTTTTTTAATTTTTTATTGTTTATAAACATATATTTTTATCCCCAGGGGTACAAGTCTGTGAATCGCCAGGTTTACACACTTCACAGCACTCACCAAAGCACATACCCTCCCTAATGTCCATAACCCCACCCCCCTTCTCCCAACCCCCCTCCCCCCAGCAACCCTCAGTTTGTTTTGTGAGATTAAGAGTCACTTATGGTTTGTCTCCCTGCCAACCCCATCTTGTTTCATTTATTCTTCTCTTACCCACTTAAGCCCCCATGTTGCATCACCACTTCCTCATATCAGGGAGATCATATGATAGTTGTCTTTCTCCTCCGCTTGACTTATTTCGCTAAGCATGATACGCTCTAGTTCCATCCATGTTGTTGCAAATGGCAAGATTTCATTTCTTTTGATGGCTGCATAGTATTCCATTGTGTATATATACCACATCTTCCTGATCCATTCATCTGTTGATGGACATCTAGGTTCTTTCCATAGTTTGGCTATTGTGGACATTGCTGCTATAAACATTTGGGTGCACGTGCCCCTTTGGATCACCATGTTTGTATCTTTAGGGTAAATACCCAGTAGTGCAATTGCTGGGTCATAGGGCAGTTCTATTTTCAACATTTTGAGGAACCTCCATGCTGTTTTCCAGAGTGGTTGCACCAGCTTGCATTCCCACCAACAGTGTAGGAGGGTTCCCCTTTCTCCGCATCCTCGCCAGCATCTGTCATTTCCTGACTTGTTGATTTTAGCCATTCTGACTGGTGTGAGGTGATATCTCATTGTGGTTTTGATTTGTATTTTCCTGATTAGGCCCAGCTTATTCTTTTTAAAATGGCTGTGTTGTATCCCACAGTACAGGAGTTTTGTAATGTATTTATTCTCTTATAGTTGGTATTTGGGGTTGTTTCTTTTTTGTTGCTATTACAAAATTTCAGTGAATATCATTGTGTGTACATTGGTATATCTGTGTATTGTTGTGAGCATTTCTATAGGACAGTTAGTAAAAAGTGGAACTCATGAGTAAAAAGATACATTTATTTTTAATATTGACACACATTGCTAAATTATTTGAAAAGGTGGCTGTGCCAGTTGTATTTTTCTCCACCTGTGTATGAGAACACCCATTTCCCTACAGTTTTATCCACACTGAATTTATCAGTCTTCAACATTTTTTCAAATGTGGTGGGTAAAAATCATTTTATTTTCACTACTTTGATTATTGGTAGAGTTTAATATATTTCTATGTTTTTGGTCATTTGTACTTTATCTGAGTAAATTGGTTGTTCATGCTTTCATAGATTTTTTTAATGGGGTTTATATTTCGTAGTAATTTGTAGATGCTTAAAATGTGACTCTAAACTGTTATATATTATAGGTGTTTTTTTTTTTTTTTTTTTTTTTTTTTTTTTTTTTTAATTCACAAGCAAAGATTATTTTTGGCAATTAGAAAAGTTAGGCACTTCTCTGTTTATACATACCCATTATATACATAAATCCAAATGTACATTTATAAATATGTAGAGATGTGCTGCCATTTTTTATTAATTGTGAATATCCCAAATAATAATGTTAAAATAGCTAACATTATATTTATTGAGCACATATTATGTCCTAAGCACTGTTAAAGGTTTTATTTACATTATACGCAACTTCTTTCAATTAATTCCTTCTATTTCCATCTTTTTTTTTTTTTTTTTTTTTTTTTTTTTTTTTTTTTTTTTTTACATTTTTTTTTTTTTTTAATTTTTTATAAACATATATTTTTATCCCCAGGGGTACAGGTCTGTGAATCACCAGGTTTACACACTTCACAGCACACACCAAATCACATACCCTCCCCAATGTCCATAATCCCACCCCCTTCTCCCAAACCCCCTCCCCCCGGCAACCCTCAGTTTGTTTTGTGAGATTAAGAGTCACTTATGGTTTGTCTCCCTCCCAATCCCATCTTGTTTCATTTATTCTTCTACCCACTTAAGCCTCCATGTTGCATCACCACTTCCTCATATCAGGGAGATCATATGATAGTTGTCTTTCTCTGCTTGACTTATTTCGCTAAGCATGATACGCTCTAGTTCCATCCATGTTGTTGCAAATGGCAAGATTTCATTTCTTTTGATGGCTGCATAGTATTCCATTGTGTATATATACCACATCTTCTTGATCCATTCATCTGTTGATGGACATCTAGGTTCTTTCCATAGTTTGGCTATTGTGGACATTGCTGCTATAAACATTCGGGTGCATGTGTCCCTTTGGATCACTACATTTGTATCTTTAGGGTAAATACCCAATAGTGCAATTGCTGGGTCATAGGGCAGTTCTATTTTCAACATTTTGAGGAACCTCCATGCTGTTTTCCAGAGTGGCTGCACCAGCTTGCATTCCCACCAACAGTGTAGGAGGGTTCCCCTTTCTCCGCATCCTCGCCAGCATCTGTCATTTCCTGACTTGTTGATTTTAGCCATTCTGACTGGTGTGAGGTGATATCTCATTGTGGTTTTGATTTGTATTTCCCTGATGCCGAGTGATATGGAGCACTTTTTCATGTGTCTGTTGGCCATCTGGATGTCTTCTTTGCAGAAATGTCTGTTCATGTCCTCTGCCCATTTCTTGATTGGATTATTTGTTCTTTGGATGTTGAGTTTGCTAAGTTCTTTATAGATTCTGGACACTAGTCCTTTATCTGATATGTCGTTTGCAAATATCTTCTCCCATTCTGTCAGTTGTCTTTTGATTTTGTTAACTGTTTCCTTTGCTGTGCAAAAGCTTTTGATCTTGATGAAATCCCAGTAGTTCATTTTTTCCCTTGCTTCCCTTGCCTTTTGCGTTGTTCCTAGGAAGATGTTGCTGCGGCAGAGGTCGAAGAGGTTGCTGCCCGTGTTCTCCTCAAGGATTTTGATGGATTCCTTTCGTACATTGAGGTCCTTCATCCATTTTGAGTCTATTTTTGTGTGTGGTGTAAGGAAATGGTCCAATTTCATTTTTCTGCATGTGGCTGTCCAATTTTCCCAGCACCATTTATTGAAAAGGCTGTCTTTTTTCCATTGGACATTCTTTCCTGCTTTGTCGAAGATTAGATGACCATAGATTTGAGGGTCTATTTCTGGGCTCTCTATTCTGTTCCATTGATCTATGTGTCTGTTTTTGTGCCAGTACCATGCTGTCTTGATGATGACAGCTTTGTAATAGAGCTTGAAGTCCGGAATTGTGATGCCACCAACGTTGGCTTTCTTTTTCAATATCCCTTTGGCTATTCGAGGTCTTTTCTGGTTCCATATAAATTTTAGAATTATTTGTTCCATTTCTTTGAAAAAGATGGATGGTACTTTGATAGGAATTGCATTAAATGTGTAGATTGCTTTAGGTAGCATAGACATTTTCACAATATTTATTCTTCCAATCCAGGAGCATGGAACATTTTTCCATTTCTTTGTGTCTTCCTCAATTTCTTTCATGAGTACTTTATAGTTTTCTGAGTATAGATTCTGTGTCTCTTTGGTTAGGTTTATTCCTAGGTATCTTATGGTTTTGGATGCAATTGTAAATGGGATTGACTCCTTAATATCTCTTTCTTTCTGTCTTGCTGTTTGGTGTAGAGAAATGCAACTGATTTCTGTGCATTGATTTTATATCCTGACACTTTACTGAATTCCTGTATAAGTTCTAGCAGTTTTGGAGTGGAGTCTTTTGGGTTTTCCACATATAGTATCATATCATCTGCGAAGAGTGATAATTTGACTTCTTCTTTGCCGATTTGGATGCCTTTAATTTCCTTTTGTTGTCTGATTGCTGAGGCTAGGACCTCTAGTACGATGTTGAATAGCAGTGGTGATAATGGACATCCCTGCCGTGTTCCTGACCTTAGCGGAAAAGCTTTCAGTTTTTCTCCATTGAGAATGATATTTGCGGTGGGTTTTTCATAGATGGCTTTGATGATATTGAGGTATGTGCCCTCTATCCCTACACTTTGAAGAGTTTTGATCAGGAAGGGATGTTGTACTTTGTCAAATGCTTTTTCAGCATCTATTGAGAGTATCATATGGTTCTTGTTCTTTCTTTTATTGATGTGTTGTATCACATTGACTGATTTGCGGATGTTGAACCAACCTTGCAGCCCTGGAATAAATCCCACTTGGTCGTGGTGAATAATCTTTTTAATGTACTGTTGAATCCTATTGGCTAGTATTTTGTTGAGTATTTTCGCATCTGTGTTCATCAAGGATATCGGTCTATAGCTCTCTTTTTTGGGTGGGATCCTTGTCTGGTTTTGGGATCAAGGTGATGCTGGCCTCATAAAATGAGTTTGGAAGTTTTCCTTCCATTTCTATTTTTTGGAACAGTTTCAGGAGAATAGGAATTAGTTCTTCTTTAAATGTTTGGTAGAATTCCCCCGGGAAGCCGTCTGGCCCTGGGCTTTTGTTTGTTTGGAGATTTTTAATGACTGTTTCAATCTCCTTACTGGTTATGGGTCTGTTCAGGCTTTCTATTTCTTCCTGGTTCAGTTGTGGTAGTTTATATGTTTCTAGGAATGCATCCATTTCTTCCAGATTGTCAAATTTATTGCCGTAGAGTTGCTCATAGTATGTTCTTATAATAGTTTGTATTTCTTTGGTGTTAGTTGTGATCTCTCCTCTTTCATTCATGATTTTATTTATTTGGGTCCTTTCTCTTTTCTTTTTGATAAGTCGGGCCAGGGGTTTATCAATTTTATTAATTCTTTCAAAGAACCAGCTCCTAGTTTCGTTGATTTGTTCTATTGTTTTTTGGGTTTCTATTTCATTGATTTCTGCTCTGATCTTTATGATTTCTCTTCTCCTGCTGGGCTTAGGGTTTCTTTCTTGTTCTTTCTCCAGCTCCTTTAGGTGTAGGGTTAGGTTGTGTACCTGAGACCTTTCTTGTTTCTTGAGAAAGGCTTGTACCGCTATATATTTTCCTCTCAGGACTGCCTTTGTTGTGTCCCACAGATTTTGAACCGTTGTATTTTCATTATCATTTGTTTCCCATGATTTTTTTCAATTCTTCTTTAATTTCCCGGTTGACCCATTCATTCTTTAGAAGGATACTGTTTAGTCTCCATGTATTTGGGTTCTTTCCAAACTTCCTTTTGTGGTTGAGTTCTAGCTTTAGAGCATTGTGGTCTGAAAATATGCAGGGAATGATCCCAATCTTTTGATACCGGTTGAGTCCTGATTTAGGACCGAGGATGTGATCTATTCTGGAGAATGTTCCATGTGCACTAGAGAAGAATGTGTATTCTGTTGCTTTGGGATGAAATATTCTGAATATATCTGTGATGTCCATCTGGTCCAGTGTGTCATTTAAGGCCTTTATTTCCTTGCTGATCTTTTGCTTGGATGACCTGTCCATTTCAGTGAGGGGAGTGTTAAAGTCCCCTACTATCATTGTATTATTGTTGATGTGTTTCTTTGATTTTGTTATTAATTGGTTTATATAGTTGGCTGCTCCCACATTGGGGGCATAGATATTTAAAATTGTTAAATCTTCTTGTTGGACAGACCCTTTGAGTATGATATAGTGTCCTTCCTCATCTCTTATTATAGTCTTTGGCTTAAAATCTAATTGATCTGATATAAGGATTGCCACTCCTGCTTTCTTCTGATGTCCATTGGCATGGTAAATTCTTTTCCACCCCCTCACTTTAAATCTGGAGGTGTCTTCGGGCTTAAAATGAGTTTCTTGGAGGCAACATATAGATGGGTTTTGTTTTTTTATCCATTCTGATACCCTGTGTCTTTTGACAGGGGCATTTAGCCCATTCACATTCAGGGTAACTATTGAGAGATATGAATTTAGTGCCATTGTATTGCCTGTAAGGTGACTGTTACTGTATATGGTCTCTGTTCCTTTCTGATCTACCACTTGTAGGCTCTCTCTTTGCTTAGAGGATCCCTTTCAATATTTCCTGTAGAGCTGGTTTGGTATTTGCAAATTCTTTCAGTTGTTGTTTGTCCTGGAAGCTTTTTAATCTCTCCTTCTATTTTCAATGATAGCCTAGCTGGATATAGTATTCTTGGCTGCATGTTTTTCTCGTTTAGTGCTCTGAAAATATCATGCCAGCTCTTTCTGGCCTGCCAGGTCTCTGTGGACAAGTCAGCTGCCAATCTAATATTTTTACCATTGTATGTTACAGACTTCTTTTCCCGGGCTGCTTTCAGGATTTTCTCTTTGTCGTTGAGACTTGTAAATTTTACTATTAGGTGACGGGGTGTGGGCCTATTCTTATTGATTTTGAGGGGCATTCTCTGAACCTCCTGAATTTTGATGCTCGTTCCCTTTGCCATATTGGGGAAATTCTCCCCAATAATTCTCTCCAGTATACCTTCTGCTCCCCTCTCACTTTCTTCTTCTTCTGGAATCCCAATTATTCTAATGTTGTTTTTCGTCTTATGGTGTCACTTATCTCTCGAATTCTCCCCTCGTGGTCCAGTAGCTGTTTGTCCCTCTTTTGCTCAGCTTCTTTATTCTCTGTCATTTGGTCTTCTATATCACTAATTCTTTCTTCTGCCTCATTTATCCTAGCAGTTAGAGCCTCCATTTTTGATTGCACCTCATTAATAGCTTTTTTGATTTCACCTTGGTTAGATTTTAGTTCTTTTATTTCTCCAGAAAGGGCTTTTATATCTCTCGAGAGGGTTTCTCTAATATCTTCCATGCCTTTTTCGAGCCCGGCTAGAACCTTGAGAATTGTCATTCTGAACTCTAGATCTGACATATTACCGATGTCTGTATTGATTAGGTCCCTAGCCTTCGGTACTGCCTCTTGTTCTTTTTTTTGTGTTGAATTTTTACGTCTTGTCATTTTGTCCAGATAAGAGTAAATGAAGGGGCAAGTAAAATACTAAAAGGGTGGCAACAACCCCAGGAAAATATGCTTTAACCAAATTAGAAGAGATCCAAAATCGTGAGTGGGGGGAAAGGGGATAAAAAGAGGTTCAAAAAGGAAGAAAGAAAAAAAAAAACAAAAAGAAAAGAAAAAGAAAAAAAAAGAAAAGAAAAGAATTTAAAAAAAAAAAAAAAAAAACACCTAAGAAAAATGTAAATATATATATATATATATATATATATATATATTAGATAAACTAGTAAAAAATCGTTAAAAAAGAAAAAGGTAACAGTTAAAAAAAATTTTACCCGAAGGCGAGAAAAAAGAAAAAAGAAAAAAAAATGAAAAAGAAAAAATTAAATTAACTGCAAGACTAAAAAAAAAATCACAGGAAAAAAGCCATGAGTTCTGTGCTTGGCTTTCTCCTCCTCTGGAATTCTGCTGCTCTCCTTGGTATTGAAACCGCACTCCTTGGTAGGTGAACTTGGTCTCGGCTGGATTTCTTGTTGATCTTCTGGGGGAGGGGCCTGTTGTAGTGATTCTCAAGTGTCTTTGCCCCAGGCGGAATTACACCGCCCTTACCCGGGGCCGGGGTGAGTAATCCGCTTGGGTTTGCTTTCAGGAGCTTTTGTTCCCTGAGCGCTTTCCGTAGAGTTCCAGAGGACGGGAATACAAATGGCGGCCTCCTGGTCTCCGGCCCGGAGGAGCCGAGAGCCCAGGGCCCCACTCCTCAGTGCGCCCTCAGAGAACAGCGCCCAGTTACTCCCGTCTGCCTGACCTCCGGCCGCGCTCCGAGCTCACCGAGCCTGCGACCGGTTCAAGGTAACACCGAGCTGTGAGCTTACTGTCGGCTCTGTCTCTGTAGCCGGCTTTCCCGTTCCAATACCCGCAAGCTCTGTGACACGCAGACACCCCCGATCCTTCTGTGACCCTGCGGGACCTGAGGCCCCGCTGACCCCGCGTGGGCTTCGCCCCGGTTTAGCCTCTGGAGCGATGTCCCTCAGCGGAACAGACTTTTAAAAGTCCTGATTTTGTGCGCGGTTGCTCCGCCGCTTGCCGGGAGCCGGCCCCTCCCCCCGGGGTCTATCTTCCCGTCGCTTTGGATTCACTTCTCCGCCGGTCCTACCTTTCAGAAAGTGGTTGTTTTTCTGTTTCCAGAATTGCTGTTCTTCTTCTCCTCAATCTGCCGATGGATTTTCAGGTGTTTGCAATCTTTAGATAAGCTATCTAGCTGATCTCCGGCTAGCTGAAGCAGTCTCAGCTTGCTACTTCTCCGCCATCTTGACTCCTGACCTCCACACTCTCTTTTATAATCCCTGACCTTCTCCAGAATTAGCATCTTTTAAAAAAATATTTTATTTATTTATTTATTTGACACAGATCAAAAGTAGGCAGAGAGGCAGGCAGAGAGAGAGAGGAGGAGGAACCAGGCTCCCTGCCGAGCAGAGAGCCTGATGCGGGACTTGATCCCAGGACCCTGGGATCATGACTTGAGCTGAAGGCAGAGGCTTAACCCACTGAGCCACCCAGGTGACCCCAGAATTAGCATCTTTTTATTAAACGCCAGTGTGAAGGTTGTTTACCCACAAAGCCTTGCTTGGCAGTGTTTTCTGTTCTCCAGTCAGTGAGGGGTTAAAATGTCATTTCAGCAGTCACCCTCACAAGGGCTTTATTAATCCAATCCCCTGCTCCAGACTTGCCCTTTAGTCACTGGAAAACATTGAAAACCACTTCAAATGAAAAATACTGTCGGACTTGATCCAAATGTTGGCAGCCTTTGCATGAGCAATGCAGTCAAGTGGGCTGCGTGACAGGTGTGTTTGGAGCTGATGGAAACTTCCAGTTATTAATGGCTCTTCTGAGAGAAGGCTGTAGGGGTCGGGTCAACCCCAGCTAAAGTGGCAGAACAGCCCATGAGAGAGAATGTTAGGGAAGCACACGCTTTCCGCAGAGCATTCCCAGGTCGTGGGTCTGGAAGGACCTGGAAGCGTTTCTCAGGTATGTGTCTTTGCCCAGTGCTAGTCCTTGCCACCGGTGGAGACCAGAAGGGAAGTTTCCTGCTTGGCATCCATCAGCGTGGAAGAATAATGCTGTTAGGGATGCCTGGGTGGCTCAGTTGGTTGAGCGGCTGCCTTCGGCTCAGGTCATGATCCCAGTGTCCTGGGATCGAGTCCCACATCGGGCTCCTTGCTCAGCAGGAAGCCTGCTTCTCCCTCTGCCTCTGCCTGCCACTCTGTCTGCCTGTGCTCACTCTCTCTGACCAAAAAAAAAAAAAAAAAAAAATGCTGTTGGGGGCACCTGACTGGCTAAGTCATTTAAGCATCTGCCTTCGGCTCAGGTCATGATCCCAGTGTCCTGGGATCAAGCCCCACATGGGGTTCCCTGCTCAGTGGGGAGTCTGCTTCTCCTTCTGTCAACCCCTCTGCCTGCTTGTGTGCACTTTCTCTCTCTGTCAAATAAATAAATAAAATCCTAAAAAAAAAAAAAAAAGGAAGATGCTGTTGTTAACATTTGTGTACACCTTTTTTGTGGACATGTTTGTTTGGGGAGCTATTTTGGGGGGAATCCAAAAATGTATAACTTTATTAAAGTATTAATAAATTTATTAAAGTTGACACACACTGTTGTGTTAGTTTCGGGGGTTCAACTAGTGATTGAACAGCTCTGTACATGATGCTGGGTTTCCCACAGGTGTAGCTCCTGCCTGTCACGTACAGCCTTAGTTGTAGCTAGATTTGTAGCTTACACCATTAGTTGTATTCCCTTTGCTGTTGCCTTCGTCTGTGACTTGCTCATTCTGTAACTGGAAGCCTGCACCTTCCACTTACCTTCCCCTGTTTTGCCCCTTCTCCCCCATACCCTCTGCTCTGGCAAGTACCAGTTCTCTGTACTTCTGGTTCTGTTTCTGCTTTTTTGGTTTTTGTTTGTTTTGTTTTATAGATTCTACATGTAATTGAAATCATTTGTCTATGACTTATTTCATTTAGCATAATACCCTCTAGGTCCATCCATGTGGTCCCAGGTGGCAAGATTTCCTTCTTTTTATGGCTGAGTAATATTTCTGTGTGTGTGTGTGTGTGTGTGTGTACACGCATGCACATGCGCGTGTGCCTGTGACACAAACACTTAGATTGGTTCTATGTCTTGGCTCTTATAGATAGTGCTGCAGTCAGCATGGGGTGCATAGATCTTTCCAAATCCATGTTTTTGTCTTCTGTGGGTAAATGCTCAGTGGTGTAATTTCTGGATCGCATGGGATTTCTGTTTTTAATTTTTCGAGAAAACTCCACACTCCAAACTCCAAACTTCATGTTTGCCACAATGACTACACCAACTTACGTTCCCAGCAAGTGTGCACCAGGGTTCCTTTTTCTCCACATCCTCGCCAACACTTACTGTGTCTGTTTGATCCTAGTCATCCTGACAGGGTGAGGTGATGGCTCCCTGTGGCTCTGATTTGCATTTCCCCGAAGATGAGTGATGTTGAGCATCTTTTCATGTATTAGAGGCATAAGTTTCCATTTCTCTCAAGCATATACCTAGGAGTGGAATTGCAGGGTCACATGGTCACACTGTATTTAATATTTTTAGGAACCGCAAAACTGTTTCCCAGAGATGTGCGTAATTTTACATTCCCTCCGGGATACAGAAGCGTTCCAGTTCCTCCATCTCCTTACCATCACCTGTTATTATCCATCTGCTCAGTTCCCCAGTTGTCCTGGTGGGTGTGCTCTGTAGTTTGATTCACCTTATTGGCCATTTGTGTTTCTTCTTTGGAGGACTGTCTGTTCAGATCTCTGCCCATATTTTAAAGGGGTTATTTGTCTTTACATTATTGAGTTGCTGTAGTTCTTCATAAATTCTGGAGACAAATCCTTTACCACATCTGTGATTTGCAAATACTTTCTCCCTTTTTGTGGGTTATCTTTTTGCCTTTTTTTTTTTTTTTTTTTTTTTTAAGCACAAAGGTGTTTAATTTTCATGGTGACCAATTATGTTTTCTTGCTTCTGTTTTTGGTGCCATATCTAAAACATCACTGCCTAACAGAAGGCTGTGAAGATTTATACACATGTTTTCCTCTCGGAGTTCTGTGGTTTGAGTTTTTACGTGAAGGTCTTTGACTAATTTGAGTTAAGTTTTGTATATTGAATGAGGTAGGGATCCAACTATCTATGTCATGCACATATCCAGCTGTTACATATCTTTTAAAAAGAAAGACCAGAGCCTTTCCTGGACAGTCACACTGGCTTGTCTGAGGGATCACCTAGTCTGCACAGCTGCTTCCCAAGTTGAGGAGCTGGTGTCAGGAGAACATAGAGACTCTTGATTTCAACAAAAATAAACACCCCTTACACAGGGGCTGAAAGAGCCAGAACTGGCATCTCAACCCCTGGCCAAAGCTACAGCCCTCCTGCTCACAGATGGAGCAGCGTGGGCAGATCACTGATGCCCTATCTAAGTAAGGCTCCGTGGTCTTCCCCATTTAAAGGGGAGCTACTTGGGATATAAACCCCAAGAGAGCAGGAACTTCGGCTTTGTTTTCATCTTGTGTCGCTGGGACCTAGAATCATGCCCAGCACATTGTAGGCTCCCAATAAACACTTGTTGATTAAGGAAATAAATAATAACCTCAATTATGTATTCCCCCAGGATTATTATATGGAAAAATTCTTTTTAAATAATGTGTTCGGGCATTTTGTAGGCTGTACAATGCTACTGAAATGTATGATTTCCTTGCTTTGTAGTGGAAAGGGAGTTGTGGTAGCAATAACCATACAGCAGACCTGCAAATGAGGTGAATATATATTTTCTAGAAGGTGTAATTTCATTTTCAAGGTACTAAGGAACCAGCGATCCTTTAATAAAGTTAATTTATTAAAGGATTTTGAGGTCATCAAACGTTAACGCCCTTCTCTGGATTTTCACACTTCATCCTGGAGAGAATTGCATTTTCTCTGGCCTTCCTAAGAGCCAGCAATATTGGAGTCGGGGGGGCGGGCAGTGGGGGAAGAGCAGGCAGAGCCTGTCTTGTCTTCCAGTCATTTAATATCGGGATAAGGACTGAGAATTTGCATTACTCTTTATTCATTTCTTTCCGTTCAGTATTTCTTTTTATCTCTTTTTCCCCTGTAGAAATAAAAAAGTAGTCCTTTCATATGCCCTTAAAATGACTGAATGTAAGATTTAACCTCTCTTTTTGTGCCTGCCCACTTAGGGCCTGAAGGCAAAATTCTGCAGAGAAATTCTAAAGAATCCTGATGAAATGGGGTCTGGCACCAGGAGCAGTGGGAGAAGACCAACCAGGAGGCAGAAGACCGGGTTCTGGACCCGAGTCTTCATTAATTAGCTCTGTAACCAAACAAGTCAGTTTCCATCTCTGGGTTCTAGTTTCTCATCTGGAGAACAGAATGTTGAGCCAGGAGCTCCTAAGGACCCATCCAGCTCTTACAGTGCATGGTTCTGTGGTGTGTCCGGCCAAGAAGCACTTCCCTGGGCCACATCCCCGTAGCTTAGTCGGGGTGGCAGGAGCACACCTCCCTTCTCGGAGGATCAGACGGCAGTGTGTAACGCCCCCTGTGAGAGTGCACGTTAGCTGGGTTCAGCTGTGCAAAGTACGGGGAGCATCAGTGGGAGCATCTGATGATCGGGAGGAAGCGAGTCGTGGCCTGGGCCTTGAGGGAATCAGGGGATTGGGACTGGGTGAGAAGTCAGGTACACAGGTCCCCCAGATGGGGAATGGCTGGGGAGGCAGGAGGCGAGTGAGCAGGGCAGACAGCCCTGGGCAGGAGTGGAGAGTTTAGGGCTCCACGCCACCCCTGCAGCTCAGGGGCACTGTGTCCTCGGGTATCACCTTCTGCGTCTAGTCCTCAGCATGTGTCTCTGTGATGTCACTCAGTGGGAAGGAAGGCAAGCTACTGATGGACAGCAGCTGTTGAGTCAGAGAGGCCTGGGGGAGCGGCCTCTAGATGGCTCACTTTGAAACTGTGTGACCTTGAATGTCATTGGATGTCCCTGGGCCTCAGCTTTGTCCTCTGCAGAGCACAATAATGCCCTTCGAGGGTTGCTCCGAGGACAGGGTGAGAAGAACTGACTGGCACAGTGGGAGTTCTCAGCAGGTGGCAGTGGGAGGGGTCATGTTAGTGAGTCTGAATTGAAAGAAGCTTCTAAGACAACCATTTGTTGAAACAAGGCATCAAAACACCTGTGGGAACACGACGGAATGTTGCGCAGCCTTGGAAAAGAAGGCGATGTTGTCGTGTGCTGCAACATGGAAGAACCTGGAGGACATGGTGTTAAGTGAAATAAGACCATCACGAAAAAAAAAATTAATGTTACAATTCCACTTAGGCGAGGTATCTGAAGTCGTCAAACTCCTGGGAACAGAAGGTAGGATGGTGTGCCCCAGGGCTGGCAGTAGGGCTACCCAGGGAGATGTTTAACAGGGATAAAGTTTTGATTTTGCAGGATGGAAAAGTTCTGCAAATTTCTTGCACAACTTTGCAAATATACCCAGCAGTCCTGAACTGGGATGGGGGACAAAATCTGGCGGAGGGATGCATATTCTCTAGCTTTTATCTAATAAATATGTGATGCGGTATGTGATGCTTGGTGCTGGAAGCAGAAGCAAAGATACTGAGACACTAAAGCACAGAAAGTCCCTGCCTTCAGGGGAGAAAATAATGGAAGCCATCTTAGATTCCTCAGTTCCAATCCCAGATACACCATTGCTGGGCCTGTGACCTTGAACAAGTTCCTTGATTTCTCTAAACTTTAGATTTTTATAGATATAAGTATGCATAATTCCTGTCTAGCTCACAGACTGTCTGAGGAACTAAATAAGAATGTGTTTGGACACACGCCCTGTGAGCACACCTGTCACCCCATTCTCCTCTCCTCTCCCCACCAGGCTCGCAGTCTCGTGGGCTGCACAAACCACAGAGGCATTATGTAAAGGGGGCATTCAGGGAGTGCCAAGTAGGGCTTCATTCCACTTTATGAGCCCCTACTAGCCTGGATGGGGGGAAGCAGGCCAGATGAAGGGGCCCCTGTTACGGGCTGAGTGTATGTGTGTATGTGTGTGCGTGTGTGCGTGCGTGTGTGCGTGCACACATCTGAATCTCCCCAGCTCCCAGATTTCATCTGTTGAGTCCTCCTCCCAACGTGATGGTGTTTGCAGGTGGGGCCTTTGCAGGTGGTCAGGTTTAGGGCATGTCACAAGAGTGGAGTGCTCACGATGAGATTTTAAAGAGAGACCACAGAGCCAGCTCGCTCACTCGCTTTCTCTGCCACGCAAAGACCCCGCAGGCAGTGGGGCTATGTGGCCTGGGCTCTGCTTCCTTCAGACACAACTCACAAGTTGGCTGTGATGACGGCGGGCAGATCCCCCTGCTCCTGGCAGTCCTGAGCGGGAGAGTAAGTGGATCTGCAACAGAGCATGTGAGGCTTCTCGGGTCCCTGCGTGTGAGCAGCCGGTGCCTTGCTGTCCCTTTGGCCGTGGCAGCCCCTGTGCACTGTTCTTCTCCAGCAGCACGCTGCCCTCCCCGGTGCAGTCGGCTGTGACAGGCTGAATCCAGGAACCTCACCCACCCTCGGTACCCAGGGCCCTGCCAGAGTTCTCGGCATGGTGCAGCCTTATCGTGGAGCGCGTCTGCCATGGAATCAGAGCAGTTCTTCCAATTTTCTCTCCTCGGCTGGCGTTCTTGTTATTTTGCCTGTCCTCTTGACAGCAGAGTAAGAGAGCCGAATTCCCTGTCTTCTAGGCTTCTCTGAAAGGTCACCCAGCAGCTGAAGTGAATGACTAGGGCAGGGGCGGGGGGAACACAGAGGAGAGGAAGTCAACAGAGGGGAAGTAGGAATAGCCAGAGCTTCTTGAATGAGCATCTATGAAAACCGTCCATATGGCCGAATTTGATCAATCCTCCCGAGACTGTTGACATGGGTGGGAGCTTTGCCTGGACGAAACAGTTGGTGCAAGAAATTGCAATAATGTGCAGCACCAAACATAGATGTTTGTATGCAAAGCTATATGTTCTTATTTCCCCTTCCTTCATTGTCTCTAAGGTATGCCTCTCTGTGCACCGACGCCTACAGCCTCTGAAAAAGGAATGCATGTGTCTGTGAGAGACAGAGTGCAGGCCTGTGCCAGGGAGTGAGGGAGAGCTCGAGCACACAAAAGTTTAAGGAAGAGGCAGAGACAGAGACAGAGGGTAAAAAAAAAAAAAAAAAAAAAAAAAAAAGATTTTCAAATTGTCTTGGCTATTCAGGGTCTTTTGTGGCTCCATACAAATATTAGGGGTTTTTTGGTCAAGTTCTGTGATAAACACGATTGGTATTTTGATAGTGATTACATTGACTCTGTAGGTTTTGTTGAGCAGTATGGACACTTTAACAGTATTAATTCTCCCAGTCCATGAGCATGGTATATCTTTCCACTTATCTGTGTTACCTTTGATCTCTTCTATCAGTGTTTTCAGAATACAGGTCTTTAGTTAAATTTATTTCTAGCTATTATATGTGTTTTGATGGGATTGTTTTATTTATTTCCCTTTCTGCTGTTAGTGGTATATAGAAATGCAACAGATTTCTCCTTAGTGATTTTGTGTCCTGTAATTTTACTGAAGTTCTTTATTAGATCAAATCATTTTCTGGTGGAATCTTTAGAGTTTTCTGCAAACAGCATCATGTCAACATCTGCAGACAGATTAACTTCTTCCTTACCAATTTGGATGTCTTCTGTTTCTTTTTCCTCTCCCTTTGTTATGGTTACATTAAAGCTGTGGTGTCCATGTGCTATGGAATATTACTCAGCCGTAAAAAAGAATGAAGTTTTGCCATTTGAGACAATGTGGATGGACCTAGAGGGTCCTAGAGGCTAAGTGAAATAAGCCAGACAGAGAAAGACAGATACTGTATGACTTCACTCATACATGGAATCTAAAACACAAAACAAATAAACAACAACAACAGAGAGAAATAGACTCAAATATAGAGAACAAACTGGTAGTCGCCAAAGGAGAGGGGGTGGGGGATAGTCGAACTGGGAGAAGGGGATGAAGAGGAACAAACTTCAGTTATAAAGTAAATCGTGGGGATCCAACGTACTTTGTTGGGGATCCAGTCAATAATATCATCATACACTTACCGTGGTAAGCATTTTGTAACGTATGTAATTGGCAAATCACTCTGACATTTACTATTATATGCCAACTGTACCTCAATTAAAAATTAAAAAAATAAAATTATCCTAGAAGAGATGGGGCAAGAAAGATGATAAGAATCAGGCCCTCCAAATGCTGTTCCTCCAATAAGCTGTGTTCCCTTTTGTGTTGACTTATCCAGCCCCCTTCCTCGATCATTCCATACTTCACAGCACAGAACTATGCTCTCCCTCATCCGGGCCCTTATGCCTGTGGGGAGGCAGAGAGAGACGATGAAGAAGGCAGGGCCCAGGGACCCCTCTGCTCTCCCAGTGTCTGAGCACCCTGGAGGGGCCGGAACCGCAGCAGGGGACCAGTTCTGTGTGTGTTAAGCCCTCACTTTGACTCAGCCCTATCCTTATAAAGATTTGAAGACCCTTTTCTGGTGGAGGATTTTATAAAAATAGGCTTTGTGTCACATGGGTGAAAGTGCCTTCCGATGGAAGAGTCGAAGAAAGCCTCGAGGGCCCCTCAAGGGGCCAGGGAGAGGAGCCAGTGGGTGGCGATGGCCTGTGACTGCTAGGGAGTCCTCGTCCTCAGCTGGGAAAGCAAGCACCAGTGTCTGGCTCTGGCTCTGGCTCTTTCTACGTAGCTGAAAGGACCTCTCATAGCAGAGGTCCCCTTGGAGGGGGGTTCTGTCTGGCTGGCAGTGGCTCAGCTGAATGCTGCGTTGCTGCCAGCTTCCTGTCCTGAAGGGTGTCCGAGGGTCCCGTGCATCTGAGCGTGGCTACGGCCGACAGCAGCACAAACCCCACTCCCTGCTCGGACATGGTGCCGGGCCCCCCGGGAGTGCTCTCCGGAGCAGGGCAGTTTCCCACTGCTGTCTGCACTCAAACAGCCTCTGTTTCCTCTTCAGTGGATGCTCCGTTGTAACGCACTGGGAGAAAATTCTGGGTTTCTTGGGGGAGAGGTTTAGCAGAGAGGCCGACAACAGGAAGGAGCCCTCGGTTCTGTTTGTTTGATCTCTGAGCGTGGATGGACACGCTGGCTCCTCCCCCCACATGCCAGGGCTTTGATCACAGTGTCTGTGAGGGGCTCTGGTCCACCTTCCTCCACGGTGTTGTGCTGCTCTTTTAAAAGAATCGCGGACTGCAACTTACCTGCTCACCCAGAGAAGGCAGATGCCGTGGGCCCATGCCTGAGTCACCGGGAGGCAGCTCGGGAGGACGGCAGACACACCAGATATGGAGTCCCAAACCCAGGTCCGAGGCCTCAGCTATGCACTTTCCTAGCAGGCCAGGTGGCAGTTTTCGGGCCGAGTGTGGAAAGCGAGATTTTTTTTTTTTTTTTTTTTGGAAAGCGAGATTTTGATTCCTCACTCAGAGGGGCTGATGCCGTGAGCCAGAGGCTGTGGACATGCTTTGTAGACTGTAAAGGGCCAAAGAAATTACCTTTTGTCACCATCCTCATCTCTGAACGGTGTTGAGAACCGTGTCGCAGAGGAGGGACTGTCCCCTCTCATCAGGTTGCCGTTGGCAACAGGATCAGAGTCCTTGCTCAGGTGGGATGCTCACACTTTCATATGCGTCCGGACCCCTTGAGATCAAACATAGACTCTTGAGACCTTCCCCCTTGCAGATCCCAGCTGGCCTGGGATGCATGTGTAGCTAGCGCCCCTAGTGATTTTATTTATTTGAGAGAAAGAGTGTGTGTTTGCGCATTAGTTGGGCCGGGTTGGGGTGGGGGGGCAGAAGGGGAAGGAGAAAAAGAGGGAAAGCATCCCAGGCAGACTCCGCACTGAGCGCAGAGCCCGATGTGGGGCTCAGTCTCACATCCCTGAGATCATGACCTGAGCTGAAAACAAGAATTGGACACTTAACCCAACGCCCCAACTATTCTTGTGCAGGTTATCCTTAAGTTCTACTTCGGGAAAAATTAGGGTGCACTGTGGGCCTGAGTGGCCATGGAGATTGGGTCAAGAGCCCCGCCTTGCCGTGTCCACGGGCACCCCCACTCCGGGCCACAGGCAGGGAACACTTCGTGCCGAGTTAGCCAGCAAAAGTCCCACCTCTGCCACTGAGGGGCACCCCCGTTTGTTAATGAGGCTTCCTGTGTTTTTCCGGGTGAGATGTTGGGCTTCCTGTAGTTGTGGGTAAGAAGCAACACTGGGCTCCCAGATTTCTATTGCTGAGTTTTGAATCCATTTATAATTTTGGAGGCAGGGCCGGAGCCCATCCCAAACTCCAGTTCCAGCATCTGGCAGAGTCCCTGGGAGCTCAGTGTGGGGGTCCCTGATGGGAGCGGCCCTGTGTCTCACATTGGAGGTCCCGCTACACCACAGGAATTACCTGGCTTGCCCTAACGTCCTGTTCTTTGAAGATGTAGAGAAGGAATCCAGACACTCTCCTGCTCCAGCTTCTGTCTCCCTGATGGCTCCGTGAGCTGAGTTTTACCTTCATTCATCTCAAGTGCTAGCCCAAGCCCTTTGGTGAGAAGGAAGCCTGGGGAGCAGAGAGGCGAGTGTGTCTGCAATCACATCCATGGTTGTGAGCTTGCGCCCGATGATCTGCGTGCTGGGACATTTGCTGGGAACGTGAAAATTCTGGCCAGTGGAAGGTCCCAGACCCGTCCTCCCCGATGCCCTTGGAAAGCTGGCCAAGTGACCTCAAATCCTTAGAAAAAGCAGCCCAGATCAAATGTGTCATTTGAATGCACTCCTACGGCTCACAGGTCCCAAAAGGGACCCGCTCACGGGTCCCTGGGACCGCGGGCGTGCAGACCCAGAAGGTCAAGGCTTTAGAGTTCTCTTTCTGCCCCAGTGAATGGAGAAGATCAAGAAAGAAGCGGGGTTTTTCTGTTCGTTTGTTCGTTTATTAAATCAGAGCTGTACCTGTGCGGACACTTGGTGTTGCCTCGCACGTTTTCCCACCGTAACTTCCTCACATTTCTGGGAGGACCGCGGCTTGGATCATTGGCGAGAGCTCTAGAGGGCGTGATTAAGTTGTCTCCATTCAAGGCAGGAGGGTTCCAGCAACACAAGTGCGGTCGCTCAGAGCTGCGGGGCCCACCGGAGTTCACGGTTCCCTAAGCAGCCGTGTTGCACATCCTTGCGAGACAGGATTTGCACCGACAGGGACTTCTGTCCGTTTCAGTGTCTCCCACAGTAGCACCGACAGCATTCGGCCTTCCGTTTATTATCCCTCTTTCTTCCTGATCGTAAAAGTAATGCCGTCCAAGTTGTACAGTTTCTTAAAGTGATCAAGGTAAAGCAGGGAGGAGGCCCACAGTCGTGTCCCCTAAAAGCAGCTACGATCAGTGTTTCCACTCAGCCCCCACCCGCGAGGGGCCCACCCCCAAATAGTGTCAACGCGCAGTTTGTGCCTTTCTCTTGAAGACAGCTCCTCCACTGGTCCCCGTGGTTTGTGGTTTCCAGAGCCTTCCGACAGCTTCCTGGTCTTGCTGGGAGGGCTTCTGTGGGCCTTTTAGAAATCCCAGTAAACTCTGACTTGCTGGGCCATTACCCAGCTAGTCTCTAGCCATGCCCTCAAGGTGAGTAGGTGAATTAGGATGGGGCTTACTCTCCGAAGTCTTTGCTGGTTCTCTCTTTTCAGGTTACTTTCCCTCTGGAACCCTTTCCTGTCATCTGTAAGGGCTGCTTCTGCTGCCAGGCAGCCGTCTTCATTCATTCATGGGCTGGATTCCTTTAACTCTTACCTCAAGGCCCCTGCCGAGCTTGTGCCCTGGGGAGGGAGGTTTGCCTCTCAAGGGGTGTGGGGACCCTCATAACTCTCACCCAGGGGAACCTCGTGAAGTGAACGGAGCAGTCGGGTTAGTGGTCCCCCTCCTGCGCCCCCTCCTCCCCACCATCCCCCCCCAGCTGCGTCTCTGTTCCTTGCTCAGATTAAAGCCTGGTGTCCCCTTTGGGAGAGATCCACTCGCCCACAGCAGTTTTTACCAGAACAGGAGAGGTGTTAATGATCACGTCCTGACGAATGCGGAAGCACTGGTCTTTCCTGCCGCTCTCGGCGGTGAGCGCGTCTTTCTCCTTTGTTCCTGCTGCTAGCTGGGTGGCTCATTCCCACCGAATGATGAGGAATGTTCTCTGTCCACTTACCCTGCCGAGCTTCTCTAGACTGAACCCAAGGATGTTCTCCCAGAAAAACGCGCCTCCCTCTCTTGGGTTGAGTCCTGCTGCAGGTCTCGTGTTGGTCATAACGGGAGGAGCTGGGGACGACCATGACAGCTCAGCACAGCCTCCCACAAAGCATGGGACCCACACATGTGCGACTGTGTTCCCGCCTCACCCGTCCTCATGCTCATCACACAGCAGTCGTGGCACCTGCTGGAGGGGCAAAGCTATGACACATTCCGGAACATCTACAGGAGGATGGCTGACACATTTGGGGAACTGACCTCGTCCCAAGTCCTTGGCACAAGCCTGTCTTCATGGCCCCAGAGGATAAAGCAATCATTGACTCAGAGATAAAAAGAATTTTAGACTTAAAAAGGGATTCTGAAATTCTCTGACTCTTTCTTATGATGTTCTTAGGGTCCACAAAGGTGAATGAGTTGCCTACACATGTGACTGACTAGTGTCTTGCAGCCAAATCCTGGCCATGGGCAGATTCATGCCCCAAAGGTCCTGCCAATCTCAAGCCTCTGAAAATAGTCATCGTCTTTTCCCAGAAGGACATCCTCTATTATCCCTGTGACTAGAAAGTCAGTTTTGAGGGGTGCCTGGTGGCACAGTCGGTTAAATGTCTGACTCTTTGTTTCTGGCTCAGGTCATGAGCTCGGGGTTGGGAGATCGAGCCCCACGCTGGGCTCTGTGCTCAGCAAGGAGTCTGCTTGAGATCCTCTTCCTCTGTCCTTCTCCCCACCCCGATAAATACATTTTTAAAAATCAATTTTGAAACAACCTAGGCAAAGAAGAGAGGATGTTTACTCAGCTAGCGTGATATAATGGAAAGAATGCGGACTTCGGAGCCTGGCCGACGCGTATGCAGATCCAGATTCTTAGACGCACTAGCTGAGTGATCTCAGGCAGTAGACTTAAGCCCTCAGCCCCCCAGTTTTCATCACATGGCAAGTGAAGTGAACAACCCAGCCTTCCAGACTTCATCCAAATAGGAATGGAGTAGCCCATAGAGCACCTGTGCCGTGCGCCGTCTAATTTTTAACATCCAGGAAGTGATGGTTATTAGTCACTTGGGGTCAGAGATCTGTTCACGCGTCACTGTTCGAGTGGGGAAGAGCGCTCTCTCCAGATACCGAGTTTGTTGTGCGTCTGGTAGAGGCTGGAAACGGCGCTGTGGTTGAAAAGGCAACACGACAGGAACAAGCAAATTGTGTCATTAACTGTTCCAGAAACCTCACATGAGGCGTTTTTCCAAATTCCAAAGATTCGAGGCTGCCGTCCTTTAAAGAAATCATGTTAAAAGCGTAGTGTTAAGAAACCCAAGACTTCCAACATTTCAAATCTGTCTGGGAGTACAGCTACTCGGAGCATAACCAATATTTAATGGATCCTGTCTTTTTGATGATAATTACAGCATTCTAAAGTAGGCTTTAAACACATCTGTATACCTGAACCGCTGCTTCGAAATTACTTGCTTCAAGGGGGCATTCAGTCTCTTGCTCAACTTTCAAGTTAGGTAACTACTGTTTAAATTGATGGCAGGTGTTTGGTCTATAAATAAAGGTTGTGCTTGTTTACCCGAGGTAGTCTGTATTTGCACCCCACCAGGGAAGGGGCGAGGCCACAGGGGTAAGCCCCATTAATGTGCAGCACCTCGATGCTCCCCAAAACACGGGGCATTCATAGCCCAGCTTGGGGCGGGGGTGGGGGGACTGATCGACTTTGCATCATCCCCTCCCCCCGGCCCGGGCGGAGCTTTGGGCGTATCACAGGAGCCATAGACGGATCTCCTGTGCCCCCACTGACCATGGTCTTGGCAGTTCCGATCCTGTGCAGACAAAGATGGTTACGTTTCTGGAAATGGAGGAGGATTTGGGGAGACTCTGAATGGAAGCCCTGGCTGACTGTACCCCAGTTGTGTGCCGTCATTCCCCAGGGGAGAGCACGTCTGATGCTGGAGGAGCTCTAGAAGTGTCTGTGCTGGTCTGGCCTGCGTCCTCGTTTCAGAGTCTCCTGAAACTGTCCCCTGAAACCTGGCTGTCCTATCAGCCAGGTTTGTCCGAGCGGGCACATGCGCTGTGTCTCGTTTCCTACCGCTGCGATCTCGCAATCTTGGTAATCCGAAGAAGGGCATCCTGGTGTCGCCTCCCTGTCTCCCTAACCTGAGGACTCTGTGTCTATGGGACTGGCTGTCATCCTGAGGAGGTCAGCAGTGGGCACCCCAAGAAGCAGACCTCTGAGTACTGGTGCGAAAAGTTAACACACTACTCTTTTCTCCTTCTGAACCCACTGGGCTCAAAAAGCAGGGGCTTGTGCTGCCCCCCTGTTGACTGGGACCTGCACTGCTGGGATGGTTGCAGCTCGACCCAGGCGTGGTGTCACTGAGAGTGATGCAGGAAGTCACCCCGAAGCCCAGTCAGCACGGCACTGGGTGTTGGAGTGGGTTTGATGGAGAGTTGGAGGTGGTCCGAGGAGGGAGATGGGTACAAAGCTGGAGAAGAGTGAAGTGACAAGTGGTTCTGCACCGTCTTTTTTTCCTCCTATTTGTCTGACAGATGGATTTGCAGTCTCACTGTCAGACGGTCACTAACACCGAGGTACACACTTGTGATGAAGCTCCTACTAGTGCGGCACCACAGCGGCAGCGCACGCGCACATGCACACACACACACACACACACCCCAACACCTCAGAACCTTGAGAAGCTTAGAAGGTCCACATATGCTTGAGGAGGGGGCACTGGGGTCACCTTCAGCTGTCTCCCCACCCGCCCCGGCACCAGCTCCCAGGAGGCCCGCTCTTTGAAAGAGTTCAAAGGCTAAGCCTCGAGTCCTCACCAAGACCTTCTGAGCTCCATTTTGCTAGAGACTTGTGTGGTGGTGTGGCTTTCTTCCCATTTCCCTTTAGAACTGATGGTTTGCAAACATCGTGGAGACAGGGAGGAGAGGTGTGTAGCTCTGTGCACGGCTGAGCGTGGAGGCCTGTGTTGTGTGTCGGGAAGTGAAGTGGGGACTTGGGGAACGCGTGTCCATGCTGTTGCCTAGCTCTGAGAAACAAAGCAGCAAGCCTGGCATCTCTGGACCTGATTTGTCAAAAAGAAAAAAAAAGGAAAAAAAAAAAAAAGGAAACACCCCGGCCAAGAGCCTTTATCTGTTTAATGTAGCAGAACTCAACTGCAGGAAAGTCGTTTCTGTGTTAGCATATCACGAAAATGTGCCGTGCAGCTGCCTGAGAGCAGCCGGGGGCCGGCCTGGGTTATGATCTGGAAGAATTCGAATCACCCTTTATTTTTTTTTTTTTTTTCGCCCGTTCTCATTTTGATTTTGGCAGAAGAAGAGAATCCTCCCAAGAGATTTAATTATTTCCCTTCAAAATTCTCTTGGAATCATAATGACTATTAAAAATTGAAGGCACCCATAGCTCATGCTATTCAGCTTAACTGGTAATTAAAGTGCAATTAAATTTTTCACGGTGTAGATTGTGTCTGTTTTTTTCAGGGAAATTACAAACTCCGGGCCCTTGAGAGTTATGGGATTAATCTATAGACATTTAATAATTCAGCTTTGATCAGATGCAGTCACTGATGGGTCTCTGGAAGGGAAGGGGGGGGTTGTCGAGGATTGTTTTGTTATTAATGATGCATTTTAATTTTATTTGGTTTCTTAGAGACCCGGAAATCACTACCAGTCCGTGAACACAAGGCCGTTTCCGAGTCGGCCCTTGTTGCTCTCACGACTGTGTGCCAGTCCTTGCGTGTCTGCTGCCAGCGTCGCTTTCCTTGGGTAGCCTTTGTGCAGTTTAGGGTCCACTCCTGACTTGTCACCAGGAAGGGTATCCGCATTTGTCCGGAAGGCGGGCACATGGGCTGCCCCTTTCTGGCTTTGGCCCAATGCTTTTTGCTCTCGCTCTCTTCACAGCTCTCCTACCTGCTTGTCTCGGTGCTGCTGAAAATGTCTTCACATGGCGGAGCTGTGCTAGGAAGTGATTTCTTGACTTCTGATCTGAGGTAGTGGCCCCATGGGGACCTGATCAGCTATTACGTCTCTGTGCTGAGAACAGCCCCAGTCAGTTTGGTCAGTTTGGTCAGAGGTGGGGGTGCACCTGAGCAGGACACCCCGCAACCCCGCAACCCCACACCCCAGCAGGTCCCCCACCAGTGCCAGGAAGCACTCCGTGATGCGGGCGGTGGCAGCTTCACGGGTCCGGATGGGTAGCAGAGGCCCACCTGCTTGCCCGCCTCCATCGGATTCTTTCCTCTTTACACGTTTCCCATGTTTAAAAATTCATCTTGGGAAATACTGCCTGTCCAGGTGGGCCCGGTGGACAATCAGGAGCACAGTGAGGCGCTAGAGCGCTGTGAGTGAGCACGTGTGTGCTGGGGTCCGATAGGTTTTTGCTGGAACGCCATTGCTTTGAGTTCTCTTGTTGGAGACACGGGATTTTTAACTTCCCTGAGCATCTGTTTTTCCATCTCTGAAGTGGGTTTCTTGCACCCTGCCTGTAAGGCTGTGATAAGGATTAACTGGGATAAATCTTACCCAAACGCATGGCACCGAGCAAGCGAATACTGCTGGCTGCTGTTTTGATGATTGGTCCATGGGTTAGGACGTCCGCATTCTGTGTTTGGTAGATTTTAATTCTGCATCCCCGCTTCGAGTCATTTTATAATACTTCCTGACGCCTGTCCAGGCTAGAGTGATTTCTCTTCTCTTTCCCTTCCTGAGTTTTCCTGTGAGGGGCAAAGACGTCGAACAACCTGAAAGATTATTTCTGCCTTGTCCCCATCTTCCCGGCAGCTAACCTGTCGCGGGGCCCGGAGGAGGCACTTGGTATGTAAGAGACAGCGACGGGGATAGAAGGAAGGTGCAAAACCAGCTCACTAATGGGATGGGAGAGAAGGGACCCACTGTGGTGTCTTTATCCTGTCTGAAGTCACGTGCCATACACACAAAAGCAGTAGTGAAAGGGGACGCCTTGGGGGCTCAGTCACTTGAGCGTACGACTCTTGATTCCGGCTCAGGTCACCATCTCAGGGTCCTGGGATGGAGTCCCGTGTCAGGCTCCATACTCGTTGTGGAATTTGCTTGAGATTCTCTCTCTCCATTTCCCCCTGCTCCTCCCCCCCAAAAATAAATAAATAAAATCTTTGGGCAGGAAGGGGGGGAAGCGGTATTGAGGGACTGGGGAGTATAAATTATGTTAAAGTCCCAGCTGCAGATTCTACAAGTAATGTGCCCGCGCCTGGATTCTGAAGGCATATTTGTCAGGTACGACAGCAGCTACTGAATCTCATATTAGCTCCCGGGATAATGGCACTATGCTTCATCAGTCTGAACGGGGAGCAGTGCGCAAATTTCTTTTGGTTGTCTGGAGCCACGCGGGGAGCTGAGCTCTGAGTATTGATTTTCAGATGGTGACTAATAGATGGGAAAAAGCAAAATATTTTTTGGTGCCAGCTTACCCTTTGCCCATGCCACAAACTTTGGCTATAAATGAAAATCAATCTTTATTTGCCAAAGTAAGTAAATTGTAAGGACAGGAGGTAGGCAAGAAGACCGTCCGCAAGTGTTCGGCCAGCTCAGAAAAGAGATAAAACTGATTTGGGACGTGGAATCCTATTCTAGTATATTTTTTTAAGATTTTATTTGAGGGGCACCTGGGTGGCTCAGTGGGTTAAAGCCTCTGCCTTCGGCTCAGGTCATAATCCCAGGATCCTGGGATCGGGCCCCACATCGGGCTCTCTGCTCAACAGGGAGCCTGCTTCCTCTTCTCAGCAGGGAGCCTGCTTCCTCCTCTCTCTCTGCCTGTCTCTCTGCCTACTTGTGCTCTCTGCCTGTCAAATAAATAAATAAAATCTTAAAAAAAAAAAAAGATTTTATTTGAGAGAAGCGAGAGAGGATGCATAAGAGCGGGGAAGGGCAGAGGGAGAAGCAGACTGCCCGCTGAGCGGGGAGCCTGGCGTGGAGCTCAGTCCCAGGACCCTGAGATCATGACCTGAGCTGAAGGCAGACGCTTAACAAACTGAGCCACCCAGACACCCCTCTAATCTTTTTATTATTAAAATAACATGGGAATATTCTAATAACTTTAATGACAGTTGGATAACTTTAGTCTAATCTTAGTTCTTGGCTTGTGCAATGAATGACACAGGTCACCTGACCTCCAGCTTCACATCTGTGATGAGAGCATAACCAGCTGGCTTCTATCTTGTGTTCCGGAGACTTGATTATGAAGTAGTCCTGTCTTCCCTTCTCAGCTCTGTGTCGGGCACTAGCATGCTGGCCGAATCTATGGATATGAGAAGCTTCTCTTTCATTCCCCCTGTTTTGATAGGAAACAGATTTTTTTTTTCTCATACCCAGAATCTTAGAGAAACAGTTCATCTCTGCAGCTACCTGGGCTTTGAACTCATGGATCTGTCAATCAGATGAGAAGCCTAAGCTTTCCTGAATTTTTGACAGGAAGTGGGTCCTACCTCTTGTGCTTCAGCTCAGCGTTTTAAGACAGTTTGCTCTAGCATGATATGTATGTGTATAGATGTAACATAATTGCTATTGTATATATGTACATATGTATGTATGTATGTGAATGTGTGTTTCAATAGGGAGAAATTTACTGGTTCATGTAACTAGAAAGCCCAGGGTGTTGGGCTTCAGGCATAGCTGAATCCATGGTTCAAAGGATACAGCTGGGCATTTTCTCTCTCCATCTCTCTGTTTACCTCTCTGTTAGCTTCATAATCAGGCACATCACATTTTTAAAAACCTGTTTTAGCTGATGGGTTTGTGTGACTGTGTCATTTTTTTATTCATCCCTCTTAACTGTAGAAATCTAGAAATTTGGGTTTTTTTCCCTTAGGAATTCTCACCTAATTCTAGTACTCCCAGAAGGTACTTCTGTAAGTGTCCCTTTGTTCTGTAAGAAGCATCTGGCCTCCACGTGTCCAGACTTAATGGGAGGGTTGTCATATCCTTTCTGTTGTCACACTCCGAGGAAGACTGGTGCCACCAGGGATCTTTGGGAGGATGTAACTTCATGAAACTATTCATGGGCAACTGTTCTTGATCTACAGGATTGGCAAGTCTGGATGGTTCAACCTAGGCTATCAGATTTGGAGTGGGGAACGCGTCTGGAAAACCTTGCATAAATTGGTATTGTTTTGTTGATGGTTCATTGCTGACACCTCCCCTGTGCCTCGGTGTGATGTATAAACAGCTGGAGGCAAATGACAGAGCGCGCGAACATGGGGCAAGTCATTCATATTGAGCCCTGCGCCCAAGATGACCATGTTTCATGTCCCAGCCCGCGCTTCTGGCATGCCTTTCCGGAGTTCTGCCATTAAATTAGGTTCTGTGATCAGATAATGAAGAAGGATAGAAGACGTTCTTAGAAGCTATAAAGCTTCTCTGCCAGTCCTGCGAGTCTGCAATGTTCATGCTTTTTAACTCATTCTGCCACTGTTGGCGGGGTCGCCAGAAGGCCAGTCTACCTGTGTGCCAAGGCAGTGAACAGATGAGAGAATTCCAGAACTAGAGAGGGTCCTACAGATGAGCTAGCTACAGCCTCTCACTTTATAGAGAAAACTGTCAAGTCTCGGTGGGTTAAGAAAAATGCTCAGAGTCAGAAGGAGCCTAGGGTTCAAGGCCCTGTCTCCTGGTCCTGTCCTCTCTCTCCTAGTCCGTCATTTCACAGAACTATGCTGGCCTTCCCGAGTGGGGGGTGAGGCTCCTTCCCCGCCCTCTTCATAGCTTGGCTTTTGTGGTTTTAAAGAAACTACAGAACTTGAGCTCACAGACAGGCCCATGAGGGAACGTTGGAAACAGGAATCATCTCAGAAGTCCGGGGCCCAGAGCCAGGTCCTGGACTATATCTGGTAGCCACTGCTCTGGGCAGCTGAAGCACGCCTGAATTCCATCTTGAGTGTAGCAGTCCTTCTTTGGGGAGGCAGAAGTCAAAAGCAAAACAAAACAACCTGGAAAACAGCTGGCCATTTTCGTATGAGATCAAGTAAATAAAATTATTTTTTTTAAACATTTTTAAAAAGATTTTATTACATGGGCACCTGGGTGGCTCATTCGTTAAGTGCCTGCCTTCAGCTCAAGTCATGATCCCAGAGTCCTAAGCTCGAGCCCTGCATAGGGCTGCCTGCTCAGTGGGAAGCCTGCTTCTCCCTCTCCCACTCCCCCTACTTGTGTTCCCTCTTTCACTGTGTCTCTCTCTGTCAAATAAATAAATAAATAAATAATAAATCAATAAGTCAATAAATAAAAGATTTTGTGGGGGGGAGAGGGAGAAAGAGAGCAGGGAGAGGCAGAGGGTGAGGGAGAAGCAGGCTCCCCTGCTAAGCAGGGAACCCAACACAGGGCTCGATCCCAAGACCCTTGGATGACGACCTGGGCTGAAATCAAGAGTCAGACATTTAACCGACTGAGCTACCCAGGCACCCCAAAGCAAAATTAGTTTTGATCTTAATACCAGGTAGCTAATTTCATAATTTACAGTAAAAGAAGACTTTCCTCATGACTTGGGGGGAAGAGAGGTTACTACTTGGCCCGACTCCAGGACTCGAACTAGCTGTGAGTGGCTGTGGCCCAACTTCTAGAACCTATCTCAGGAGCACTGCCAAGTCAGATCTCTCCCATTCTGAGTTTTCAGTAACCTTTGCTTATACGCAGGCTTACTGTGAACATATGTACAATTACTTTCAATAAGTCAAATGATTACGAGATCTAACACCGTGGGGTATGTTTGCTGCGACACTGATGCATTCCTGAAATCGGGTCTCTGGGAATCGTGCTGATGTCGTTGAACATGTCCCCCTTTCTTCAACCAATAGGATCACTTGCCTGGTGCGCAGAGCCTTAATCATTATTCTAAGTTTGTTTTTTGACATTTTGTTCTTGGCTTTTGTTGTTCGTTCGTCGTCTTCATGTGTCGCGGACTCTGTGTAGGTCCTTTTCTACAGACTTCCCCCCCCCCTTTAATTAAATGCAGGATTCCCCCTTCTATTATGGTAGAAAGATTGTTTGTTTCAACCCATTTCCCTAACTTAAGGCATTTTTAAAAATCCCGATCCCATCACTGTGTATGACAGAGGAAAACCAACTTACTGGTTCACTATACACGCTTGTACCTCATGAATTCTTCTCAGTGACTTGGGACGTGGCAGTCGCTATCCCCATTTTATAGATGAGGACACGGTAAGTCTGGTGGATTAGGTAACAGGGCCAAGCTTAGAGAGCGGTTATTCCTTCCTCTGAGCTTTGTAGCAGCTGCAGGCTTGATAAATGGGTCTCAGATTTCTTCATCTAGATCGTAGCTAAAAATGTTGACTAAATCCGGCCCCAGGGCGGTCTGCTTCCAGTGCCCTCCGGGCCGGAGGGGAACAGTAATCAGCATCCTCTGGGAACAGTTTTCAACTACTTCGTAATCCACCTTGTCAAATCTGATACTCTGTTTATTGACATTATTATTGGTTTTGAAAACGCTTTTACATATAAAAGCATCACAGACATTTTTTAAAGTTTAGCTATTTTAAACATTTGTAATTGCTTCTGGTATAATGTGTAGCACACCCAGACAAAAATAAACTTCTTGAAGATCAAATTCTCTAAGTGGGGCCTTTTATTTGGTTCTTCCATCAGAAACTTGATTTTAAAAGCCCGCTCGGACTCTGCGAGTTCTGACTCCGCGAGTTCTGACTCCCCTGCATAAACTTGGGACTTTATGTGACGCACAGAGAATTTGGTGAGAATTGCTACGCCTTATGCTCTGTGATGAGAACTGCATGAAACTCACTCCAGCACAGCTGTGTACCACTGACCACAAACACGCTGTCGCTGCACTAGATTCTGTTTCTTCCCTGTAGAGAAGGCCATGCCAGTCTTGAGCTACAGTGTCTAAGAGAGGAGTCTCTACCATCGGCTAGCCCGCATCCTTCTCTCGGGGCCCGGGGACCTGCCTCTGGGTGGCTTTCATTCTCCTACAGGTGGTGCTTGCCCACTACATGTTTTAGGGCCCTTAGTACTAACTACAAAAAACTCAGTCTTGTCTCACGCTGTTGTACAAAAAAACAGTTGGCCCTTGCACACTATGAGTTTGAATTACGCGGGTCCATTCATATGTGGATTTTTTTTTTTTTGAGTACAGTATGGTTCTATAAATGTATTTTGTCTTCCTTGTGATTTTCTTAGGAACAGTTTCTTGTCTCTAGCTTAGTTTATTGTAAGAATACAGTGACTAATACACATGACAGAGTACGTGTGATCCAACTGTGACGTTATCGGGAGGGCTTCAGGGCGGTGACACGCTAGTAGGAGTTAGGATCTGGAGAGTCCAAAATCATGTACACATGGCTTTTCAGCTGTGTGGATGGGGTCGGTGCCCCTTACCCTTGTGTCATTCAAGGACCATCCATGTGGTCTGTAAGAACATAGTTTCCGTTATTGGTTGTTTCCCATAGATTTCATGTTTCTTAGCCAGGGTGCCCTATAGAAGCCCCCTGTGTCTTTCCGTAGTTAGAGCCGCGTGATGGGGCTGTGCTCTCGGTCTCCCTGAGTCTCTCTGACCACATTTTTACTACCATAAGAGTATTAACTCTCAAGTATTTGAATATTTATTGAGTATCCCCCATGAGCCGAGCCCTGGACCAAGTGTTGTTTTTTCGGGAAAGCATCTGTGGACCCTGCCACCTTGTAGCTTACGCCTCGCACGAGGGGCACACCTTAACAGCCTGCTGATGACAGCATCACGCATAGGGATGAACGGTGTTAAGAGCTTGAAGGGAAGCAATACGAGAGCTTGAGGTGGAGGGAATTGCCCTGGTCTGGGGTGGAGATGGATGGGTTTGGGAGGGTCCACTGTTCTGGGAGAGTGATAGGGCTTAGCCGAGGGGCCAGGGCACCCTCAGAGGAAAGCTTGTCCATGGCCCCGAGGCAGGAGGTATACAGCACACTCAAGAAGTTGCACACAGGCAGTGTCGTTGGGGGGTAAGGGGGGACACAGGGAGATGGGGCAGGAGGAGTGGCTCTGGATGGGGTGGGTCAGGTGGCCATGTGTTCAGGTCAGCTGCTGCCCTGCGGGTTTCTCCTGGTTTCTGTTATTGAGTTCAGATGCCACCATGGGGTGTCTAGGGGGTGATAGGATCTGATCCCGGGGTTGGCTTGAGTTCATGCACTGCAGCACGAGATGGGCAGCTGGACAGCGGCACCTGCCGCAGGAATGTTCTCTGGTGCACTGGTGCATTCGCAGACGTCACCAAGAGCCTCACCTAGGGCAGGATGTATGCCTTCTCTGTCCGGGCCTCGCCAGGGCTTGGAGAACAATGTGGCCTGCCTTTAACTCCCATGATTAACATTATTTACGCTTTACCACAAAGCATCAAAGCGCTCATTTGCATAAACTCACTCATCATCTCGTCGGCCTCGGGGCAGCGGAATCTGCTTCTTGTCATAAATATCCCACACTCCGTGCATGCAAACTCATAAAGTTTTCATTTAATTAGAAAGGAGAGGAGAGATGGAGCACCTGGGTGCATCAGTGGCTTAAGCCTCTGCCTTTGGCTCAGGTCATGATCTCAGGGTCCTGGGATCAAGCCCTGCATCGGGCTCTCTGCTCAGTGGGGAGCCTGCTTCTCCCTCTCTCTCTGCATCTCTGCCTACTTGTGAGCTCTGTCTCTGTCAAATAAATAAATAAAATCTTTAAAAAACAAAACAAAACAAAAAAAGATAAAAAGGAGAGGAGAGGGACTTCTAGAACGGAAGGCAGGCTTTCCCACCTGTGGTAACACTCACCGGTGATTCTGACGAATGTGCTGTTTGCAGGGGCTTCACGGAAGCCAGCTCTAAGGGTCACGCCACTTGAGGTGGGTCTGGAGGCAGGAGTTAGAATTCACAGGACTGCGACTTCAGGTGTGGTGCACACGGTGGACCTTCCTGCTGAGCCCGCGAGGCCCCTCCCCAGCCTGGCCGCCGGTCCTTCCTGGTGCTCTTGACCGCCTTGCTCCGCCCCTCGTGCCCCTGGGTCCAAGGAGTGCGGACCTGGGGGCTCAGGCCCTCCCACGGTGCTCTGTGCACTCCGTCTGGTTGGGAAGCTTTCACCCACATTTCCGAGTCCCCTGGGAACTCTAGTTGTTTCTCTGGGGAGTAGCGGGTTCTTGGAGTATGGGAAGAGCTGGGGGCTCTTCTGCGAGGAGTAGGGAGGGCGTGAGGATGCGTGAAGGGGGAAGAATGCGTATCGGGGATGGACATAGGAGTTGTGAGTAAGAAACAATAGCCAAGACACGGGAACAGCCCGCGTGTCTCATTGGATGAGTGGAGAAAGATGATGTGGTACAGAAACACAATGGAATATGTCTCCGCCATAAAAATGACGGAAACCTGACCATTTGTGACATGGATGGATTTTGGCCCAAGGCTAAGTGAACTGAGTCAGACAGAGAAAGGCAAATACTCTATGATCTCTTATATATGTGGAATCTTTAAAAAAGAAAACCCATTAAGAGGTCAGATTTGTGGCTGCCAGAGGTGGGGAGGGGATGGGAGGAAGGGGTCACAAGGCACGAACTTGTAGGCGCAGGAGCGGGAGGCACTGGGGAGGTCACGTACACAGTGACTGCTGTGTGGTGTGGAGCGATGTTGTGAGGAGGGTAGTCTGTCCGTCTGTGTGTCCGTGTGTCTCCGTGAGATGATGCATGCTGTAAATTTACCGTGGTCACCCTTCTGCGGCGTATGTAAATTAGGTCATCATGCAGCACACGGGAAACTGACACAGTGCTGGATGTCAGTTACACTCCACAAAGAAGCAAGAAGGAAGGTAACAAGGATGCAGTCGGGCTGTAGGCAGTGAGGCTGGAAGCAGAGGGAGCAGGATATGATGGGGACGCCCAGGCCAGACTGAGGACACTGGAGAGAGGACTCTGGAGAGAGGGTGCCTGTTCCTGGGAGAATGAAAGAGACACGTCCTCAGAGCGGGGAGGAATTGGGGAATTAAAATAGGAGGTTCACTTTGAAGAGGTCCAGACAGCGCGAGTGAGGGAAAACAGGGCACATGGGAATCATAGCGATGGCTGAGCAAGGATGGCCTCTCTGCTCTCCCCAGCCTCACTTGGGATGGGCCCAGCCCGGAGAGGACATTTCCAGGGGTCAGAGAGAACTTAGCCCAAGACCCCTGAGACTTCCTTCTTGTCCTTGTGCTGGAGTGGGCGGACTGAGCCGCTGGGTGACTGTTAAACCTAGAGAAGACCCAGGAGTGTGCACGTGAGTGTGGTGCGTGTGAGTGTGCATGTGTTGGTGCATGTGTGTGTGTTGAGGTGTGGAAGGGTGTGTGTGTGTGTGTGTTGAGGGTGCTCATTCTGAAGGCTCCTAGGACAGGGACCTCCCAGCTGACACTGGAACTGCCTCCAAGCACAGCACGGGCTCTGCCCAGTGAGGCAATAGGCCAGGCTGGGGGGTAGGGGGCAAATATGGGGAACCTGAGGGCCATAGCTGGATGTGAGAACCCTCCATGGTTTCCTAGGATTTGAAATAGCCAGTAACAGCCAAGGGTTGTATATATTTTTTTAAAGTAGGGATGTTTCTGCATTCTAGACTGCAATGCGTTCGGGAGATACTGCACATTGAACCTATTCTTTATTTGGTTTCTGTGCCCCATGCTGCTAATCCCAGACACTGAGCGTCCTTGAACCCATGCCATGAAAAGCCTTACTGCTTTTGAAAATGCAATTCCCTAGAACACACAGAAGACAGACCACTGATAATGAGCCTTGACAATCTCTTGGTCCAGCTCTCTTGGGGAACCCAGAAGCCATCAAGGGGCCACGTCTTGGCGATCTTGAAGACCTACCTGGTAGAGGGTGTTTGCTGCAGACCTGTAATCTTCTCAGAGTTGGCTACTTCCTACACTGACACTAGAGCTCTTTGAGGTAAAGCCCTGTTCTAAAGGAAACAGGCAACAAATCTCTTGTTCTCTGTCCTGCAGCTTGGTCCTTGGATAGAAAGTTCCTGTAGTGACCGTTTTGAAAACCTCTCACCCCTCCTATCAGGGAAGTGACTTCCTCTGTTCCCAAGTGCGCTGTCTGGTACAGATCTGTCTCCTCCTGTCCATCCACATTAGTCATTCTTTCTCTGGGACTTTGCACCTCATGTATTTGACAGACCAGAATTGTAATGCCTTCTGTGGAGAGAGTGAGAAAGAAACCCCAAGACTCCTCACTTCCCCAGAGACCTGCTGCATGTTTGAAACGGATAGAATGGCGCGTTGATCTGATTTAACCCGAGAGCCATGGGGCTGAGACTGGCTGAGAGGTGGAGTGTGACACATCGCGCCCCCTTCCGAATTCAGATCCAACTATGCAAGGAGTTGCGTGCATCTCAGATCTCATTCATCTGGCCTCACTGGTTTTGAATTCATGGTAATTTAGAGAGGGCTTTGGTAATCTTCACATTTCCGCTGTGGAAGGAATAAAAAACCAAACATGTTTCCTAAGCAGATGATGAATACCTAGGAAATTATAGGGAAATACTAACTCGTCTGTGCTGCCTCTACAGCATGCAATCCCAAATAAACATTATTTATCACAGACAGTCCCTCACTGCTCATTAAAGTAGGTCCCAGCAGAGTCTCTGTTTGGCAACGTTCCATAAGCCAATACTTGGTGTTACTGCACAGGTTTAAAAAAAATTTTTTTTTAAATCAAACTCTATTTTACTGAAAGATCTGAACTTCAGATTTCCATCAAGTAAGATGTTTCATGTCCCAGTTAGTCCTAACTAGCCAGGTTGTAGTATATTTTCTTTTTGCTAAAACAGGCACCAGAACTGGTGTGTATTGGACATAATAGCAGAGAATCCCAGCATCTTGGTCCTGAAAACAAAATCAGACTTCCTCACCCAGGTGGTGAGCTTCCCTTCCCCTCAGGGCCGTTCCCACCCATACTCCTGACTTTTACATGTGTGGATAGCACTGATGTCAGAGTGAGCTGTACAGGGAGGTTTTGCCAGAAAGAAATGTGGCCTGTGGCTGCTGCTTTGAGATCTTGTGGCTGTCTGCAACTTTGCTCTGAAGAAAATGAACTGGACGCCATAATAAATGGTGGGGGGTGCCCTGCCAAGAGAGGGTGTTCACGAAAGGAGTCTCTGAAGAGATGTGTTGAAGCTGGAATTGGGAAGGCTGAGATAGGCATTTGGACAGAGGAGGAACACAGAGTTTCCTGTACTTGGCTCTTCCTCTTCCGGGAGAAGTCTCCGTTGACCAGATGACTGAGGAGATGCCACAGTAGGTGACATGTTCCAGTGGCAGGAGGCGAGAATATAAAGGTCATCAGGGCATGTCCTGGTGACACAGCGTGGGTAGATCCCCCTTTAAGCCCCAAGAGTCAGAATGTAAGGAAAGGAAACAGAGCCCAAGCAAGGTTCCAAGCAAGGGAAACATCTGTGTGGTCAGAAACAGAAGTGAAATGGGGAGCCAGGGTAAGGGGGAAGCCGCTGGCGGCCCAGCCCTGGGATGCAGCAGGCAGAGGGGTCCTGGGCGCCTGCAGTGTGCTGGGGACTAGAGAGTACTCTGTGATTCGGGAAATGGAGTCCAACTCACTGCCTAAGACCAGGGTTGTTTTGTAAGTAGAGGAGGGCACCCTCGCTTCTATCTGGAGAACAGTAAAAGTAACTACGTGACCTGCTGGCTATGAGAAGTCTGCATCTCTCTGTGTCCCAGACGGAGGGCCATGACCGGAACCTGAGCCAAACCACCTCAGCGACTGGCCCAGCAGTGACTGGACCCTGCCACTGAGGGTAGGAGCCTTGGGCCAGCACTTAAGATTCTGTTCAAGAGGGGGCCCAGGTGCTTGTGGGGACAGCACGCAGACGGAGACAGATGAGAGAGAATGTCCCGCAGGACATGAACTTGCACACCGAAATTCCAAAACACGGAAGAAAATACAGCCTCAAGGAAGAAAGCCAGCGAAGTCTGCAGTCAGGAGATAGATTCCATATGGAAGTACAGTTACAGACTAAAAGTTTTAAATATATTTTTAATCCTTAAAGAGCAAAATAATATCCCCTAGGGTGGGGAACAGACAGAAATGAAATCGGATTGGAGAATAGGAACAGAACCAATTAGAATCCTAGAAGTGAAAACTAGTCACAGAAATAAAAATAAACAATATAGCTCTATTGCCTTTAAAAATAGGACTTGGGAATTTGCTCAGAACATAGCTCAAAAAGAAAAAAAAATTGTATATGAAAAAGCAGCTAATAGGCATGAAGGGTATTTTGAGCCTCTCCAGTAAACTTCTATTAAGAGGTTCTGAACAAAAGAATAGAACCAATGGCCCGCAAATTTTTTTCATTTGCCAGAATCTTGAAAAAGGTAAGAGTCCTCAAAATACAAAGCGAACTCCCAAGTACTGAGTAGGATCAGTAGACTTCAAATCCAAATGTGGACACGTTGTAGTGAAACTTCGAAACCTGAAGGACCTCAGTGAAATCAGGCTTTCAGACCCTTTGTCCTTCATGTTTTAAAGTGGCCATTGATGACGCCAGAGCACGTGAAATAATATTTTTAATGTGGTAAAGAAAATAATTATCACAAAATAATTCTGCCTGTCGTCTATTTTTCAAGAGTAAGAATGAAAGGAAGATATTTTAATGGGGCCCCTGGGTGGCTCAGTAGGTTCATCGTTGAACTCTTGATTTCGGCTCAGGTCCTGACCTTAGAGTCCTGAGATTGAGCCCTGCATCAGGCTCAGGGGGACGGCTGCTTCTCTAGTTCTCCCTCTGCCCCTCCCCCTGCTCATGCATTTTCTTGCTCGCTCACTCTCTCTCTCTCTCAAATAAATCTTTAAAAAAAAATAAAAAGCCAAACTGCATGCTGCCCAGGGAGAAAAGGACACCAAATGATTAAAAACAGTAAGATGGTGACAGATGGACTAAGACAACATTACCCAGAAGAACGCTGGTCATCATTATTATCATTAACAAAAGCATTGGTAAGGATAAAATTCTGTGTGATTACAAAGAAGAGAGGTAGGCAGAAGCAGGTCATGTGGGGCTTGAGGAGGGGCCGTCACTTCAGGAAACAGTGGTTTGGAGGGCAGATCAGGGCTCCGCCCAGCGCAGGGCAGGACAGAACAGGGCAGGGGAGGGAGAGGTGCATCTCCGCCGTGCCTGGAGGACACATCAGGAGGAAAGAGGGGTGGCGAACCAGTGGGTAACGCTGAGGGGTGACATGGGGGGACCTCTGGGTGGTGTCCACTGCAGCGCGACAGTGTGGGGATGGGAGAGGTCCAGGAGGCACGCCCAGGCGCTACCAGTAGGGAGCCCGTTACCCCAGCCCTTTGCACGCCCACCCGGGTCTGGTCTGGAACACGTGGTCTGGGAAATGCTAATCTGCTGGGTGTCTGCCACCCCCGAGAGAGGCTTTCGATGGACGACAGCTTCTGACTAGAAAGGCAGCCAAGGACGGAGGCTACTTGGGACTGAATCCCATGCCTTTACTGGAGGCTCTCATTTTTAACGCTGTATTGTAGAACTTCAGGGAGCACATTTTATAGTCGTTGTGATACGGATGGCAGCAGCCCCGAGAAGAATGAGAGGAGTCTGTATGGAATCCTGAGAGCATTTCCCGGTCTTTGAGCTTTGACTCCTCCCTCCCCACCCCTCCCCACCCCCCCCCGTGACCTCCCCACTTCCACTGCAGCCCTGACCTCGCAGATGGCTCCTGCACTCTCGGCTGGCTGTTAGCCCCCCATTTGTAAAGAAGCTGTGTTCACTCTAGGCAACTTCCAGGTAGTACCCAAGTCTTGGCCAGCAGACAGTTTTGATAGATTCACTGTGCTCCCGCCATGTACCCCTAATAGGAAAAAAAAAAATTAGAACGTCAAAATTCCTCGCTTACTGAGACATGAAGAGGGATAGACTTGTTCTCAAAGGGATCAGGATCTTGGCTGTTGGTTGTCATCATTAACAAATCATTTTTTTGGAATCTACTGTGGCATGAAGAATTAGGCATGTTAATTAACCAAATCTGATTACAAAGAAAGTCCCTGTCTGCTGGCAGCTTCTAGCCCCACAAAAACATGACAGAGACAGGCCAGTGGGCTGGGTCTTCTCATTTGGAAATTGGGAATAGTGATGTTTGCATCACACTGCTCTGGGGACTCACGGGGGGTGACACTTCCCTGAGGGCAGGTGCTCTAGAAATACGGAAGGAAGGAAGGAAGGCAGGGAGGGAAGAACCATGGCAGAACAGAGTCCCGCAGAGCAGCCTTTGAAGAAGAAATCTACACGTGCTGCTAACACACACACGTACATGTTTAAGATTAGCCTGTTGGAAAAGCATCGAGTGGTCGGTTCTGTGTCACTGGGCATGACCGCGAGGACTAATCAGAACCAGAGGAGAGTGGGCAGTTGCAGGGGTGGGAGGTGGACCAGGAGAGGGCAGTGGACAGCAGGTCTTTGGAGAGAACCAAGGGTTAGGGTTAGTCTGGCTGTCTCGCAGAAGCCCCTCATTGTCGCTTCCTCACTGGCTTCCAAACACATGTGACCTCTGGGTATCAGAAGCAAGCCGGCAAGAAGCCAAAAAAGGCTGGAATTTCTGTTTAATAAATTGAATTTCTGCAGAACAAATGTGCACGGATGCTCACACGAGCGGGAGCACGTCCTCTCTGCTTCTCCCTCCAGCCCTTCCTCCCGCCCTCCGGCCCTCGCTCCCCATTTCTTACCTAAGACACAGATAAACTCATTAACTAGAGAAGATGCTAATCCGGCTGGCAGAGCCCTGCTCCACAGCCTTACTGGAGAAAAACACAGACAGTGAGCACATAAGCCCTGGTGACCCTCAGAGACGCGGTGTCACCATGGCCCACGTTGGGGAGTCCTGCCGCTTCCATATGCCGCCGTGCAGCATCACAGGGTGAGCGAGATAAACGGATCGGTGACATTACTATGTGTTGCAAGGAGTACTTCGGTGCCCGAGAGGGATTTGGAAAGGCTCTCGCTGCGCTTGGCAGACCTCTCTGCCTCGGTGACATAGCAAGCTCCCTTTCCGCAGCTGATTTTACTCTCCATACAGTGCCCAAAGCAGTTTAGGAAAGACGTCCCTGGGGGATGGGGAAGAACATGACTGGTTTGAGGATGTGGCTGAGCCTTTCCATGCTGGGGAGGAATGGAGGAATTGAGGAACTGGCTGTCTGGTCGTGGCAGTGAATTCTGAGGGCACAGCTTACTGAAGGCACATGGCCTGGCTCATGAGCCCCACGGCCGCCTGCTCCTTTCTTCTCTCTGCCCTGCTTTATTTCTTCTGACAAAGACCAAGCCCACCATCCATGATTCCTTCTCAGAAGGGGCCCACCTGTAGCACCTGTCCTCATTTCTTGTGGGTTTGGGAGGTAGATAGAATATTTTTTCAACTGGAAAATGCAGTTTTCTCGGGATTAGAGAGCGCATTAAGCAAAAAATGTGTTATTTCATGGTGGAAACTAATGGGTCTGGTTGGATGGAGAAGAGAACCATCCAGAGCCTCAGATTCCAAGCAGCCCTCCCACTGAAGGTTCAGAGTCTGGTGGATGCACAAAGCTGTTTAGCTGTTTGAGCACAGACATTCAGGCGATGGTGCCAGAAAATCCTAGAGTACGCTCATCTCCCGTTGGGGCTTGTCGGTGACAATTCCTCCTTCAGAAACTTGGCTGCTACACTTTCATGGCGTCCTTGTGGCTCTCCCTTCTTGGCAAGGATTCACCTGTAATGGGTGCTGGCCTTGTGCAGCACAAGGGGTGAAAGGTACCAGCTCCCTTCAGTCCCAGGCCCTGTCCCGAAAGAGCTTTGCTGACCCTAACGTAAGCAACTCTCCCATGCGGGGACCTGCCAGTGGAGAGGGTAGGTGAGGGCGGGTTCAGTCGGCTGACCCAGCAGGTAGGTGTTTCCCCACTTCCTTCCTCACTGCAAATCAGTATTATTTGTATAACCCTCATTGTATCCTCCGGACACTCTGGGCATTTTATCAGTTCCTTGAATACTTAATGTTGCTTGATGCTCAAGGACCTTTGCACCTACTGTCCCTTCTGCTCTAGAATGTTCTTCATCGGTCAAATTTGACTCCTGTGTCAGCCCCCAGCTAAAATGTCTCCTCTTCTGGGACGTTTTTCCCGGCCGTACAGTGTAGAGTAGGTCCCCTGGCTCTAGACTCCTGCAGAGGCCTAGCCGGTACTCACCAGACTTGTTAATGCTTCTCGGTGTCTTCTCCATGCCCAAAGAGATGTTAGCTGCACCAGGACAGGAACCATTGCCTGCCTTATTTCCCACTTCATGGCACCTGTCACATAATGGGTGCTCGGCGCAAGTGAGTGAATGAATGAATGAGTGAATGAATGAACGAACGAACAAATGAAGGAAAGAACAGATAAATGGATTCTCCTGGTGTGTCTCCCTCAAGGTGTGTGCCACATCAAAGACGGGATTTTTCCCTGATCAAGAATATCGTTGCGTCTGGGTCGTTCCATTGGCTAAGCATCTGACTCTTTATTTCAGCTCAGCTCATGATCTCAGGGTTGTGAGATCGAGCCCCACGTTGGGCTCTGCGCTCAGTGTGGAGTCTGCTTAAGGTTCCCTTTCTCCCTCTCCCTGTGCCCCTCCCCCACCCCCATTCACATTGTCTTTCTCTCTTTCTCTAAGAATAAATAAAATATTTTTTTAAAAAAAAGAATCTGTAAGGAGCTTTGCTTTCCAGCTAGAAAGTTCAGACCCCTGAGTAAGGAAATCCACTTACCCATTGACGCTCCTTGCGCCACCGTGACGTTTTGAGAGCAGCTGGGAGATGTCAGCTGTTACTATTGAGTGGAGGAAATGGTGAGCTTATGAAATTCTCTCTACTTTGGACCTTATTTGTCTTGCACCACTGTTTAATTGGAAGGAAATTTCCAGAACACATACCACACAGTTCTACTCAAAGGTCAATAAAAATAGTATCGTAGAACCAGGAGAAAGGATTTAGGGTCATTTCCTCTTTGTATTACTTAGTCACATGTTTTCTCTCCCTTAACTGTAATAATTAGCTATTGACTACAGCTCTTTTATTGGTTTGAACTTTTTGTAAATGGAATCCTTGTTTGCTCAGTGCTTGCAATATCGCAGACTATTGATCATTCCAGATCTGTGCTAAATTGCACTGAGTTCTAGTGTCAGTCCTGCTCTGCTTCCGTTGGAAAGGCCCTCATCCTCTCTCTGCAACAGCTTTCTATTTATAGCTACTCATGATGGGGACATTTGCTTCATTGCCTATGAAGATATCTCTAGAAGGAATTATAGCCCAATAGGCATTCAGTCCCCCAAAAGATGGCATATTATCCTTTTACATGATGTCCAGGAAGTCATTGGACCTAGAACAACTTTTCTAGGCTCTTGTATCATCTTGAAATTGAAGGGGTTGAAGTAGGCAATCCCTGATTTTTTTCTAGCTCTACATGGTCTGTTACTCATTTTAACCATTGTAAGCAAAGCACTTCCCACCCCTTACACTAACAGGCACATAATGTACATTTCAGTAGCAAGGCTGAGAGTGTGACCAACTCATTGCTCACAGGGACTCTACCATGCTTGGTTGTCAAGTACCACTCACATGAAACTCAACTCACCGTGTTTTTCCAAAATCCTGGGAGGTACCTGTGCCTGAAAATACTTTTCCTTCCTACTGATGGAGAGTCATCCCTTAGTTACGTTCTTTTAATTTTTATCCATTAGAAATTCTTTTGAGTTAATAAGAATTTCTCCTTTGAAATGCAAATGCCTCTATGAAATTATCAATCATTCACAGCTGTAATTTAATCTAATAAGATTGCTTTCTCGTCACACCTAGATGAAATCAGACTTTTCCAAAGGCAGTGTGAGGGTTTTTGGATTGGGTGAAGAGGGATCTTTGGTGGCAGTCTTCACTGGGGAAGGCTGCATGGCTGAGGCACCACTGGGAAGTCCTCCAGCCTGGAAGAGAGAGAAGAGTTCCTAGGAAACAGAAGAGATGAAGAGAGAGAGCAGACAAATGTGCTTCCTTCAAAACTTTGATGTGCACTGGTCTACCAGTAGGACTGGGCATGACGAATGGATTGTGGAAGACATTGCCCCCACAGGAACTTAGGAGTCTAAAGGAATGGTTGCTTCATGTAAACAAAGACTACATAGACCTTCAGAGAGAGTTGTTTTCCCCAGCATAAGTGAGCCCTTTCTAGGAAGAACAGCTATAATTTGCAATAGTGCTAAACACCCACTTCCAACTATAAAAGGACTGAAATATCCAGGGCATAGCCGGGCTACCATTCTGCCCTGTGATATGATGTGTGATCGTGAAAAGTAATGAAAATGGAATAAGGCATCGTAAATATATTGCTCTAGTGAACACTGTTTGCTGTTTGCCAGCCTTTTTTCCGGATAGCAAATTACATTACTTCATCAACTTGGTAGGACATCAATAATGTCTTCAGAAAATGGCTCGTGGGAGCCGGGTTACTCAATGACAGGATTTTTGAAGACAATGTAATTTGGCATTTCCCAATTTTCTTTGATTTTGCACTGAGCAAATGGAAGACGGTGATAAGCATTTTCCACAAGTGGCATCTTAAATGGAACCCTGGCTGGTAGCAACAGTGTTCTGCCATTTATTTGGATGCTGGATTTCAGGTTTTCTGTATAAGACAACCTCTCTGGCTTCACATTTTTCCAAAACTCTTCTTTTCAGTTGTGTGATGAATCTGGTTTCACCTGTAGGCTTCTGGTGGTGAGAGGTAATGCCAGCCCACAGGCACATTTGTCCTCAGTGGAATCAGATTTGTGCACCAAGGGCTATTGGGAATTGATTAGAAATGTTTTAGCCACACCCTAAGAAGTTAACAAAGTACACAGAGCTCATCTACAGCAAAACTATTCGATTGGTGGGATTAGTGGGGTAGACTGGAAAGAGACTAGATTCAGGAAGCAGTTGCTGGGTTGTGATCTCAGCTCCTCTATTTACTGGTTGTACCACTTCAAGAAAATTCCACAGCCTCTCAGAACCTTGGGGTCTACATCTGCACATCTCTATAACCAAGATAATAAACTGCACAGTTGTAGTTATATGAATGAAATAGTAGATGTGAAATCGCTGTGTCGTGCACAAGGAGTTGTTAGTATATTCTTTGTACAGCCTTCTGTAGCTTTCTTTACATTTTAATACTCGGTGGCCACTATTGGCCCCATCACCAACACCAATCTCAACTCAATGCTTGTTCTTACAGAGCTTTGTTCTCTACGCATAAGACAGACCTTTATAGCCTCCACCTTGGTCCCTTGGAACACTTGCCATCTAGATGTTCACTCTTGGGACATTCCCTCTCAATACCCAGCTGCCGTGCTTTGAGAAGCTACATGAAGAGGCCATATAAGTACTGTTGGTCACCAGTCTCTGCTTGGGCTTATTTTTCAGCCATTCCAGTTCAGGTGCCAGATGAGAATGAGGGAACCAACTTAGTATCTTGACATCATCAAATAGATCCTCTGATCCCAGTTGTTCCTGCCTGCAGCAATTTTGAGACACGTCTAGCCATTCAAGTCATCCCAACCCCACATACCATAGAGCAGAGATGCTCACAAAACATGTGAGCATGCTCTGAGAATCAAAGAGAGTTTTGGAGGGAAGGGAGGTGGGGGGGCTGGGTAAGCCTGGGGGTGCATATTAAGGAGGGCCCGTATTGCCTGGAGCACTAGGTGTGGTGCATAAATAATGAATTTTGGAACACTGAAAATAAAATTAAAAAAAAATAAAAATCTTTAAAAAAATAAAATAAAATAATAAAATTTAAAAATAAAATAAATAAAATTTTAAATTTTAAAAATAAAAAACCACAGTGGTTATTATTTTTATACCATTACATTTTGGAATGGTTTATTACACAGCAGTAGATAATTCAAATGTTGAACAAACATCTGTCATCCATAAACCTTCCCTACTAGCTTTGCCAGGGTACACTGGAAACCTGGGGATGAGGAGGAAATGTGAGAAGTGATCATGCCGAGAGCTAGGAAAAGAAACAGGGTGTGCTACCTACACCTGATTACTGTGCTTCGGTAGACATACAGGTAGTGTGAATCCTCCAGTTCTTTTTTTTTTTTTTTTTTTTTTTTTTTCCCAAAACTGTGTTGTTAGCTATTCCAGTTCCTTTGCTCTCCCATATAATTTTGAGAATAAGTTTGTCTCTATTTATAAAAACCCTTACTGGGATTTTTTTTTAAGATTTTTATTTTTTATTAGCAGAGCAAGACAGAGCATGTGTTGGGGTAAGGGGTAGAGGGAGAGGGAGAAGCAGCCTCCCCGCTGAGCAAGGAGCCTCATGGAGAGCTTGATCCCAGGACCCTGGGATCATGACCTGAGCCAAAGGCAGACACTTAACTGACTGAGCCACCCAGGTGCCCTCTTACTGAGATTTTTATAGGAATTATATTTAACCTATATATTTATTTGAGGAGAACTGACAGCTTTACTGTATTGAGGCATCTAATCCAAAGACACCATATATGTATTTATTTAGATTTTGATTTCTTTCACCAGCATTTTATAATTTTCAGCTGTAGATGCTGTACATGATATTTATAGATTTATACCTAATTATTTCATTTTTTATAGAGATTGTAGGTGGTATTGTGTCTTTAATTTTGGCATGTATTCATTGTGAGTATACACATATACGATTAATTTTTGTGTGTTTGTATCCTGTGAATTTACTGATTTTATGTATTCTGGGAATGCTTTTGTAGATTCCTTAGGATTTTCTACATAATTATGTCTCTGCAAATAGGGACAGTTTATTTTTTTTAAATCACTTTTCTTTTGTTATTCTACTGGCTAGTACTTCTAGTACTATGTTGAATAAGAATAATGACAGTGCTCTTCCTTGCCTTTTACCAATTCTAGTGAGAAGGCATTTAGTATTAGTGTTTGGCACTGGATGTGGTAAATAAATAAATTGTCCTTGGCCCAGTGCTCTTTGCATCTCCTCATCAGATCTATAACTGGACAGCAGATTGATGGGCTCAGTGTAGAGGCAGTTCTCATAATCTATGGCTTTTCTTTATTTGGGAACTGGGGGACTTAAATGGCATCTGTTCTTGTCCTGGCTCTTTGGGACATAAAACAGATAAAGTATACTGAAAACGAAACCCCTTACAATGCACTTTTTGTCAAGGTTCCTCATATCTGAGTCACCACTTACCAATTGTTATGTAGGCCACCTGTTCTTGACCATATTTGATATGACACGCCTACTCCTCCACTCTTGCCCCTTACCTCTACTCTCGACACTATTTTTGGAATGAAGGTCTGAATTGGTTAAAGAAGAAAGAGGGGTCCCAGGTGACTGAGTTTGGCTACTGCAGAAACCAGCCCCCCCCCCAATAATGCATGGATCGCTGCACAGATTCCTGCTTGGTCTAGGCTTGCATTTCTGGTCCATGATTCAGATAGTAGGAAGGAACCTTCCCAACACTTTGAAGCAAACAGGCTTATCAGGGTAGTGTTTCACTATGCCTTGTTCTGAGCAAAGTTGTGGCTAAGAACAATTTGTAGATCTGGCATCAGGTAGGCTATTAGTATTAGTTTTAAGTTGTATTGTGATTTTTTTTTTTAAATCTGTATTTGGGTTTTTTAAAAAAATTTTTTAAAGATATTATTTATTTAAGAGAGAGAGTGAGAGAGAGCATGAGAGAGAAGGTCGGAGGGAGAAGCAGACTCCCCATGGAACTGGGACCCTGGTGCAGGACTCAGTCCAGGGACTCTGGGATCATGACCAGAGCTGAAGGCAGTCACTCAACCAACTGAGCCACCCAGGTGCCCCTGTATTTGTGTCTTCATAGGTATATTAATAACGAGATGGGAGTGGTCTATCACAGGTAACTTTTTAGGTGCCACTTTGACTGTGAGTACCCTGCCTGATCGCAGATTTTGTCGCAGGCAATCCTACTCTCCCCTCCCCCCATTAAATGGGCAAAAGATCAAGCTCCACATTAATTATTCCCTCAGAAGAAAAGTTACTGCTAGGGGTTTCTCGAAGCCACCCACTTAAATCCAAATGGTTTTGCTACTTCTATAGTGTGTTTGCCTTCTTGATTCACTTCCCCTTCAATGGTGGCAGAATAAACAAGTTCCCAAAGAAGAACACACGACCTTTCTTCTTGATCTCCTGGATCATCTCTCCCTTCTTCCTCCTTTTGGAAAAATACCGTGTGGGCACCGTTTCTATCTGTGTATAATGTCTGCATTACTGAAAAATGTCCAAATCTTACAAGTTGATAAGCATGAAAAAAGATTAGTCATGGCTGCTGTGCCTGTTCTGGAAATAAGATTAAAGGAACCAGAGTAATTTTGACCTCTTAAGTAGGGATTTGATAATATAATTAAGTATATAAAATGAATGCGTATTTCTGTAATTTAGAGAGAGTGATATATGTATTTGGGTTTTAGAGGGAGGGGCGGGAAACTAGTTTTCTGTGCCTATCTAGCCTTCAATAATGTGAAAGGAGGCTCGATCCATTAGCAAAGAAAGCTTTCCATACACAGGTAGCAGAAAAATGTAATTTTCTCTTATGGACATGGTTTGTGGAATGCAGGGAAACCATTAAAAAGCACACCACTTTTCGCAAAATTATGTATTTTAGTGTAAAAAGGCCAGATAATTTCTGTTACCACATGAGAGGAAATAGCTATATGTTTGAAAGAGAAATCCATTTTTGTGAGAAATCGAAACATTATACAGAGATTTTGGAGTCAGATCCTGATTTAAATTCCACTCCAACTACCTACTGGCTGTGTGATCTTAAACAAATTTTTAATTTCTTTGTGCTCAGCTTCCTGATTTGTACAGACAGGATGATCTATCTGGCAGTTTGCCGTGCAGATCACAGGGAACAGAGGGAAGGAATGGTCCTCGCTGGGAGTCAGGCTTACAGGGTAACGTCCCACGTGTGATAGTTCTCTTCGTACCATGGAGAATGACTGCCTGTGGGAAGGGGGCAGGATATTCTCCGGGCTCCTGGGACTCTGCTTTTATACTTAGCAGATGACAGGGGTCTGATTTGTGGCCAAGGATGCCGCCATTTTGCCTGTGATCAGCTCCTGGTTCCGCTGTTTTCTAGCTAGTTCCTAATGTCTCTGAGCTTCAGTTTCCCCTGTGGTGAAATGGTGATGGTCGTTCCAGGGTCAGAAGGGGGTTTGATTTTCCTTTTTAACAGCTTCTTTGAAGTGTGACTTACATACCATAAAATTCAGTTGTTTTAAGTGTACAGCTTTGTGAATCGTAGACATTTTTTGCAGTTGTGCAAATGGGCTCCATCATCCATTTTTAAAATATTTCTGTCTGGGTGCCTGGGTGGCTCAGTGCTTTCGAAGCCTCTGCTTTCGTCTCGGGTCATGATCCCAGGGTTCTGGGATCAAGGATATAAGTCCTTAAGGGGGGACCTTTCCATTCCTCCTGAATGGATTCCTGGTAATGGTCCTTTCAGGATCCTGGGATCAAGCTCCACATCGGGCTCTCTGCTCAGCAGGGAGCCTGCATTCCTTCCTCTCTCTCTGCCTGCCTCTCGGCCTACTTGTGATCTCTGTCTGTCAAATTAAAAAAAAAAAAAATTATGTCACCCCAAAGGTTCTCTTGCATCTGTTTGTGTTGGTTCCTACCTCCATGCCCAGCCCAGGCCACCACAACTCTAGACTTTCTAGAAATTTCTAGAAACTTCACACACATGGAATCCTATGATATGTGGTCTTGTCTGGTTTCTTTCGCTTAGGCTGTTTTTGACATTTGTCCCTGATGCAGCGTGTGTCCGTTCTTTGTTCCTTTTATGGCAGAACAATATTGCATTATATGGCTCAGTCGTATCGGATTTACCCACTCATTAGTCAATTATTTGGGCTTCCACCTTTGGGGGACTATATTGAATAATACCAAAATGAACATTGACATATAAGTCCTTAAGGGGGGACGTTTCCATTCCTCCTGAATGGATTCCTGGTAATGGTCCTTTCAGGCAGCTCTCCCAAAAGCAGAGACCGGGTAGCCCCAGCCTGCTCATCACCCATCCCCATTCTCTGGAATCCATGAATCTGTTGTGTATGTTACATCTCTATGGATGTGCCTGTTTTGGACATTTCAGTAAACAGAATCAAACAATATACAGCAGAATAACATCTGCTGGCCCATTTTCCAAAGTGGCTCCACCATTTTGCATTTTCCCCAACAGTGTGTGAAAGTTCCAGTCTCTCCACATCCTCACCAGCACCAGCTGTCACAGCCCTAGTCTAGTGGGTGTGAGGGGCAACTTGCTATGGTTCTGATTTGCGTTTACCTAATGACTAATGGTGTTGAACATCTTTTCTTGTGTTTATTAACCATTTGTTTATCTTCTTGGAAATGAAATGGCATTCTTCTATTCTTCTAGGAGGAGAAATGTCTATTCACTTCCATTGTTCATTTCAATTGGGTTATTTGTGTTCTGTGTAACTTTTTAAGAAGTCACCAAAATGTTTTCCAAAGTGCTTGGACCATTTGACTTCCCCGAACGGAGTATGGGAGTTCCAGTTCCTCTGTATCTGTGCCAAGACACACAAAATAATATTGTCAGTTTCCTTTGATTCCAGCCCTTCTAGTGGGTAGAAAGTGGTAGAGTAAAACACTTCCCCAATGACTATTTTGAGCATTTCTTCAGGTACTGACTTGCCATTTATATTTTTTTTCTGAAATAATGTCAAGTATTATGCCCATTGTTCATAAGTTCCTGCCTTACTATTACTGAGTTGTAAGAGTTCTTTATATAAGTTGGTTTGGGGTCTTAGATGTATACCTGCAGATTATTTACCGCAATCTGTAGCTTGGTTTTATTCTTTGTATCTTTTGTAGAGGACATACTTTTTTAATTTTTAGGAATTCTGGTTTGTCATTTTTTACTTCTATGGATCATGTTTTTAGTGTCATATTCTTAAGAAATCTTTGCCTAACACAAGGTCATGGAGATTTTCTCCTTATCTTTTTTTTTAAAGTTGTATATTTGTATGTTTTATATTGAGATTGATAATTTATTTTAAGTTAATGAACTTATAATGGACCTTTATGTAAGGTATGAAGTTCAGGTCAAAGTTCATTTTTTTCCCCTACAGATGAGTGAAAAAACACATTGTTTTTGTGTCTTTGTCCAAAATACATTGGTCATGTCTGTGTAGCTCTCTTTTTGAAATAATCTGTTGTTTCATTTATATGTCTCTTTGCCAATACCACACTTGTTCAATTACTACAGATTTATAGTAAGTCTTAAAATTGGGTTGAGTCCTCTTCTTTTATTTTTTTTCAAAATTGTTCAGACTCTTAAGGTGTCTTCAAATTGCCTTATTCATTTTAGAGCCAGCCTGTCTCTATCTATAGTTGTCCTGTTGGGATTTTTATTACAACTATAGATTTTTTTATTACACTAATTTTTATTGCACTGTGGATCAGTTTGAGGAGAATCAACAACTTTACCACACTCACCTTTGCTTTTGAAGAATAGTTTAAGTATAGATTTCTTGGTGGACAGCTTGCTTCTTTCAACATTGTTACTCTTTTTTCTTTTGACTCCATGGTTTCTGATGAGAAGTCCGCTGTCTGCCTGTATGTGGTGAGGTATTTTTGGTTTCGTTTTGTTGTTGTTGTTTTTTCTCCTTTCAATATTTTCTCTTTAATTTTGAACAGTTTAACTATGATGTGTCTGGGTAGATTCTCTTTGCATTTATTTTACTTGGAGATAGTGGAGCCTCTTGGGATCTATGGGCTAATATTTTTTATTTGTTAATTTTAAATTTGTATTAGTTAAATTTTGTGTTCATTAAATTTGGGAAAGTTTTGGACATAATTGCATCCATTTTCCCTAACTCTCTCTTCTCTTGTTTCAGGATATACCTGACTTCTTCTTATAGCTATTTGAGTGTTCTGTTTTTCTTCAGTTATTTTTCTTCTCTGTTCTATAGATTCGATATTTCATATATTTCATTGATCTGGCTTCCAATTTACTGATTATTTCAGTTGACTTAACCTGAGTCCCTCCAATGAACTTTTCATTTTAACTCTAGAATTTGCATTTGGTTCTTCTTTACAGGTTTTACTTCTCTATCAACACTGGCTCCCATCGCCTTTTTAAAAAAACTGTTTACCTTTAAATGAAATGAAATCAGAGGGAGACAAATCATAAGAGACTCTTAATCTCAAGAAGCAAACTGAGGGTTGCTGGAGGTGGAGGTAGATGGGGCGGTTAGGGGATGGGCACTGGGGAGGGCGTGGGCTCTGGTGAGCACTGTGAACTGGGAAAGCCTGATGAATCACAGTCCTGAACCACTGAAACAAATAATACACTATAGGATAATAAAAAAAAAAATTCCTTTAATTCTTTGAATATAATTTAATTCCTTAGAAATATTTATCATAGTTGCTTTAATGATTCTTCATACTAAATCTAATATTTGAGTCCACCCAGAGTCCATTTCTTCTTTTTTTAAAAAAAAAAAATTTATTTTGTTCAGTGTTCTAAGATTCCTTGTTTATGCACCACACCCAGTGCTCCATGCAATCCGTGCCCTCCTTAATATCCACCACCAGGCTCACCCAACTCCCTACCCCCTGCCCCTCCAAAACCCTCAGTTTGTTCCTCAGAGTCCAAAGTCTCTCATGCTTCGTCTCCTCCTCCGATTTCCCCCAACTCACTTTTCCTTTCCTTCTCCTAATCTCCTCCGTTTTACTCCTATGCTCCACAAGTAAGTGAAACCATATGATGATTAACTCTCTCTGCTTGACGTCTTCCACTCAGCAGAGTCCGTTTCTTTCGACAACTGTGTTGGGTATGATTCCTGTCTCTAATGTACATATTGCAAATTTTCTTTTGCTTCTGTCACAGATGATCACAAACTCAGTGGCTTCAAACGACACAAGTGTATCATCTTACAGTTCTGTAGGTCAGAAGCCTGACCCTGGTCTCTCTGGGCTAGAATCAAGGTGTCAGTGGGGCTGGGATCCTTCCCTGGGGCTTTACGGGAAAACCTCTCTCCTTAAGGTATCCAGCCTCTGGAGGCTGCTCACATTCCTTGGTTCATGGTTGCCTTTCTGAATTTCAAGGCTAATAGGGTAACAATTGATCCTCTGACCTTGCTTTCACCCCCACATCTCTTTTGCTGACTCAGCTGGGGATGGGTCTCCGCTCTTCCGGATTTGTGAACTTAGGTGGGAGACCCCCTCCCCCCACCTGAAATGCACACCTGAGCGACCTAGGCCATTCTCCCCCCTCAAGTGTGTTGACCTTGATCTCATCTGCGGAGTTTGCTTTGCTGAGTGAGGTGACATATTCACAGGCTGTGCAGATTAGATCGTAGCTTCATCTGAGGGCCATCCCGCCCCCTACCGCAGCCTAATAATTTTTTTAATTGAAAATCGAACATGTAAAATCACATATTAAGTCCGCATTCTATTTTATTGCTCTGAAGGCTGTTGCTGGTGGTTTTGTAACTGGCCCGGGTATAAACTGGGGGGTGTGGGGTGTAGCTTATTAATGATGTCTTTGCTCGGTTTTTTGCTTTAGCCCTAGCTCCCTAGAGGTCTCCCCTGTGACTGCATAGTGTAGTGGTCAGCCAGTGCTGTGGACAGGGATGCTGCTCAGACATCTATCACCTGAAAGGTTGCCCCCCTCTGCTGTGTGTGGGACGGTGTATGCGTTCAGAGTCTGTAGTGGTCTCCTTTGGCTTCTACTTCTTGCCAGGCTTTCTTATGGCTCCCTTACAGGCATGCAAGTTCCTAGTTACTCAGATGCTATGGAGCAATTGTTTCTGTTCTTCTGTGGCTCCCTGGGGGGTGGGAGTGGATAGTGGATGGGGAGAGCCCCAGGCAAGCAGGCCATAGCCTCTTCCTTTGCTTACCCTAAGCTCTGTTTTGTTTTAAGAATGAACAACTTCCCAATTTGTTGTCCACCTTTGGTCAATTTCTCATGCCCTGAGATGGTTGCTTTTGGCAATTCTCTCCAGTTTTATACTCATTTTTGTAGAGAAGACTCTGATCACTTCATATCATCTTTACTGAAGTTTTTATGCATGGGGTTGTCTTCAGATAAATTGAACTACAGCCCGTTAAGCATCTGCCTTCAGCTTGGGGCATGATCCCAGAGTCCTGGGATCGAGTCTCATTTCAGGCTCCTTGCTCAGTGGGAGCCTGCTTCTCCCTCTGCCTCTGCTCCTGCTTGCACGTGCTCTCTCTCTGACAAATGAATAAAGAAGATCTTAAAAAAAAAATAAGAGCGAGAGAGAGATTGAGCTAAAGCAGGTAGAGTCCTTAGATCAGGGCCTGATATGTAGCAAGGGCTCTAACTGTATCTATCATAGTCATTATTATTGTTACTTGTGACAAAAACAACTAGACAGTCACATTTCCAGTACATATTCATAGTTATCCATTATAGAGCTTTTTTTTTTTTTTTTTTTGTATGAGGTCTTATCTCCAGCCTCTAACTTGTAGAAAGTACTTTACTATAGAGCAGGTGTCTGCCAGCTTTTTCTGTACAAAGTCAGGTAGTCAGTATGTCAGGCTTTGCAAGCCATGCAGTCAACTCCTGGGTCCTGCTGGTGTGTCGGGAAGGCAGCCATCTGCCGTCCACAAAGGAATAGGTGTGGCTGTCCACCAGTCATACTATTTGTGAAAACACGCCGCAGGTGGGATCTGGCCTTGGCACCCCATTTTCCCAACCCCTTGTTACAGACTCACTTTCTCACGATGCTGTATCTCAGCAGTGCCAACTTTTATGCCCCAATAGAATTTGTTTTTTTAATCACCAAAGAAGAAGGAATAGTTCTGCTTCCCAGCACCACATTCCAGCACCTCCCAACACCTGTGCTCTGGGAACTTAAAACTTCTTCAAGACGTATGGGCTCTTGAGTAGCTGGCATCTGTATCAGCTGATTTCAGTAAAAGTGCCAGTCATGCTTCTGGAACACATGTCAACAACAGCACTCGTAGTATTGTTAGATACAGACACACAACTTGGTAAGATTATTGATGGCAAACTGTATTTCATCTATTTAAAACTAGATTATGCAGCTTTTTTATGAGTTTTTAATTTTTTGTGAGTATCATTTTTCCCTCCAAACAAGGGTAGGATATGTCTATTTTTTAAACCACAGTGTTCCCTTCTTTATTCAATGTTCAGTCTTTGGAGATCATTCAATTTCTAGATTACCTGTTAACTTAATTGTTCCTTACACACTGGCTTTGTACCTAGAAGTTAAAACAGCATTAATCAGGTTTTAAGACTTTTTATTGTTAAATATATCATACATTCCAAAGGGTATATAATCACGCATGAGCTGTTTAAAGAATTATAAAGGAAATATGCGTGTAACTGCTCCATGGTCTTCCTGGGTAGAGAAGCACTTGAGGGTACGTGAATCCTGTTTTCTTTACTGTTGACAGGTCTGCTGTGATCATTGTATATTTTTATTTTTACCATATTTTTAACTCCCACAAAACCGCTGTTTCATTTGTCAGTATTCGTAGGTTTGCCGATATTCAGCGTTCTCTTTGTTCTTTATTCCTGCTTGTACCTTCGATGTTCCATCTTGGCTCACTTGGCTTCTTCCAAAAGTACACCCTTTAGAAACCCCTTTTGTTCAGATCTACTAGTGACAAGTTCTCAGTTTTTCTTTTTTCCAAAAATGTCTCTATTTCATCTTTTTTTTAATTAAGACTTTATTTATTTATTTTTAATTTCTGCACAGCAGAATTGAAGGTACAGAGAGTTCGCATATATTTCCTACCCCGACACATGCACAGCCTCTGGCTTTCTCCACACACCCCCCTGCCCCAGAGCAGGACATTCGTTACAACACTGACGCGTGATTATCACCAGAGTCCATAGTTTACATTAGGGGTTGCTCTCAGTGTCATGCATCTTTTGAATGTGGACAAATGTATAATGACATGTGCATCATTATGGTTTCATATGTTTTCACTCCCCTAAACATCCTTTGAACACCACCTGTTCATCCCTCCCTTGCACCTCCCAGAAGTCACTGATCTTTTTTTTTCTCCATAGTTTTACATTTTCTGGAATGTCATGCCTTTGAAATATAGCCAGTGTAGATTGGCTTCTTTCCCTTAGTAATACGCATCTAGAGCTGTTCATGTCTTCTCATGGCTTAACAGACCATTTGTTTTCTGTACCGGATAATATTCCATTGTCTGGATGGACCACAATTTGTTTATCCATTCATGTACTGAAGGACATCTTGGTTACTTCCAAGTTTTGGCAGTTATGAGTAAAGCTGCTCTAAGTTTATATGTGTGTTTGTGTGGATATAAGATGTCAACCCCTTTGGGTAAATACCAAGGAGCATGATTCCTAGATCGTATGGTTTACTTTATTTAGTATGTCTAGTTTTATAAGAAACCACCAAACTGTCTTCCAAAGTGGCGGCACCATTTCGCATCCCCAGCAGCACGGAAGGGGAGTTCCCGTTGTTCCACATCCTCAGCAACATCTGGTAGTGTGTGTGCTCTGGATTTGGGTCCTACGGGATGTGTACTGGTATCTCGTTGTTTTCATGTGCATTTCCCCATGACATCTAACGGAAGCCTGTTTTCATGTGCCTATTTGCCATCTGTATCTCTCCTTTGGTGAGATGTCTGGTCTCGTCTTTGGCCCATTTTCCTAGCTTTTCATTATTATTGCTGAGTTTTAAGAGTTCTTTGTATATTTAGGATAACAATCCTTCATCAGATGTGTCTTTTGTAAATATTTTTTCTCAGTCTATGGCTTACATTTCCTTTATCTTGACAGTGTCTTTTTACAGAGCCCAAGCTTTCAGTTTTCCAGCTTATCTGTTATTTCTCTCATGGATCATGTCTTCAGGTTGTATCTAAAAAGGCATCATTGGGATGTCATAGTGGCTCAGTCAGTTAAGTGTCTGTCTTCAGCTCAGGTCATGATCCTGGGGTCCTGGGATTGAGCACCACATTGCTCAGCAGGAAGCTTGCTTCTCCCTCTGCCCCTCCCCCTGCTTATGCATGCTCTTGCTCTCTGTGTCAAATAAATAAATAAATAATCTTAAAAATAATTTTTTTTAAAACATCACCATACCTAGGACTAATCTAGGCTTTCTGTTGGGTTTCACAGTTTGTGTTTTACATTTAGATCTATGATCTATTTTGAGTTCATTTTTTATGAAGGGCATAACACCTGGGTCTGCATTCATTTTTATTTTGTTTTTGTTTTTGTTTTTTTGCGCTGGATGTTCAGGTGCTTCAGCACCATTTGTTGAAAACACCTGACTTTGCTCCATTGTGTTACCCTTGCTCCCTCATCAAAGATCAGTCAGCTGTGCATGTGTGGAACTTTCAGAGCTCAGAGCTCCCTGTTCTGTGCCCTTGATCTGCTTGTTCTTTTGTCAATACCGCACCCTCTTGATTACTGCAGCTTTAGAGTAAGTCTTGAAGTTCGGTGTATTGATTCCTCCAACTTTGTTCTCCTACAGTGTCATGTTGGGTATTCTGGGTCTTTTTGCCTCCATGTAAACTTAGAATCAGTTTACTGATATCTGCAAAATAACTTGCTGGGACTTTGATTGGAATTGCATTGAATCCATAGACCACGTTTGGAAAAAGTGACATCTTGACAATATTGAGTCTTCTTATCAACACATAGAATACTTCTCCATTTATTTATTTCTTGGATTTCGTTCATCAAAGATTTGTAGTTATCCTTATATAGAGCTTGTACATATTTCGTTAGATATGTACCTCAGTATTTTGGTTTTGGGGGGTACTAATGTCTCATTCTTTTTTTAATAGTTTATTGAACTATAATTCATAGAGGGGCACCTAGGTGGCTCAGTGAGTTAAGCGTCTGCCTTCTGCTCCGGTCATGATCTCAGGGTCCTGGGACCGAGCCCCGTATCAGGCTCTCCACTCAGCTGGGGGTTTGCTTCTCCCTCTGCCCATCCCCCCGCTCATGCTCTCTCTTTGTCAAATAAATAAAATCTTTTAAAAAAGAAATATAATTCATAGAACCATACAATTTACCCATCAAATCATACAATTCATTATATTCAAAGATATGTGCAGCCATTGCCACATTCAATTTTAGAACATTTTCTTCACCTCAAAAAGCAACCCTGAACCCTTTAGCTGTATGCTCAGATTAATGAAAGATATTTTTGAGGATATAGAATACTAGACTAGGAATATTTTGTGCTGGGCACACTGAAGATATTATTCTACTGGCTTCTGGCTTCTTTTGGCTTTACTATGACTCTTTGTAATCTGTCTCCTGAAATTGGCAAGAAGGGAGGATTCTGTTAGACCCTGTGATGTTAGGTAGACACTGGACTTGCTCTTATGCCCCCCAAGCTTAGAAAAACAAACAATCAAACAAAAAAAAAAAACAAAAAAAGAGGAAGCCAGAGGGACCAGCATACGAGCATACCACAGTTGCCCCATTCTGCTTACTTCTCAGGGGTCCCTCTTCACTTAGATTTTGGCCTGACAATTCTATACTATCTTGCCAGCATTTTATTACATTTTAAAATATCTTTTTGTAGTTCAGTCATGCTGGCCAGCCTCTTTGAAATACTTCAAAGTATTGTTAAATATTTCACACCCTGAAAAAGAGGACTACAAGGCACAATATGGGCAAAAGCCAGATACAGGACAGCCCAGTCCCCATGGTTAGCATTATAGGAAACTATTTGCATACAACAAAGTACCACCTGCCTGGCTGGAGGATTCTGAGCAGTCCTTAGCACCGTCTTACAGGCAGCGCCAGCTCTGAGCAGCACCATTGACATCTCGCTGGCGCTGGCCAAACTGCTCAGGTCCCAGGCTGCTCGTGAGCAGGTCTGGCAAGTGGGAGAGAACATGGTGCACGAGCCCATCATTACACAGAAATAACTGAACATAATGGGCAAATTACACTTTTCTAAAGATAAGTTGAAAACACAAACTTCCAGGTTCAAAATCCAACCCCATCTGCAACAGAAGCATTTCCTTAGCAAGGCAGCCCGTGCCCCTCGTCAGTGTCCTCTCAACTACCCCGGTCCCGCCAGGCTGCTCTGCATTGCTACCCATTCAGCTTGCATTTAAAAAAACAAAACAAAACAAAAAAAAAAAAAAAAACAGGAAAACACACAGCTGATCCAAGTGGGCCCTTTGGCCATTGGAAAGAAGTTCTTTTATGCTATTGGGACACTTTTTTTAAACTTTGCAATAAAATCAGGTGATTTTTCCCTATTGTTAATTTCAGTGTGGATGTGTGTCACGTCTAATTACCATACGTTCACTAGCCCTGGGGACTTAATGATACTAGCTTGTGTTTATATTTGGCTGTGAATATTTCTAAATGTTCTCCCATCTCTTGTCTTAGGTTTCTTGTGATGTGAGGGGGTCAGTCAGGTAATTACTTGGTAGAAACAGGACTTCAGCCTAAATATCCCAATTCCTTCATTCGAATTTATCTACTATAAAACCTCTGTTTCTGAGCCTGAATTACATAAATATTTAAAATAAAAAAGCTCTTGTGTTCTTCTCTGATTTAGAGATTCTTCGTAACAATAGGTAATGTACCAGCAACTATAAATTGTTAAACTTCTGCCTTCTGGGTGCAGGACCTCTATTTAGTGGAAATTAAGAGGAGTCAAAATGTAATCTTTGCATAAGGCGATGATTCTGCTTACTCATTTTGTGGGGTAAATGAAACCCAAGAATAATCTAATTGCAGTGAGACAAAATCTCATTGTAAGGTTATAAAATGCTATGGTAATATGTGGTGGAATTATAACAGGCACATGCATTTTATTTTCTCATACTCAAGGGGTAGGTGCTGGGGGTGTGGGGCAGATCCCCTTGCCAGTGATGGGGGCCCGACAACACATATCACAGATAAAACAGGAGGTGAGGATTCAATTGAGGCAAGAATACAGGATCATCCTTTCTTGGAAACAGGTGAGCATTCATGGCTCTGATCTTCCTGTAGCCAGCAAGGCAGGCAGTGGAGGTGATGGAGGAGTAAGGATTCGTTGTGCCTGTTGCGGAAGAGCACATCTCCAGACTAACTGTGGGATTAATTAAGGTCATGGTAAGAAATAGTTCTTGTTTTAAAGCAATTTCTAGTACAGTATATACTGGTATGTCTTTTCTTTCTTTGGTTTCATTTCCCAAAGTTAAGATCTTTGTGGGTTTTTTTCTTAAGGTTTTATTTATTTAAGACAGAGAGACACACAGCAAGAGAGGGTGCACAAGCAGGCAGAGTGGGAGAGGGAGAAGCAGGCTCTCCACTGAGCAGAGAGCCCAATGCAGGGCTGGATCCCAGGACCCTGTGATCATGACCCGAGCCAAAGGCAGATGCTTAACAACTGAGCCACCCAGGTGCCCCTCTTTTTTCTTTTTTTTTTTTTTAAACTAACAACAAAAGTATATCATATTACTAATGAAGCTACCCTACCACAAAGGCATGAGTAACTTTCATACAGCAGCTGGTTTAACTTAAGCTGCGAGGAACATCACATGACTCCATCTGCCTTTCAGGCTTCCTTGGCCCAGTCCCTCATGAGTTTCCATGTCATTTCTATATGAGGCTTAGAAATCATTAAAAATCCAAAATTTTGTGAAACATGAGGCAGTTATCTGCCAGAGTCCATAATTCCCCAAAGTGAAAAAGTAAAACTCAGTGTCCTGTTTTTCTTGCTATGAAAAATTTCAAGCATACACAAAAATAAAATATGATGAACCTTCTTATATCCATCATCCAGATTCAGTAATTTAAAATTTTGCAGCACTTATTTTATCCCCCTCCCCACTTTGTGTTGAATTATTTTATTCTATTTTGTACTTCTTAGCATTTCTGAATCTGTTAATTGCTATCTTTTATTACTTTTGGAAATTCTCAGCCATTATAGCTTCATATATTTCTTTGACCCCATTCCCTTTCTAAATCTAATTTGAAATTTGGGTTAACATATATGAGATCCCCGGGTCCTTTTCATTGCCTCTCTGTGTTTTGCAACTGATACATTCTTTTGACCTGCCTTCCAGTTTACTAATTCTTTCTTTGGCTGTGTTGCATCTGATGTCAAGCTATTGAGTTCTTGACTCTGGTTTTCTATTTTTCAGTTCCAGACATTTCACTGGTTATTTTTTATTTTATTTCTGATTTTCTGCTAAAGTTCTTTTCTATTATTTAAGTTCTCAAACATACTTTTTACATTTAAAGACCTGACTTTGAGTACCCATAGGTCTATTTCATTGTCCATGTTTTATTTTCCCTTTGGTTTTCAGACAGTGCTTTGCTTTCTGTATGCCCGGTTAAATAATTTTACCGAGTGCCCTGCAGTTGGAGGACGTTAGAAAGGTAATTTTAGGTTCAGGATGACATTCTGCTTCAAAGAGAATTTACTTTTGCTTTGGGTAGTTTGTAGGAACACGTCACCTTAATCCCTTCAAGGTGTGAAGGATTGGGTCTGTGAGGGCTGGTCTCTTTCTGGTTTACCACTACTACTGTAGCCTTTGGGGGCCACAGATGAAAGCCAAGGATGTTTACCAGGGCTCCTTTCCACCCTTGTTGCACCCTGAGCTCTTTTCTGTATGTCCGTTTCTGAGATGGTCAAAACCTCTGCTCAGCTCTTGAGCCCATCTGCCTTTCGAGTCTGCAAAGGGGAAGGTGGCAGCAAATGTACGAATCACCGTCTTGAGCTTCTGTTCTTTCTGCAGTTTTGACTCTTCCAGATCCCTTTGCCTCAGTGGCCTGTAATATCTCCAATTATTTTGTAAATTTTGTCTGACTTTTCTTGTTTTTACCAAGGGGTTTGATGTGAAATAAACTAATCCAACATTGCTGGAGGGAGAAATTCTGCTGAAGAAATTTAAATCAGATCTCAGACATGACATCATTTTATCCATTCATACATTAGCTGGCATCTCGGAAAAATGCAGACATTTCCTTACATGCCGACACTGCCTTTTCAGGTTCAGATTTCCTAGATTTCCCAGAGATGTCTTTTAATGATTGTTTTGTTTGAGGTCAGATGCACAAGGGCTGTATGTGACATCTGGTTGTTGTATCTTTTGAGTCTCTCTTAATCTAGAGTGGTCTCCTCTGCTGCCATCTTTCTCTTTTCATGGCACTGACCTGTTGAACTTGCGCATCAAAGTCCTGTAGAATTTCCCATATCTCAGATTCAGCTGGTTGCTTCTATTTGATCCTCTATCACTTGTTTTTCCCATGAAATGAAATTTAACTGCGTGGGCTTGATTAAATTCAGTTTTGTTTGTTTAGATAGTACAGAGTGATTCCTGTTGCATGATATCAGAGAGCACCCGAGGTCTGAATCTTACACTGTAAGGATGCTAACAGTGGTTGGTGGGTTCTGATGGTAACAACATAATCCATCCATTATAAAACTCTCCATCATTCTTTGATCTGTTTGGTTACTCTGAAGTACAGTTTATAGAGACAAGTTGAGCTCTTCTTTTAATTTCAGTCATGTCTTTGACATCAGTTCTAAAAAAATCATCCCGAACAATCAATGTTTTTTTCCCTGCTTTCAATGCCAAAGCTGCTCCCTGTAGTGAAGCAGTGTGATTGGTAATTACATCATGTAGGGAAACCTCAGCGGGGCCGACAGGGCAGGTCCTGCCACTACCCGAGAGCCTTGAGCTTGAGGCATTCCTCTTTCGAGACTCGTAGCCTCCTCGCAGAGTAGGGCAGCAAAATGCAGGTGTTTATGGGTCTTAGTCAAAGCTAGCGTGTGTGCTATTTTGCTCTGCTTATTTAAGCACATTCCTTCCTAGGCACTTACTCGCCACAGAAAATAAAGGCAGTTTTTCTGTCCTGGGCTCAGCATTCTGGAGTGCGTGATCGCTAGCATCGTACCCACGGAAAGGGAATATATAACACCCAACAAGTAGGCCCGTGGAATGATTTTGTTCCTGTGTTCTATGCTTGCATTTCTGTAGCTGGCATTTCTGTTCCTGGGTCCTGCAGTCAGCTCCAGCTCTGCCGGAGCCCGACAAGCCTCTAGACCCTGCCTCATCAGCTCTATCAGATATTTCTCTTCTGTCCTGTTCACACTGTCCTGCCTGTAGTGCCTCTTCTCAGATTTTCTTTGTCTCCCATTCTGATGAAAATAATCACAGCCCCATTCAGGGGTGCCCAGCTGCAGACGAGCAGAAGTCCAAACTTCGGCTTTGCATTTCTGTCTCTGTGTGGCCTGGCCTGAGGGTGGTGTCCTGTCCCACCTTGTGTTCTGTCTCCTGACCGTCACTTGAGTTGCCCGTGTCCTCCCATGCCCCACGTGCCTGTCCTGGGAACCCATGGCCCCTTCCGGTCAGGACCACCTCAGGCTGTGTGGCTCCAGAAAGGCTCCCCTGGTCACCAAGGGCTCTCCTGCTTCTGGAGCCCCATGTCTGTGCCACAGCAGCCCTCGCACTCCTCTCCGTGTCATAATTTTATCTGCCTCACTTCTGCAGCTAGACTGGGTCCCATCCAGGGCAGGGATTCTCCTGGATTCTTCTCATTCCTTACTACCCTGGGCTCAGAACACGGCCTCTCGTAGGCCCCCCTGCTCCATCCTACTCAGATTCCGGCCTTGGTCCCTGCACTCCTAGGCACCCCCTTAGTCTTTGACTAAGACCCATTGACTAAGACCCAATGGTCTGAGCCATTTCTGGGTCAGACTCTTCACTGGCCTTCCTTTTTGGCGGAGCCATGATTGAAGACAGCTGGCAGGCCCTCCTCTGTCCTCATCACGGTCACCCATGTGTCCTCGCTGGGGACCTTCTCCCAGCAGGAGGGAGCTTCCCCGGGGTTGCTCTGGGGGCAACTCCAGCAAGTAATCGTGATTGTTATTCCAGATGGCAGCTGGGAGGCTTCCAGAAACAATTCGGGCACACGGTCAGCGCTCGCCGGAGCCGCGACCCTGCTCCATAAATATTTATGTGGAAGCCCCCACTGGCAGAGGCGTCCCCTCATCCGCTCCCGACTGAACTTCACTTTGTTTTTTTCTTTAATATCTTTAGGCAGCCAAAGCAGGTACCTGTGAGGGCGTAATTACGCGCCACTTTCTCTCCCGGCACAGAACCAAGGGTTTTTCTCTCCTTCTGCTAACCGACATGACAGACATCCATTTAGTGGCATGATTTTTAGTATAAAATTACTTCTTGGCCTTTAAATTTAATTATTCCATATTCATAGCAATAAAATAAAATCCCAAATCCAGGTGTGCTTTTTGAGGAAAGCGTCCGGGGCAATTACCTCCTGATAATGGTGTTCTGTGCTGAAGCCTTTTGTCTGCGGCTCTTAGAATCTCTTCCACACAAGTAGATAATGATGTTCATCTTGTCCGGGGTGAGGGGTGAAGTGACTGATCTCCTGGCCCACTTGAGAGATGAAGAAAAATCCAGGACCCAGGTGTCGCCTTTGTCTCTTTCCTCCCCTCGCTTCACAGCTCTTTCAAAGCAGCATGGCCGACCTCCCCTCGACTGAAATACCTCCTCTCAAGGACTGCTTCCCACTTTCTGAAGAGCACGAACGAAAGGAGTTTCTGTGTCACCTTTCGTGTGGGGAAGAGTTGAGGTTCGGGGAGAGGCAGCGGCGAGGAGACTGTGTCCACTTACCAGAGGAGATGTGTCTCCTGGTGACTCGCCCTCCTGTCCGTCACACAGTGGAGCTTCACTGTGTGTCCACGAGTTCACAAGTGAGAAGCCCTCAGAGCAGAGCTCGGCACACGGCGAGCCCCATGTGAGTCACGACTCTTAGGGCAGAACCTGTCGTCTCTGGACACACAGCATTGGAGCATGTGCCCTTGCTCATGCAAGCAGTGTGAACGGGCTTCCCTGTTCCCGCCCAGCCAGGCTGGTCCCAACCCTTGGAGGCCAGTTTATATCCTGTTTCCTTCCTCCAGGAAACCATCCTGGTCCAGCCAACTGCCAGTCGCCTCTCTCTCATCAGAGCTCCTGCATGATTCTCTCCGTGTAATTCACTTGGTGAGCTGAGCGTGGCCATGCACTCAGGCCTCGTTTGGGCACAAAACGATGCCCTCTCCTGTCCCATTTTCTAACTGTGGAATGGATGTTTGTCTTGTGTCTGGTGGGCTGGTTGGGCCTTGAGGGGAAAGTTCATAGCTAGACATCCCCTGGCCCCAGGAACAATCCCGAACATACAGAGGAGTTCGGTAGACTAAGCTAGATGTTGTGGGGGCTGAGTGAACATTTTATTGAATCTGATAGGATATATTCTTGTTGAATCACACGGAGGTTATATCAGGTCTAGAGCATAGCCCTGAGGTTTTCATTCCTTGCTCTACTTATAACACTCTCTTCTATTCTGTTATGTGGGGAAGAGGTCAAGCTTTTATTGAGCGCCACCTGCATGCAGGACAGCATGGAGAACACAGATAGGGGGCCGGAATAAAAGCTCCGTAATGTAGTGAGATGATAAATAAATACACAGGACCTGTACGAAAGATGGGCCACGATGAACTCCAAGGGCTTGGTGGTTAAAAGGAGGGCATGGTGGCATCTCAGTGGGATCTCCATGGGGCGTCGTGAACACTTAATTTGTCGACTGAATATGTACTGAGTGGCCATCTTCTGTTCCAGAGCTGTTCTAGGTGCTGGAACCTCATAGGCAAGGCTGGAGGATAAGCTCAGCACCTGATCTCTCCACGTGTCCCCACCCGCTCCCCGAGAGAAACGCAGAGATCCACCCTTGTCTCCCTTCTCTTGTGTTGATTAGGGAGACTTTCCAGGCCCGTGATTTCCTTCCTGACACAAAGGACACCGTCCCGTCCTGACTACCCAGCTGACCCTCTCAGTAGCTCCCGAACACCCCCAGCCAGGGTCTGCCCCCGACCCTTTCATGGTCTCCTGACTGGACACTGGCCACAAAGATGAGAGCTGCTGACATGGTTTACCCTTCGGTTTCTTCCAGGATTTTCTTCCCCGGAAGCCATCCCGTCCGAGGGGTGCAGGTAATGAAAGTCGGCAAACTACAGTTGCACCAAGGCATGTTCCCCCAGGCGATGAAGAACCTCAGACTGGTGAGTGTGTCAGGACCGTGTGTCCTTCTGCGGGGTGTACTGGGTCCACCGGTCACTAGGCTGCATCCCTGTGACTTGTAGTGACTCTATGTACATGTACACACAAACACATGCCCATCATTGTTCAACATAACGACCAGCTCTGAGAAAATCTGATTTGGGATGTTTGTGGATTTCTGCGGTCTAAATGCGTGCACCGTGGCTGATCTCAAACTACCCATGGAAAATCGACCAGCTCCTAAAATTCATGACAATGTAACAGTCAGGTCTTAATAACGGGCACGAACTGACCTTCGGGACATCACTACACCTGTGCCCTACTCCAGGGGAGCAGGTCACCCTTCCCCATGCCGCCCCCACCCACCCCCACAGACCATAGTCCCTAATCTCCACCTGAGTCTCAGGCCAGCCTCCTGACCACCCCCGCCCAGAGCCCACCTTTGCAGCCCATACCCCCTTCTAGCCTCCCCTCCCTCTCCCCATGGCCAGCATATACTGAGCCGTGCCCTGCTGCCCAGGACACCTTGAACTTGATCACACTTGGGTCTTTACCAAGACATTTTCTCTACCATAAACGCTCTTCCACCCACCCCCGGGGCCTAGCAGGTTTTCACCCTGTACTCCTGCCAGTGTGCCGACGCTGCCCGCAGAGCACTGGTCACACACAACAGGCCCGGCTCACAGGGGCTGCAGGCTCAGTTCCAAACCGCTGCCATGAAGCTAGTGTCACAGTTAAGAGAGGCTAGTGAAGTTTTCGGCTTCCCAGCGTCTATGGAAATTATGTTTATATGATATGTCTCGTCTATGAAGTGTGTCACAGAATTATGTTGAAAGAAAAATATATACGTAATTTAAAAATACTTTATTGCTTAAGAATGCTAACTGTTGTCTGAGCTTTCGGGGAGTCATAATATTTTTGTTGCTGGTGGCTGCTGACTGGTCAGGGTAGTGGGCGCTGAAGGTTGGGGTGGCCGTGGCAATTTCTTAAAATCAGACCACAACGAAGTTTGGCTCATCGATGGACGCTTCCTTACGTGAGGGATTTCTCTGGAGCATGCGATGCTGCTTGGTAGCATGGGACCCGTGGGAGAAATTCTCCCAGAGCTGGAGTCAGTCCTCTCAAACCCTGCTGCTGTCTTATCAACTTAGTTTATGGGATATTCCGAACCTTGGTTGTCGTTTCAACGGTCTTCACGGCATCTCCAGCAGAAGTACATTCCATCGACGAAACCACTTGCCTTGCGCCTCCATGAGAAGCCACTTCATCCGTTCGGTTCCATCGTGAGGTTGCAGCCCGTCCGTCCCGTCCTCGGGCTCCGCTCCTGATGCTCGTTCTCCTGCTCTTTCCTCCCCTTCTGCAGTGACTTCCTTCCCTGAAGTCTTGAACCCCTCAGAGTCCTCCCTGAGGGTTGCAGTCAACTGCCTCCAAACCCCTGTGAATGTTGATATTTTGACGACTTCCCATGAATCACGGGTGTTCATAATGGCATCTAGAGTAGATGAAACAGAAAGGTGAATCCTTTCCAGAAGGCTTTTGATTTACGTTGCCCAGATCCATCAGAGGAATCACGCTCTGTGGCAGCTGTAGCCAAATGAAATGTAGTTCTTCAGTATTAAGACTTGAAAGTGCAAATTATTTCATGATCCATGGGCTTAGATGGATGTTGTGTTAGTGGTCATGAAAACAAGCCTAATCTCATTGCCCAGCTCCATCAGAGCTCTTGGGTGCCCAGGTCCATTATCAAGAGGCCGGAATCTTTTGAAAGGAATCATTTTTTCCCTTAAGTAGTAGGTCAGAGCTTAAAGTCACCAGCTGCCTTAGTGCCTGAGAGTCAGCCTGTCCCTTGAAGGTTTCAAGCCACGCATTGACGTCTATTCTGTAGCTGTGAAAGTTCTAGATGACCTCTTCTTCCAGTATAAGGCCATTTTGTCTCTATTGAAAGCCTAATGCTCAGTGCAGCCATCTTCATTTATTATCTTGGCTGGATCTTATGGATAACTAGCTCCGTAAGTTAGGTTAGGCTTTGGCTTGAGGGAATGTCGTGGCTGTTTGATCTTCCATCCAGACCGCTGAAACGTCCTCCATAGCAGGCTGTTTCACTTTCTTACCATTTGTGTGTTCACAGGAATAACACTTGTGTGTTCACAGGAATAACACTTGTAACCTTCAAGAGCTTTCCCTTTGCGTTCACAGCTTGCCTCACTGTTCGGTGCCTCCGCCGCCATCCCCTCTGCCTCAGTGTAGACACAGCTTCCTCACTCGCCTTAATAATTTCTGGCTTTCGATCTAATCTTCCTTTCACCTGGACACACAGCGGCTGTTAGAAGGGTATTAATTGGCCTGATTTCAGTATCATGTCTCAGGGAACAGGGAGGCCCGAGGAGGGGTGGTGGTGAGTGGCCAGTGGTGGAGCAGTCAGAACACACACCATGTCTATTATGTACATATTTATTATATGTGTCTTATATGGGCTTGGGCCATAGTGCCCCAAAACAACTACTGTGGTAACATCAAAGATCACAGATAGAGGCACCTGGGTGGCTCAGTCGGTTAAGCATCTGCCTTCCGCTCAGGTCAGGACCCCAGGGTCCTGGAATCGAGCCCGCATCAGGCTCCTTGCTCAGCGGGAAGCCTGCTTCTCCCTCTCCCAGTCCCCCGCTTGTGTTCCCTCTCTCACTCTCTCTCTCTCTCTCTCTGTCAAATAAATAAATAAATAAAATCTTTTAAAAAAAAAAAAAACATAGATCACCGTAACAAATATAATAATGACCAAATAGTTGAACCATCACGAGAATCACCAAAATGTGACACAGAGACACAACGTGCACCAATGCTGTTAGAAAAATGGTGCCCGTAGACCTGCTTGACACGGAGTTGCCATGAGCTTTCTTTCTTTTTTTTTTTTTTTTTTAAAGCTTGGTATCTGGGAAGCACAGTAACACAGTAAGACGCGGTATCCCATAGTAGGGACACCTGACGCCTGGGAGACCGGGTCTTTGCAGTTATCTTGGTGACCAGTTCAGTACTGTACAAAGACCTGACAGGAGGAGGTGTTCCCTGTGGGAGGAAGGCGGGGAGGAGTCAGAGCAGTACATGCGCTGGGAGCGCTAAGCGCCGAGAAACTGGGAGAACTGGGTCTGTGTTGGAATACAAGAAAGATGTTTATTTTCACCCTCTTCGTGAGCCTCCACGCCCCTGGGCTCTCTGCTGCCCCCGCCTTCCTACCCCTGCCGAGCTCCCTCCCACTCAAACCGTAGCTTCCAGATGGAGAGCTGGTGTCCTCACGGGGTCCAGGTGTTGGCGGGTGCCAGGGAGACCCAATGTGTGAGGCTTCACACGGAGCCCCTGATACTTGAACAGGACCCCCTGGGCCACGGGGCCCTCGTCTGCAGAAGCGCTGCAGTGCAGAGATCCAAGCCGGCTCTCAGGTTGCTCGGGGAAGGCCCGGGGCTGGCTGGTCCCATGATAGGGGCAGCTACCCACGTGTGGAGGAGAAAAATCACAAATGCCTCAAAGACCCTTAAAAATGAAATTCCCTAGTGCTGGTTTTTTGCCTTTTTTTTTTTTTTTAATGATAGCCATGTTCCCTTTCCTGATCTTTTTGTTGACATAAGCCTGTGGTCACCAGGAAGAACACTGAGATTCCTGAAGGCAACGGCTCGTCCTGTTCTTACCTTGTCCGACGGCTCTTCCCTGACGGGGAGGAACGCCTCGCCATCTCTCGCAGTCTCCGGGAAAACGTCCCTTTACTGGCCTGGCTAGTAGCTGGCCTCTAGTTGAATCCGTGAGGCAGAAGATACTTCCTGGGAGGGTCAGCCGTGAGAACGTTTTGACAAAAGTAATATGGGGGAAATGTCTCAAGTGCATCGTGTATCCAACCCAGGGTCACCTGCAAGTTGTTTCATTAGAGCTCAAATTAATCCTTTCTATTTCTGTAGGACTAGAAAACACTAATACTGCTCATATGTAGGGGCGCCCGGGGGCTCAGTCCATTAAGGGTCCCGACTCTTGGTTTCGTCGGCTCAGGTCGTGATCTCAGGGTCCTGAGATCGCGGCCTGCGTCAGGTCGGGGCAGAGTCTGCTCCAGATTCTCTCTCCCTCTCCTCTGCCCTTCTCCCCTCTTTCTCTAAAATAAATAAATAAATCTTTTAAAAAATTACTGCTCCTTACTTCTCTGGTTCCCATGACAGATGAGGTCACTGGGGCAGATGGTTTTGTTCCCTTTTGAAAGATGAAGGAGCTGGAGCGTGGAGACATTCTAGAGTCTGTCCAAAGTCATCCTTTGGGTGAGGCAGAGCCAGGACTAGTTTATTCCATTTAATTCAAATTAATTCAATGTAATGTGTGGATTAAATTCTTTCTTTGTCCTTCCAGTGCAGTGGGGGAGGCAGACATGCAAACAGGACATTAAAGCGCAGCTGGAATCCCAGGCTCTGTGCTCTCCCTGCACACTGGCCCGGTTAGGCAGATGGACTCGCTGGTGAGACTGAGCGTGCAGAAATCCCTGCAGGTCTGCTGAGTCCCTGATGTCAGCTGAGTGGAGAGTTAGGTCACCTCATTCCTTGCGTGAGGCATTATCGCCTCTGTGTGCACACAACTCTTGGAAGAAGCATCAGCTGCAAAGGCAGGAAGGCAGACAGATACCTGGAAGAGGATTTACAGGATCGCGTGGGCTGGGTGGATGCTGAAGCCATCCTCGCCTGCCTCACGGCCCTCTTTCTGCCCCTCTGCCTCCCCCCGGGCCCATTCCATGCTGCCTTCTTCACGTTCTTCTAGCGATGTTACCTCACCTCCAGAAGCTTCCTTTGTTAACTCTTTTAGCACCTCCTCCTCCTGGTACCAAAGGGAGGGCCCAGCATGGACCCTGACTACTGCCAATGGAAGATTCTCCAAGCAGCATCTGCCAGTTTGCCCCGAGGCCTGGGGTTAAAGCGTGGCCTGACCCCACGCGTCCTGTTTGGCTCTGGAAGTCGCTTGAGGCTCTTGCCACGTTTTGATTATCAACCGAAATGCCCGTCCATGTTGCCCGGTGGGGAGAGCCCTCAGGTTTAGAGTGACAAGGGTCACGCGAGAGTCCCATGACTCTGAATCCCTCTGAATAGAATTTTCTTTCTTTTACAATGAAGATAATCCCTACCCAGTAGAGTGGTTTGGAGAAGCAAATGAGGTAGCGTGTGAGGGGGTTTTGCCAAGGCCCAAGGATTCTGAGACTCTAAAGGATTTCTCTTGTTCTAGGAATCATTGTTCTGATGGTTTTTCCACCCTCTGGTCCCTTCCACACTTGGGTTTGTAGTTTGGGGTGATACGGCGTGTCCCCTGTTGAACAATTATGTTCTGTAACGGCTTCCCAGCGTTTCACATGGCATGTTCTCTCTCTCCTGGCTCCACCTAACAGATACACGTGCCCCAGACACAGCAAAATCTACTAAGCCCGTGCTTGAATGAATGGAGTTTTTAATGAATGGAGATCTTTAAAAAGCTCTTCCCTGGTCCTGTCCTTTCGGCTAATACGTAAATGTAATATGTCTATGGCTGGTGGACAGATCCTGGCTAGACCTTAGCTGAGCATGACTAGCAGAGCGAGGCTTCGATCGCGCTCGTTCCAGTGTGTGGCGAGGGTTTTCTCATCCAACAAGCAGTCCTGGGACACCAGCTAGGTGTGCTGTAATTCCGTTCAGTTTTGATACCTTCCACTCAGAGATAGCATCAGATGCCGCAAGTTAAGGGCTAATAATAATAATAATAGGAATAATGGCACTGTCTGGGGACGCAGCTTCCACCCTCTCTCAGAGCTTACCAGTCTAACCAGATCTCCACGTGTTCACCAACCTGGAAGCTCTTTAAACCCCAAACCTTTAAGGTTTTCATAGAGGCTCCATTAGTACCCAGGTATGATTGATTAAGTCATTTGCTGTTGGGGATTGATTCGGCCTCTAACTCCTCTTTGTTCCTCAGAGGTCAATCACGTGGTTGGTTTTCCTAGTAACCAAACCCATTCCGCCAGGTGCTTTCCGAGTTATTAACATAACAAGAGACACTTTTATTGCTTGCTGCACTTAGGAACTTCCAAGGGTTCTAGAAGCTCTGTGTCAGAAACTAGGAGGACAAGCTTTGTCTTGTTACAAATTATGATGTCAAACAGATGTCCCCCAGGCGGGACATGGCCATCATCACATACAGGGCCAGGCAGGGCATGACCACTGCTTTGCAAGCCCACAGGACCTGGGAGCCTAAGAGCAGGCTGGTTTCATCCTGCAGAAAGCCTCTCTTCCTGAGTTTTCTTAGGGCTCAGGTATTCCGAGAGGGAAAAGGGAAGATCTGTTCTCTGCCTTTTGATACTGATGTTTTCTTAGATATTCTTTACTAGAGACTCTGAAAATAATAGGATGAAAAAACTTGAAAAGGGTTTCAAAGGCTGATTTTGGAGCAGGAGTGAGAAAGGCTTCAGAAGCAGAAATTGGTTGCAGATCCCATTAGGCCAGCCTCCTCCGGGGAAGGGATCCACTTAGCCCACCGCTGGCTTGGTTTAGCCTCTCATCTCCACTGGGCTCTGCTGAAATGCTTCTGACTGCTGCCACAGGCCAGTCCTGGGGTCCCTGTGCAGTGTTTCTCTCCTCCTTTCTCTAATCTGTTTTCATTCCTTTCCATTCATTTCTTGGAAGAATTTTGTTAGCCACTAACTTGACTTCTTGGAGCTCGTGGGCAACCCTCTTGGTCTGGGCTGTCTCATCAGTGAACCTGTTTGTTTCCTGGGAGCTCTGGCTGCTGACTCCCTCACCCTGGGCTAAGCTGGCCAAGCTGAAGCAGCTTGGAAAACACCAGACTTCTTCCCCTTCGGTAATCATTTTTTATTTAGATGTAAATTGTTTACATTACACTGTCATGTTCCTTTCCCTTTTCATTTCATTTTGATGACGCATTTTACATTTTGAGGATCTTTTTTAGCTTTTGTTGGGCCTGAGCAGGGGGCGCAGGCCACAAGCCCTGGACGTTTCTCTCATTCTCACAGAGCTGTTAGCTACTCAGACACATCCAGGGAAAGCTCAAAGCACAACCATATGGGTCTCTTTCTACTCCAGCTTACCCCCTAAATTTAAGGCCCCCCAAATGGCTGATTTAAAACATACGGTTCTGTGATTCCCATTCCTTCATCTGCTACAATGATTCTTAACCTCTTTGATCACATGCTTATTTTTGAATCGGATAAGAGCCACTGACTCACTGGAGAAAAATGTACATACACCCAACACTGGGTAGGGATGGGGGATTCAGGGACTCCCTAAAGCCCCTCCTTGGACTCTGGAAGTCCCCCTGGCCTCTGGATTAAACAGCTTTCTTCTAAATGTGTAATATCACACCGTAGCCTGGGAGCAGGTGGGGTGGAGAGAGGAAGGACAGAATACAGCAGGGCGTGTTGCACCATAATCATCAGGCATGTCTCGTAAGAGTTATTTGAATGCCCCAGACTCTGATACATATGAATGCCCCCTACGAATCTCCAAATAGAGAATATTAGTATCAAGTATGTTTCTGAACCAAAAAAGAAGTTAAGTAACAGAACGGTCAGTAAAATGAAAGCATAGTGATTATGTCCTATTAAAGGAAACAAACAGAAATTTACCTGCCGGAAAGTGGAAGCCCAGTACGAGTAAGAAGCCAAGTGGGGGATCTGGACTTTTATCTCCACCTGGCATAAAAGGTATTTTCTCCCGATTATTGCCTCTTCCTTCTCCTACTGGGGTACTGTCAGAGAAAGCCAGCTAAAACAGGAGGTTTAAGTAAAATTCAGAATCTCAACCAAATATACAGAATGTCCAGATTTCAACTGCAAATCACTTGTCTTACCAAGAACCAGGAAGATCTCAATCTTAATGGGCAGCGCGGGGGGGGGTTGGGGGGGTGGGGGGGGTGTTGGGGGCGGAGAGAATCCACAGATCCTGACAGAGGTTTTAAAGCAGCCATTACAAAAATGCTTCAGTGAGCAATTATGAACACCCTCCAAACAAATGAAAAAAATAAGAAAGTCTCCGTAATAAGATAGAAAATATAAAGAGGATGTAGGAGCTCGGGTCATGATCCCGGTCCTGGGGTCGAGTCCTGAGTCAGGCTCTCTGCTCAGCGGCAAGTCTGCTTCTCCCTCTTCTCTCTCTCTCACCTCTCTCGCGCTCTCTCTCAAATAATTTTTTTAAAAATCTTTGAAAAAAAGAAAATATAAAGAAGATACAAATAGAAATTTAAGAATTGGTAAATACAGTTACCAAAGTAAACAGACTGGTGCTTTACAACAGAATGGAGAGGTCCGAGGAATGAGTTAGTGAACTTGAAGATAGAACAATAGAAGTAGGTCCTCAGTCTTGTAAAACAGAGGAAATGACTGAATAAAAGGTAAAATGGAACAGAATTCCAGGGACCCATGGGACCAGTAACAAAGATGCAACATTGGGAGCCCCAGAAGGAAGAAAAAAGAAGGCAAGAGGAAAGAGTACATGAAGAGATAATGGTGGAAGCATTCGAATTGGAAAGAAAGAAACAAAATTATCTCTGTTCACAGAGAACATGATACTATATGGAGAAACCTCTAAACATTCCACAAAAATAACCCATTAAAACTAACAAATTCAACAAAGTAGCAGGATATAAAATCAACATGCAAAAGTCGGTTGTGTTCTTATATGACAATCCAGAAAGGAAATTAAGGAAACGTTTCCATTTATAATAGCATTTAATAGAATAAAATACTTGAGAATTAACAATGGAGGTGACAGGATTATATACTGAAAACTATAAAACATTGCTGAAAAAATTGAAGACCTAAGTAAGTAACATTCTTTGTTTTTGATTGGAGGACTGAACATTGTTAGATGCCAGTATTACTCAAGGCCATTCATAGAATGAGTGCAACCTCTATCAAAATCCCAATGATTTTTTTCCCTAGGAATAGAAAACTCTATTCTAAAATTCATGTGAAACTTCAGAGACCGCCAAGAGACAAAACAGTCTTGAAAAAGAAGAAAAAAGTGGAAGGTTCACACCTCCTGATTTCAAAATTTACTACAAAGCTTACAGTAATCAGAAGAATGTGATACCAGCAAAATGATGGCCATATAGACCAATGGAAAAGGATAGTTAGCCCAGAAGCAAATTGTCACATGTATGTTCAAGTGATTTTTGACCAGAGTACCAAGACCACTTAATGGGAAAAGGACCATCTCTTCATCAAATGATGTTGGGAAAACTGGATATCCATGTGCAGAAGAATGAAGTTGGGTCCCTGCTAATACTGTTTTTAAAAAGTAATTCAAGGGACGCCTGGGTGGCTCAGTTGGTTGGGCAGCTGCCTTCGGTTCAGGTCATGATCCCAGCGACCTGGGATCGAGTCCCACATCGGGCTACTTGCTCGGCGGGGAGCCTGCTTCTCCCTCTGCCTCTGCCTGCCATTCTGTCTGCCTGTGCTCGCTCTCTCCCCCTCTCTCTCTCTGATAAATAAATAAAATCTTTTTTTAAAAAAAAAGGTAATTCAAAATGGAGCAAATACCTAAATATAAAAACGGAAACTATAAGACTCTTAGAGGAACACATAGAGGAAAAATTTCATGAAATTGGATTTAGCAATTTCTTGTATATGACACCCAAGGCACAGGCAACCAAAGACAAAATGAACAAACTGGAGGGCTTCGGAATTTAAAAGTTTTATGCATGAAAGGGCACAATCAACAGCAACCCACAGAATAAGACATTTGTCCAAATCATGTATCTAATAAGGGATTGATATCCAAAAAAACAGCCCAATTAAAAAGTGGGCAAAGGGAGCGCCTGGGTGGCTCAGTCACCTGAGTGACTCTTGACTTCGGCTCAGGTTGTGATCTCAGGGTCATGAGATTGAGCCCAATGTCGGGCTCCGTACTCGGTGTGGGATCTGCTTGGGATTCTCTCTCCCTCTCCCCCTGCCCCTCCCCATGATCACTCTAAATAAATAGATAAATAAGTAAATATTTTAAAAGTGGGCAAGGACTCAATGAGACATTTCTTCAAAGAAGATAGATGGCCAAAAAAACAGATGAAAAGATGCTTCTCCAAAAAAGAAAAAATTTATGGTAGCTCTCAAAAAAAAAAAAAAATTATAAAACCCTCCACCCAATAGTAGCAGAATACATTCGAGTGCCTGCAGACCATATACGACCACATGCTGGGCCATAAATAAGTCTCAGGGAGGATAAAAGGATTCCGGGGGCCCAGAGTAAATGCTCTGACCACGTAGAATTAAATTAGAAATCAGTAACACGGTAATTGGAACAAAGCCAAATCCACTCCACTGTCTTCTTTCCGGGACTTGGTTTGCCCCTAGAATTAATCTAGTGCAGTCTCTTCCTTATTTAATTAAGGAAACTGAGGCACAGGGAGGTGACATGACTTCTTCAGGGTCTCTCAGATGCTTGATACATACTCATTGGATTGATTAGTTAAATCTGGCAACACAGAGCAGTCCTTTTATTACCAGTGGGAGGCTCAGTCCTGAGCTCACCACCTCTGTAACCCTCCGGAGGTCCCCTTGGGCTGTGCTGGTGCTTTTCTCCCCTGGACACCCAGTGCCTCACAGCTCCCTTGATCACAGACTGTCCTGCTCCAGTTCTTTCTCCTTCTTGTGCCAGAGCTCTTCCCCGGGGAAGGCCAAGTCTTACTCAGTAGAGCTGCTTAGACAATATTTAGTGAATGAATGGAGCCACGTTTTCAGTAAGTCTCGCCTCTGGTGGAGTGGGGATGAGTTGGGCAGACGGGTCCTTCCCGTGGATCCTAGTTATTGAAGGTGTAGATCAGAGAAAAGCCAGCAGGGGCGCTGCTGAGCTGAGGCGTGTCATCAAAGGTGCTGGACTCTTCTGCTGCCCATTGGAAAGAGCTCTTGTTCTGGAACTACTGGATGTGTTGCAGGTCCGGCTTCTTACATTTCCTACTTCGGATGCCTTAGACCAATTCCCCTCCCCTTCCCCTGCTCAGCTTTCAACCTGAGACGTGCAGAGTAAGAAAACTTGCCTTTTTTCCCTCTTGTAGTGTGATTCCAGAGGTTCTTATCAGGCATCCATTTCTTCTCCCTCTGATTTTATATCCATATTTAAATCATGCTTGGGGAAGTCATTTATTGGATTCCCTCAGGCTCAGGGTAGAGAGTATATGAGATCCTTGATAAGCTTAATATATTTGTATTAAAAATTAATAAGCAAGCTATTGTTTGCAGCATTAACTCATAATTTGATTTAATGTATTTAATATAAGACCACAATTTTAAAATTACTCAAAAAGATGTGATAAGACTGCCATCAGTCCTGGGACCCTGTCTTTATCCCGGAATGAACCACGCGATCACGCAGCAGACAGGGAGTGCTGCTGTCTCCTGGTTGACATTTCGAGGCAGTACCCGTGTAGCGGTCCCCTCGGAGGCTTCAGATGTGTCCTCGGCGGAAGATGATGTGGAGGCTCTTTTTAAATGCTACTATTGAAAAAAATAGAGTATAATGGGAAGAGATAAGCTTTTCCCAGTGTGAGCCGGCTTCAAGTTTCTGTTTCTCTAATCTGTTTTACATACTGCTGCAGGAGATGAAACCCAGATTGTCCTTTCTGGAGTGTACATGTGGGGAGGGGGGGTAGGAGGGTCTGAGCGAGGGGAGCCACAGAGCTACAGGAAACCATTGCTCTGCTTGGTCAGGGGTTTACTGTAACTTTATTTTGGAGGGAAAAGCCCTCTTCTTCTTCCCATTGAGCTGAAGGGTTGCGGCCCCCCATGGAGAGCCATGCCTACAGCCACGGGGCGCTCTCGCCCTGCATCACTGAGAACTGGTACCCCAGCTCACCTGTCCGCCCGCTTGACGCCCAAGACGAGGACCACATGTGCTCCCTCAGCAGGGCTGAGTTTCCACTCCCCTCCTGTCTCTTCACCCCCCGGAGTGACACGTCACTCACACACATGTGGAAGACGGTTGCTGCCAGGCTTTGCACAGTACCGAATCCTACTTCTTTCTTTGGTTTCTCTCCTGTTCTCTTCTGCTCCATCCATCACTTATAAAATGATCAAGTCTGCTTGTTAATTGTATCTATATTTAGTTTCACCTTCTAGATGAATGATGTCAGTGTTTTTTCAGTTTCTTCAAGTCGGTCCTCTCGCCCAGCTCTACCCTTTGGGTCCTCTCTGCTTCTCGCCCCCCCATGGATAAAATCTACTAATCTTAGTGTCTCGGATCTTGTACGTTAACGCTCAGGGGTCACCCCCTGCCCCAGCCGTTGCTTCCAAGGCTGCATTCACCACCAAATAAAGAGAACACAGAGCACCATCAAAGCATCTTGACTAGGAGGACCCTGCGATCCCTCTGGGTGTCTCAGAAGCCACGTCTAGGTTTAGGGGAGTCCTGGGTTGAGTCCTGAAGAGTCCACGTTCACCCCGCACCAACCTCTCAGACCACACTGTGAGGGCTTTGGACACCATAGCCCTTGTGGCCCCTCTGTAAAGGAGCAGGTGTGGAGGCGTGGGAGTGAGGCTGGAGACCGCTGCGCACTTCCCCTTCCTGCCTGTGGCTCCGTAATTCCAGAAGCCTCCTGCAGAGGCTCAGGCTCTGTCTTGCTGTAAGACAAGCAGGAAAATTCTGGATCTGAAACAGTTTACTTCAGCTCTTGAGGAGGAGACCCGATGTCTAAAGTAGAAGAAAGTGAAACTTCTAACTGGAAAAAAAGGCGGGAAGGAAGGAAGATTGGAGACTGTACTATGTTTAAACACGTGCAAAGCAACCTCCCCTCGACAGAGCGCTAGGACAAAGACATTTGTCATTTGACGCCTGAGTCAAATGTACAGAACATCCGTGAGGGAAGGAACCTGGAGAAATATGGCCAGGAGCGCCCGGGAAGCTGGTGTGGGGGGCGGCGGTCCTGGGCAACAGGACCAGCCCACGATCCAGCAAGGGGGTCCCCAAGGCGGACAGGATGGAGGCGAGCTCTCCCAGGTCAGGCCTGACCTGTTTCCAGACTTCCTGTGTGTGAGGCCCGGTGGAGGGTTATTTTCCTTTATGCAAAGACGTTTGCAGGCTGCGCTTCCAGCCCATTCATCTTCCTCCGCCAGATCCCAGAGACGTTGGGCCCTCTGCTGAGTAGAAGGGAAGAGAACATCCAAGCGAGCTTTCAAGTAGGAGGATTTCCCGCGAAGGACTCAAAGCAGCTCTCTGATCTCCGGCCATCTGCTTTCAAACAGCTCTGCGCCTCAGACCATCAGGTGTCTAGACCCTCTGAGCACCCAGAGTCGCGCCCCAGGTGGGAGGCGGGAGGCCATGAAACAGGGCCCATTTGTTCCCAGACTGGATCCAACGTTAGTTTTTGATCTCCTGTCCCGAGGGACCTCATGGAGCGGGCTGCCTGCAGGGTGGCGAACCACGCCCCCCCCCACCCCCCTGCCTCGGATGTCCTTGCCGACACCGTACACCCACGGGACTGACCCACTCGAGTTCATCCGAACCTTCAGGGTTTGCCAGCTGGGATGTCCCCGGGGTTTGGGCCTGCCTGTCTGCAGGTCACATCTGGACTCCATGCACGCTGCTGCTCTCTGCTAGGCGGAGAGCAGAGCCTGAGCTGGCCCAGCTTCCTCTCCCTTTCTCTCTCCTCTCTCTCTCAGCAGCTACAGCCAGACCCTCTGCCTGCCTGTTTGCCTTCCGTCCAGCCTACAGAGGACTTTTTTAAAGAGGCAGGAGAAAGGCAAGGGAAGCAGTCCTGGGTCTGACCACTTAGCTGCCCTGGGTTTCCTCCCTGCAGAATGCAGGGCTCTGAGATGTGACCATGTGGCTTTCCAGCTCCGCCGTCTCTGGCTGCAAAGCTCTTCCTACCCAGGAGTCCCTAGGAATTGAGCTTAAGCAAATATTCTGCAAAGGCAAAATATATTATAAATTGGAAGAGCTACAGTATGTCATTTTTTGTTGTTGTTGTTAAAAATCGGAAGTGATCTACATTTCTGAGAGTAGCTTAGTGAATGAATAAGCGTCTGTAAACATGATGGGATTAATTGTACATGACCACTAAAGTGGTAATTATGCTGGCTGTAAATTAACATTGAATAATAGAAAGTGGCTCTTGTTTGTTGAGAGCTACGGTGTCAGTCCTTCTCAGCCCCAAGAGCACATTTTGTGAATCACACGGGTGAGGTCTGGGCATTGGGGTCTCTTTCGAGGCTCCCTGGTTGATAGTACTGCACACCCAAGGCCAAGAGCCAGCCTGCCAGCAACTTCTCTGGGTGGGTCCTTAACGACCACCAAGCCTTGTCTTTGCACATCCAAGTTGAGACGGGGGCTCGGTGCTCCCTTCCTGCTCGCCCCCTAGTGGGCAGTGCGGGTGATACTGTTTGTTTCTAATTTACTGACTGGAAAAGTACCATCGCCCTGTAACAAGCCATCCCCAAACTTACCAGAGTAGAACAACCGCTGCTTTATGAGACCCGCAGATCCTTTGGGCTAGGAATTCCTACATCACCATAGGAATCTCTTGCCTCTTTCCCGCAATGTCTTGGGTTTCAGCTGGAAAAACTGGAATTTGGCTACCTTCCTGCTAGCGGCTGGAGTCATTTCGGACGCCGTGTGTGTGTGTGTGTGTGTGTGTGTGTGTGTGTTTTAAGTCATCTCTGCACCCAGCATGGGGCTCACACTCATGACCCTGAGACCAAGGATCGCGTGCTCTTCTGACTGAGCCGGCCAGGGGCCCCTGGACGCGTCTTTATGCGTATGTGTGGTGTGGAGGCCAGGATGATGGGGAAGATGCACTCCATGGGGGCCGTCGGCCAGAGCCCTGCGACTGGCCTCTCCGCGGCTGGGGCTTCTCAGCACGGAAACTCACAGCTCCGGGAGCAAACATGATCGTAAGCAAGACCTTCCTAGCCTCGTCTTGGAAGTCAGTCACGCTCCTTACACTGTCCTCTGGTTATTGAAGTGGTCGCAGGCTCACCCAGATTTCAGGAAGGTTAAGGAGGCAGGACTGAGAGGACTTTGTGACAGACAACGGAATGTGGCCAGTGAAGGAAGCAGTTGTCCGAATGCTTTTGCTTCATGTCGTGGGACATGAGAAGAAGACACAGAAACACGCAGCTCGCCATCCCGGCGCAGGAAGAGGAGCGCTAAATGCTTCACACAAAAACGAGATCTTGAAGTGGTAGCAATGTGGTGTTTCATCTTTGATATTAATCGTTTTTAGTAGCTCTTCTCAAACCTAACTCCCCACCGAACCTCTTCACCGACAACCCCTGAAGATCCTTGTTGGAAACCACACCCCCACGGGACTCAGGTCTTAAGCACGTTCTCCAGACACCCCGTGAAAAATTCGCCCTGTCCCTTACTGTGTGGCTTGGGGAAGCACAGTGCTGCTCTCGCTGTGGACTGCACGGTTCACCCCACTAGGATCACGGGATCCAGATGAGCAGGCAAGAGGCCCATCAAGATGTTGCCGGGTGGACCGGGGAGCCGCCCACCGCCCCGAACCGGAGGCCTCCACCCAGTCCATCCCCAGCGTGTGGCCAAAAGCTCTTGGTCTCATTGCGAGAAAGAATTCAAGGACAGACCAGACCCAGCGGTTGAGTGGTGCAAGTAGGTAAGTTTACGAAAGCGAGTGTAGACTCCTGAGACTAGAGCAGGTGAGCTCCAGGGAGAGCTGCTTGCACTGGGGTGTGGGTCTCTATCTTACGACACTTCTTACCTCCAGGAGAGGATTTCTTGGGAGCAGCCTTTCTTGACTTTCCTCCCTTACTTGGTCAGGGTTTCCAGCCTTCTTTGTCTTGGGCCTGTCTGGTTTGAGCTAGCTTCTTGTGGCTCCATTTTGGACTGTTGCCAAGAGGGGTCTCAACCACCACCCCTCCCCAATAGCCGCCCCTGACGCCCCCTTGGCAGGCCTCCAGGCATCCTATTAAAACCTAACTCACTGCCTCCTCTGACATAATCTATCTTCTTTCTTCCCCCTTTAGGCTTTTGATATTATGAGAGTGACCCACGGCAGAGAGCACAGCCTGATTGAAGATTTGATCCTGCTTTTAGAAGAATGTGACGCCAACATAAGAGCATCCTAAGGGCTCTGGCAGAGGGAAGGGCAGCTTCTGCCCGTACCGGATGCCTCACAGAGCTCACACACCCCACGCCGCCGTGTGAGCCTCCCTCCTGGCAGTGCAGTTCTCTGTTCATGTGAAAAACAAAGGAAGACATACATTGTGCAAATCACAAGAAGCGTTAGCTGTAGAGAAGCACAATTACAATAAATAGAAAAAATGTGGTTGAAAATGCCATCTGGTAACCGTTGCTTCCTCACTGGTGACTTCAGTGTTGAAGAGCTCAACATTCTCCAGGGGAAGGATAGAGAGTTTTATTAAAAGCATGACAGTACAAGCTGTAACTTTCTCTTTGGATATCTGTGGGGATAATTGGATTAAAAATCAGTGTTTTCTCAAGCAAAAGCTTATTGTCTGTTTTGTCAAGAAAGCAGAGTTTCGGATGTTTTCTTTACTTAATAGAGTAAGTGACACGCATATTCCTTACTTACTCCCAAATACGTCTCTGATACAAAAGTGGTGTTCCGCATCCTAGAAAGAAGTCATTTTAGGTGTTACTAGAAAAGCACTGACGTCTTAATGGAAAAAAAAAAGTCTCAAGTGTCTCACGGCTCTTTGTGTAACTCTTCTGCGCGTTTTGTACCATTTTGTACACGTCACGCTTTTTCTTTTCTTGGAGTCTGTTCCGTCATCCTTATATCTGCGGCTTGGCCATGTGACGTGCGCGCCCCAAAGCTCCGTTATCCTAGATCCCAGCTCAAAACAGATGTTTTTGTTTCTTTTTCCTGTCTACCTGCTTTTCTACCTTTCTGTGCTATTCAAATTTGGGGAAACTTTTCCTCTGGGGGGAGTAAAGGGGGTGATTTCTTCTATGGCTCCTTGACCCTGTGAGCAGTTTTGTCCCTTCTACGTGGATGGGTTCGGGCAATACTTAGGTAATGAGGGAGGCTCCAGCCACCCCCGCCTTATTTTACAAGCAAGGAAAGGAGGTACTTACTAGGTGTGGCGTCCTGTTCCCCAGTCCCCAGGATCCGCCCCGCCCTCACAGAAGGAGCGCCGAGGCCACGCTGGGCACGGGCCACTGTCAGAGTAACACACAGACGCCTGTTCGAGCTGGAAGGGACCAGCCTCACTTGGCAGCTAAGTCTGACTGCCAGAAGCCAGAGTCGACATGCTGAACGCCTGGCGATCGCTTCGATCGTGGAGACGGGCACGGTGTCTGGCTCCCGGGTGCATTCCGCAGGCTCTCCGTCAGCCGCTTCTGCTGGCCTAGGCGTGGCTCATGGCCTGCGGTTGCCTGTGGGTCAGCCGGGGAGAAGAGGGTGATGGGGTCGTGAAGCTCACTGGGTTGCCCAGCCTCATTCATGTGGCAGCAGGGTGCCAGGAAGAGGAAGCAGGCGAGCCTCAGCAGGCAAGTACTTCCTGTGTCTGCTGGCTTTGACTTTGCCAATATCCCACGTGCCAAAGCCAAGCCCAAGGCCAGCCCAGAACCGGTTGGATAGAGCCTCCTCGCAGCCATCCTATTGCAAGGGCATGAGACTGTGGAGAGGAAGATAGTGTGACCATCAAGGCAATCCACAGAGCAGTCCTGTGTTGGTGTTCCAGAACATTCCGTGAATCAGATGACATTCATAGACCTTCTTTCTGGAAAACCATATCCACCCAAACAATTTGCTCTTAGGATCAGGGACCCTTGAACTCCCAGTGGCCCATCAGTGGGCTCCCCGGAGTCCTTCACCTACCAAGAAGTAGACTTGTCACCTTTCAGAATCACTTACAGGAATTACACTGGTTCGTCATTTTAAATTCATCAGAGGAAAAGAAAAGCCATAACAGAAGGCGTGGGTGGTCCCTCACCGGCCAGAGGAGCGGGGTTCACCGCTGGAACCCTGTGTTCGCCGGGTTTCAGAGTGAAATTTATCAGTCGGTGATGGTCCTCGATAAAGCGATTTGCCGTCCGCCTCCTAGAGAAAGTGGGAGAGGCTTTTAAACCCCTCTGGGCCCCCTTCCCGCCTTCTAATAGAAGCAGACATTCAAGCAGTGGTAACCGTGTACCCCGCATCTGTACCACAAAATAATTTGGGGGAAGGGGACGGGGAGCGAAGTGTTAAGTCTCTGTCACCGTGGCGGAGGATTTATGGCCGCCCCGGCCGCCATGACCGTGATTTCATTAATCCATCGTCCCCGGAGCAGCGGGCTTTTTGCACATCAGTAACTTGACGCCATTAGTTGCTCCTCTGGGATGAGAACACATTTAAACTGAAAATGAGCACACCGGGCATGATTTATAGGCCGGCGGTGTGGATGCCAAGTGTGCACGGAGGAAGGCCGGCTCCGTCCAGCCAGGCCAGGATGCTGGGCAGCAGAGGGCGGCCAGCGCGACACGACGCCATAGGGCCATGGACCACAGAGGGCCCCCCTGGCTTTGCAGCTTCACCGCAGGGATAACAGGGAAAGGCCTTCGTGGGGGCCCACTCCGGAGTCGGGTCTTGAGAATTCTCCTCTGGCCCCGTCAGGAAATGACAGTACACTCAGTCCAAGGAGCCCATGGGGATGCCCCAGGGAGAAGGTTCTGGGCGTTATCTTTGGAGCATCATAAAATCATCTCAGGAGCAGTCCTCAGCAGAAGCTTCAGGAACGCACCGGAGCCCTCCTTTTACGTAAGGTCTGTAAGAGATCGGCCTGGTGGAGAAGGGCCAGCAACACCCCCCTTCCCCCAACCCCTCACTCCCAGTGTGGGACCGTCCCTTAACCTTTCAAGCTTTGGATGCGTCAGAATGCTGTGGTCTCGCAGTCCACCTGGTCCACGCCGATTCTGAACATCAGAGACCGGTTCTCTGCCCGTGCACTCAGCCCCGCACCACCGTCACCCCCACCAGTCTTCAGCACAGAAACTGAGGCACTGGCTCTCTGCTCTGACAAAGGTCTGTCCATGCATCCTCTGAAGGCCATTTTCATTCCTGATCTCTTCCCGGGCTCCTCACAGGTCCCAGCACCTCATCCCTCACCCCTGCAAAGACCTCCTTATCTGTCTCACCCCTCCTTTCTCTGTTCTCCATCAGAGCTGCCAGAGGCACCTTCCAGAAATGCCCACTTCCTCAACTCTTAGAGCCCCTCCGCTCTAAAGCTGGCAGTGGTTCCCGATTGCCACTAGGCTCAAAGTTCAGTCTTCAGACTGGCATCTGTGGTCCCAAATCACTGAATCTTAGACTTCTTGGTACCCCCATGCATCTGCCGCTCTAGCTGGACCAGTACGTGGCCCCCACCCGGCTTCAGTCTCCTGAATCGTGTCCTCTTCTTGGACAGGCCCTCGTTTGTTCGAACCGACCTAATCCCTTTTCTTCTCCGTCTCTCTCTCTCTCTCGATCTTATCAGTCCTCAGAGACTTAGCCTGGGCCTCCGTCCTCCTGTTTCTTTCTTTCTCTCTAATTGAAATACAGTTGAGTCCGTAACCATAATTCTTCTATGTGACACTCAAGTCCTATCAGCTTTGGCTATTGGGATTTTCTTCAGGTTAAATGTCTTGTGTGTTCCTATCATTTTGGAAACACTTTTCTACTCTGAGGTACAGTGAAATGTTTAGGGCTCACATTATACTTTCCCACTCTGGACTGGTAATTAGCCATTCTTTACGAAGCCCTGGTCTTGTTTGGTGAGGAATGGTATCCAGGAACCCTGATCCCCTACACTGTGTTTGCTTGTTGCTACGCAGTGACGCTCTTTTCTAGACCTTTTAAAAAATCATGAGTTTGGGGCACGTGGGTGGCTCAGTGGGTTAAAGCCTCTGCCTTTGACTCAGGTCATGATCCCAGGGTCCTGGGATCAAGCCCTGCATTGGGCTCTCTGCTCAGCGGGGAGCCTGCTTCCCTTCCTCTCTCTCTCTGCCTGCCTCTCTGCCTACTTGTGATAGCTTTCTGTTAAATAAATAAATAAATGAAAAGTCTTAAAAAAAAAATCATGAATTCACACTGAACCTGTCGGTTAAAATCCAGCACCTGGGGTGGTTCCTCATTTCCCGCCTTCGTATTGGTACCTCTCTCATAAACACAAAATAGGCTGGAAATTATTAAACCACAACCACTACCAACAGCAGACCGATGGAGTAAAATCTTTTACTTTTTTTTCAAAGATTTTATGCCCTTAGCAAAAATGTATTGTCACAACACTATGTTTGAAAGTTTAAAAGTTTAATTATTCTTTTCATTGTGGTTATGTCATCAGTTTGATACCCAATTAGATTTTTTCTATCCAACTTTAAGGTTTTCCCCTCTTACTGCTTTATGTTGGTATGTAAAAATCAATATAAATACACAATATATATTAACATAAATTTTCCAATTACTAATAACACCACAATGAATAACCTTGTGCATATGGGGGGTTTTTTGTGTGTTGGTGGAGATGACTCATTAGGGTAATTTCCCAGAAGTGGAATGACTGATCCAAGGGTAAGCGCATATGCCATTTTATTAGGTACTGTCAGTTTACCTTGGGAGGGGTTACGTAACAATGCCTGCTTCCCCTCAGTCTTGCCACTAAGGTGGGTTTTTCTGCTTTTGAATTTTTTGCCAAGCTGATGCATATCTCATTGTACTTTTAATTTCCTTATTGGTGAAGTTCGATGTCTTCAAACATTTAAAACCTTTTTGTCTAATTTCTTTTGATGAACCCTACAGGTCTCTTATCATCTTTCTATCCGATTCTTTGGTCTTTTTTTTTTCCTTATCTTTAGTTGTCTCTAGATTAGGAAGATTTTCCTAATTTTCTGTAAAATTTAGTCTCTCAGTTTGCCACTCATTTTTTGACTTTGCTTTAATATTTTGCCCTGAGTTTCTTTGAAGAGCGTTTTCCAAAAACACTCTGTAAGAAATCTACTCCAGGGTAAACCAGGGTCCTATTGGAAAGTTACAGTAGCATCACCAACCTTCCCAGCTGGTCCTTGGCTCTTTTTAATTACTATTATTTATTTAAATTCAATTAGCCAACATATCATTAGTTTTTGATGTCATGTTCCGTGATTCCTTAGTTATGTATAACGTCACGTGATGTGATGAGCACTGGATGGCCCTTAATTCTTAGCTGCTCCTGAATTGAGTGGATATTTTAAAAAACCGTTTTTCTGCTGCCCATCCTATGATCTCCCTATCTTCAGCCAGCACCTTGCCTACTCGAGGCTCTTTACCTGGCGGGTGATTCAGTGTACTGTTCCTGAGCCGTCTGGGTCCTTCGTGGTCTTGCATTTTGGGGTTGCCTTAATGTTCCCTTAAACTAATTTCCATGTTAAAGCAGCCCCTGGCTGAGACGTGGTCCTCCTTACCCACTATATGACAGCAGTTGGATCCTGGGATTCAGTCTTTCCAACAAGAACAGTAGCGCGCTGCTTTGCCTGTTGATTCAGAGGCATGATGAGTCCCAAATGGCTGTAAGGTCATGTCAGTTTTCACAACGATGGAGCCATTGTTGTGTTCCCTGGAGGAATCCTGTCTCCTTTAGAAACGAAGACATATAAACTAGAAGATCTCAAGGGCACAGGAATAGGAAGCAAAAATTGCACAAATGCATCATTAGCTGTGATTGTGAGAGAAAAGTATTTATAGCTCCATTTAAAGATAAATGCCAACCTAGCATATTAAAAGTAACTGTAGAATAAAGACAGTAAGCATCCCAATTGTGCTTCCCACAAGTACTTTCCTAGGACCTAGTAGATGAATTTCATTCTCTAATCATCTTTTAAAAAATATGTTTATTATGTTTTTTATTGAAATATAGTTGCAGGGTGCCTGAGTGGCTCAGTGGGTTAAAGCCTCTGCCTTTGGCTCAGGTCATGATCCCAGGGTCCTGGGATCGAGCCCCGCATCGGGCTCTCTGCTCCATGGAGGGCCGGCTTCCTCCTCTCTCTCTGCCTGCTCATCCTACTTGTGATCTCCGTCTGTCAAATGAATAAATAAAATCGTTAAATATATATATACAGTTGACACACAATATTACATTAATTTCAGATGTACACCTCGTGATTCAACAATTCTATACAGCTGCTCTGCTCACCACAACTGTAGCTACCATCTGTCACCATATGCTATAATAACAATACCACTGACTATATTATGCCAGACCTTCCATTCCTGAGCCACCTTCATTCCGTCACTGGAAGCCTGCATCCCCACCCCCCCCCTTCACCATTTTGCCCATCTCCTCATCTGCCTCCTCTCTGATCGCGACCCATTTATTGCCTGTATTTATGGGCATTTCTGCTTTTTATTCATTTGTGTTTTAGATTCCACATATAAGTGAAATTATATGGTATTTGGGGTCTTTTGTCTGAATTATTTCACTTATAATAATACCCTCTAGGTCCATCTATGTTATAGCAAATGGCAAAAGCTTATTCTTTTTCAAGACGGAGTACTATTTCATTATATATATATATCGCATCTCTATCCATTCATCTATCCCTGAATACTTACTTTGCTTCCATATCTGGGCTATTGTAAACAATGTTGCAGTAAACATGGGGGTGCATGTATCTTTTTGAAGTGTTGTGTTCATTTTCTTTGGGTAATTATCCAGCAGTTAAATTGCTTGATCTTATGATATTTCTACTTTAAGTTTTTAAAGGAAATTCTATACAGTTTTCCATCAGTACCAATTTACTTCCCGTCAGTAGTGTACAGGGGTTCCCTCTTACCATATCTTCATATCATTATCTTATTATTTCTTGCCTTTTTGTTAATAGCCGTTCTTTTTTTTTTTTTAAGATTTGATTTATTTATTTGACACAGAGAGAGAGATCACAAGTAGGCAGAGAGGCAGGCAGAGAGAAAGGGGGAAGCAGGCTCCCCACAGAGCAGAGAACCCGATGTGGGGTTCGATCCGACCCTGAGATCATGACTGAGCCAAGGTCAGAGGCTTAACCCACTGAGCCACCCAGGCGCCCCCAGGTAATAGCCATTCTGACAGTTTTGAGGTAACATCTCATTATGACTTTGATTTGCATTTCCCCAATGATGAGTGAAGTTGAGTGTCTTTTCATGTTTCTCTTGGCCATCTGTATGTCTTCTGGAAAAAAATGTTTCAAGTCCTCTGCCTATTTTTGATCAGATTATTTATGTGTTAGGTGTTGAGTTGTATAAATTCTTTATATAGTTTGGATGTTAACCCCTTACCAGATATGTCATTTGCAAACATCTTCTATTCATTAGATTCCTTTTTTGTCTTATTAATCATTTCCTTTATTGTACAAAGCTTTTTAGTTTGGTATAAAATGGACTTCAGTCCATTTTGAGCTTATTTTTGTGTGTGGTATTAAAAGGCGGTCCAGTTTCATTCTTCACATGTACTGTCCAGTTTTCCAGAACCATTTATTGAAGAGACTGTCTTTTCCTCTTGTATATTTTTCCTCCTTTGTGGTATATTAACTGACCATAGAAGTATCCTTTCTGGTCTCTCTATTATGTTCCATTAATCTACATATCTGTGTCTGTGGCTGTACCATATTGTTTTGATTACTATGGATTTGTAGTATATCTTGAAATCTGGGATTATGAGTCTTCCGGGTTTGTTGTTCTTTCTCAAGTTTGCTTTGGCTATTTAGGGTATTCTGTGGTTCCATATGAATTTTAGGATTATTTGTTCTAGTTCTGTGAAGACACTATTGGTGTTGTTTTTTAAGAATTTACTTATTTATTTAACAAACAGAGATCACAAGGAGGCAGAGAGGCAGGCAGAGAGAGAGGGGGAAGCAGGCTGTCACTGAGCAAAGAGCGAAACATGGGGCTTAATCCCAGGACCTTGGGATCATGACCTGAGCCGAAGGCAGAGGCTTTAACCCACTGAGCCATCCAGGTGCCCCAACACTATTGGTGTTTTGATAGGGATTTCATTGAATGTGTAGATTGCTTTGGGTAGTATGGACATTTTAACAATATTAATTCCAATACATGCACATGGTATATCTCTCCATTTGTGTTGTCTTCAACTGCTTTCATCAGTGTTTTTAGTTTTCAGAGTACAGGTCTTTTACCTCCTTGGTTAAGTTTATTACTAGATATTATTTGGAGTACAATTATAAGTGGATTTTTTCTTAATGTCTCTGCTACTTTTTTATTAATGTATAAAGACACAGCAGATTTCTGTATATTAATTTTTTAATCTGCAACTTTACTGAACTCATTTATTCTAATAGTTTTTTGTTGGAATCTTTAAGGTTTTCTATATATAGTATCATGTTTGTAAATAGTGACAGTTTTACTTCTTTCTTACCATTTTGCGTGCTTTTTTGTCTTTTTGTTGTCTGATTGCTGTGGCTATGACTTCCAATACTATGTTGAATAAAAGTCGTAAGAGTAGACCTCCTCGTCTTGTTCCTGATCTTAGAGGAAAAGCTCCCAGTTTTTCACCGTTGAATATGTTAGCTGCATGTTAATCATATATGGTCTTTTTATGTTGAGGTTATTCCCTCTAAACCCACTTAGTTGAGAGTTTTTCAAACAGTTTTTCTGCATCTGTTGAGATGGTCAATATCAAACATACCAACATTCACATTATAAGGGCTCCAGAAGAAGAAGAGAGAATGAAAGGGGTGTAAAACAGAATTTAAGAAATAATAGCTGAAAATACCCTGAACCTGGGGAAGGAAGCAGGCATCCAGGTTCAGGAAACAAAAAGTTCCAAACAAGATGAACTCAAGGAAGTCCTCATCAAGATATATAATAATCATAATATATATATTATGTAAGTAATAATCAAAATGTCAAAGATGAAATATAAAAAGAGAATTTTAAGAGGAGCAAGAGAGAAGTAACTACTTACATACATGGGACGCCACATAAGGCTATACACTGATTTTTCAGCAGAAATTTGGCAGGCCAGAAGAGAGTGGCATGATATATTCAAAGTACTGAAAGTAAAAAAACCTACAACCCAGATTGCCTGGCAAGTTTATTGTTCAGAGTTAAAGAGAGATGAAGAGTTTCCCAAACAAACAACACTTAGAAGTGTTTATCACCACTAAATTAGATAAAACAACTAAAACCCTCTTCTCCTGAAAACAAAAACATACTCCTTAGAGAAAACTGGAAAAATACTATCACAAAGCAGAAAGTAAAAATTACATTTCCTTCATATGTGCAGAGATCTACCCTATTTGCAGTCTGGCATGTTTCCCTCAAGTCTTTTTTTAAATTTTTTTTAGTTGAAGTATAGATAACAGACAATGTTGTATTACTTTCGGGTGTACAACACAGTGATTCTACACTGTACATTACACTGTGCTCACCACAGTAAGAGTAGTCACTATCTGTCAGTATATGATGTTATTACATTATTTTTCACCCATGGAGTTTTGTTTTCCTTCAAATTCAATTTAGTTAACATATAGTGTATTTTAGTTTCAGAGGTAGAGTTCAGTGATTGGTCAGTTGCGTATAACACCTGTGCTCATTACAGCAAGTGCCCTCCTTCATACCCATTACCCAAATACCCCCTTCCTGTACTTACCTCCCCTCCAGCAACCATTTGTTCCCTGTTGGTAAGAGGCTCTTATGGCTTGCCTCACCCTCTGTTTTTATCTTATTTTATTTTTCCTTTACTTCCCCTATATTCATCTGTTTTGTTTCTTAAATTCCACATATGAGTAAAATCACATGTCATTTATCTTTCTCTGACTTATTTCACTTAGCATAATACCCTCTAGTTCAATCCTATCATGCAAATAGCACTATTTCAATTATTTTTGATGGCTGAGTAACAGTCCCTTGTCTATATGCAACGCATCTTCTTTATCCATTCATCTGTCAGTGGACATCTGGGCTCTTTCCATAGTTTGGCTATTGTGGACATTGCTGCTATAAACATTCAGGTGCACGTGCCCCTTTAGATCACCACATTTGTATCTTTGGGGTAAATAAGGTAGTGCAATTGCTGGGTCGTGGGGTAGCTCTATTTTCAACTTTTTAAGGAATCTCCATACTGTTTTCCAGAGTGGCTGCACCAGCTTGCATTCCCACCAACAAAGTAAGATGGTTCCCTTTTCTCTGCATCCTCGCCAACACTGTTGTTTTCTGAGCTAATTTTAGCCATTCTGACAGGTGTGAGGTGATATTACATGGTGGTTCTGATTTGTATGTAAGACCAGCCTTTATATGGATTTGCAATCCAGGTAGTTGAAGCCTAGGCTGACTAAGGAACATCTAGTTGCAAACTGACTTGAGGTGGTTCTCAGCTGGTAGTTCCTATAAATCTATGGCAGAAACAAATGAAAAAAGCTCACTGGAGAAGGAGATATTCATCTTAGGTCTCTAGGAAAGCCCACAAGTCCTTTTTGAAGGTCAGTGAATGACCAGCCAATGGTAAGCAGGAACTCAAGAACAAAAGCAACATGAGTTCTAGAAAAACAATAAGCAATAGCAATACACTTACTCACATTCTGAGTACTGGAAATGCCATATCCATATTTTAAAACTGTTAAGTTCACTATTTTAATAAATTACAAATAATAGACTTTTTAAACTATAAAAAATAAGGAATTATTAAAAGTGACATATCTGACAGGAATCATAGTGATGCTAGAGATGAAAAATACAGTAATTGAAATGAAAGCTGCTGTAGACATCTTTTACAGCAGCCTTGTCATCAAGAAGAGAGAGTTAGTGGATTGGAAGATGGGTCAGAAGAAATTATCCGTAATACAACACAGAGAAAAATACAGAAGTAAATAAGTTAAGCAACAAGGAAGAAACAGTAGGAAGGTCTACTTTCCATTTCATCTAAGACCCATAGTTTAGGAGAGAGAGTATGCAGAGACTGGATCTAAGCAAGCAATGGTTGAAAATTTCCAAAACCAATAAAAGCACTAATCCACAGATTTAATAAAGAGAATTGAATAAAGAATTGAATAAAGAGAAATTCACAACAGATAGAACACTGTGAATTTAAACAAAACTACAGGAAAAGAGAAAATCTTAAAAGCAACCATAGTAAAAGGGCAAATTACCTTCAAAAGAATGTGAGTTAGAAATACAGGTGACTTTTCCTCAGCACCACTAGAAATCAGATACAATGGAATGGTGTTTTCAGTTGATGAAGGAAGGTAGCTGTTAGCTAATTTGTTATAACCTGAAAAGGAATCTTTGAATAATGAGGGTGAAGTGAAGACATTTAAAAACAAAAAGCAAGAGGTCTTCTTATTAAGAGGCCTGACTGAAAAAATGCTAAAGAAGATTCATCCTACAGAAGGAAAGCAATCATAAATGGAAGGTTATAGCTGCAAGAAGAAATGAGAAAGAAAGTGTTGAATATTTGGACAAGTATACATGAAGTTTATCTTTATAAAACCTTAATAATACATCTACTAAGGTTAAAGATAAAACATAAATTAGGTCATGATAACAGTATGTAAGGAAGGAATAAATAAAGGTAAGATGTTCTGAGGTCCTCATATTGTCCAAATTGAGGGTAAAGATTTTGATTTTTAGATTTTGATCATTTAATTATGCATGTTTTAATTTCTGGGATAGCTGCCTAAAGAGAGTCTGAGTGTATAACTTAGAAGAGAAAAGGGGAATGATTGTTTTAAAACTTTTTTTAAAAAAATTTGACAGAGAGACATCACAAGTAGGCAGAGAGGCAGGCAGAGAGAGAGAGGAGGAAGCAGGCTCTCCACCAAGCAGAGAGCCCATTGGGGGACTCGATCCCAGGACCCTGAGATCATGACCCAAGCCAAAGGCAGAGGCTTAACCCACTGAGCCACCCAGGTGCCAGGGGAATGATTTTAAAAATCCTCCACTGTCTCCTCATCAAAAAAAAAAAAAAAAAAAAAAATAGGGCAAGGAGGGAAAAGGGAGGAGCAGGGAGCAAAACTTAAAAAAATGAGAAAGGGAATTTTTAAACACAAAATAAAATATTGGATTTAAATAAAAATATATCAGTAATTACACTAAATTCATTTTATTAAGAAAAGTAAATATAGGGGTGCCTCAGGTGACTCGGTTGGTTAAGTGCCTGACTTGATTTCACCTCAGGTCGTGATCTCAGAGTCATGAGGTTGAACCTTGGGTCCAGCTCTGTGCGCAGAGGGGAGTCTACTGATTCTCCCTCTCCTCACCTCTCTGCCTCCTCATGCTTGTGATCAATCTCTCTCTCAAATAAATAAATAAATCCTGAAAAAAGAGGAAAGTATAAACAGAGAAGATGCTTCCAGTGAAATAGTATCAGACTGGATTTTAAAAACCCCAACTGTATGCTGTTAATAAGATACATCTAAAACATAAGGATACAGAATGTTTAAAGTAAAAGAAAAAGCATAATATGCAGATTCTAACCAACAGAAAGCTGGTGTGGCTGCTAATAATGTAATAATATAATATAATATGTGGGGTGCCTGGATGGCTCAGTCAACTAAGCATCTGCCTTTGGTTCATGTCATGATCCCAGAATCCTGGGATCAAGCCCCACTTCAGGCTCTCTGCTCAGTGGGGAACCTCCTTCTCCCTCTCCCTCTGCCTGCTGCTCTCCCTGCTTGTGCTCTCTCTCTCTCTATCAAATGAATAAATAAAATCATATATATATATATATGTGTGTGTGTGTGTGTGTGTGTGTGTGTGAGATTATATATATGTGCATATATATGTGGTTATATATTACATACACACACAAATATATATATGGTAATACATATGCTTTAAGACAAATGATATTAGAAATATAATCACGGTAAATAGTTCATTCTACCAAGAAGATACAATTCTAAAATTTGTGGCTTGTAATAATATTACCTAAGTATAGATAAAGCAGAAATGAACAGAATTGTTAGACAAATAGAAATATCAACAATCATCACGAGATACCAAATCATGAATCAGAGAAGAAATTAAAATGGAAATATGAACATATTCTAACTGATAAAAATTGTAGGATCAGTAATAATCAGACACAGTCATAATTGTATAGGCTAGAAATGTTCTAAGTTCCTTGTATTGTACAAATAAAAAATTCACTATCTCAAATTAGCACCCATCTCAAGAGGCTGGGAACAGCTCAGCAAATGTGCCCTACAAAAAAGTATGAGCAAGGAAATGACAAACATCAGAGCAGAACTTGGGGAAATAAAAGAGGAAGCTCAGAATGAGTGTATCAACAGCAATAACCATAAAACCAAAGTGAGTTTTCTGATGACCAATAAAACTGACAAACCTCTGGCAAAATTAATGCAAAAAAAAGAAGAAGAAGATACACATATCTGGTGTCAGGAATGAAAGGGAACCTCACTCCAGATGTCTTAGCATTAAAGAAATGGTAAGAGAATAGTAATGACTTCATGCCAGAGCAAATTCCTTTAAAAAGACATAATTTATCACCAAAATTGACACTAGAAAATTTTTTTAAAAATCTGAAAAGTGATAAAACCATTAATGGAAAACAATGCAGAATTTATACTCTTTAATACTCTTTCCACAAAGAAAATGACAAGCTGATTTTGTTTCACTAGTACAGTCTATCAAAACAGCGAAAGAAGAAAAAAAAAAATCAATTCTTTACCATTCCCCCCCACCAGGGAACAGAATGATAAGGAATACTTGCCAACTAATTTATTCATTTTACCTTAATACCTAAATCTGACAGTACAGAATGGAAAAGTGCAAAACCATTTTAACTCAAGAATATAGGTGTAAGATTGCTAAGGAATAATTGCGAATGGGAGTTAGGAATGCACGGTATGTTGCTAAGCCAATGTTAGCAACATATAAACACACCTAGGAATGAGCCCACATTAGAGACAGATTGCCATGTGAACACCTAAGTATGTGCAGAAAAAGCATTTGATAAAATTCAACATCTTTTCATGATTAAAAAGAAAACCCAGCAAACTAAGAATAAGGAAACTTTTTAAAAGGTGAAGGATACCTACAAAAATATTTGTGCTTAATAAGTGACACTTGAAGTTTGCCTTTTCTGGTAGAAGATAAGTCCTGAATGTGTAAGGCACAGGATAATGAGTATAGAAGACAGTATTATCATCATCAAACTTGCTTAGAGACTACGTCTTAATTATTCCCACCACAAAATAGAAGTAAGTGATAATTACATGATATGATGAGAGGGCTAAATGCTACAATGGCAATTATATTACAAGATATGAATTTATCAAAGCAACCTGTTGTATAGCTTAAATTTACACAATTGTTACATGTCAAATATGTTATAATTTTTAAGAAATTTGCCTTTAATATCAAGACTTTTCTCAGCATCATATGCAAGGTCCTAGTCTGTAAAAAGGCAAGGGTAAGACATAAGATTTAAGAATCAAAAGGGAAAAAACAAAACAATGATTTTTTTTTTCAAATGAGAAACCCCTACTACCCATTATTACCTCCAGATCCAAAGAATCAGATCTCAGGCACCATGTGGGCATGACCTCAGGAAGAGGTTGCTCATATATCCTTAGAATATGTGTAGGAATTAGAGCAAGGAACAGAACAGAATAAAATAGAATTCTGGGTTAGGCTGCAGTTATTAATACAGGTGCACAAAGCAGAGGTTGTGGATTTAATGTTTCAACCCAAGGGGGGCTCTAACAATTTGCTTGCTTGCTTGATCGAAAACTAGATTCTGTTGGCTCACTTTATGCGGTTGGGTTCTCAGATCTTCCCGCATATGATGAAGAGGAAAGAATCCAGAGAGTTAAAGAGATCAAAATGTTGGAATGCCTCATCACGTGCTACCACATTCCCACGACTTCCCAGTCTCCGTAGTCTCTTTCAGAGGATACCCCCTTTACTAACATCTTGAAAGATGCTGTCATGTTAGAAGCATCAGCAACATCCTTGAAAGTACTCGGGTGTCTGGATTCTTAAGACCCAGCGATAAAGGGGAGAGTTGGTAGTATTGAAATGGGTTTTCCAGTTTGACTGGGAATGATGAGATAACAGAGGGGCAGAGCTTACCCTCCAGGGACAAGATTGGAACAATGTGTATAGTGCATAGCATGGACGATATGGTGATCAGAATATTTTGACTTCAGACCCTTGTTTTTAATATCCATCTACATGGACCACCAGAGCAGTTGGCTTTCACATGGTAGAGCCGGCGGTGCCCCTTCGCCATTTTGCTTCTGGGCTGTGTCAAAACCTAGCCTTTGCTGGTCTTAATTATTCTGGCAACCCTTGGCACATCCCGTTGGTACACTATATTGATGGCATCATGCTAAATTAGTGAACAGTCGGTGGAAAAAGTACCTTCACTGATGTACTAAGTCCATACCAGCCAGAGAGAGGGAGACAAGCCCTCCCCAAAACTGAGGACCTCATCACAAAAGCCAAGTTTCTTACTTATAATAGTGTAGATAATTTTGTGTTCTCTTCAAAGCAAAAGATGAGTTGTTGAACCTTATGGTACCTACCACGAAGAGAATGGCACAGGACTTAGGAAATGTCTTTGGATTTTGATGTTGTAGGTAGGAAAAGAAATATGATGGTGTGCTCAAGTACATAGGATGCAACAGTCTTAGATACCCCATCACCCCGAATTAACGAGCTGAGAATAGTGCTGTAGTCTAATATGCCTTCAATTAAAACGGCAGCTTAGAAACAAGTGCAGGAGGTTGAGTTCTGTCCCTCTGGCTGTTTTTTGTACTTTGAATCAGTGACCAGTATATGATTCTCTGTAGAGGAACTGATGAGAGGAGTGCCTGGGTGGCTCAATCACGTAAGCGTCTGCCTTCTGCTCAGGTGATGATCTCAGATTCCTGGGACTGAGTTCTGCATCAGGCTCCCTGCTCAGCAGGGAGTCTGCTTCTCCCTCTGTCGGCCATCCCCCCCCCCCACTTGTGCTCTCTCCCTCTATGGCAAAGAAGTAAATAAAATCTTAAAAAAAAAAAAAAGAAGTGATGAGAAAGCACACTTCAAACATATAAGCAGAAGCCATGAAATTATTAAAGACTGATATCCAGAATGTTCAATAAATTCATTTGTATAGGGGCGCCTAGGTGGCTCAGCTGGTTAAGCGGCTGCCTTCAGCTCAGGTCATGATTCCAGGGTCCTGGGATCAAGCCCCACATCGGGCTCCCTGCTTAGTGGAGAGTCTGCTTCTCTCTCTCCCGCTGCCTGCTGCTCTGCTTACTTGTGCTCTCTGTCAAATAAATAAATAAAATCTAAAAAAAAAAAATTCATTTGTATATATTAATGAAGTAACTTAAAGGATAGAAAACCTGAACAGGCAAAAGAGGAAATCTAGGGACGCCTGGGTGGCTCAGTTGGTTAAGCAGCTGCCTTCGGCTCAGGTCATGATCCCAGGGTCCTGGGATCGAGTCCCACATCGGGCTTCTTGCTCGGCAGGGAGCCTGCTTCTCCCTCTGCCTCTGCCTGCCTCTTTGTCTGCCTGTGCTCACTCGCTCTCTCTCCTTCTGTCTCTGGCAAATAAATAAATAAAATCTTTAAAAAATTGTTTAAAAAAGGAAATCTTAATTATATTAATTGTAATAATTTAAGATAAATGAAATAATTTATAAAATTAATGATTTAATTATAATTAGTGATTATAATATAATTACTGATTTATTGGGGTTTAAATTTAGCTTTTTTGTTATTGCTTTCTATTTATACCAATTGATCTGTTTCTTTCTTGCCTTCTTTTAGACTTTTTTTTTTGAGAGAGAGGGAGATAGAGTATGCAAGGGGGTGGGGCAGAGGGAGAGGGGGAATTCCAGGCAGACTCTGCACTGAGTATGGAGCCTGACACAGGACTTGATCTCATGACCCTGAGATCACGACCTGAGCCTAAACCAAGAGTCAGTCACTTAACTGACTGTGTCACCAGGTGCCCTCTTCTTTTAGATTTTTTACATTTTTTTATTCTGTCCATTAATAGGAGGTGACACTCCCATACTGCTTTTTAGTGGAGAGTAAAAATTACAGCATGCATTGATGACTCCTCAAAGTCTGACATTTCTCAGTGTTTCATGCTCCTCCCCAGGAGCACAAAAATCTTAGCATTCCTTAACTTCATTCCCTGTGTCCTGATTTGCATGCTGTCTTTGCTGCATCTTTGTATTATATATAGTTTAAATCCCATGAGATTGATTGTTTCATAGAATCAACATTCATTTAGACTTGCCCTCATGTTTACCTTTTTGTTGCTTGTTTCTCCCTGTATTTCTGAATTTCCGCCTGAGGTCAATTTTCTTCCACCTAAAGAACAGTATTTTCTTTTCTAACAGCATATCTGTTAATAATGAATCCTCTCAGTTGTCATTTGTCTGAAAATGGCTTCATTTCCCCCTCACCACTGGAGTAAAAGTATACTTTTATTGGCATTCTAGATTAGCAGATGCTAGCATTCAGCACTTTGAGGATTTCATTCTATTGCCTTTAACAGCCATAGTTTCCGTAGAGAAGTCATACGTGATTCTGTTCTTGCTCCTTTGATGACATCTGTTTTATTTATTCACGTAGCTCTTTCTCTTTCCCCTCTCTGCAGGTTCATTGTGATGTGTCTGATTCGAGATTTCCTTTCATTTGTCCTAGTTGGAGTTTGTAGGTCTCCTTGAATGAGTGCTGGTTTGATGTTGTTCAATGTCATAGAAAATTCTTAGCAAATCTACCTGAATACTGCTCCTGGCCCATTCTTTTGCTGCTTCAGAGACTCCAATTCCATGTGTGTTAGACCTTCCTTCTGTACCCCCTTGTCCTCCTTCTCTTCTGTTCCTTCACTTCATATGGGGTATTTTTTTCTGAATTTCCTTTTCCTTCTGGTTTATTGGTTCTTTTTTCAGCTGAGTCTAATTTGCGTTAGACTTCACCACTTAGTTCGTAGTTTCCGCTACTTTATTTTTTATATATAGAGGCTTCTTTTTTTAATAGCCCAGTTTCTACAAAAAATTCTCAATTTTGTCTTTCTTCTTACTGAATATATTACTTGTATCTGCTTGAAAATCTGTATCTGATCATGCCATTATCTGGGCCACCTTAACTAAATGAAGTGTTGTTTATTTCAGTTTTCCTTCATGTTGTTTTTATCTTTGTATGCCCAATTTTTAAAAAATTTAATAAAATATTGTATATATCCATGATATATAAAAATTTATAGAAATAATATATAGAAAAATGTTCTCTTGGCTAGGTAAGCTAGCAATCTTGGATCACCTTAATCTAATTTCAAGAACTGAGATGATATGAAGTTGAGTTTCAGTCTATCCCAGCTCATCTTCTCTCTTAGAGTATAATCCTCTGTGGTCTAAAGCCTAAGCAGAGGGGATATCAGGCCCTTGTTGAGCCCTAGACTACAGTTTTTGCCCCATAGCTCTCATAAATTCTAGTCAGCTTTCTGATTCCCCACAGCCTTTTTTGAAATTGGCATAGTGGAGAGAGCCAGTCCAAAGTATATCATGCCTTCAACAACGTGATAAAGAATATTGGCATAATCTCTTTTGTCCAGAGGATCTTGCTTCATTAAAAGTACTCTTGCATTTATTAAGAGCATCATGATCATACTGTGTCTGGCCTCTCCAGGTGACCAGATGAATCATAGGATTTTTTTTTTTTTATAGTAGAAGCATGATGAACACCTTGTGTGCAGTGCCCTGTCATAAGTCCCATTACAGTCAGGGTAATATTGGCTCTGATCTCTGCTATAGAACATACACAGGAATGTTGCTGCCTGTGCCTTGTAACTGGGGGGAGAGAGGAGGGAGGACACATGTGAGAGTGAAAGCCATGTGTAGAGGGGCCCCAGTTCAGGCCATCTCATTTTGCCTGCCTAAATTCAGCATCAGGAGAGTCACCATGAAAAGAAGGAACAATAAAACATGTCCTGTAAAATAAGGCTGCAAAATAGTGGATTTAGCTGAAATTTCCAAAAGAACCAATGGCCAGATGAATGTGCTAGTGCCAGCATCCCCCATAGGCAGAGACATCAGGCTGAAGGCAAGGAAAATGTCACCACCTGTCTGCCAGGGACAGAGGCAGACACGCTCCTCCTCTCTGGCTCTCTGGCTCTACTTGCATCTCCTCAGGACGTCCCATCTTTTTTTTTTTTTTTTTTAAGATTTTATTTATTTATTTGACATAGAGATCACAAGTAGGCAGAGAGGCAGGCAGAGAGAGAGAGGGGTGGAAGCAGGCTCCCTGCTAAGCAGAGAGCCCGATGCAGGGCTCGATCCCAGGACCCTGGGATCATGACCTGAGCTGAAGGCAGAGGCTTTAACCCATTGAGCCACCCAGGCACCTTGAGGGCATCCTGTCTCACCTACAGCAGCTACAGGATAACCACATGGATGCCTAGACTTTTCTGGCACATTCCCAGATTACACACATTCTGGGTTGTGTCCAAAGAAGAAATTATGATAAAACGTATCTAACATACAATTTACCATTTTAACAATTTTTAAATATGTACGTCCCTGGTATTGAGTATATTCACTGTTATTGTGCAACCAATCTCAAGAACTCTTTGCATCTTACTTATGAAACCAAAACTCAATACCCATTAAACAATAACCCTCCATTCCTATCTCCCCTCAACCCCCCAAAACCATCTTTCTATTTTGTTTCTGGAAATTTGATTACTCCATGTACCTCATACAGGTGGAATCATAACAATATTTGTTCTTTTGTGTGTGGCTTATTTCACTTGATATAATGTTTCCTCGAGTTTCTGCCATGTTGTGTGTACGCCACATGTAGTGTATTTTGTGTATCCATTCATCCATGGATGGAGAGTTGGGTTGTTTCCATCTTTTGGCTATCGTGAATAATGTTGCTGTGAACATTGGTATTCAGATATCTGGTCTGGTTCCTGCTTTCAGTTCTTTTGTGCACTTACCCAGATGTGGAATTGTGCACTTACCCCGCCGTCACGTACTAATTGTATGTTTAATTTTTTTGAGGACCTTCCATGTTGTTTTCCATAATGGCTGCCCCATCCTTGCCAATGCTTTCTATTCCCTGCTTTGTTTTCTTTTGTTTTTTAGTGCTACCCCTCCTAATGGGTGAGAAGTGTTATCTCATTGTGGTTTTGATCTGCATTTCCCTAGTGATGAGCCAGACTACCTTTTGTTTGGTCACACTTAACATCTAAACTGCCTTTTATATCTGGAAGCAGATCTAAAATCCTTTGCTAGACCACATAAGGGTTTTTGGTTAAAGAGAAATAAGTGCCTGGGTGCCTGAGTGGCTCAGTTGGTTGAGTGTCCAACTCTTGATTTTGGCTCAGGTCATGGTCTCAGGGTCCTGGGATTGAGCCCTGCATCAAACTCAGAGGGGAGTCTGCTTCCCCCTCCTTCTCCCCTCCCCAATAAATAAATAAATAAAATTTAAAAGAAAAATATCATCGAAGTCAACCAGAGAGGTTCCTGGGTTGACCAGTCTGAGCCTTGGGCTATTTACTGAGGAAGGCTCTTCCCTGAGGCCCTGTAGGCCCGCTCCAGGAGTACAGGTGGGACACCCTCCTCTTAACCCCTCACTGTCTCTGAAGCACAGTGAAATTTACTTCAGATGTAATGGCTGGTGCCTTTTTACTGCTGCGAACAATGTGACATTAATTTCTAAGAGGTGCCATCTTGCAGTTCAATGTGTTTCATGGGTCACATGATCTCCGATTACTAAGGTGACACTTAGGACAATTTTATGGCAAATTGAATCCCAAATTACAGCCCCTGAAGGGGTCCACATTAATAATGGTCTGTAAGAGCACAGCAGGGGGCCTAGGCCAGGTTATGTCGCAATCAAGTACAGTTACTAAAGCAACATTGCAGTAGGACCAAGAAGAATGTGTTATTAAGACACATACGCTGATCTCCTTTCAGCAAGGGAGCGGCCAGATTGCTGTAGACATCCCTGGATTGTGGAATAATGAAGACTGCATTATGTTCACATGAATTGGAACTTCCCTGTAGCTAGCTTAAGAAGCGTGACCCACTATGAATGAATTGGAATTACTTTTTCTTTCTTTCTTTCCTTTTTTTAAACAAAAGGATCCTACACTAATCATTTAATTTCTCCTATGGGCATTTTACTTCTTCCAAGTGAGAAACCAGTGCCTCTAGCCTAACAGAGTGTGAGGAAGTCTACCTGGGTCTTCATTAAGCAAAGCCTCTAAAAATAATAAGTTTGTTTTATTAGAATAGGATAATCTCTGAGTGATTTCAGGATTTGAACGCACTTCTTCGAAGCAATGCGCTACGTTTGCGAGAGGCTAGTAAAGGAGATGGTTCTCCTCCCTTTTAAGAATCTACTGTCGTGGGTGCCCAGGTGGCTCTGGTGTTAAGTGTCTGACTCTCGATTTCGGCTTAGGTCATGATCTCAGGGTCGTGAGATCAAGTCCCGTGTTGGGCTCCTCGCTGAATGCGGAGTCTGCTTAAGATTCTCTCTCTCTCCTTCTGTCCCTCCCCACATGCCTGCTCACAGGTGCTCTCTCTTAAAAAAAAAAATCTCCCATAGGAACCAGATACTGACATTGAAGCAAAAATAAGTGTCAGATAAGAACATTGTTTATGCTGTATTAAGCAACATCACCCTGGGGTTTAGGCTTTTTTTTTTTAACACGTTAAATATTGGACTATTCCTGGATTCTTGTGCCCTGGGACTTGGTTCTGTGGGTTCGTTATGTCCTACATGGGGAGTATGCATTTCTAACTAATGTAAAAGACGAGGTGTTACCCAGTTCTTTGCTCTTTCGGTTTTCTTTAAAGACTTGAGCGTCCTTGTGATATGACTAACGAATGCATTCACCCGCTAGAACTAGCTTGCATATCTATCCTATGCGAGGTGTGCTGCTAGGTCCTAGGGAACCAGATGCTGTTATGTCTTATCTGGACGTATGGTCTAGCAGTCAAGACACACTGGGCATGCAGAACAGTAAGATGTGATAAATGGGACCTTTTTCGTCACCGAGCGCCCATCCCCTGGGTGCTAAAGACAAGATGGACCTTCTAGAGACTTTCCAGCGGTGATCCCCAGCAGATAGAGCGTATTTAAGTTGAAAAAGAAAGGATAGGGGAAAGTGAAGAAATTAACTATTATGGACTGAATTCGGTCTCCCTGCATGTTAATGTGGTGAGGTCCTAAACCTTAGTACCTCAGGGAGTAACTGCATTTGGACACAGGGCTCTTCCAGAGGGGGCTCAGCTAAATGAGCTGATTAGGACAGGCTCTTATACAAGCTGACTGGTGTCCTTAGAAGAAGAGGAAATTTGGACCCATAAATTGTCTGTCTGCCCAGGAAAGAGGCTTCCAAGGAAACCAGCCCTGCAGGGTCCTGGTGAGACTTTCAGTGCCTCTGGAAGGGAGAGAAAATACATTTCTGTTGTCCCAGTCACCTGGTCTGTGGTTATTTTGTTGACGCAACCCAAGCAAACCAACACACTAAGTGTTATTTCTATTGGGATATATATATATATTTTTTTTTTTAAAAAACACCACACCACCACCAACAACAACAAAAACAACTAAAAAAAAATCCCAGAAAGCTTGCAAATACAGGCCAGAAAAACATTTTTTCCCCCCTGAACACTTTGACAGTAAGTTGTTGACCTTTTTTTCTGCTTATCCTTCCTAAACTTCCCTAGTGTTTCCTTCTCTGAAAACTTCTCCCATCAAAATAATTGCTCCTTATTTCGCCTTCTCCCCACTAAACCCCTGGAAGATGGGACCTGGGTTTCTTTCTCTTTGGAGTCTCAGCTTCTGACTGTGTATTTGGCTCACAGTAGGTCAGGGCTGGACAACTGTGCCCTGAGAGGGTCGGGCGCTCTGTCGGCTGGGCGGAGAATGTTCCTCCTTAGGGTGGGGGGCGAGGGGGAGTTCTCAGGTTGGCCGGGGAGAGAGATGATAAAGGGGCAGTCACAGTGGAGCGGGGAGACCGCTACCGTGGGAGAGGTAGGCTTGATGTAACCCGCAAGACCACAGGAGGGTGCCTTTCAGAATTGCACGGGGCTGGACGTGCCCTTGGATGTTGCCAGGGCCTTTGCCAGGGCAAGTATTGAAGAAATGTTTGCGAGACTATAAGCTCCGTAAGGGTTTGGGCCGTATCTGCCTTGTTCATGGCTGTTTCCCCAGCCCCGGGCATACCTAACACCTTGCGGTAAGCAATAAATATTTGTACAGTGAACGCATGAGCCAGCCGACAGCTAAGACCTTTCTGATTTTTTGCAGAGGCCCTTCCCACCTTCCGTGTCACTTTCTGACTCACCTTTGTCCAAAGGTGTGAGCTAACCCTTACCTCAGTAGGGCTGGTGCCGGAGATCAAAGGCGGTCACGATATGAAAGCACTTAGCATAGCACCAGGTGCTCTGTAAACACGAGTCAGTACCACCGCCTCTTCCCTTCCAAGGGATGTGTTGGATGAAGTCGTGCTGGGCTGACCTGGTTGGGGTTCAGAGGCCCTGAGGACCTATTTATGCTCCTGTCAATGCAAAACAGACCCAGGAATTCTCAATTTACCATTCTTTAGATGTTCCTTAGGTTTTAATAAGGACCTTGGAGATTCCTTCCTTTGCAACCAGGCAAGAATAATTCAGGTGCAGTAATTAGGGTTCATGCAGTCGCTGCTCTTGGGGACGGTCCTAATGAGGGTTTTTCTTTTTTTCTTATTGAGTTGTCCTCAAGGGAGCTCTTATTAGTGGAAGAAGAGACCTGCGGTCACAGCGGGAGGTGCCCTGTGTCAGTCCGGGTTCTGCAGAGAGCCGGAGTACGGAGGGTGTGCGTGCATGTGGACGGGGGTCCTGACTCCCCGCACACCACCAGGTCTCACAGGAACATGGGGGCTGCTGACCGGCCATGAATAATGAGCTCTGTGTGTGTGTGTGTGTGTGTGTGTGTTGGTGCGGGGGTTTGAGGTGGGGCTTGAGGGGCTGTCACAGTCCTGCTGGAGCAGGTCCCTTGTCTTGTCTGTGCCTGAGAGACTGAAGACAGACCTCGCGGGGAGGAGCTTGCTTCCCGGAGTCAGAAGTTTCTCCGTCATTTGTCAGGATAGAGGAGCACAGCCCCCTGGGAGACAGGAGAAGGTCAGGGTGACCTCACTAGCCTGTGAGAGCCCTGAAGGTCATGCTGGCTCCCTTCCCTGAGCCGGATCAGCACCCTCTGTCTACACTGTGTTTTCAGGCCGCCCGCACACCCCTGCACCTGCCCACTGAAAGTCACATGGTGCTGGTGAGTTGGGAGAAGGAGCCTCCCTCCCCTGCCCCCCTGACACATGTGTATGAGGATCGGGGCCAGCTGGGGACTGGGTGTTGGAAAAGTTACTTTGGGTCCTCAGATGCCCAGAGGGCAAACCGTGGGTGTGGAAGCCTGGGGTGCAGATGTGGCGAAGATTGCAGATGTGCGCACCTGCTCCGCTCAGCTCGGGGTGGGGGTGCACTTCTCACCCCACCCCTGCTCTTCTGCATCCCCATGAGGCAGGGCTAACACGTCCTCTGCCCTGGGGGCCACACTCCCACTCCCCAAAAACCCGCAGCCTTCGGAACAGCCTGGGGCCACTCTTACCTGGGCGGATCCAGTGCTCCTGGGTCCCCCGCTTTCTGAGGGTGCACCGCCCTGGGGGAGGGTGACCAGTGAGGGCTGTCCCCTTGTGTGCGGCCTGCACAGGCGTTGGAGAGGTACCCTGGGTACTTGACCAACACCTCGCTGGGTGTGTCCCTGGCCCGTCAGCCCAGCTCTGCACTGCTGTGTGCCTGGTGTGGACATGGTGACCACCCAGAGCCAAGCATCACGCCCTCCTGTCCCTGGCCCTCAGCAACCAGGTGAGGGCGGCACATCATCCCCACAGCCCTGCGCGCGGGGGTGGGGATGCAGCTTAGGCTCAGCACTAGGTATGCGAGCCTGTGCCCTGTCCCTGCAGACCTTACCCCGGCTGCCCTCGGGCCCTCCTGGGAGTGGGGGCTGCCTTTCCTGCCGGGCCTGTGGCCACACGGCCTGTGTGGTCTCTGTCCCTGGGGCTATTGCTCAAGGAAACAGTAGCAGGCAAAGACTTTCACCTGCTCCTTTGCAGGTGGAGCGGGAGGGAGCAGTGGCCTCGGCAGACTTGCCGCCGGCCACCAAGGACAGGGGCGACACGGGTTGTGTGCGGAGTAGAGTGAGCTAAGGGTGCTTCCCCCAAAGCCTTGCGTGTGCGTGTGCGCACGTGTGTGTGCGCACCCTGACGTTCCCCCCCCCGGGGGACGGAGGCAGCTTCTGCGAGACTGTGGAGCCTCTGCAGGGAGAGCTCCGCTAGCTCGGAAGGGCTCCGGCCAGGCCTCACCCTCCGGAAGTCCCTTCAGGAGACCCTGGAAGGCGCGTGACCTCAGTCTAACCGGGATGCTCGCGAATTACCCTCTACGACATTCAGACCTTCCATTTCCCGGTAAATGAGAGGAAGTGAAGACGTGATTGTCCCGAGAAGTGTCAGCTCCCCCATCCTTGCGGGGGGCGGTCAAGGCTCCCCTGCAGAGCGAGGCTCTGGGTCTGGCGCTGCACTCAGTTACGTGTCCCCTCTGCTTGAGGAGGACCGGCTGCTCCTGCCACCAGGTCTGACCTGGGTGAGCCTTTCCTGCTAGGGTGTCCCCAGAGCTCCTGAGGACAGGGTCGTGGGTCATGGGTCTGCTGTGGGCTTCTTGACTCCCAACCAGCTACGAGGGGCAGAGTGCCCCTGAGATGTCCTGTCATCAGTTACCCCCGGGAACGAGGCTTAGGGAGTGGGGGGACACACACCCCATCTGCTGCTCACAGATGGGGGCCACTGACCCTGGCCAACAAAGGGACAAGTGCTGAATGAGGAGAGCCGCCCAAGGTGGCTGTGGGCGAGATGAGCGTCTGCCTCTCCACCTCCTCGTGGTGGGTGAGCGCTTAGCAGGTCTTGACGTCCTTCTGCGCCCCGTGTTTGTCCATCCACGAGCCCGGGGGACTTGAGCGCGTGTCAGAATCCTCGGGGAAGCTTTCGGCCAACGAGCGTATTTGTGAGGTATCTAAGCCTCCCTTTCTGAGAGCGGTTAGCCAAAGGCCTTGTGATCCCCCCTTCTCTTCCCGGAACCAGGAGGTAGACCTCCCATGAGGCCCTTCCGAACCAGGAGAACAGAAGCATTCTCATCTTGGGGGGTGCGGGGGGTCGAGGCCGAGACGGACCTCGTGAGAGTAACTCCTCTTCCTCTGGCCTCTCCGTGCAATGAGTTATGTCTCTACCAAGTGCCTCTCTCTGTTCAACTGCGGATGAAAGCATTTCCGTTTTGCCCCTTCTTCGGGTTGTCCCTTAGGAAATCTTCTGTGTCGCCTAAAATGTAGCCGAAGTACGTGTGCGTGCTCTTACCCCGTTCACCTGTGTGATGCCAGTTACGTTCTCGGGCCCAACAGAGACCGAGGAGGAGGCCGAGCCAGCCCTCCGCATGCCTGTCATCTGGGGACGGGGACGCGTGTCCTCCCATAGCACCAAAGGAGTGTAGACTGAGAACTTGGGGTGCCCGACAGCAGGGGCCCTGCTCCCCCTTTGTGCTTGTGGAATAAGCCGAGTCCGTGAAATGCACGTCCAGGGAGGACGAGATGATGGTCCCGAGACGGTCCGCGAAGGCCGGTTCCGGACGCTGCTCGGGGTGCAGGGATTGACCCACGGGCCGGGGATCAAACACCTTGTGCTGTTTTTGTCCTCTTGGTACAGCTGTGTCGCTTCTGGAGATTATCCTAAGGCCCGTGTCAGAGTGTGGAACAGAGCTCTCTGTCCAGCACGTTTGTAGTGTCATTTATTAGAGCAAAAAATACAGACACAAGTGTAAGGGCAGGGACTCGTACCTCCACGCTGGTCCGTCTGATGGAATATTCTGCGGCCGTTAAGGTCCGCTGTAGGAGCACATGAGCTGGGGGCGTGAACGGCAGGCCAGGAGCACGCAGGGAAGAAAGCAGGTTCCAAAGCGTTTCTGTCCCGATGACGGAGAATGTGTAAAATTATATGCCACCGTGTGTCTATAAAATAATGGCAGTGGTTCTCTCTGCAGTGAGATTGAAGGCCATTTTTAGTTCCCATTTCCAGCTTTTCGGAAGTCCAGGGAAAGTACGAAAGGCCTTCCTCTCAGGGGCCGTGGCGGTCGGTGGATCCCTGTGGCCTGGCGGAGGCCTTCCCGGGGAGAGGCCCGGAGGATGAGCCAGTGAGGGCAACTTCATGATTCTGACATGAAAAGCACACTGTTTACCCAGCATGCGGGGACGCCGAGTACTGAAACCGTTTCTTCTGGTGGCCTCTGGGTCACCTCCCCTGCTGGAGACAGCAGGTGGCTCTGGGCGACAGCTCATGCCTTATCCTCTAAGTCCCTTGGCTTCCCAGCTCCGTCCTGGGCTGGCGGCAAGTGCAGGAAGAGGCTTCCCCAGCAAGGCAGGAAGGCTTTGGCCGAGGGGCTCTGCGGGAGGCACTGGGGACGGTCTGGCCTGGGGCCTCTCCTCGTGCCCAGCAGAGGGGGGCCGTAGGGCTGGGCCTGCCTGGGGGCTCCACAGGGAGTGAATTTCCAGAGCAGAAACGAGGTGACGGACAGGGTGACCTGTGTTTGTTCCCCCTCCCACTCTCCCCCTCTTCTTGCCCGCCCAACCCTGGGGCCTAAGAAGATTCTTCTGGAAGTGAGGCCTGGCTAAGGGCCCTCGATCGAGGAAAGAGGGCATGTGTTGGGGGCTGGTGGGAGAAGCCTTCCTCCTTCATTGAGGGGGGAGCATGTTCGCCTGTTTGTAATGGGTCTGCCAGCCAGTCTTGCCAACGTGGCCGAGTCTGTCTCATGCGCCGGAGCCCACTGCATCAAAGCAAACGCTCAGGAAAGGTCTTTTCGGGGATGCCATTCTCAGTGACCAGTACGGATCCCAGTGCTTGAGCATGACTCTTTTTCGTCTCTTGGAGAGAAAGGCTTCAGGAGGCTGGAAGCCAAGGCTGGGCAGTAGTTGGCAGGTGAAGGTGATGGATCTATTGAACCCAGGGCCTGGGCTTGACCCGGTATGGACCCGGGGCTTCTCCTCCACTGGGAACCAGGGACTTAATCCCAACTGTATATTTGCAAGTGCAGACCTCAGAAACTTTTGTTAAGTCTGTTTGAAATTTCAACAGACTCCTGCCCAAGGGTTTTCTGGTCCCTCCTCTTTTCCCAAAGGTCATCCCATCCGTCTGTCCATCCATCCGTCTGTCCATCCATCCATCCATCCATCCATCCAATTAATGAGTAGCCCTCTATCCCAGACTCTGTTCTAGAGGCTGCAGATGAAGAACAAGAGGCCCCCACAGGTGCAGGGAGCACACCAGCCGCTGACAGGCCAAAGTGTTTACACTCAAAGGGCTCTGTGTGTTCATAAGAATTTTCTGGAAACTAAAGCCTTCACCTGGAAGAGCGAGTGAAAGTGACAGACGTGGACACACTTTCTCCATGCAGGTGCCAGGATGTCCCAGCATGCCTTGCTCATAAATGGTGTTGCCTTGCTTTGTTCTCATATCGGTCCAGGGTGCCCTGGTGGACAGGAGGTTAATGTTCTCCCTGAGATAATAACGCAGCATCGAAAGGGAAAAAGAATAAAAGTAACAATATGCAAATTGAATGGTTTGAGAGACAGATAAGATCCTAGGTTTGGATGATTTTTTCCCAATGTTAAGGGGTAGAGGGGATTGGAGTCTCTTCTAGATGCTGTCTTTCTGGCTTCTCTTCTCTTGGGGCAGTGGCGGGGGGCAGGGGTGCTCAGAGTCAGGCAAGGCCTCGGTTCACTCTAATAGTGAAGGCTTCATTTCTAGAAAACCCTCGTGGTTTATAGCTTCCTAAGAACGTACGACTTATGCCTAGTGGGGCCCAAAGGAAGCCCAGGTATGTCTGGTGTGTGATTTGGGGAGATGAGCAGGGGGCCTGGGAGGTGCAGGTGTCCAAGCCAGGTCTGCAGCGTAGGGGACACAGAGTTGGAGCGTGGCCGTGTGCGGGAGTGTGGAGAGGTGCTCAGATGTTTGCACAGATGTTGTACGACTTCTTGAAAAGGGCCGGAACGGCCACTCAGGGGAGAGTGTCTGTGTGGTCGGGTTGGGAAGAGCTTGTCCTTGGTGGGCAGGGGTCCTGGGAGCCCAGTGGCTGACTCCCAGGGATGCCACATGGTGCTGGGGCTCCAGACTCGGACCCCACAGTCACCCAGCCCTGGCCATGCATCCACACTTGCTGGACACAGGCCTTGGCCCAGGAGGTCCCTCAGGGCCCAGGAGGAAGCCCCCAGCCAGGGTGTTATTCTAGGGAGAAGAACCCACCTCCCCTGCCCTGAACCGGTCCCCCTCAGAACAGAGGAATACATTGGACAGAGAGGCATCCAGAACTCGGAATAGAATAGAAGTGAACATTTAATGCCACCATAATTTCTTTTTAAACACCAGATTCTTTTTTGACAACATTTTACACCTCATATACCACAAAAAGTCCGAGATCGTAGCCAGCAAACAACGCCTTCACCCTAGAAATGGCACAAAGCTTAATGGATTCAGGTCATCTGTTTTGGAGAACTAGAACTTTCTCTTCCAGAATGTTCTCCAGGTAGCCTGTTCATGACCAAGCCAACAGCCAACTTGTACATAGCAATGTGAGGGCCCAGACGCAAAACCCAGCCTGCTGGCCAAGAGGCTTGTTGGGACCTGCCCAAGTACAGAATGGCTGGGATTTCAGCCTTTAACACATGAACGTTATTAAGAAGTTGTAACAGCCAACCCTTGTAAGCTAAGAGCTTGATTTTCAAAACGGCACCAATCTTGGATCCAGTTAAGCAGTGAATTTAAAACCGGGACCTTAGCTACGACCATTGAAACTTAAAAGGAGATTCTGGGAACCTGTCTGTGAATAGACTGTCCGTGACACAAATGAATGACTTCGCAGGCCTGGTCTCCAACTTCCAGGCTGGCCCATTTCTACAGATAAGCATATTTACAAACACATACATACATTTCTAGAGCCGCAGGAACCATGACGCTCATGAAGTACAAGGTCCTCATTTTATAGATTCGAACATGGGAGTCCGGCCCAAGTTCCGTGTCACACCCAAGGCCGTAGGACCTCTGACACTCCGGCTTTCTGTCCCGTGCTCTCTCCGTGCTCCACACCTTCTGTGCACACACATCCTTTGACGCCCTGTGCACATGTGCGTACACGCCAGTACGTAGGCGTGACGTGTGGCCACGTGTTCATGGGAAGAGCCCACAATTCCAGATTCGGGGTCATGGACTGCCTGGAAGCAGCTCTGGACTTGGGCCTCAGTCACCCACTATTGACTTAAGCTTCTTCATGGAGACATGATGATCATCAACCCCTACACGGAGCTGTAATTTCTTCAAAGGACATCCCATCACGGATTCCATTTTCTCTCTACGTGACCCCAGAAGGGCAGCTCTTCTGAGCTCCGATCTCCCTACTGGGAAGCCCAGGGTTGCATAGCAAGGGAGGGAACTAGGCTGGGCCCCAGCCTCCTGACTCCTGGATCCAGGCTTTTTCTCCAGGGGGAGCTGTGAGACGCGGGACCCTAGCCCCTCCCCGCCTCTCAGGGTCCCAGGGCGGGTTGGGGACCAGATGCCATAGGGATTACAGGTTGTAAACCTCACTAAAGTGCTTTGGTTTCTCCAGAACAGATAGGTACAACACAAATCCAAGGGCAGGAGCTCAGGTGCTTCTCCAGACCCCTTTTCCGTAGCACCTGAGGGGTGCTTGGGGCTCTCAGGGGACCGTGGGGACCTACTGCAGTCTGTGCTTTTTGCAGAAGTTTCCCAGAAGTCCCATCCAGGCCTGTGGAGGCTGGTGTCCAAGCCCGTGGTCATCAAATTCAAAATGCAGGGAACTTCCCGCATTGGCTACTCGCTATGGAAATGGCTTAGATGTTGAATGCAGCCTGATTCTTTGAGGACTGGACTCTCATCCCTGGTCTCCTGACTGATTTGTCTTTCGCTCCCAGACCCCTGACTCCATTAGCGGAGCTCACAAGAGGGAGGGGCGAGAACAGCCACAGATGCCCCCACGCACGTGTCCGTGCACTGGCCTTGGACCACGCTGCCAGGCGTGGTGCACAAATAAATCACGAAACACAGGTGAGGCTACATGACGGTATCCTGACCTTACAAATCAATTCTACTTCTTCCCGCAGTGAGCGGGAGGGACTGTGGCCTGCTGGTTCGCAGGACAGGGAACAGAGCGGGTGTGCGAGCTGGGAGCTCGGCACCCACCCTGATGCGCCTGGACACGGGGCGTTCAGAGTGGGTTCACTGGGTGCGGTGAACGCCATCTGTCGCCTCGAGTGCCTGCTCCGTGCCCGGTGTTAGGACATCAGCGTCCGGTTCTGCAGGGGCCCTCCTGAAAGCAGAGCACATTCGTTTAGGGATGGGTAAACCAGCTTCTAAGAATGGACAGAAAACTTCTTTGAGAAGGTGGGCTTGAGTTACAAAAGCTTCCCCTGGCTTGGATTTAGGTTTTTATCTGGAAAGAAATAGTTTGTAATTATAAAATGGTGTGTGTGTGTGTGTGTGTGTGTGTGTGTGAAATGGCTGAGTGACACAGATTGAGTTCTTACCCACAAATGTTGACAGGTATTTGCTGGAGGAAGAGAAAGATTCTAATCCAAAAGAACGTGGTATTTTCACAGCCTGTTCCGTGACACCTCCCCCCAAATACTTTGGGCCACTTATTGGCAGTGTCAGTGGAGCTGGGCAGATGGCCTGGATTCATGGGGCACAGAGTCCAGTGGGCCCTGCTGGCTGTTCTCTGTGGGGCCCGGTCTTCTGTTGGCAGTGATGCACAGCGTCCCTCTGTCGCAGAAGGCCGAGGGCCTGGGGACAGCAGAACCAGATGTTTTCAGCATCAACTAGTTGTGACAAGGCTTTCCACCTGTTTCTTACTGACATGGTTTCGAGGTTGAAAGGAGATGGCTTTAAAAGCAAGGGAATCTGTCAGCATGTGCTCAGAGCGGGCTGACATTCTGGAAGGCGGGAACACTGAGCCAACTCATGATTTCTTCTGGTTTCAGTCATGAAATGGACTTATCTTTAGTCATTTCTTTCATAGCCCAAAATCCTTTATGGAATTTTTGGAACCCTCCACTACACGTCAGCCGTGGCCGAGGCCACAGGTCGCGGTGTCTGCAGGCTCTCTCAAGCCTGGCCTTCTCTCCCAAGAAGCACAGGTCCGTCACCTGCTTTCCCACCTGGACACCTATGGAAAGGGTCACAGATCAGCCCAGATGTGCCATCAGCTTTAGAATCTGGAGCCCACAGAAGGGCTTCTTGCACTGAAGTCCAGGAACGAGCACAAGTTGTGTGTCAGATTTCTGGAAGCACCTGCCCGGATGGCGTTTGTGGCCACAGTGAGGTCACTGCCACCTTCCAGGGATGCGGACTTCAAGTGTAAGGCTAATTTAGGCCCACTGGCCAGCTTCTTGCCTGCTGAGTTCCCCACAACGGGCTGCGTGGCTTCTTGTCCCAGCTTCCACTCCTGCTCCAGCTCAGGGTCCCTTGGAGGACTACCGCCGGTGTCCACCCAGACCACTCTCTGCATCTGTCACAAGTTCCCCACGTTTGGAATAGTGACTGGAGATGAAACCACACGCAGGGTGTTCTGATTTCAAAGCTGGAAGAGATGGAGGTCAGCAACAGCTTCCCTGTGGTGGACAGGGGACTTCAAGGACCACAGGGTCCAAGGCTGCAGCTCTCAGGTGGGGGCCGCAAGCCCGGGACAAGCCCACCGTCCCCCGGTCACAGCACGAACCGGCCTCGTGAAGAGTGACCTGGATTCACTCCCTGGGAAGCAATATCTCCATTTTCCTCTTGTGGGTCTGAGTTGTGGGTCTGAGTTGTATTGTACAGCTCGTGCCTCAGCTCACACTATCTGGGCAGACCTCAGACAAGGAGCTTACAGATCTAGATGCTAATTTCACACAGGAGGTTTCCAGTCCTTCTGTTTGTGGATAATGACATGGAAACGGGTTCTCTGACCTTCTCCTTGGTCATCTGTCACCAGAACCAAACTGTGGTGCCACCTCAAATCAGGCCATTGGGCGAGGCGTTCCACAGTGATTGGGACTGCCTCGGGAGAGTTGGCCAGACCGGCTTCCCTTTGTGCCTAAAGAGCATCGCCTGCTTCCTCAACCTCTGGGAAGAGCCCGGAAGCGAGACAGCCCACAATTCATGACGTCTTCCTATGGGTAAGCCACACTTGGTACATGAAGATGTTTGCAGCTCAGTGAGGTTTCAAGGAAAGAGAGAGAAAGGAGAGAAAAAGCCAGAATGGACAATCTCTGCATGGAGTTGGCCGATAACTTCCTGAGCGACACTCATGGCACAGCATCTTGGCGAAGCCGGTCTGACCCAGTAAGAAAGCTTTAGGTTTCAGTCAACCCTTTGGCTACTCACGAAGTTGCAACCAGTGGAGAAACACAGGCCTGGGGCGTAGGAAAGCTTCCAGGGTTTGAGATTTTAAATTTTTGTAGATGTTTTGATTTGGTCTCGCTCCAGAAAAGGCACTGGGGACCCCATGGCTGGTCCGTTGAAGGCAGGCAGTGCTGCATGGTGACCTCGGGGCCGGGGGAGACGTGCCGGGGAAAAGCTAAGTACGTGGGCTCCCCCTCAAGTGGGTGTTTCCAGCACAGACTAGAATACTCATTTCTGACAATTCCCAAATTAAAGGCTTTTCATCAAGTGGTATATTTCAGGGCAGCGACCAAAACGGATGCAAACTCTGACTCAAAAGATGGGCATTCCTTGGGGTCCGGAAGCTTCCATAATGTTCAAGCCCTTTCGTACAGGTGTGGGGAGGGCAGAGACGTGCCCAGAGCCTTGTGCTTGCCCTGCCGGCTGGGGTGAAGACTGAGGAGCTGGGGGACGCCCCACTTCCCATGGTGACAGGCGACTTGTCTAGCTAAGGGGAGCATGGTCCATTCTGGAGCGACTTTCACCATGTTGGAGCCCGTTCAGTTGTCCAACGTGAGCATCTTCTCCAAGTGTGTGTCTGCCTGGGAGCAGGTGGACATGAGGCAGAGCTGGACTGGTCACCCACGAGACTGGCTTCCAGGTGCACGAGCCATCGGGCCATTGGTGTCGGTTCTGACCAGTCAAGGACCACGTGCCGTAGGCTCACGAGACCCCCCCACTCCCGTGCACTGACCCAGCTGAGCTCCACCGGCTGCCTTGCCAGCTCTGCTGGGCTATGTGCCTCCAGACACATGCTCAGGTCTGATTCCTTGGGTGCGTCTGGATCAGAGGCACTGGGTAGCAGGGACTGTCGAACTGAGAAACTGGTTTACGGTAATCTCACGGTGATCTCATGGTGCACTGGAGGGCTGATCCGAAGTATACTCTGGAAGAGCCCCAGCACCCTCCCCTCCTGGCCGCAGGAGGCGGCAGGTGGCCCCTGCAGCTCCATGGCTGCTATTAGATAATCTCTTGACCCCTTGGTGCCTTGGGGTCTCATCACTAAAGTGGGTAAGAGAATCCCTAAGGGAGTCGAGGCAGGGATGAACCCCTCCCCCATCTGAGGACGAAGCCCCATGTTCCTGGGACAGCCCGTGCACGAAACTCTGGGCTCTGGCTCTCCAGGGAGTGTGGTTCCCAGCAGGAACCCTGCCTTCTGTGGCCAAGCCGGAGGGGACCAGCCTTGTTTCTTTTTGGGATGGAGGCCTCAGGACGTGGGAGGTTGGGGACATTCTGCATTTGAGCAGCACTCTGGACCCCAGAGACGTCGTGGGGTCCCAGCACCCTCCTTGTTCTAAACAAGACTGCTGCCAGTCTCTGAGCACAGACCAGCTTGAGACGGTCTCCATGCCAGGCAAGAGCCCTAGCTTCTGATAGCGTCGCAGAACCACAGAACAAAAAATATGGCTCTATTGAGTTGGTTCAAGCTTTCAATCCAGTCTTTGGAATAAAAACGACTGTGAGAAAGGTTTTTGGAGGGCCAAGAAAACCTGGGTCTGGGGGTAAAGGAACCAGTATGCACGCCAGGACTGGGAAGGAGAGGCTCCATCTGGAACAAATCTCTCTCTCAAAGCACACGGAAGGCCCGGTCATAAAGGCTCCTTCTCCCGGGAAGGTGCGGCCCCGTCTCCTCTCCCGTTCTCTCGAGCTGACGCACCTGCCCCGCGAGGCCCCGCGCCCCTGGCGAGAGGTGGTGCGGAGTGTCACCCACTGTCCCCGCCGTCTTTGGAAACACACTGGCTCGTGCCCACCGAGTCTCTCTGTTCCGTTCGAATGGCCTCACCGTTAAGAACCGTAAAGGACAGTGAACATTTATTCAGAGGCAATACTGATTAGGGGATAGAGCTACAAACACTACTTATTTAGAAACAGCAAGTCAGAAATAGGATAAAACACCAAGAGAAAACGAGCTGTAAATACATTTCAAAAATGCGTCTGATTTTCTTTTTCGTAGTGGTGGCGGCGGTGGTAGTTTCCTCTGGACTAGCACCATCTGTACACAAGAAAGTCTCAACATAAACTGTGGATAATAAAGATTTGCAAGGCACTTAATCAGTCGCTCTGGGTCATCTGTTGTTGTGTGTCCGCTTCCGACAGCAGTCCTGCACGTGCCCTCGCCCCTTCTCGCCAAGCCGGAGAAGAGAGGGGTCCCTTGCCAGCAGTTCTTACGTATCAACGAGTTCTCGAAAGTTCCTCAAAGTGCTTTTTCAGTCTCATGGGGCTTCCACGTCCCTTGGGCTTCCCAACATTTCCTCCTCCCACACGTGTGGTGTTTGCATCTTTCCTACCGAAGACAAAAAACTGCTTCCGCTCAGCGCTCGCTGCAGACTTGCACCAACCTTCGTCCTCCTTCTGCTGTCTCCAAGCCGCGGGCACCAAGGGGCTGGCTGGGGCGGGGGGGGGGCGGGGGGGGGCGGGCAGGGGTAGCGGGGGGTCCCCGGGCAGTGAGGGGAGGGGCAGGCAGGCCGGGCCGGGTCCTCATCGGCGCCGGGAGGTGATGTCGAAGCAGGTGATCATCATGAGGTGGGCCTTGCAGAAGTTGACGCGGCTCTCCAGGCGCTCGGTCACGCACTCCAGCGCCTCCAGGTACTCCAGGGAATCGAGCTCCAGAACCTGCTCCAGGTCAACTGCAAAGGAGGAGAGGCCCGATGGAGACGCGCGGAGGCGTGGCTTGGGAGAGGCCCCGCCCCCGTCGCGGCCCCGCCCACTCCTGGCCCCATTGCCCAGGCCTGGGACAGCGCTGGACTGCTGCCTCCCGCGGCTGATGCAGAGAATCCCCTCCTTTTGTGCGGGTGGCCCTCACCTGAGCGACATTTATACCTCTGTCTACTTCCGTCTGTTCCCTAGCGGGCTGAGAAACCTGACCCTGTCTCTGGGCACTTCCTGCCTCCACACACGCCCTGGTGCTTCGGGAAATGATGAGGCCAAGTCCATAATAACGAAGATTGCTTGCGCTCAGAAGACAAGCGGAGATTCGGGACCCAGAGGCCATCCCTCACGGTCAGGCCCGCACGGAGAGCGGTCTGTTTCCTTTGGAGCCCAAGGAGCAGTGATGTGGGAACTGGACAGCAGCCCAGTTCCCTGCTGTCCGGTGGTGACCGGCTGCAGGATGGTGGCGGGGAGTCCAGCAGGGAGGGGAGGGGGGGATGGCCCCGGAAGAGGACGCTGGCCCAGGACCCCCGGCTCAGCCATGCCTCCCCGGCGCCGGCACAGGTTCCTTCGAAGGGAGAAGCGCAACGGCTACTCTGCCTGCATTACAAGCCTTGAGTTGCCATGAGGAGTAAAGCAGCAACGAGAGGGGGTATTGAACGTGGCTCCGGAACCCGAGCATGGACGCCACGGGGGCTGTAACGCAGGCTGCCTCCGCAGGTGCCCTGGCTGAGATCCCAAGGAGGGAGGAGACTTGCTCAGGGTCCCAGACAATGAGGAGGACAGCTGGGAAGGAGACTGAGGGCTCTAAGTCTGTTTTTAAAAAAACAGAGGTAAGATCCAAGACACTGACTGAGGAGTACCCTGAACTTCCCTCCTTGCACACACAGGCCAAGCAAATCCTCTCGAAGACGGAGGCTGAAGGCCTTCTGCACAGCCCAGGCTGGAGGCAGCACACAGAGAACCACAGGAGACATGGAGGCACAGCACTGCAGGGAGACAGCACCACCCACACACCTCGGCCAGGACACTGGCGGCTTCTGGGGGAGGATCGAGTCAAGGGGCCAGCGGAAGACACGTCAGCCCTGGGGCGCAGGAAAAGCCATGGGTTAAACGTCTCTGACAAGAGGAGAAAGAAACCAGCCCTGTGCCACCCAGCGAGGGGCTCAGCTGGGACTCTCCGGATCAGAAGTGCTGGGGAGCTCGAGCGTTTACATTCAGCCCCAGCTCGACAGCGCAGAAGCAGAGCAGGGTCCAGGTGCCGGGCCAGCCTACCGTCTCAGTGGACCCTGGGCCCCAGCCCACACCAGCTCTGGATGCCCAGGGGCTCGGGGACAACATCAAATGTACTAATATTCACATTATAGGGGTCCAGAAGCAGAAGAGAAAGAGAAATAGGCAGAAAACTTAAAAGAAATAATAACTGAAAACATCCATAGCTTGGGGAAGAAAGTGTAGAGAGCTTCAAATAAGGTGAACCAAGAAGGTCCACATCAAGACATAATAATTGAAATGTCAAAGATTAAATATAATTTTTAAAGCAAAACGAGAGAGAAGCAACTCTTCTCTCTGAAAGAGAAACCTCATAAGACCATCAGCTGATCTTTCGGCAAAAACTTGGCAGACCAGAAAGGAGTGGCAGGATATATTCAAAGTGCTAAAATGGGGGGAAAAAAACCAAACAAACAACCCCTACTATCAAGAATACTCTACTTGGAGGCGCCTGGGTGGCTCAGTGGGTTAAAGCCTCTGCCTTCAGCTCAGGTTGTGATCCCAGAGTCCTAGGATCGAGCCCTACATCGGGCTCTCTGCTCCGCAGGGAGCATGCTTCCCCACCCCCCTGCCTGCCTCTCTGCCTACTTGTGATTTCTGTCAAATAAATAAATAAAATCTGTAAAAAAAAAAAAAAAAAAGAATACTCTGCTTGGCAAGATTATCATTCAGAACTGAAAGGAAATAAAGAATTTGCTTAAACAAAAGTTAAAGGAGTTCATTGCTACTAAGCGAGCCTCACAGGAAATGTTTAAAGACACTTAAGTAGAAAAGGCCTTAATTATTAGAGAATTATGAAAGGAAAAAATTCTTGAGTAAAGCGAACATACGGTGAAGGTAGGAGATCAATCAGTTAAGAAAGCTCATATGCAGGCTAAAAGAAAGAAGTAATAAAAGCAATTATATTTAACAATCAGTTAAAGGGATTCACAAAAAGATGTAAAATCAGACAACATATATGTAAAATGTGGAGAGAATAAAAAAGTTCTTTTAGAGTGTGTGTAAACTTAAGTGGCCTTCAATTTAATATAGACTGCTATGTATTTAGGGTGCCCTATGAACCACAAACCAAATAGATACACAAAAATGAAAACAAAGGAAACCAAACCAAGCATAAGACTAAAGGAAGTAATCAATCACAAGGAAAAAAAGTGAGAGAAGAAGAAAGGAACGGAGAAGAATTACAAAAACAACCAGGGAACAATTAAAAAATTGCAGTAAGTACGTACCTATTGATAATTACTTTTAGAGGAAATGGTCTAAATGATCCAATCAAAATACAGAGGGGGATAAAATGGGTAAAAAACCAAGACCCACTGATATGCTGCCTATAAGAAACTCACTTCAGACCTAAAGACATACAGAGACTGAAAGTGAAGGGATGATAAAAGATATACCGTGCAAAAAGAAGAAGAAAGAAAAAAAGCCAGGGTGACAATACTTCTCTCAAACAAAAGAAACTTTGAAACAAGAACTGTAACTGTAACAAGAGACAAATAAGGGCATTACATAATGATAAAGAAATTGATCCAAGAGGATATAACAATTGTAAATACCTATAGAGCACCTAAATACATAAAGCAAATATTAACAGATATAAAGGGAGAAACTGACAGTCACAGAGTAATAGTAGGAGACTTTAATACCTCACTCACATCAGCAGGTAGATCATCTGACCAGAAAATTGGTAAGGAAACAGTGGCTCTGAAGAACATATTAGACCTCATGGACTTCAGATACACACGGAACAATCCATCCCAAAATGGCAGAATACACATTATTTTCAGGGGCACATGGGACATTCTCCAAGACAGATCACATGTCCAGAAACAAAAACAAGTCTCAGTAAATTTTAAGAAGGGTGAAATCATATCGAATACCTTTTCCAACCATAGTATTATGAAAGTAAAATCAATTACAAGGAAAAAAAAAAAAAAACCAACCCTGAAAACCACAATCATGAAAAAACACTAAATAACATGCTACTAAGCAACCAGTGTGTCAATGAAGAAATCAAGATGGAAATGAAAAAATAATACATGGAGACAAATGAAAATGAAAACAAATGGTCCAAAACTGGGACAGAGCAAAAGTAGTTCTAAGTGGGAAGTTTATAGTAATACAGGTCTACCTCAAGAAACACGAACAATCTGGAACAATCTAATCGTATACACAAATGAACTAGAAAAGAAGAAAAGCCCAAACTAGTAAAGGAAATAATAAAGATCAGAGTAGAAATAAATGAAATAGAGATTAAAAAAAATAGAAAAGACTGATGAAACCAAGAGCTGTTCTTTGAAAGTAAAACAAAATTGATTAACGTTCAGCCAGACTCATCAAGAAAAAGAGGACTTAAGTAAAGAAAATTAGAAATGAAAGAAGAGAAGTACCAACCAATATCACAGGAATACAAAGGATTATAGGAGACTATAACGGAAAATATGCCAACAAATTGGGCCACCTAGAAGTAATGGATACATTCCCGGAAATACACCATTTTCCAAACTGACTCAGAAGGATGCAGAGAATCTGAACTAATTACTCATAATAAAATTGAAACAGTAATCAAAAACTCCCAACAAACAAAACTCCAGGGCCAGATGGGCTCACAGGTGAATTCTACCCAACATTTAAAGAAGAGTTAATACCTACTCTCCTCAAACTGCTTCAAAAAAGCAGAAGAGGAAGGAAGCTTTCAAATTCACACAATGAGGCCAGCATTACCTTGATACCATAGTCAGATAAAGACACTATAAAAAAGAGAAAACTACAGGCCAGTATTCCTGACCAACACAAAAAGTCTTCAACAAAATATTAACACACCACATCCAACAATATATTAAGAGAATCATTCACCATGATGAAGTGGAATTTATTCCATGGGTGCAAAAATGGTTCAATATCCACAAATCAATCAACATGATACCCCACATGAACGAATCAAAGGATAAAAACTGTGGCATCATTTCAATAGTGGCAGAAAAGGCATTTAAAAAAGTACAACATCTGTTCATGATCAAAACTCTCAGGGTGGTTTTAGAGGAAACATACCTCAACATAAAAAGGCCCCCTCGGACAAACCCACAGCCAACATCATCCTCAGTGGTGAAAACCTGAGAGCTTTTCTTCTCAGATCAGGAATAAGATAAGGATGTCCACTCATTTTTATCCAACGTAGTACTGGAAGTCTTAGCCACAAAATTCAGACAACAGAAAGAAATTAAAGGCATCCAGATTGGTAAGGAAGAAGTAAAACTGTTACTATGTGCAGATGACATATACTTTATGTAGAAGACTCTAAAGACCCTACCAAGAAACAATTAAGAGGAACGAATGAACTCAGGAAAATAGCAGGATAGGAGATTAATACACAGAAATCAGCTGCAGTTCTATATAAGAACAAAGACCTAGCAGAAAGACAAATTAACAATTTCTGATTGCGCCAAAAAGAGTGAAATACCAAGGAAAAAACTTAACCAAGGAGATAGAATATCTATACTCTGAAAACTACAAAATAATTGATGAAAGAAATTAAATATGACATAAATGCAAAAATATACCATGCTCATGGATTAGGAAGATTAATATTAAAATGTTCATACTATCTAAAACAAGCTACAGATTCAGTTCAATCCCTGTCAAAATACCAATAGTAATTTCACAAAACTCGAACAAAATGAGCTAAAATTTGTATGGCACCACAAAGGACCTCAAAAAGCAATCTTTTAGAAAGAAGAACAAAGTTGTAGGTATCCCAATCCCAGGTTTTAAGCTATACAACAAAGCTATGGTAATCAAAACAGCGTGATATGGCTCAAAGATAGACCAATGGGGCCGCCTGGGTGGCTCAGTGGGTTAAAGCCTCTGCTTTCGGCTCGCGTCATGATCCCAGGATCCTGGGATTGAGCCCCGCATCAGGCTCTCTGCTCAGCAGGGAGCCTGCTTCCTCCTCTCTATCTGCCTGCCTTCTGCCTACTTGTGATCTCTGCCTGTCAAATAAATAAATAAAAAGATAGACCAATGGAATAGATGGGAGCCAAAGGAATAAACCCATGCTTATATGGTCAATTAGTCTATGGCAAAGAAGGCAAAAACATACAATGGCGGAGAGATAGTGTGTCTTCCTAAAATGGCATTGGAAAAACTGGACAGCTATATGCAAAGAATGAAACTGGACCATTTTCTTACACCACACACAAAAATAAACTCAAAATGGATGAAAGACCTAAATGTGGGACCTGAAACCACAAAACCCCTAGAAGAAAATAGGTGGTAATCTCTTGGACATTGGCCTTAGCAACATTTTTCTAGGTATGTCCCCTGAGGCAAGAGAAACATAAGCAAAAAGTAAACTACTGAGACTAGAGCAAAAGAAGCTTCTGTTCAGTGAAGGAAGCCAGTGACAAAACAAAAAGGCAACTAACTGAGTGGTAGAAAATGTTTGCAAATACACCTCATAAGGGGTTAATAGCCAAGGTATATAAAGAGCTTGTATAACTCAACACCATAACCCACAAATAATCTAGTTTAAAAAAATAGGCAGAGGATCTGAATGGACTTTTTTCCCCCAGGAAGACAGGCCAGCCAACAGACACATGAAAAGAAGCTCAACATCAGGGAAATGCAGATCAAAGCCACAGGGAGGTGTCCCCTTAAACCTGTCACACTGGCTGTTCTACACATAGCACACGTGCATATGCACACACACGTATACGTGCGCACACACGGGAATATTACTCAGCCCTGAGAAAAACCAAGCTCTTTCCAACGGTCACAGCACAGATGGACCCAGAGGGCATTATGCTAAGTGAAAAACAAATAGCATTTGGTTTTACTTATATGTGGAATTTAAAAGAGACTGAAAAATGAGCAAACCAGAAAACAAAAACAGACCCATAAATAGAGAGAACAAGCTGCCGCTGGTTGCCGGGGTTGGGTGGGGGGAGAGGGTGGCGGGATGGGCCGAGCGGGGGAAGGGGACTGGGGTCGGGGGCCGAGGCGTCCAGCTACAGACCAAGTCACAGGGACGGAAGGCACAGTGTAGGGAACAAGGCCACAGTGGTTCTGTCACGGCCTTGTGTGGTGACAGATGGTGGCCGCACTTGGGGTGAGTACAGTCTAGTGTATAGAATCCGTATGTTGTACGCCTGAAAAGAGTAACCGTGTGTGTCAACTGGACTTCAATAAAGAGAGCAATAAAATTTTTGAAAATCAAAAAAAGAACCCACCAGGACCTCACCACCTCAGGCTGTTACTGGACCACCTCAAAGGTGGCATCAGAATTAAGAATGAAAGTAAAAATGGTTGCCAGCACCTAGATTTCTCTGCCAATATCCGACTTATCACCCACACCTGGGAACAGTGTGCAGCCTTATTGGTTGGTCCCCGCCCCGCCCCCTGCCATTCTGGGTTTCATCTCGTCTTAAAGGAACGATCTGTGTTTCTCCTTCCATGCGGCCTCCTGTTCATTCCCTTTATCAGTGTCAAACGGTCGCTGATTCTTGACACACATGAAGGCATGAAGAAAGCGACTGCTTCCCGGGAGCTTGCACACGCATGTGCTGGGGCGTACACTTGCTCTCATCCCGGGAAAAAAAGTGACTTTGTGAACACCGTTGTCGAGCCTGCCTTCGACATAGTTTTCAAAAAATAAAACTTGAACACAAACCGTGCAAATGAAGAGGGGCGGCTGCCCGCATGGGCCCCGGGGATGTGAACGGCCTGGGATTCACGAACGGAGGAGCCACGAGTGGGAGAGAGGGAAGGCCTGGGCCCCGTGTTTGTGCCGCGGCCAGACCTTCGCTGATGTCCTCACTCGTGTCTTCTCCCCGCCAGTGCTGGGGAAGCAGGCCTGAGCGAGCCGTCTCCCCTCTGGCTCAGCTCTGGGATAACAGTAATAACGCGGCTACCAGAGAGCGTGCCGTCATACGGGCCCAGCAGCGCTCACGCCTCACAACTCCCTATGAAGCTGGCCCCATTATGTCTCCCTATTTGACATTCAAGGAAATCAAGGCTCAGAGAGGTTAGGCGCCTTCCCCGAGGTCCCACATGACCGGTGTGCAGGGGTCAGGGGTGAAGGCAGGGAGGCACAGGGAGTCTGGGGGGCTGGCGAGCATTGGACAAGGGAAGGAAAGGGATTTTAATAGCAGTCATGCAGTTGATTCACGGACTAGGTCTTCCAATGCTGCGTTGCTATCAGTGAAATAGCTGGGACCTGAATGGAGCTCATGTTTTGTGATAATATGAGACAGCTGAATCTGTCAGAGCCACATTGTTCTGGATTGTTCTGAGATGCCTGGGACTGAGACACGGGGGAGGAATTCCTGCAAGAGCATCCTGGCTACGCCTTTGCTGCCCGCCCCGCCCCCTCTTCCCGGCAGAGCGCGAGGCTGTGGGCCCCCGGAGCCCGGCACCAGCTGCACAGCACCCCCACCCCCGTGGGCCCGGTGACAGGGAGCAGCCCGGGGCCTTACACTCGCTGAGCCACTTGTTGGGGTCCAGCATCAAGTACTGCTTGGTGACCTCCAGCTCCTTCATCAGCCACTCGTACTTGGCCCGGACCTCCGCGATTCTCTGCTGGCGGTGTTCCAGAATCTTCAGTTTCGCGTTGAAGCCCGTGACCTCCTAGACGGCAGATGAGAAGGATGGAGGTGCGTGGAGAGAGGGAGGAGGGGGCCCCAGCTTGGACGCAGGCCGCCTCCCGCCCCTCGTGGGGAAGCTGGGAGGGCCCCGGGCCCTCCGGGCCGCGTCTGTGCCTTCTGCCCAAGCCCAATCACAGGACCACAGGGTACGACTGTCACGGGCATTTCTTCCATTTAGGAGGTGGCTGGGGCTCCAAGCTGGAGCCAGACAAGCCCCCAGGACCAGCAGCTTCCCCAGGCTTTGAGCCTTCGGGGTACCCGGACAGAGAGGCTCAGAGCTCTGTGGCTGGGGCAGAGCCACCAACTCCTGCGCGCCCCAGAAGCCCGCGGGCAAGTCTGCGTGGGTCTGAGCACACGGCCCCGGGGTGCGGGCAGGCTGGGGACCAGACGGCTCACCTTGCTGCCGCCCCCGCGTCGCCGCTGCAGCCGCTCCACGTCATCGATTTCATAGACTTTGATCTCGAAAGGTTCCACGAGGCCCCTCTGGGTGCTGCGCAGGGGGCCGTCCACCCAGCGTACCCCGCTGCTGCTGGCGGGTTTTCTTGCAGGGGACGGGGTGTCGAGGGACAGTGCTGGGATGAGCCTCCGTCTCTGAGAACCTAAGGACAGAACGAAGCCCAGAGTTTATCTCTTTAAGGATCAGTCTTTCAAGAGTATGTATCTTGTGATGTGTGTGCGGGGACGCACGGGCGGTCTGTGGCAGGCCTGACCGAGGACTGTCTACCGCCCGGCCACGTGCTCAACAGTGATTCCCTTCACCTGCCTCTCCTGCTCCCCGGGCTTGTGCTCCCGATGCCTCGACCCACGGTGGCCTCCACCCCATCCACGCGCTCCATCCGCACCCCCCGAGGCTGGATCGTGGCGCCTTCCCCATGTCTGAACGCTGTCCAGGCTTCCACCGTGCGACCCCACTCGGGACTCGGCGGTTGGCCTCGGTCACCATCCGGCTGCACGCTTCTCCTGCTCTTTTCCCGTTAGGGGACAGGCCTCCTCAATGCCGCCCGCCCCTCCCCACCACCCTCGAGCCTGCGTGTCGGTGAGCTCCAAGAGCAGAGAAGACGGGGGCTGATCGAGATGTAATAAAAGAAATCCCCCTGACTGTGGATCGTCGTAGGGAAAGGAGGTCCTATGACCACCAACATTCCTTATATTATCTGCGTCGTCTCCTGTGACGTGCGCATTGGAGAGACGGTGCTGGTGGCGCGCTACCCGGCCCCTCGCCTGGCTTCTGGGGGAGCCCGGCCGCGTCTCCCGCTCTCCAGCTCCAACTTATCGCCACACCACACTCTGGCTAATCCCAGGCACTTTCCACCAACGCGGGTCTCCAGGAAGGGGACCCAGAAGGTGAGTTTAATGACACTTGGCTGTTCCTCGTGCTACCCGTGCTACAAAACCCTCAGAGTTCAAGGTTACCCTCCTTGTGATCTATTTCTAATTCATTTTTCAACCAAAGCATTACAGTTCACAAGCAGGGCGATAACTGCCCATCTCCCTGGGCAGTTATAAGCGATAAACGGTAACTGCCCGTCTCCCCTGCAGGTTCAGACATCCCCAGGAACATTGGCACAACCCAGGCATCCAGCTAAGAGTTTCCTTTGTGGAGTAATACGGCTTCTCTTAAGCTGCCTTCGATATGTGCCACTCGCGTCTGACAGCCAGCATGTCTCTTAATAACCACCTAAATAAGAGGGACAAGGTCACCTAACCTGCAAAGCGCTTACGTCCACTGCCACGTCCATCCTGGGGCTCCGAATCCCCGTCCGCTCCTCGCAGACACTGGATTCTGCTGGCGCTCAGTATCACACCCATCTCTGGGCCCGAGCCTGGGGCTTTCCTACACCGGGGCCTCGGACAGCCTTGCCCAACAGGAGAGCCTCCAAGGACAGCTTTATGGATGGAGGCAGCCCTAGGCAACGGCGGGTACAGAACCTGCTGGCCGCGATCCACGCAGCTCTGTACCCCAGCACAACAGCCGAGCCCCCAAACCACAAGTCTCGAAGAAAGAGGAATGGAGGAAGAGAGAAAAGACTGGACTGGTCGGTAGGAGGCTCTCGACGAGAGTGGGGGCAAACATTCTACCCTCCCCACACCCGTGAGCATGCCGCTGACATCACAGTGCCCCGGGTTCCGGGGCAGGCGGGGGTAGGTGCTAGCAAGAAGGTTGGCCAAGCAAGTACTGGAAAGACCAACGGATTCGCCCCACCCCCACCCCTGCAGACTCTGGCTGGGATACACTTTCTTGCTATTTTTAGAGACTAATATCAGTGTGTTTTAATGCCCTGGGCCCTGGAAAGACCCGCCCCATCTTTGACTTCCCAACAAGCCAGTAGCACCCGTTCAGGAGGGTTGTGGTTTCCCAGGGTCCCACAGAAGGGCCCCAGACGGCAAAGGCCAGGCTGGGGGGGCAGGACCCTGCGCCCCCCTCACGTTGGTCAAGGCACAGACTGCACGCGGGGCTCTGTGTCAGACGGCCTCAGTAAAAAATGTGCCCTTCGCTCAAGAACACGGAGGGGAAGTGTCTGTGGAGGCCCCTGGAGAGTGGAGCTGAGTCCACCGTAGCTCACACTATCCTCACTCCTGTCTCCTCAGCTGGGCCTCTCCTGGTGCCAATTCCCCTCACCTGCTCCATGGCTACAGGGCCACCAGCTCTGACCTAGGGCCTCTCTCATCCTCACCCATCAGAACTCCCTGTCCCTTGTCACCCCAAAGTCAATGGCCTTTGTTATATTAATGAGTCTTTGGACTTTTTAATTACCTTTTGATAGGAGATTCCGGGAGGTGGAAGACATTCTCTGACAGCTTGCATTTGGGGCACCAGCGTACTTGCTGTGTTAGTGTGCTGTGCGTGTGTCTGTGTGTTGTGCAGGTGCACTGTGTGTGTATGCATGTGTGTGTGTCGCGCTGATGCACTGTGTGCGCGTGTGCACGCATGCGCAGGCCGGGCGCACTGCAGGCCCCGAGGTGGCGATGCGCGCCGACTCTCCACCGTTAACGACACCAGCGCGCTCCATGCCCCTGCGGGAGGGCGGCCGCAGCGTCTCCGGACCAGCAGTCCCACGTGCTGGTGTCCGCAGCCGCCAGGGCGCGAGCCTAGCGACCGCGACCCGGCCCTCGGAAGCGCGCGCGGCGGTCACCGAGCTGGGACACCGAGCAGCACCCAGCCCCGGGCGCTGCGGGGGCGGGTGCGGGGACACGCGGAGGGCCCCGCGCCTACCTGGGTTGGAGCGCTTCTTTGGGGCTTTGAGGCTGCGGCAGCGGCCGCCCACGGAGCTGCTGTTGTCGCTGGTGGAGTCGTGCGCGGACGAGGCGCTGCCGGTGGCCTCGCTGTCACGCAGCACGCTCTCGTAGCCGCTGCTGCCGCCGCTGTGGTAGAACAGGGCGGTCTTGCCCATGGCGGGCGGCAGCTCGCCGCTCAGCACGCTGCTGTTGTCGCTGCCGTGGCCGCTGCTGCAGCGGTGCGGCCGGCGGGGCGGCGTGACCTTGCTGTAGGGCGAGGGCAGCGGGGGCGCGGCGGGCCGCTCCTCGCCCGGCGCCCCCGCGCGCCCCTCGGCGCCCCGCGCGCCCGCGCCGCCCTGCAGCAGCTCCGAGATGCGCCCGTTAACGGCGCGTGGCGGGGGCTTGCAGGCGGGCCCCGCGCCCCGGCTGCGGCTCAGGGACTGCGTGGACCAGGAAGTGGGCTTGGCGCTGGCCGCCAGGCCCGGGCTCTGGCCCACCGACTGCGGCAGCGACTTGGTGGAGAAGCTGAGTGTCTTGGTGGTGGCGGTGGCCAGGCTGCGTGCCTTGGGGCTGGCCAGCAGGAGCTTGCTCACCGCCGAGATCTTGCACGGGCCGGCCTTGGGCGAGGCGGCACCGGCCGCGGAGGCCGAGGAAGCAGCGGGGGGCGGGGCGGGACCCGGCGCGGTGGGCGAGGGCCCAGGGGCAGCGGCAGCGCGGCCTGGGCTCCTGCCCGTGCGGGGCATCGTGCTGTCCTTGCCCGCGTGCGCCCGCCAGCTGCCCGCGCACAGGCTCTCCGCCCTCTCCAGCGACAGGCACTCGTAGTGGCTGACCGTGGCCCGGCCCAGGGAGTTGGTCCTGCTGGCCAGCTGCTCCAGCTTGGCACTGAAGAGTCGGCTGCTGCTGCTGGCTTCCTTCACCTTGCCGCCGGCCTCGTCCCCGAAGGGAGCCAGGAAGGGTGCTGGGGGGTGCGAGGGGCTGTTGGTGCCGCTGCTGCAGGCGCTGTGCTGGGGGCTGGCCCGGTTCTTCTGGTCCAGGCTGGACTTGCGGACCGGCGGCAGAGGGGGTGTCCCTTTGGGCCGAGCCAGGACACCGTGCTTGGGCGACGCCACCTTCCTCTCCAGGGTTGCCTTGCACGGTGGCACGCCCAGCCCGTTGGTCTCCGCGGTGCAGTGGTAGAACAGGCTGCCCAGGTCCTCCTGTCTGCTGGCCTTCTGGAAAGCCCGGGGCAGGCTGCTGGACTTCAGGCTCCTGTTGGGGTGCACTGGGCTCTGGGCGGCCCCGCCGGGCAGGGCCGTCTCACAGCCATCCACAACCCTCCTCAAGCTGTCGCTCCCGGGCGAGGCAGACACTTCCCCGCTACTGCTACTCAGCCTGTCCCCGGGGCTGGCCTTCCTGTCCTGTTCTGCCCCAGCCTCAGGCTTCGGGGGGCCTGGGACAGCCTCACCCCTGGTTCCCTCTTCACTGGGATAGGCACTCTCTCTTTTGACCTCCTCTTCCCGTTTTAGCCAAGGGTCCTCGAATTTCATCTCCACCTTTGCACCGGTCTCCCGGCTCTCCGGGGCCTGCACGGCTCCCGACACCGAGCCGAGCACGGGGGCGATGGGCGCCTCGGGCTCTTGGGCGGGCCGGGGGCTCACGGCGATGCAGGGATAGACCGTAATGTTGGTCTTCATGGGGATGTAGCCCTCACAGCCGCCCAGATTTGTGGTGTTGGAGATGGTGACCGTGGCCTTGCCCAGCGTGGAGGTCTTGCAGCCTTTGATGGGGGCCGCCTTGCCGAAAGCGTCCTCGCCCGTGTCAGACAAGATGAGCAAATTGTCGGGCCCCACCTTGGGCTTATCCCGGCACAGCGCGGTGCCGTTTTGGAGGCTGCCGACGAGCTCTGAGGCTGAGGCTGGGGGCTCGGCCATGGCCTCCCCGGGGCCAAAGCAGGTCTGGGCGACGAAGCTGTGGCAGGACTGCTCTCCGTCGCTGCCGGCGCTCATCTCGCTCAGCCAGGAGCTGATGGACGAACGTCGGCTCCCGGCCTGGCCCGCCTTCTCGTCCAGGGTCAGCTTCGGGAGGGGCAGGAACTGCGTGATGCTGACCTCGGAGACGGGCGCCACGCCGGAGTAGCACTCCAGGTCCTCGCTGATGCTGCCGATGATGCTGACCGGCCGGGAGCCCGAGGCCAGGGCCTGCACGGAGCAGTCGCTGTTGAAGCTGATGATGCTGGTGGGGCGGCCGCCGTCCAGGACGCCGCTGATGGTCAGCTCCTCCACCAGCGTGAACACCAGCTCGTCCTCGCCATTCAGCTCCAGCGGCTGCTGCACCGTCACCATTGTGGTGCTCAGGATCTCCTTCTTAGAATCCGGAGACGCGGCGGCCGGAGGCTCGTCCTCGCCAGGGCTCTCAGGGAACCCCTCGCTCCCAGCGGACATGGACTTCTTCAAAACCTGGGGGCTCATTCCGACCGGAGGGGTGCGCACCTCCGGCGGCAGCAGGGACTCGCTGGAGACCGGGCCGGGATCCTTGCTCGGCGGAGGCAGGGGCGCGGGAGCCGGCAGGACGCCCTTCTGGGTGTAGACTTTGCACCTCTGGGAGGGAGAGCTGGTCGGCTTGTACTCGGAGGTCTTGGACAGGCTGGCGACGCCCAGCCGCGGGGAGCCCATGGGTCTGGGCTTGCCTTCCACGAAGCTGCAGGAGTTCAGGCTCTCTCGGCTGCTCTGCAGGCTGGATGTGCTGCTGCCAGGGATGCTCCTGGGCGAGGCCGGGGTGGGGCTGCCGGGCAGCGCGGGGCCGGGCAGCGCGGGGCCGGGCGCCGGGCCAGGCGAGTGCTTTCTCTGCATCTTGGAGGCGGGAGGGTCCGTGCCTTCCCGGTCGGTGGACGGGCCATCAGACCCATTATCTTCCTTATCAGACTCACAGAGCGCGTCCGCCCCGGCCGCCTGGCTGGACGGGGGCCCCTTGCCGGCCTGCTCTGCCCCGAACTGCACGGGCAGCTCTTCGAAAGGGAACTGACTGGGCTCTTCGCTGCCGTCGATGCAGCCCAGCCTCTCCTGCAGCTCCGCGAACGTGTTGCACTTCAGACAGTCCCTTTCTGACTTGCTGCCCGAGGCCCCGCTGGCCTCCGCGGGCCGGCTGTCCCCCCGGGCCTTCTGCAGGGCCGGCACGATGGGGACGAAGTCGGGGGGGCCCTCGTTGTCTGTGAGCTCCTTGTCCGAGAGGGCCGTGCCGTTGGGCCCGATGTAGATGACCGTGTCACAGGACTGCTCGCTGCTGGAGGAGTAGTCCGGCTCGCTGGGCAGCTGAGGCACGGGGAAGTCCGGGTCCGCCGCGGCCCTGGCCTGGAAGGGCCGCAGCTGCGTGGGCCTGCGCATCCGGCCCTCTTCGCAGGAGCTCTCGCCGCCAGAGGAGCTCGACGTGTACTGTGGGTGAGAGGAGGGAGGTTAGCGGTGTCGGCTCTCCGGAGACCGCCCTCCCCGCGAGCCCAAGGGGGACCCCGTGCAGGCCCCCCAGGCCGCCCCGGTCGGTCTCCCTGTGCCGGGCCATTTCTCGGGGTGCGCAGGCCAGTGGGCCCCGGCCTTGCACGCCATGGCCCCTCCTGGGAAGAACAGCCCCTGTGTGGCCCGCCGGACACAGAGCCTGCTCAGGAAAGGAGGTGACTGGCCAAGGCCCCGTCCGGCATCTGAAAGGCTGAGGGGTCCCTGCCTTGGCAACTCTGCCCCCCAAAACAGAGAGATACAAAACGGAGAGGAAGAGAGCTTCCCACTTCACCCGCTGGCCCGGAGACCACAACCATGATGGCTCTCTGACACGCTCTCGTCACACCCCCCCGTGTTCTGGCTTTGCCTCCGAAAGCACAAGCTGGTCGTTTCCAGCAGACCCCGCGCGTCGGCCAGAGACCACCGGGTTCACACAGCAACACCCAGGAGCCTAGAAAGGATTCCCAGAAATGCAGGGGAAGTAAGTAGGGCCATGTGAGCAGGGAGCGGACAAGCCCCTTCGGGCTCAACCGCCTGAAGGACACGGCCTTGACCTACGCGGGACCAGGGTGGGGAGACAGATGCGGAGTATTTCTCAGCCGTCCCCAATTCTTCACCGCCAAGGAGCAGCCATCCCTCCGACCTGTCCCAGAGCGGGCCCAGCGCGCCCGGGTGGGGGCCAGGCTGGATGGCCGGCGGCCGTCGGGGGGAAGGCACGTTGCCGGCCCGACAGCCGTCCTGCTCCGAGTGGCCGCCAGGCGACGTGGGCAGCACCGCAAACCCCTGCCCCTGGGGCTCGGGGGTTAGAAAGACTGACCCGCTCCGGGGTCAGGCTCCAAAACCGCCTTCCTCCGCTGCTCCCCTCTCCCCGGGAGCGCCTTACCTTCGTTTTCTTCTTCTTCATCCTCAAGACCCTGGCGGCGACCTGGATGGTGGACAGCGTTTCGGCGTAGCTGCCGGCGGCGGCCGAGATGTGGGCGATCATGGTGGTGCGGCAGTTGACGTTCCCCAGGGACTCGCGCAGCAGCATGGTGAGCTTGCTCTCCCTGCGGGCGGGCGAGGAGGGCTGCATTAGCGCGCTGGGCCGTGGGGCAGGGCCTCGGCCGCCACTTGGCTCTTGTTGTTGTGGGCGGTGGGTTTTTTCCCCCCATTTTTAAAAAATGGCATATGAATGAGCCTCATCTTTCTGCACGGGGCTATTTGTAGTTCCAATCCCAAGAACAGAGTCCGTGCAGGTCACCTCTGGTCTGTGCTGTCCTGCCGCCAGGGCTAGACCCGTGTGTCCGCGTGCATGGGACATCGTGCCTAGTGGGACCTGGCGACAGGAACGGGCGGAAGGAGCAGGACAGAACGGCTCCGTGGCTGGCGGCTGGAAGGCTGCACACACGACCCCTCACGCCAGTGGTCCCCATGGCGGAAAGCAGCCTGCCAGCCACGATCCCGTGCCGGGGAGCCGAGGGCTTACAATGTGCGCGGCTGGTCTGACAGAGCTGCAGGCCCGGTCTTACCGCAGCCTCTCACTCTCGTGTTTGCACACGGCAGGAATGCAGGAAAAGGTGTACGTAGTCCTGATCACAACACAGACGTGGCCCCACGCGCTCAGCCGGCCAGCCACGGAATGCGGAACTTTCTAGAAAGCCGTCCTCTGGATGACTCTGCCGGTGCCATGTGGGGCCAGGGCCCCGAGGGGTGATAATGAGGCCCGGGAGTTCACAGATGGGGTTTCCAGGCTCTTCAAAAACTGACCTGGGGGAATGGCTCCTGTTTTCCCATTCCTGCCCTCGGCCCAGCTCTCTCCCTGCCTTGCTTTTGCGATGCTTCTGCTTACACCGTCATCAGCGCTCACCCCTCAGCTGCCGCCGGATGTCATTTCTGCCCCAGAGCCTTCCCTGAGCCCGAGGGCAGAGGCAGCCTCTGTTTCCCACGTCCTGCGTGCATAGCTGTGCGTCGTGCTCGTGGCACCAGGTGCAAGGGGCCTGTCCCCTCACCGATGTCCCCACTGGGCTCTCTGCCTGCTACCCCCGCTGAGCTCCCTGGAGACGGGTCGTCCAGCTTGGCAGACCCGGGGTGAGAGGCAGGCTGCTGTCAGCAGAGATTAGGCCGTGGACACGGGGAAACCATTTCACACATGACCTGCGGCGGGCCTGTAGGAAGACCGTGGTGGACGAGCCGCTGTTTCCTTTCCACATGGAACCAATTAAGGTGTCTGTTCGGGAGGCTGAGCTCGCTGTGGCTCAGTTACGGGGCAATTTAAAAAAAAAACATCGGGGTTTCCTCTTGAGCGAAATTGTCAGTGATAAAAGTTGTGCAAGCAGAGTGTTCTGGGCAGAGTGTTTCGGTCCCTCAAACTCGTAGGTTGAACCCAAACGCCCAGAGTGAAGCCATTAGGGGGTGGAGCCTTCGAGAGGTGACCGGTCATGGGGCTGGTGCCTTTGTGAACGGGATTGAGGCTCGTTGAGGGGAACTTGGGGGAGCTCCCAGGCCCCTGTCGCAGAGAACCAGGAAACCTCTCTCACAGGATGCAAGATCTGCCGTTGCCTTGTCGGACTTTTCCAGAACGGAGAGAAATAAAGGTCTGTGGTTTCAGCCGCCCCCCCCGCCAGCACCCCCGTCTGTGATATTCCGTTCTAGCTGCCTTGATGGACTAGGACAGGTAAGGGGGGTGTGCAGGAGGACCCAGGCCCAGCCCACACTTCAGTTCCGGCAGACGCGGCACTGGTGCTGATGGCCGGACAGGAAGCCTGGGGCCACCCCCGGCAGACGCGCTGAGCCAAGACACGGCACCGGGGCAAGTCCCGGGCTTTGTCTTCCCCGTGGCTTCGAGTGGAAGACTGATCCTGTTAGCGTGAAGCTGTGACCCTTTCGGTCCGTTCGTTCTGACTGTTCATGGTAGTCGTGTTCGTCTAAGTCTCCGTGAAGGCAGAAGTTGTGAACGCTGTCCAGGTGGGCACCCAGCGACGGAGCAGTCCGTGACCCTGTTCCGGGTGTCCGTCCTTGAAGACAGCTGATTTGATGTGCCTTTCTTACAAATAAGGAATTATATGCACCCTCTCTTTATAATAAAACACTAGCCGAGAGGGCGCAGCATTTTTCTGACTCTGGGTAACATGAACAGAAACGTCTTCAACTTTCAGTCTCACGAGATTGTCCACTGAGCTTTTTTGTTTTTTATTTTTGTTTGTTTTTTAAAGAATTTCACCAGGGCACCTGGGTGGCTCGGTGGGTTAAGCCACTGCCTTCGGCTCAGGTCATGATCTCAGGGTCCTGGGATCAAGCCCCGCATCGGGCTCTCTGCTCAGCGGGGAGCCTGCTTCCCTCCTCTGTCTCTGCCTGCCTCTCTGTCTACTTGTGATCTCTCTCTGTCAAATAAATAAAATCTTTAAAAAAAAAAAAGAATTTTACCGATCCTCTCACGGATCCACAAATAGAGCCATTTTTCCCATAGCTTTGTCACGTGCTTTAGAGGATCTCTTAAGCTTTCCGGAGCCTGCCGTGTAGATCACTGAATGCCCTCTTCCTTTCTCTGGATGAAGCCTGGTGTTGACTCATTAATGCTGAACTCAGGCCAACAGTACCCTAAGTCATAACCGGTACCAAGCTTCTCTACAAATGTAGAGAAACCTTGCACCAAGGAACACTGGACACACCCACAGTGAGACCACCAAAAAAAGCATGCAAATCGGGGCGCATGGGTGGCTCAGTCATTAAGTGTCTGCCTTCGGCTCAGATCAGGATCCCAGGGTTCTGGGATCGAGTCCCACTTCTGCCTCTGCCTCTCTGTTTCTCATGAATAAAAATCTTAACCCCAAAATGCACACAAATACAAACAACGCTGGCGTGGGGCTCTGAAGTCTCATGTTAATGCTTGTTAATCAGGGGCAGGCTGCGGAGGACACATTCCACTCGCTTCCCCGTGTGGCGGCGCGTGAGTCCTCAGGCAAAGGGGCCAGAATCAACAGGACGTGGTCCCACCAAACCGTTTGCCTGGTGCATTTCCACACTATTCCCCATTCATGAGTCAATCACAGGGCGCGTGTGTTTTTTTTTTGTTTTGTTTTTTTTTTTTCCAAGTCCATGTTGTTGGAAGAAGCCAGGGCATGTGTGTTGCTTGGCAACCGGCATTTTAGCTCTCCTCGAGGAAAGCCAGTAAAACCACGAGCAGGGCTCCTTCACGCGAGCCTCTCCAGACGCTCAGACATCTTATGGGAATGAAAAATGGTGGCTATAAAGCTTTGGGTTTTTTTCCACCTCGTGATGATCTTTTAACTTGGAACAAAGACAGTTAAGTTGGGGAGGGAACGTGAAAGAAGGGGCAGGGTGCTGAAGGCTGAGCACTGGAGATCTCGCTCCATGTCTTTGGTAGGAAAATAAAGATTCAGGAGTTTCTAGGGCAAAAGCAGAGATTCGATCCACGCCTCTGCATCGGGGCTGAGGCAAGAGGAAGAGAAATGCGCAGGTGTGGAGCTAGTGACCTCCGAGCCCGGGGCCAGTCTGGAGGAGGGATTTAGGGACCGGGGGGCCACGTGGGAGGGGTCCTGGCTGGGCAGGACAGCTGGGGCACGGGGGCACTGGTGACAGCAGAGCCGACTGGGGTCTGGGGAAGGACCGTGCGCCTCTTTGAAGCAGCCACCTTCTATACACACATACTCTACCTCCCTCCCGGCCCAAATGGCACATGTCTTTTAAAATTTTTAGAACAATGTCTTGCTTTTTAGATCAAGTCAACCTTTTCTTAGACCCAGCAAGAACGGAATACTGAACAAATGTTCATAGTGCTAATGCTAAAAGAGCACGAGGAGCATGAACTTGGGCTGACAAACCAGGGCCTGGAGGCCAAAGCCGGCCCACCACCTGCTTTTATTAATAAAGTTTTATTGGGACACAGCCACGCCTATTAACATACTGGGTCTGGCAGGCCTGGTGCCACAACAACAGAGCTAGGTGGTTTTGCGACAGAGCCTGTGTGGCCCACAAAGCCACAGACGTTTACTATCTGAACCTTTATGGAGAAAGGTGTTTGTCTTCCCCTGTGTCCTACAGTCACGACCTAGCGTGTTCTCATCCCAGACGCAGTGCCCAAGAGTCACCAACCAGAGCACGAAAGTGGATGGTGATTTCCTTGCTTTAGATCATCTCTTACTGAACAGAAACTGGCAGAGAAGCAAATCCTGATCTTTAGAATCGCTCGAGCACTGGGACACAGCTACAGGCAACTGCCCAGATCCTCTCCTATGGCTCCCGGATGCAGAGCCTGTCCTCCCGAGGGGGCTGGGAGGCTGCGCACACTCATTCACTCACGTCTGCAGAGGCTCATTCCAGAAGCACATGGCAAGCCTGTGCCACCCAGACACATGGTGCAGGGACAGCGTGGAGACCAGGGACAAGGTTGTGCTCTCTGAGCCGGCTACCCGGCGAGCACACACACACCGGTGAACACACATGACATCATTTGTTAAAGCCAACGGCACAACATCTAACACCGCGCGTGATAAGTAAAGACCCCTCTGAGACTGAAGGCTGTCCCCACTGTCACTGTAACTTCTTGACTTCTAGAAACGCCCTCATATCCACAGTCTGTCTCGTGGGCAGACCTCCTACTTGGCTGACATTTATTTGCCCCAAACACCCCACAAAACTCTGAGCTCGTTTCGGAAAGGGTGGTTTGGAATCCGCAGTGCATTGTTTACGGACCCTTGGGGGAGGAAACCATCTCAAACCCTCCCAGCTGGCGAGACAGTTCAGGGTTCCGCTGAAATACAAGCTGTCCGTGTCACCCGGCGGTGCTGGCCAGGTCATCGAGTCCAAAAAAGGCCCTTCCTTTCACAAGCAGTGCAAAGTAGCCTTCTTTTCCAGAAAGGCAGTGATGGAACCCTGGAGGTACCAAGTCCTGGGAACCGAGTCCTTGTGCAGGAGACGGGGAGTTCTGAATCGCCACGATGGGGAGCCCACCCATAGCCCCACAGGACGGCCCTCCCTTTGGCCCTGCTTCTCACGAGCCAATCTGTAGATAACCACTCCTGCCACATTCTAGAAACCAGCCTGCTTTCTACCCGCTTTCTCCGGAAACTGCTGGAACGTGCCGTAGAGCCTGAGGTGGGCAGCTTGACGTTCTGGACAAGAACCATGAGAGGTCTGAGCCCACAGTCCTGGCCTCAGGGCCCTGCTTCTACCCACCAACCCCTAGGAGGAAAGAGGACAGTGAAAAGGAAGAAGGAACGGAAAGAGAAAAGAAGACAAAAGGTACATCATGACCTCGACCTAGTTTTGGCCCCTCAAATGGTACTCGACGCGCTCTCTCCCACTGCCTCCTTCCTAATCACATCCCACTGGTCTGTGAATGTCTTTCCCTACTGTCACCCAAGCGGTCACCGGCAAGTCCTGAGTTCAGCCCAAGTACTGGGGACCAGGATCCCCCTGGGTGAGGACAATTCTCGTCCTATCTTCTAGGTCCCAAGCAGATACCTTTGTGACACTGTTGAGCTGACTGAAACACACAAAGAAGCCCTTCCCTTGAGTTTATTGTAAGGGACATGGTGGCTCCCTTCTCACGACTGTTCCAAAGACACGCGCACTTTGGGAGAAGACTTTGTACGCCTTCTCTGTAGGGAAACCATCTCGGCGGCGTGCCCCTCGAGGGTGCCTACATTTCAGGGCATGAGTGGTCCGGTTCTGGTTGCTACAAAAGAGCCAAAAGCTTGGTACGAGCCACGCTAGCCTAAGGGCATTTCCACAAGGAGTTCCGTGAAGGTAGAGCCTTCGGATGTGGTTCCCTTTGTGCTGCCTGATGACAGAGGCGGGTCACGGGACACTGGGGAGCAGGGTGCGCAATAAGGCAAACTGGGCAGAGAAACACAGCCCTCAGCCGGGACCGGGACTCTGGCACCCGCATGTGTGTCAGAGAAGCCTCTAGAAGCAATGGCATTTAGCTGTGTGAGAGGTGGTGACTTCACTTCCTTCGCTGGGGGACAGCTTAGAGAAGAACCCTCCAGGAGCCACCCAGTGCCTTAGGACCAGCCTTGGGGACCCAACCAACATGGCACCTGGTCTGGGACCTGCAGTTGGTGGAGGGCCCGAAACCGGAACCCCAGAGAGTGGACAAGGTTAACGGAATTGTTCGCTCACAGGGTTAGACATTGTGGAACCTGGAGGCCCAAACGGCACCGTGTTAGAAGGCCTCTGACACAGGTAAGACACGGAGAGATGGCGGGTGCGCCTGGGGGGCTCACTCGGTGGAGCATCCAACTCTTGGTTTCAGCTCAGGTGGTGATCTCAGGGTCATGGGATCAAGTCCCATGTTGGGCTGCACACTCAGCAGGGAGTCTGCCTGAGGATTCTGTCTCTCCCACTACCTTTCCCCCGTCTTGTGTGCACTCTCTAAAATAAATCTTTTTAAGAAATACACGGGAGTGGGGCACCTGGGTGGCTCAGTGGGTTAAGCATCTACCTTTGGTTCAGGTCATGATCCCAGGGTCCTGGGATGGAGACCCACATTGGGCTCCCTGCTCACCGGAGAGCCTGCTTCTCCATCTCCCTCTGCCGCTCTGCCTACTTATGCTCTATCTCTCTGTCAAATAAATAAATAAAATCTTAAAAAAAAATACACAGGAGCAATGCCATCCAGCCTACCTAGGGCTGGCACCGTGTGGCTCTAGACCTTTGGTAGCAGTATCCAATGAGAGGCAGGAACGAAAAGATGGTGCCGCACAGGGGCCTGCCATTGTAAGTATGACGAGCCACATGACAGGCATTCCTGACAAGGGGACATTGGAAAACGTCTGAATGGAAAGCCAGCTCATGCCAGCTAAGGGGTTTGCGTTGCACGTATGGTTTGGGGCCAATGAAACCTGCTTTATGACTAACGGTTTACCACCGTACACACAGGAAGACAAAACCTAAGGGATTCTGGGCTGCACGCATCCATTTGACCGTGGATATCAGTGTTCCATTTCTCTGAATAAGATAAAATTCACATTAATTCCACCTGCTTCATGAGTCTGGCAGAATATTTTAAGAGAAGTATGTGATGCAGCTTATATTGAGTTTATAGCTATCAGGAGGTTTCCAGTTAAAATCCTAGCTAATGTGCTTCAAACTCATTTAATAAGACATACTCATGGGGCACCTGGGTGGCCCAGTTGGTTAACTGTCAGGCTTTTGATTTCGGCCCAGGTCATGATCTCAGGGTCATGAGATGGAGCCCCTCATTGGGCCCTGAGCTCAGTGGGAGAGTCTGCTTGAGATTCTCTCTCTCTCTGCCCCTTCCCCACTCTCTTTCTCTCTCAAATAAATAAAATCCTTTCTAAAAAAAGACATACTTGCAATGACTAAATTGATCATAACACATGGGTTCACTTTCAGAACCTAAATGCATTCCATGAAAACTTTTTTTTCTTACATTATTCACTTTTAAACAACTCAAGCCTCCTCATTTAGAGCAAGGATAAACTTCCATCTGGTCTATGTTGCTGACCGCTGAGACCTAGTAGACTCTGAATTGCTCTAGATATTCTCGGTTCTGCTCAGGAAAATGTACATTCATTCCAAGGCAACAGACACACAGGGGTGACATAAGATATTTTAAAGGTAGTTCCTACAATGAGCATCACAGGCTAGAGATTCCAGGAGACGATTCTGAGTCAGGCTGAACAATATTTTTAGAAGCACAGAGTATCAGAGTTGAAAGGATTCTCAGAGGTCGCCATACTTTCTGGAAAAAAAATTGCCACTGTAGCAGATGATCTGCTCTCTGCCAGAAGATTTTTAATGACTGAGAACTTACCAACTCCCGGGGCAGCCTGTGTGATACTTTCGAAGAGCCTCAATTGTCAGAAAGCTCTTCTTATACTGAACTTACCCCTTCCATGGGCACTCACAGTAGTCTAGGGGTAACACAGGGTAAGAACAAACCTTGTGCATACAACAGTCCTTCACATTTTAAAAGACCTTGATCGCATCCTCCCTTAAGGTTCTCTTGCTTGGAAACATTCCGCATTCCTTCCGTTGCTCCTCAGATATCTGGTTGGTCGTCCAAGCTCATCCTCAGCCCCCTTCCACTACCACGAAGCCCAGCACCTCCTCTCTGCTCAGAGTTCTTGTGTAGTGAAGAACATGGCTTTGCCCAAAGAGGTCTTGCCTTTGCCCTCAGCCTCCAGGTGGTAATCTATGTCATATCTGTCAGGAGGGGCTCTGTCTAGGGCAGGGACTGGCTACACCAGATCAGAGGGCCACACCTGACTGTCTTAGGTGGGGGGCTGGCCACACCACAAAGACCAACTGTGTGATTTTGGTCAGAGACCTTGGGCCATGCCGTATCAGTCGTAGACTGAGTGTGACCATGTGGGAAATCAATCAATCAATCAATCACGCCTACATCATGTAGCCCCAGTAAAAACTCTGCATGCTAAGGCTCAAATGAGCATTCTGGGTGGCAATACTGGTGTGTACTGTCACCCACGGACACTGGGAGGGTAGTCCACTGTGACTGCATGGGATAGGACAAGCAAAGCTTCATGCGTGGAACCCTATGCCCCTCTTCCTTGGGCTAGTTTTCATCTCTGTCCTTTCTCTGTAATGAATCACAACTGTGAGTACCTTCAGCAAGTCTGGGAGTCCTCCTTAGTGAATTACCAAACTCGAAGATGGTTTCGGGAATCCTTCAAATTTGCCATTGGTGTCAAAAGTGGGAGAGCCTTGTGGAAACTCTTCTAACTTTGCAGACAGACTCTATGGAAGTCTGGGGCCAGCTTGGCAGTCTGAGAACTGTGCCCTCAAGCCCCATGGTGTGACCAATGCCAACTCACTCTTTTCAACAAGATCCTAAGAACCTTGAGGGTAGGAGCTGCGCTTTTATTTTGATCTTTTTATTTGGACCTTTCTTTATAGTAACTTGGACAATGTTGATGACATATGAGCTCTAGGACAGAAGGGGAAAGATCCTGTTTTTTTTTTTTTTTACTTTTAGCATGACCAGGAGCTAAGAATACCATCATCACTTTGACAAAAAACAAGACAAAACAAAAACTAAAAACAATAGCCTAGAAGGCAAATTAGTAGACCTTGCAGACAAATAGGAAGTAGGCCCAAAGGTTCTCCCTGAATTCACAGATTGCCAAAAGTTATATATGCTAATGAGGCTTAAGATGCTATCAAGAGATGCTTAATGAGTCAATGATGAGAGTCTCTGTACTTACTAGACATGCGGACAGATCTGTGACGGATGCACGCTCCTTATTTAACCCAACTGCAGGACCAGATTGGGAGCAATAAGGTTTCTATCATTTACTGCAGTTTGGTTTTTTTAAAGATTTTATTTGAGAGAGAGAGGGAGAGAGCGCACTGGAGAAAGCAATCATGAGTGGGGGGCAGAGCGAGAAGGAGAAGCAGGCTCTGTGCTCAGCAGGGAGCCTGACTTGGGGCTTGATCCCAGGACCTCAGGATCATGACTTGAGCCACCCAGGTGCCCCAGGAAGTTTCACTTCCTTTGTAAAATTCATTTGGCCTCACAAGTGATGGAAGCAGCCCAAGCGTCCATCGATCAATGAACAGATAAAGAAGACGTGGTCTCTGTATATGGTGGAATATTATTCAGCCCTAAAAGGAATGAAATCTTGCCATTTGCAACCACACAGGCGGAGCTGGAGAGTATAATGCTATGTGAAATAAGTCAAACAGAAAGAGAAAGACCATACAATTTCATGCATCTGTGGAATTTAAGAAACAAAACAAACTTGGAAAGAAAAAAGGAGACAAACCAAGAGACAAACTCTTAACTCTAGAGAACACCCTGATGGTTGCCAGAGCGGGGTGGGGGTAGGGGGATGGGGGACACACCTGTCGTGATGAGGACCGGGTGCTGTGTGGAAGTGCGGAGTCACACAGTGTACACCTGAAACCAACAGAACCCTGTATGTTCACTAGAAAAAAAATTCCATTGGCCTCAGCCATTATTAGTCACCGATGCTTAGCCATTTCTATAGTCCAGTCACGTTCCACAGAGCCACAACAGCCGTGGAGGACAGCTTTACTGAGGCAGGGATGAGGGAACATCTCAATTATGTGGCATTATAACTATTTACACATCTGCTGGGTAAACATGAGCTCACTGTTCTGTGTAGAAATTTAGCCCTTCTCAAGAGCAGACCATCCTCAGGTTTGCGAGCACGCCTTAATTCCAAGGTCAGCGATCTCCATGGGCATCCAAAAGGGGGTCAGGCACCGATGGATGGCAGAGATGGTGGCAAGAGTCATGTCGCCATGGTGACCGAGAGCCCCTCCCACTCCCCACTCACTCCTGTCCTCCGTGGATTTTTATTTCCCCCTCCATAGGATTTTTAAAGAATTCTCAAAAAGAGAGGAAATGGACGTTACAAAGGGTGTCCTTGACCTGATGGAGTCCTACTCTTGCCCGGTGCTTTCTCTCAGATCTTTGCCATGGCCTTCCTGCTACACCGTTCCCCACTTTCTGTGTCACCTTAGCAATACACCAACCCTTTAAGAATGTCCCCACGCTCTTCCACGAGTTGTGGTGCTTGTTTCAAGTAGGGAACGTACAGGACGACATGCCTATGTGGCGTTTTGATGGCGCCTCTTTCCAGAGCTCAGCCCGTGACTTCCCTTCGGGGTTGACATTAGAAGTGTGTATACTCTGGGTTTTGAGAATCTGCAAGTGTGCTTAGAATTTTATCAAAAGAAATGTGTTTAGCAAGAAATGGCAGGGAAGCCTCTGGAAGGGATTCGCCATCTTTCTTGACCAACCTCTCTAAGCAAAACCCTGAGATGACAGAGCAGTGTGGGTCCTGAGTGAATTAGGGACTTTTATTCTCCAGCCCAGGAAACCCAGGTGAGTCCCTCCTATGCCACATTCCTTGGAAAGACTAGAAAGAGGTCGAATGACATTAGTGAAAGGGTCTGGGCTTAATGCTAACACTGGGTTATAATCATGACCATCTCTAGCCTTCAGAGTTCAGTTTAGCCAGTTTCATGCTTTAGCCAGTTTCATGTTCTCTCTCAGAAGAAACACAGGAAATGCAAATCCGAGCCCTGAGCAGTGATGTCATTTGCATTCCCTTGACTGTGTTCTGATCTCATGCACACAAAAGGCAGGGAAGTCTACTCTCGCTCTGGCCAACTGGACTGCCCATCGGTGGGCACCCCTGGGTCACAGGACGGCCTCCCAAGAGAGCAGACAGAAGCTGGCTCGTTATTCGAGAATATCACTCCGTTAGAAAGGATTCAGCCCAGTCCTTGGGAGGGTGGATGAGAAGATCAGATGTGTCCCCTCCCGTGATATCGAGTTCCCATCACTCCCTGGGAGCGTGGGTTTGCCCTCAAGTCACCAGTGTGGAGCTCCAAACAGGATTCTGACGGTTACGGTCAGCACAAGTCATTCACTGCCTCTCCTGCCATCCCTGCCGCCTGGTTCCTGACCATTGGCCATCCCAAGACTCAGCGCGGGGACAATGAAGATGGCCACAGGGGGAAAGGGGCAGCACCAGTGCCACAAAATCCATGATTTGCCAAGATGGGGGACGTGGGCACATGCTCGATCAGGTGCAGACAGGCATGACCGTGGCTCCAATCCATTTGTTATTTCATTGACCGACCGTCTAGGAAGCCTCCTCCTCATCACGTAAAGGGTGACGGTGAAGGCGATTTGGCGGTTTGGGATCTGGAGCCGGACAGAGTGAGGACGATGCTGGGAAATTGTCTAGATGCCTCCTGGCAGGTGGACTCTGGCCCTCCCACTGCCCATAGCTCCTTGAGCAAGTGTGGACTCTGTCCTCTCCTGCACTCAGTCCATCCCAGCAGCTCGGCCTGGAATGCTGTTTGCTTTGATCCTACGGAAATTCTTTCACATCCAACTCCATTCACTAACCCACTAGTCATCTACCTGCTTCCCCCAAAAATACATAAATAAAGGAAAGGAAACATCTGACTGTTCTAGCAACTCCCAGGGACTTCATGTCCATGGAAATCACCTGCCTTTCCTACTCTTCTTTTTTATTGTAGTCAAATACACACAACATGAAATTTACTATTTTAGTCCTTTTAAGTATCCAGTGGAGCTGAATACTGTTCCCACGCCTGGACGTACCACCGTCTGCTTTCCGTTCACCTCCTAATGACACCTGGAGAGTTTGCACCTGTGGGTTATTGCGCAGAATGCCGCTGGGAACAAGTATCTGTTCAAGTAGCTGCTTTCGATGCTTCTGAGTGTATACCGAGGAGTGGAATCACGCCATAATACAGCAATTCTCGTTTTAACGTGCAGAGGAACTGCCAATGGTCTTCAGCGTGGTTGCAAAGTTCACAATCCCACCAGCTGTGCATGAGGCTGCCGATCTCGCCGCATCGTTGCCAACGTCTATTTCTGCTTCTTGAATCACAGCCCTCCCCACGCATGTGAGGTGGCATTTCACGGTGGTTTTGTTTGCATTTCTCCGGTGGCGAAGCGTGCAGAATGTCTTTTTGGGTGCTTGTTAGCCATCTGTGTGTCTTCTCTGCAAAATCGTCTGTGCGGGTCCTCTGCCTATTTGCGAAGCCGAATTATCTTTTTTGCTGTTGTTGTTGAATGGGAGGAGTTCGTTATATATTCTGGGCAGGAATCCTGTACTAGCAATAGGATCTGCAAAGACTTGCTCCCATTCTGTGGGGTTTCAATTGCTGGACAGTGTCCTTCAATGGCCAGAGTTTTTGAGCAATACTCCAACAATTCTTAGATTTTAGCTCCCATTTTGTGGTCCTAAGGGTTCAAAAACCTTCCAGTGTTGCTTTTCCTGTGACAGGCCTGCCAATAAGAGTGACCAGACATTGCCTGTGAGATTTTGTGACGATCCTTGTCCAATATGGTTCTTGTTACTCGCAGACCACTGCCCGGGAACCAGCCAGGGAGAACTTGAAAGACTGTTGTGAAACGCATGTGGTGGACTGCCTGGGGAGAAACTTCTTTTGAAATCACATAAAACCAACTTTCAGGAGATGACGGGGGCAACTCTGCTAGGATGCCTTCCAGGTATCAAATGTGGCTTAAAGAAACGTGACCCCACAGTCCTCACAAAATGTACCAACGGGGTTGGCTCTTGGCACCAGAAGCAGGGCACAGTAATTGGGAGGAATTAAAAGGAGATTAAGTTTGAGAATGGTTTCCATTACTGGTGCATGTCTGAAAAAAAGATGTTACACTGAGGCCACAATGCAAACGTTTAATAATTTGAGAGAGAGTCTGTGAAATTTTAACGGGGAATGACATGAAAAAATTGCGCATTTCTTGAAAAATAATGAACGAAGCTGATTTAAGGTTTCCAGTGATAATTATTTTGTTTGAAAAGAAAGGCCATTATGGCACGACCGTTTTATCTTTTAGGTGGATACATCTAATGGCAAATGGTCTTCCTTTCTTAAACAGGGGGTTAACATGGTTTGATTTCAGAACCAAATCACGGATATCCTGTAAGATCCTTAACGGAGCAGCTTCTCAAATCTCGCCAGAGACAAGAAGCTTGCAAATTAGGAGTTCACCCCATCTTCCCGTGCCCTCTTCTTTGCATCTCTCCCTTTCATAGGAAAATATCAAAAATCTCATCAAAGATTTCAAAAGTGCTCTGAAGGTTGTGATTTGAATTTCCCTGCTGGCTAATGATGATGAACACTTTTTCATGTGCTGTCAGCAATGCGTAGGTCTCCTTGGGAGAAGCCTGTGTTCCTGTCTTCGGCCCATTTTCTGACTTGTTTTTTGGGTGCTGAGCTTGAGGGACATAAGGAGTGGCATGGAGGACATTAGGAGAAGGAAGGGGAGAAGGAAGGCGGGGAGGGGCACTCAGAGGAGGACCCGCGCGGGACTGTGGACTCCAGGAAACTGAGGGTCCTAGAGGGGAGGGGAGTGGGGGGCGGGTTAGCCTGGTGATGGGTATTAAGGGGGGGGGGCACGGATAGCATGGAGCTCTGGGTGTTATATGCAATGAATCTTGGAACACGACATCAAAAACTAATGATGTCCTGTATGGTGACTAACATCAAAAAAAGTGCGCTGGAAGGTTCTCTGTGAGTCACGTACCACAGAGGACGCCTGCTTGTTGAAAAACTCCATTAGATGGGCAGAGATCACTTCTTTTCTTTCTACACGTCTAGGGCCCAACACAGTATCCAGCATAGAGCTGCCTTTCTATAAATATTTAAATAAATATCAGATGAACTCCTCCCCATCAAAAGAGGTCTCCTCACCGAGTTTCCCAACTCCAAAGCACTACCTTTGCTTTTTCCTTGTAGGAGCCATGGTCAAAATCGAACCAAGACCACTGCCACTGCCATGGATGGAGTGAGTGCCGAGGGAAAGGATCACCATCTCCCCCACAGGACGCCAGGGCGACTCCTCCAGCCTCCCAGAGCACGCCCGAGGGTACACGAGGGCCTATAGCTCACTGCCTTTGAGGACAGATCGCAGACAGACACTTTTACTCAGGTACAACATTTCCCAAAAAGGAACAGCCAGAACCACCTAGATGCCCTCAGCTTCAACAAGACTCTGGCCCTCTCCATTCTGGCCCGTCTGTCACCTGCATCCGTGCCACCACTCATGGCTTTTCTGAGGTTGATTCTGCACAAAACCAATGTCTCCAGAGTGGGAATGTGTGGTTTTGGCAGCGTGTATGGGGGAGAAGGGCTGGTAAAACCAAGTCGCAGAGTCAAGGTCAATGCCTCTGGCTTTTAGAACAGCACCCAGGGATCGCCGGCCTGAAGCTAAGCGTCAGCAGAGCAGACGGCTGCCCATGTGCCAATGCTGAGGGCCATGCTCTGAGGCCCGGGGCTGCCCCATCCCTGTTCCTTTACACTAACACCGGGAAATATCATTCAGACAAATCAGCTTGTTGCGAGGCAGTTTGCCCAAGCAGCATGCATGCATGAAGGACCGAGGGCAGAGGTGGGCCCTCTGCGTGCCCGGGGCTCACAGACCGTGCGACACACCCCCTGGCTCTGCGAGTCTGATTCCAGGCTCCGGTTTCCCCACACAAGTCTCCATTGATGCCCCTTAGCCTGTTCCTGCCCAGTTTACATGGTTCTGGAGTTTTTTGTTGTTTAAAACAAAGTATTATTAAGACTTGAAACAGCGAGATGGGAAGAATGGGACGGACCTTCACACTCGGTCTCCATGGTCCCAGCATGTGGGATACGCACAGCGCACAGGGCTCCCACCTGCAGACGTGCTGTTCCCTCGGCTGGAGACACGTGTGCAGAAACACGCTTGTCACGGTTACGGTGCACACAGACCTCCTAACGAGGCTCAAACACACTCCTGTTTCTCCCCAGAGGAGTATGAGCTGCGGTTGTCAAAATCTGCAAGATTTACATCTGCAGAGACTGACCTAACAAAAATGCTGTGATCGATCTTATGTTAAACAAACAACTATTTCATTAGGAGAATGGGCAGCTCTCTCTGCGGAGTTTGAGAAATATTGGGGCTCTCAAGAACCAGCTTAAATAATATGAAATTGCTGGTATTAGCCATTTTTGAACTTTGAAATGTATTTACCTCGGTGTTCTACACAAAGGTACTGGAATTTTAGAAACAGGTCTTTTAAATTTTGGTTGCACTTTGTTCAAAACAAGTTGTAAGTCTGTCATCAGGTGCTCAGCAAATGAAATATAAAAACCTTAGCCTCAAGGTAAACCATAAGAGACTCTTAATTCTTGGAAACAAGCTGAGGGTTGCTGGAGGGGCTGGGTGGGGGGCTGGGGTCACTGGGAGACGGACATTAAGGAGGCCATGTGAGAATGAGCCCTGGATGTTCTCTGTAACTGAAGAATCACTGGCCTCGACCTCTGAAATGAGTAATACACTATGTGTTAATCAAATTGAATTTAAATAAAAAATTTAAAAAAATAAATTCCTTTAAATAAAATTAAGAAACCCTCAGCCTCAGAAGCCTGTAATGAATTGCAATTATTAAACGGAAGGAAACTTTTGAACAGGCAGGACCCTGAACGCTTCCCTGCTAGAGCAAGGACTGAACTACGTGAATATTGGGCTGTAAGAAATGGCACAGATTGAAACATAGAGTTTCAGATGTTCACACACATGTGCACACACAGACATAAACATGTAGGTAAGCGAAGAAGCAAAACACTGTAGCCCTAAGATAATACTAGAAAAATATATAGTCTTAAGAAAGACACTATCGTGGTAAACCTGGGTGGCTCAGTCGCTAAGCGTCTGCCTTCAGCTCAGCTCATGATCCCAGGGTCCTGGAATCGAGCCCCGCACCTGGCTCCCTGCTCAGTAGGAAGCCTGCTCACTCTCTCACTGTGTCTCTCTCTGTCACATAAATAAACAGAATCATAAAAAAATAAAAATAAAAAGACAGCATTGGGGCATCTGGATGTCTCAATCGGTTGAGTGTCTAGCTCTTGATTTTGACTCAGGTCACGATCTCAGGGTTGTGAGATTGAGCCCCACTTCAGGCTCTCTCTTGGGCATGGAGCCTGCTTGAGATTCTCTCCCTCCCTCTCTCCCCACCTCGTGTAGGTGCTTTCTTTCTCAGTCTCTCAAAAAAAAAAAAAAATGCACAAAGGTGGATTGTGAATAACTATTCTGCTTTGCTTTATTTGAATGTTCTGAAAAATGATATAAAGAGATTTAAATTTCTTTACTTTGGTGCACATGGATTTTTTTTTTTTGGTCAGAAAATATTTTAGTTTTAAGGTAATCTTAAATATAACTATTTTATAAGTCCACTAACAGAAACGTATTTGTCAGAAAATATTTCAGAAAGTTAATAATATCAACTAACGCTTTTACTCTGAGAAGTGTCCCAGTTTGGACAGTAATTATAGGGTCCCTTGCTGATAATTTAGAACACAGAAATGTGTAATAGAATACAGAAAAGGATCAAAAACAACAACAGGGTAATCTAGGTACCTAAGAAGAACTTCTTATCGAGTATAATGAAACACTGTGAAGAAGACATTTTCATAAATCTCATTCAGAACATCACTGAGCTTTTCAGAGTAAAGAACTGTCAGGCTAAAAGAAAGAAATGAAGTTGGGAATTTGCCAGAACTGAGGAGAACATGGAAGTTTGCTATGACACTGAAGGTATTTGCCAAACCAGGTAATACTCAGCTTAGTTTAATATGGCTTCAAAGGGCATGCAAAACTGAAGACATAGCCGAGAGCCTGCCCAACGTGAGGATTGTAAAAGGAAGACCCCGTTGGGGAACACCTGCTCCCCTCACTATATAAGCTGTGTCTGTCTTAAAGTAGGGCTCTAAGTAGAAAAGAAATTGTCCTGAGAACTTGGAACCACAGGCTGGGTTCACACAAGTTGGCAGTTTGAATTCTTGGTATCGGGGGGTCCAAAATAGTTCAAGCTGGGAATATAACAGAGAGTGTCCTCAGCTGGTGGTGATCCCAGGCACCAAGAAGAAGTAAACACAAATGCTAAAGTAATCCATCTTTACCCTCAGCCTTGAAGAATTCTCACAAAAAAAAAAAAAAAAAAAAAAAAAAAGTGAATGCAAATGAATCACCCCAGGGCAGAAACACACAGAGACAAATAAGGCACCATGAGAAAGACCCAGCAGAAACAAGAGATGGCTGAGCAAGACATTCGAACACAGATGACAAGTGAACAACAAAAAGTTGATTAACATGCTTCAGGAAGTGAAGATGTTTAAAGAAACAAAATAAGCAAGAAATTCATCGGAAATGACCAATTTCTGCTTCTGGCCGTGCTGGGGGAAAAGAAAGAAAACAACGGAACTAGATCTACCCTCCAGCCTTAAACAACCAGGAAACCAGACAAAATATGAGCACGAAAATGGGCTTGGGATACTAGGCAAGAACAGCAGAGAAAAGTCATCTCTGAGAGGAGAACGAACATGGGAAGCCTCGCGAACACCCCAGCTCACCACCCAGACAGGCCACACGACCGAGAAGGACGCCCTGACGGAGCCAGGCAGTCACGCTACTGAGACAGGGAGACGAAATTCAGAATTTGGGGAGGCCAAGGCAGCCACAGTCTGCAGGCAAAATAAAAGAAAAAGGAGAGAGCTGGAGAGAGAGAGAGACAGAGAAAGCATGCATTCCATGTCTGTTCAAGCAGACAGAACAGGAAGATCTGCTAATATGTGGGGTTTGGGACGGAACTCAAACGGCAAATAGAATAAAAACTAGAAACTAGGTTGACCTCGTGATAGTGAAAACAATTGTCATTAGAAAAACTTGAGGATACAGACAAAGCAGTTCCTAGTGGGCAATGTACAGCATTAAGGGCTTATATTACAGAGCAAGAAAGAGAGAAAATTAAGCCAAGTAGCCATCTTAAGATGGAGATAAAAATAGAATGGCAAAGCACACCAAAAGAAAGCAGAAGGAAGGAGACAGTGAGGCACAAAAAGGCATCGGAGGGAAGACGGCACGCCATAAAGAACTCACAGAGCCCGACGGGGCTGCGGCCATGTGGTATCGGCATGGGGGGAGGGCCCAGAGACAGACCCCCCCTGCATTTATGGACACCTGGTATACGACCAAAGGAGCCTTGCAGATCTGTGGGAATTTGACAAATTCGGCAAAATAGTAGGAGCCAGAGTTTACAAAGAATTCCTGCAAACTGATGAACACGAAGAAAAGCAGCTCCACAGAAAACCGAGCAAAAGATGTGACCGAGAGGACAGGGACAGAGAGCACTGAGCAACAGGCATGAGAAGATACTCAACCGTAAGGAATTAAAATTACTCTGATAGGGCATTACTCTGCTAGGACACCCACTCGACGGCCACACGCTTTTCAGTCAGACAACGCAAGCGTTGATGAGGTTGGGAAGAGTGGGAACCCTCCCCCGGGGACCAGACCGTCCTTAGACAGGACCGTTCTAACCTGAGCTGAGACGTGGCCCCATCACAGAGCCGGAGAAGGCCTCGTGAGGGGCAGCCTCAAGTGCAGAGGCGGCAGTGGGGCACAGGCACCAAACTTCGCTTGTTTGTGATTCTGTCCCTTACTGGCTCCACAAGCAGGGCTAAGTCAAGTGTGGCCGCAGAGCTTTCTTCTGGCTTCCACAGGCCCCAGACTGCTGTGACAAAGGACACTTCGAATGAACTCCCTTTGGCCGATTTCCAATGGTGGCCCCATGGGGTTGAGGTGAAAATTAAAAAAGCAATTGCGTTGGCTCCACTGTGGGGTCTTTCAAGTTGTCGGTCTAGTGAGTAAAATCGTCGTATGAGAAATGCCTTTGGGGGTTCTAGGTGGGACAGTCGTGACTGGGAGCCGGTGTCTTCCCGGCCAGCGCCCACCATGTAAGGAATTGAGTCTCAGGACCTTATGCTTGGGAGCCTCTGGCTCGACTCGCCTTCTACTCAAATCTATCCGGCAAGGAGGCTTGGTGGGGCGGGGGGTTCTGCTCCACGTGCTCAAACCTTGAGAGAAGAGATTGAAATGCACTAGACACCGCTTTCTCGTGGTGGATTCCCGGGGCTGCCATGGGCTCAGCCACATCTGTTTCCTCTGGATTCTGCAGAGACGCTCCCAGCCCTCTGTCTGGACTCGGGCTGTGGCATGCGGAGAGATGTTTGACCTCCGTCTCTAATGGGTTCCTACATGTTCGCATCTACTCTTTGCTCCCGGGAGGAGTGAGACAGAGGACAGTGGGTTTAACATGGGGATGGCCCGAGACAAAAGTCCAGTCCCCCTGGGTAGTGAATGCAGGGAACATACCCTCAGCGCATCGGGGATGCGGGTTGTGTTCATGAGAACCCAAGGATTACAAGGCTGGCAGGGAGTCGCAGCTCACTGGTACCACGAGGACACACAGCTGAGCTCTGAGGTCACAGTCAAGTTCTGCGCCTGAGCTCCTCATGGGTTGGGGTCTATAGAGGACTCCCAAAGGCCTGATAATGACCCTGAAAGAGACCTGAGAGATGGTGGTCACATTCTCACAGCGGTTCACGGAGCACCAGATGCCTTCCTCTGTGCTACTCCCAACAAGCCAGAACCTTCTCCTCCTTGTCCAGATGGAGCCTGAGCATCCTTAAGTCACAGAGGCAGCCGGGGCAGAGCGCGGCCTGAGCCCAGGTCCGTCTGGTCTAACTCTGTGCCCTGGGGAATGGTGCGGTGAATGGAAGGGCGAGTTTTGAGCCCCAGTACCTGGGTTCTAATCCTGGCTTCCCAGTTACTGTACCTGTGACAGCTGGTGATTTGCTAGGCCTTTCTGTGTCTTGCCATCTTCGTCTCTAGAAAGGGAAGGACAACAGCCCCTACCTCCAGGGTTCATGTGAAGGTGAAATGAGCACATCGGCACCATGTAGATGGGACGTGTGCTCAGCAAATACAGAAAGTGGTGGCTCTGCTGCCCATTGCTGCTGCACAACACCCGTGGCTCCGAGCCCGGTGACATGGTCCTTACATGGGTCCTTGAACAGAAGACTTAATGACGAGACGGTGATTTGGACTCCCTCCAGAAGGCTTTCAGGGGAAAAATCACATCGTTCTTGGCATTTACAAATTATAGGCTCAAATAAATGACTCTGGTGAGGTGAGCCTTTGGCTTTTGGAAAGGTCAAATTGTATGGTTTTTATTTTTTATTCATTTTTTTAAAGATTTATTTACTTGAGAGCGAGCGAGTGAGCAAGCACAGGGGAGGGGCAGAGAGAATCTCAAGCAGGCTCTGTGCTGAGCGCCGACCCCGACGCGGGGCTCGATCTCACAACCATGAGATCACGACTTCAGCCAAAACCGAGACTCAGATGTTCAACGGATTGTACCATCCAGGTGCCCCCAAGTGTATGGTTTTTAAAGATGGCTGTTCTCCTTTTGCAAAGGAAATTGTCAAGAAGAGTCTCATTATTCTAGTAAGAAATTGAGTGGGGAGGTTTGCTTTTTCAGAATTTTTTTTAAAGATTTTATTTATTGATTTGACAGACAGAGATCACAAGTAGGCAGAGAGGCAGGCAGAGAGAGAGGGGGAAACAGGCTGATGCGGAGCTTGCTCCTAGGGCCCTGGAATCATGACCTGAGCCAAAGGCAGAGGCTTTAACCCACTGAGCCACCCAGGCGCCCTGTGCTTTTTCAGAATTTGATTGTCAAGGGCTCTGGGCTGTGGGTCTGTCCATTCCTTACGGTGATAGAGAGTCAATGAACCAGAAATGGGAAGGGCCCACAGGCACTTTCCTGGGCTTTATATAAGAGGGAATGTCCTCTCAGCCACCATAGGAAGTTGATCCTGATGAACGATAAAGCCCCATCCAGGCTGTGAGGCAGGCCACCAAAAGTTGAAGGCAGACGTCTGATTTACACCTCCTGCTGAAAAAGGAGCGTTCCTCTATAGACTCTACCCAAAACCTCTTAGAAGTAAGTAATGCATCCAATAAAGCTGCAGGATATAAAATAAACCTACAGAAATTGGTTGTATTTCTATACACTGAGAATGAAGTAAGAGAAAGAGAGTTTAAGAAAAAAAATTCCATTTACACCTGCTCCAAAAGAATCAAATACCTTTTGATTGCTACAAAGATCTATACTCTGAAAACGATAAAATACTGATAAAAGAAATTGAAGGTGACACAAATGGAAAGACATTCCATGCTCATGGGTTAGAGGAATCAAAATTATGAACATGTCCAAACTAGCCAAAGCAATTTATAGATTCAGTGCCATCCCTATCAAAATACCAACGGCATTTTTCACCGAACCACAACAAATAATCCTAAAATTTTTATGGACCCACAGAAGATTCTAGGTGAAGCCACCTTGATAAGGAAGACTAAAGCTGGAGGCGTCAGAATCTCAGATTTCAAGCTATACTACAAAGCAGGAGTCATCAAAGCAGTAGGGAACAGGCACAAAAACAGACACACAGATCAGTGGAACAGAACAGACAGCCCAGAAGTCAACCCAGGATTGTAAGTTCAATTAATCTACTACAAAGGTGGCAAGAATATACAACAGGGAAAAGACGGTCTCTTCAACAAATGGTGTTGGGAACACTGGACAGCTATTTGCAAAAGAATGAAACTGGATCACATTCTTACACCGTGCACAAATAAAAACCCAAAATGGATTAAAGACCTAAATGTGCGACCCAAAACCATAAAACTTCTAGAAGAAAACAGAGGCTGTGATCTTTTTTATAACAGCCATAGAAACATTCTTCTAGGTATGTCTCTTCAAGCAAAGAAAACAATAGCAAAAACAAACTGTTGGGACTGTACCAAAATAAAAAGCTTTGCACAGCAAGGGAAACCATCAACAAAATGGAAGACAACCTGCTGAACAGGAGGAGATATTTGCAAATGACATATCCAATGAGGAGTTAATATCCAAAATACATAAAGGACTTAGACAATTCAACATGAAAAAAAAAATCCCAATAATGTGATCAAAAATAGGCAGAGGACCAGAACAGACATACAGATGGCCAACAGACATGTGAAAAGATGCTCAACATCACTCATTATCAGGAAATGCATATCAAAACCACAATGAGATGCCACCTTCTTCCTGCCAGAATGGCTAGAATCGAGACAAGAAATCACAAGTGTTGGCAGGGATGCAGAGAAAGGGAAAGCCCCGTGCCCTGTTGGTAGGAATGTGAACTGGACCAGTCACAGTGGAAAATAGTATGGAGGTTCCTGAGAGTTGAGTTGAGAGAGGAAATACCATATATTCCAGTAATTCCACTACTGGGTATCTACCCAAAGGAGAAAAAATTATTTCAGAAAGATACATGTATCCCTATGTTTATGGTGTCATTATTTACAACAGCCAAGATACAGAAGCAGCCCAAGTGTCCACAGATAGATGAATGGATACAGAAGAGGTCGTGTACACATGCAATGGAATATTACTCAGCCATGAAAAGAAAGAAATCTTGCCATTGGCCACAACATGGATGGACCGAGAGAGCATTATGCTACGGGAAAGAAGTCCAACAGAGAAAGATAAATGCCATAGGATTTCATTTATATGTAGAATCTGAAAAGCCAAAGAACCCACAGCAGAAATGGGCTCACAAATAGAGAGAACATATTGATGATTGCTGGGGTGGGGGATGGGCAAAACGGGGGCAGGGAGCAGAGATACAGTTATGGAATGAATGAGTCATGGAGATGAAAGGCACAGCATGGGAACACAGTAGATGGCAGTGAAATAGCGTTGTATGGGGACAGACAGTGGCTACACTTGTGGCAAACCCAGCATAACGTACAGACTTGTCGAATCACTATGCTCCACGCCTGAAACTGACGTAATACTGTGCATTGACGACATTTCCATTAAGAAAGGGGGGGAAGGTTCCAATCAGGTTGATTTACTGCAAATTAGTGCAAAAATAAGGAACCTGGAAATTAAAGACTATCAGTATCTTGATGTGCTCATGTGATAGGAGAGATCAGTATGTAAACAAATAATCAAAATATAACATCAGTGCCTATAATGAAATACCTTCAGAATGCCATAGGGGATTTTAGGAGGGAAACAACTTTCCTGGAGCAAAGAGGCAGGAGGAAGGAAAGGAGATCCGACCAGGCTTCAAAAAGGAGACAATATTGGAGGTAAGCCTTGACGAATAAGCAGGAAGGGCTGTAAGGATTTTTAATATTAAAAAATTGATAATGTAATTTACCATATTAAAGGATTAAAGACAGAAAACCACATGATCATCTCATTAGATGCAGAAATGGATTAGACAAAAATTCAACAACCAATTTTCCAAATCTCTTTGGAAATCCATCAACAGGAGAACCAATACTCTGTGATATCCTCCAACAGCAGAAAAATCATCCGTCAAAGAAAATTAATAAGCTATAGCTCCACACATCAATATGGATGTCAGAAATGAAATATTGGTAGAAAAAAGGAAGTTCGAGAAGAACCAAGGAGACAGTATGATTCCATTTATGTAAAGTTCAAAATCAAACAGAACCAAACAGTATATATTGCGTTGGACGCAAATTTAGGTGGTAAAAGCGTAAGGCAAGTGAGGGGACAATACACACAAAATTCAGCATGGCGGTCACCTCCGGGAAAGGCGGGAGGGCGATGGGGTCCCGGAATAACACACGGACCTTCTAAATATTCTATTTCCTAACCTGGGCGGTGGGCCCCCGGGTGTCTGATTTGTTGGTCTGTAGACTGGGGTGATGTGTTTCTACATCTGTGTGTATGGCAGATTTCACAATGAAAACTTGTAGGAGAAATAGATAGAAAGTCAGTAACTGAACAAGAAGATCCAGGACTGTATGGAATTACAGCACGTTCTTGGGAACCAGTCACTGGAAGAATGAACGAATGAACGAACAAGGACATGTGTAGGCAGAAAAAGTAGTGTGTACACAGCCTTGAGGCCAAGAGACAGCGTGGGGGTTCGGGAGTCTGGAGGCAGTTTCCATGGTTGGAAAGGTGGGTGTGGTCCAAAGGACGAAAAGCTTCATGGACCATAAAAGGGTTTGAACTCTGGGCGCCTGGGTGGCTCAGTCATTAAGCATCTGCCTTCAGCTCAGGTTATGATCCCGGGGTCCTGGAATCAAGCCTCACATCACATTCCCTGCTCAGCGGGAAGCTGCTTCTCCCTCTCCCACTGTTTGTGTTCCCCCTCTATCTGTCTCTCTGTCAAAGAGGGAAATAAATAAAATCTTAAAAAAAAAAAAAAAAGGTCTGAACTCCACCCTGCAGCTGCCAAGAAGCCACTGTAGGATTTGCAGAAGTGGGTGACATCAGCAGGTGCCTGGAGGGCTGTGACACTGCCTTCGCCAGAGAGCATCCTCAGATGGAAGCAGCATATGGCCCTTGCCCCGAGTAAAGGGTAGTGAACTTTGTTCCCAAAACGGCTGCAAGTGCTCTCTACACTCTCGAAAACACCTATAGAGTTTGGTCCTCAGTGCCGGGGGGGGGGGGGGGTCCATGCGCAGAGACGGCCAGGTGCCCAGGGGCGGGAAGCCAGATGCAGTGGGAAGGGCCTGACGCAGGCTTCAAGGGTACACACATGTATAACCCTTGGAAAAAACCAGCACTTTGACACAGAACTTGGAAATGTATGCTTACAAACCCCAAACCGAGAACCACCACGGCCACCCCTCCCCACTACAATTTGTCCCGATCTCGCTGCTAGGGAGCCGGATAAGAGAAAATCCAAACAAAAATGAAGAGCCACGCCGGGTGCCCCCCCACAAGAGGGCTGAGTACAGTCAGGTCTCCTAACGTCGACTCTCCTTCCAATTATTAACAGATTTACTCTGACCTCTGATTTTCTCCGGTTCTCTCTTTGGTAGACCCAAATGAAACTCAGCTCTGTGTTAGTTAAAGAATTACTGGTACATTAGACGATCTGATACAACTTAACTGCTCCGCGAATGTAACTATGTGAAAATTGTTCAATTACACATGAGCTAAATTATCACCTCATTTGCATGGACAAAAAAAAAATCTATTAATGCTCGGTTGAGCCTGAACCAGTTGTGAAACAGGTGAGAATTTATGGTCGGATACTCTGATTGAAGCTCCATTAACATTCAAGACAGTTTCTTAATGAATTAAGCCCCAACTCATTTGTATGCTCTGTCCCTTCTAATGCCTAATTGTGCCTAAATCTGGCCACCCTTGAGCAATCATGGGTGCCCAGGGGCATCTCAGGCACTCTGTGCACTGGCCCCGAACGACCCAGTTTGGCTGTTTTCTTCCAGCAGCAGCACGACTGGAGAGACGATCATTAGTTATCATTAAAGGTAACAATTAGCAGCGGACTCCGAGTCCTGCAGTAGATCATGATTTGTGTCAGGCAGGATCGACATCACTGCAGCCGAGGCCAGCGTGCCACCAGTGGCTCAGGGGTTGGAGGACGGGCTGTGGGACACTTGACAAAGCTGGCGTGTGCGGGAGGGAGAGCGCAGTGTAGACGAGCCCAGGGCTTTCAGAGTCCCCCCCGTCTGCCCAGACAGCCTTCGCTCCAGCCCTTCTGATTCCTTCCGCCTTACTCGGGCCCTTCTTCCCCAGTGGGGGGTGAGCACTGAGCGCTCACACGTTATGACATGTGGGACCAGCTAAGTGAGCCTCGGCGTCTCCGCTAGAGCATGACTTGTCCCAGAGGGGAGAGCATCTGTGCTGTTTGCTGCATCCCTGGGGCCCTGCATATTGCGGAGGTCCGATAAATATTTTTGAATGAGGGAAGGAATGCATGGGTAGAAGGACTCACGGATACTCTGCTGAATATGTTCCAAACTGTTTCTTACGCACTTGGTAGCCTCTGCCCAGCTGAGAACAGAAGCAGTCCCGGAAAACCGCTAGCCAGGGCCTTCGGGTCAGAATCCACCTTCCTGGGCAGAGCAGAGCTGAGCCCCGTGACGAATGGAGGTCAAGTCTGTGTATCCCTTGGGCTCGGAAGTGTAGGGTGAAATGTGCATCATCAAGCTTCCTCTTGGAAATCTCTTTGGAAGAAAACTCTTCCCTTGGGGGACCCAACACGGTCAAGTTTCATTCCAGTGTTGGGACCCATCATGGTTCCAACGAAAGCAGCGAAAGGACTTGCCTTCTATTTAAGGTGAGGACCATCTCACCTGAAAAGTCTCGGTCTTTAAAGATTTGAATCCCACCCTGGGCAGGGGGATGTTCAGATACAACCGAGGGCACAGCTGTCTCTGACCCCCAATGCCTACTCACCCTCAGGCTCAAGGGACTGGTCGAGGGAAGTTGTAGGCAGAGACGTTCCAGTGCTTAAGCCATTATGTCTTTCTCGGTGCAGAGTCCACAGGGCTGGACTCTCTCAAATCAAGTGTCCATATCTGGCGGCAGTCCTCCCATATGGTCCTACCCATTGCCCCCCTCCCCCACAGACTCTCGTTGAATCAACTTAGGAGCTTCCCATTTTAACAAAAGATTAATTACGACCCATTTGGTCTTTCAAAACCGAGGAGGACAGGATGATCCCTCGACGGGCCTGTCAGTGGGAGAAAATGTTACACGCACTCTCACCCACGCTGTCTCTCTGTTACACACACATGTGCATATAATGGAACATTATTTGGCCATCAAAAAGTTATGTCCTGTCACTTGTGACAACATGGCTGCCCTTGAGGGTAGAGGTCAGAGAAGGACAAATACTGTAGGATCTTAATTACATGTGGAATTTAGAAACCCGAACTCCTATCCAGAGGACAGATGGCTGGTTGCCAGAGGAGGGCGAGCAGGGGGTTGGGGGGGATGGGCGAAGGGGACCCACACCAGGGCTCGCAGCTCAGCATCGGCTGCCCAGCCCGTGTTGCAGACCAGCTCGTACACACCACGGGCATGTGACCACAGAGTTCCTTGCGAGCGACGCCTGAAGAAACATCCCAAATTCTAGCTGATGGATTGACTGCCTTAACGGCCAGCTGTGGAAACCCCCACAGCTGCTCCTATTAGCCGGTGTCGGAGGCAGCTCGTTATCCCGGGCCCTGACAGCCGCGGTCACTCTCCCCCCCAAGCCCCTCCTTCCTTGCCTTTCTCGTCCCCGGCAAAACTTCGAGACGCAGGCTGGGTGATAACCTCTCCGATTCTGACAGGAATCTTTTCACCCAGAAATGCCTCCACGCACCTTCTAGAAATTTCCACCTCCTAGAAACTAGAGAGAGCCAGAAAGTCTGTCTCGTCGGCTGGCTGTGCCCAGCAGGGGACCCAGTCACCCTGTTCCTGCTGGAGCCCCCCACCCAGTGAGGCAGGTGAGGGGCTGGGGTGGGGGTCCCGGGGGCCCTGCAGCCCGAGAGAGCATCGCGGAACACGCAGCTTCGCCCATCAGTGGGCCGGTGGAAAGGCTCTGCACGCTGTCGGGCCGGAGCACAGAAATTAAGAAATCAAGAAAGACAAAATTAAGAAAGACAGAATCCCTATGACACTTCACAGGGATTGCGGCGGCCGGAATACGAGTCCCACTGAGCGCCATTTAAGGAGGTCAACCCAAGCCCTGTTCTCCAACCTTCTACCTCGGGGCCGGCGTGCGATGCTGAGTGAGGAGGGTTTCACTCAGTCCCACACCCTTAGCTGGTATTTCTTTTCTTTCTTTTTATTTTTAGTAAAGATTTTATTTATTTATTTGACAGAGAGAGAGGTCACAAGTAGGCAGAGAGGCAGGCAGAGAGAGGGGGGAGGAACTGAGCAGAGAGCCCGATGCGGGGCTCGATCCCAGGACCCTGGAAACACGACCTGAGCTGAAGGCAGAGGCTTAACGACTGAGTCACTCAGGTGCCCCTGGTATTTCTGACTCGGGGTCGATGGCGTGGGTGCCCTTCCCTCCTCCACCCTCCCCCTCCCACTTTGCCCACTGCCACGAGGCTCCGGGAGTCCGCCTGCCCCCTGCCCCCGCCCCGTGGCCATCCCCGAGACAGGGAGGCGTGGACACCGCCGCCCCTGCCGGGCCCCCCCTTGGAGCTTTGCCTGCGCTTCCACCGTCTCAGCACATCGGCTCCTGCCGCCAGCCCTGACTGAGCGTGTCCCCGACACCGAGTGAGGACGCAGCGTGGCACGGGGCGGGGGCAGCGAAGCAGGCTGTCACCCGCCAGCTGCGCGAAGTGGCCAAGCGACTCGGCCCTCCTGCCTCCGGCTTCCCAGCTGCGGCTCGGGCGTGCTCAGTCGGGCCTGCGCGGGGCGGCTGTGTCTGGGCCGAGCGACGCCCGTCGAGCATCTGGAGCGGTTTCCGAGGCACAGTCGGAGGACAGGGACGACGAGCCGTCATCCTCATGCTCCCAGGACGAAATGAGCCGAAGTCAGGGCTCATTCACGCCCCAGACTAACTACCCAGGACGTTGCCGGAAAACCAGAAAACAAGTATTGGAAACGACGCGCTGCTTCTCCCTACGACCCGGCAAGTCCACCTCTCGGAACCTCTGCCCCCTTGGAAAGATTGAAGAAAACATTCCCGCCTTTCTATCCGCCCTTTTATTCGCTTCTTCGCATGGCCCAAGAAAGGTCTGCCCAGCGAGGCTGGGTAGCTCCAGCCCAACGCTGTCTGTCTGTCCGTCCGTCTGTCTGTCTCCCTGCAGCTCACACGTGCTCTCCTGCACGTGAGCCACGGAGCTGTCCCGGCACCCGACCGTCCTGCTGGCCCGATTCTGCCCGTGGGCGGGTCCCGGCGTCTGGTCTGCGGAGGGACAGGGGACGTCCCTGCTCCCTGCCAGGATTCAGCAGATAGACTGCCCCAGCTCCCGGCTGTTCTCCTGTACCTATCTGCCGACTGCTTCAGAATCTGCAGGGAACAGGGTTTTGTTCAGAATCTCCGGGACCGAACGCAAAGGAAAGAAACTGTTGGAAGAGCCAAGAGGGAAACCAGGACGTCTCCGTTTCTACCCAGTCCTCCGAGCACACGGCCCGTCATCCCGTGGGGGTGAGCCACGGGCGAGGGGGAGCCAAGACAGTGGAGAATGGACGGATGCTTGCACCCGGGGCTTGTGACCCCGCCGATTCCCAGACAGCCTCGTTTCTCCCCAAGTGACCTGTGTGACTCTATTTACTGGGAGTGGTGGCTAAACTCTTAAGAAAATAATATCAATCTCTGGAAATGCCCATAATTGAATACGTAGATACCACTGGCCAGGGAAGTAGATGGAGCTAAGAGGGAAGAATAAAAAAAAAACCAAGTGGGGGAGGGGTGTCTACGTCCTGTTGATTTTTCCGGACCTGCCTTCTCTGCATCCTAACAGTCATTAAAATGTATAAAAATGAGTATTTTTCAAGCAGCAATCTAAGAATTACCATTGCTGTGGTTGCCTGGCAACCCGAGACTTTAGTTATTTTATTTCTAAACAGGGAATGCTATAAACTGGTATCCGGAGTTCGTGCAAATAGTTCTAAATTGATGTTCTCCCTGTAAATCAGGAGGAGATAATATGGCATTAATGTACATTTAAAGGTTGCTAAATATGCGTGTCTGTCTCTCTCGCGCGCACACACGCACACACATGCTCACGGGAAGATTCTTACCAAGTTTCTGTTCCGTGCTATCGTCAGTAAACCTGGAGAACTGTTATTCCTTTACATTTTTTCCTGGAAAATACCTATGTAATTTCATACTAGGTGTAAATAATATACATCTGGACAAGACTATCCTCTCCTGCATGAACCAGGGAAATAATTTTGCAGATAATACTGATCTACAACGCCCTTCCTGAGTTTCACGGACACTGAGTGGGTCTCCGGTTTGGGGAGAGCAGAGACTATCCAAGTGGCCCCTGGGAGAAAACATTTCTCACGGCAAGGAAGAGGCAGGTCTGCCTTACACAGAGAACCACGTCCTGGAAAGGCCTCCCGAGTTCAGGCCCAGGGCCACGGGTGCCACCCCTGTGTTACACACACACACACACACACACACACACACACACACCCCTACTGGCGGTGAGAAGCCGCATGGACATTCCGGGAAAACTGCCTCGGTTTATAAAAAGTCATTTCTCCACAAGTCATGGAGTTTCCAGGGCTGCTTGCTGGCCTGAACGAGCTGCTCTGATGTGGGAATGTTCTTAATAGGGCCCTGGTCCCCCACCCCACAAGGGCCTGAGGAGGAAAGGTGCTCCCACCCCACACCCTCACGGCAGGCTCCTTACTGCTTCTGTGGAGTAGAAGCCCCTCGCCATGGCCCCCGTGATGGGGTTATCGTGAGCTTCAGCCTGCACCCCAACAGCCAGCCTCGGGTTCCCCGGTTGCCGCCAACAGATTTGCCACCGAGAAGGGGAAAGCTGGAGGACACCAGACAGGTCCGCAACTGATGTGAATAAACAAGGAGCGGGTCTTGGTCGGAACCGCGGACCAAACCGTCTAAGCAGGGCATCGAGCATCCCTGCCTTCCCGGGGCTGCACGACAGAGACAGGTCTCAAGCTGCCTTGGGAAGAGAGTCTCAGACACAGCACAAACGAGTCTTGGAATGATCTTCTGTGACCTCTTGCTAAACGGAAACCAAGACATTATACAATGTCTGGTCTTTGGAAACAGAGGACAAGCATCTTGTTGGCAAAACAAGCAAACAGGTCTTTTGGCCTCTTAAGGCAATGCTTTCTCCAAATGCAGTAACAGCTGTAAACGAAACTAGACGCTTCAGTATGGAGAGTAGGTTCCCTGAGGATCTGTACCCCATCTAGGACAACATCTAAAAGGGCACCAAAATTCTCTATCGAGAGACTGGGTGATGGTTAGAATGTCCGAGTCCCTGGAAAGACCATAGTCCTGCAGATCGGGCGGGACACGAGAGCACGGAGGGCAGAGCTCAGTTCCCACAGCCAGATCCCTGCAGTAACCCTTCCCGGGGCCGATCCAGGGCTGTGCGGCAGCAATCCTGGGGTCTGGCATGGGAATTTGTTCATGCCTCAGCCTGTTTCTTTTCTCATCTATCAACTGGGAAAAACTCCTATTACGTTGGTGCCCAGGAAGGGGCGGGCGGGGGAGGGGAACGGCAAATCCCTAAAACGAGCAACAGAGGGGAGTCGGATGCTCCGGACCGCCGCAGAGATCCCCAGACAGGACGCGCCCCAGAGCTGGAGAGTCAGGGGTGCGGCCTGCTCGTGCAGACCTGAGGAGGGGGCAGGGGCCCTGGGCGGTCTCCCGGCCTCCCCTGCAAGCTCCTGTGAACTCCTGTGATTGATCACGCTTGGATCGGCTGGCAAGTCTGTGGCCCGAGCCATGCCCACCCGACGGCTCCAAAGCCAAGATCATCTGCGAAGTCAAAACCACTCGGGGCACCCCTGAGGTGCCCACGGGAGTGCCTGCGATGGGTAATGACTCCACGCCCCATTCTAGCTTGCTCCCAAGGACAAACAGAGAGGATGAAGAAGAAAAATGAGGACAGGTCGCCTCCCCTCCGTGTGCATTTCAGTTAATTTCCCAGAAGCAGACCAGGGATGCCGGCTGCAAGCTCCGAGCTGTCCAGGGTGACCGATGAAGGGGGGAGGGGGGTTCTTTGGCTCTGGGAGGGGGGAGGGTAGGGCATGTGGAGTTTGGTTTCCCTGGTGTTTGCTGCACGTGAGCAAGAATGAGAGAAAGCTGCCAGGGCAGGAAACCTCCGCCCTCCCTCCCGGAAAAGACGAGGTCTGACTGGTGAGAGGTGTTTAGTATGCTAACAAAATGCAGCATAATGTGGCTTTAGAGCCTTGACTGAACTGATAAAGGACACCGGAGCCCTCCCGACCTGCGCTAAGGGCCCCATGCTGGGCGCATCCCCAGCAGCTCAGAGATCACCGGGCCTGATGAGGCTGGTGGGGAGGCGGGTTGGCTAAGTGGGCCCCGTGCTGCCAAGGCCTCCAAGCCCTGGAAACTGAGACAGTTTGATCCCACCACCACTGGGCTTGGGGATCGGAGTAAATCTTTGCCTTCATTTCCCGGACCGTGAAAGGGGAGAGCTTCTAGTTGGATCGGCAGACGCCAAAGACGGGCTATGTGCGGAGGCTGAGGGGCGAGCACAGCAAGGGCCTTCCAAGGCTCGGACACGAAGATGGGCACGAGGGACTGAGGGCTGCTGGGCACGTCACTGGTAAACGAGTGTTCTGGGGAGGACAGCCAGGCCTCCATGTTTCCGGGCCCCGAGCAATGGGCAAGATCTCCAGGAGGGTCCTGACCGGGGCTCAAGTCTAGGTCTTGAGCAGATGCTGAGTGTTGGTTAAGTCTGTGCTGACTTCAGACATGCCAACAACGCAGTCATCATCCCACGGAGCTAGCATGGGAAGGAAGAAAGCTGGAGGTGAAGGAGACAGAGGTCTGCAGGGGATGGTGAATGAGGTGTCACACTCGGTCACACTCCGTCAGCCCTCCCCAGGGAGCGGGCGTCTGGTCTTTGGGACTAGCTGATGCCACGTATGTTTCATGTAACTGTCCTCCAACTACTAATAAAAACAATTCTCCAGGTTTCCCTGGATGTTTACAATGAAATGCAACCAGAACCCAAAGGAAGTTACTTTGTCTGCAGTAAGAGTCACGTCACGGGCTTCCTATCATCCAGCCCCTGCCTCCCAACCACCAGTTCAACAGATATTTACTGAAATCCTAAAAGCCTGTCACTCCACAGAAACAACGTGAGAGACCCGGAGGTAAAATATATAATCGGTGACCGAGAACGTGGTATTTTGAAAAATTTTTTTTTTTACATCGTGATCTATTCTCACTTTAATAGGCACGTCACCCTTTTTATGGACAGGGAGTGCGACTGATGCCGGCATGCTTTCTTTCTAAGTCTGCAGCCCTGATAGGACCCGTCCAGATCTTTCTTTTTTTCTCTCTTCCCTTCCTTTCTCCCTCGTAACAACACCTTGAGTTTTTTTCAGCTGCAGAAATGATACCGAATAAAACTTTATAAACCTACAACTTGAAATTGTTTCCTCAGAGGAAAGGGTCTTTCCAAGGGCTGGGAAAACCATTTCTAGGTTTATCCCACCAGGTCTCCAAATTTCGGGAGCAGAGACGCATGGGATCACACCTGTCACTTAACGTGCTGGAGTCCGCGTGCGAACGGTCCTCGCGGTGAAGGAAGTCACAGCTTGGGCAGAGGGAAGGAGAAGGTGCGGACTTGTCTGAATCTCGCTCATTATAGAACAAATGGCCCCACTCAGCTTTTCCTCCCATGTAGCAGTGACTTAGATTTTGCCTGATTTTACAGATTTAAAAAAAAAAAAAAAAATGGCACCGTGAACCTTGGCTTCATCCTCGCGGCAACCCCACAGGTGTTCTTGCAACGCCGTCGATGTGGATAAGCCCAACCAGAGGATCATTACTCCTCCTTGGCTCCGGTACTCTAAATTTCACAAAAAACCTTCTACCCTCCGACCATTCTGAGTCTCATATCCTCGTGATGCAGAGAAGACACACCGCGGAAGCATCTGTTTACGGCGTGTGACGGTTTGGGGCGCTTGTGAGGGGAACAGCTGAGCCTTGGCAAAGCCCCGAACAAGCAGGGAGCACCCAGCACCATCACCATGTTGTTCAGTGGCAGAGCTGAGTCGGTGGTGGTGGTGAGGGGTGGCCCTGGGCTAGGTGAGCACGGATGACATAGCCAGGCATTGGCCATTCCAGACACAGGAGCAGCTCTAAATTCATCCTCTAGGAGCATAATGGAAAGAAAGAAGGGATCTTGGGGGTAAACATCTGCATGGGGATGGTGGGTGGCCGTGGCAAGTTTTAGGAGCTCTCCTACATAGGGTTGCCATATAACATACAGGATTCCTAAATGTTCATGCAATACTGGGGGCATACTTCCCATTCAAAAAATTATTTGCTGCTTCTCTGAAATCCAAATATTCCTGGGTATCCTGTATTTTTATTGGTTAAATAGGACAGCCCGACTCTTAATGGAAGGGTAGTTTGATCCTCCCGCCTTTGCTGTCATGCCCGTGAAGGGTCTATGTGATGGTGGCAATGACCTACCAGTGGCAACTGTGATTGGAGACCCCAACCGAGATAACTTCCTAGTCTCCCTGACTTTAGCAGCTGAAGTCAGGACTGGGACAAATGGAAGGATCTTCACAACTTTTGACTTCGGAAGAGCATGGGATACACAATCGTTAGCAGAGGCTGGTTCAGGCAAAGAGCTAACAGTGCGGTCCAGACGGTCCCTCCATCGCGTGCATCTTTCCCGAGATGTCACTGGCCCGAGAGTCTCGTGCCCAGCCCCGGCACGGTGTTACCCCAGCCCATACGTCCAGTGGAGGGATCACTTACTTGTAGGGGATGTGTTTGCTGCCGTTGACAAGAGCCAGGATGACGTTGCCCAGGGCAGACAGTGAGAGGCATAGCCCTGAGCCTCCTTCCCGGTTTTTGCTAAGAGCTTTCACACAGCTGCCGAGGTCGATGAGGTGTAGACGGCTGCGGCCTCCAGACACTGAGACAGAGAAGACAAGAGAGGTGGTTAGGTTCTGGCAAACGCTCATCTGTCCTTCGGGGAGCTCCTTAGGAAGCCGGAGGGAAAACTAGAAGGGAAGGAAAATGATGACATTCGTGACTTAGTAGGAAATCCCGACAAAATCATGATCGGTTGCGAACAGTGTGGTCCTCTTGAATTCTGTCTGCCACACATCACCGACCTAAAACCTCCTGACGTTCATCCTATAAACGAATGAGTAATTCCCGTAGGTTGAATTGGAGGAGACCTCAGAGAAGGTAAATATCCCATGAACGGGAGAAGGTTTGCACCCACGTGTTCTTTGGAGAGTAGAATTCTGAAACTGACTGAGTTGCATCTGAAGAGTACGGGGGTGGTTATGTGTTTTGGTTGAGGGTCACAGAGCCCCTGATGGAGAGCTCAGCCAGCAATCGGGTTGATACCCCAAGGTAAAAATCAGGAAGAAGTAATAACCAGGTGCAGAGACCAGGAAAGACCCAAGTATTTGCCGAGTATCTACCAACTGTCGGGCACTGCAGAAGCACCAGTCGCGTTCAGTTCCGCAGTAAAGCCGTGAGCCGAATGCCCCTTGTTCTTTGTAGAAATATAGACAAGAAAGCAGAAGTGAAGAAAAGTGAAGCCACTTGCTCACAAGGACTTCTGCTTCTGGTTTAGATGACATCACACGGATGAAATCAATGGTCTAACCTAAAAACAAAACGTATAAAACGGCTGTTTCTAAGACACTAGACATCAGGCAGTGAAGGGCCAGGAAACAGACAAGGGGAGCACTGCCTGTGCCCAGCTCACTGCCAGGGATGGGATGCTGCCGGCGGATGCAGTGGACTACCAGAATGGAGGAGACAGACTGGAGACAGTCCAGGGAGACCAAGGTGGCAGCAGCTGGCAGGACAGAGTACTGGAGAGAAGAGAACGTGGGATTTGCAGAGAGCCCCTCAAGTATTCAACAGAGTCCTGGTCAGGACAGGCATGCGAGGGACCACACAGCTGGGGAGTTAGCCACCCAGGAAGATTAGAGGTAACAGCGCACAGCACTCACGCAAGGCCAGGAATAATGCCTGTTTCCAACAGCCATACTAGAAAACTCAAACTTCACCAGGCATGGGGTAGGGGACCCAGAAGGGTCTCGCTTCTGTAGCCGGGAATGCTTTGCCCAAGATGAGCATAGATCAGGTCCCACTTACCAAATCTTAAAAGCAAGACCAGAAATGATTGAACTGTTTAGAAATAACTATAACCCAAAACAATGCTTAAGAATATTTATAAGACACAGAGCACCTGGGTGGCTCAGTCGTTAAGCATCTGCCTTCCGCTCAGGTCATGATCCCAGGGTCCTGGGCTCGAGCCCTGCGTTGGGCTCCCTTTTGGGCAGGAAGCCTGCTTCTCCCTCACCCACTCCCCCTGCATGTGTTCCCTCTCTTGCTGTGCCTCTCTGTCAAATAAATATTTTAAAAAATATATATTTATAAAATACAAAGATGTCCAGCATCCATCAAGAAGGCATGCAAAGAAGAAAATGAGACTCATAATGAAAAGATAACTGAAGCCAAACAGAACTGACTGATATTATTAGATAGTGATGGTGAAGGACATTAAAATGGCTAAGGCCATATTGCAGGGGTGCCTGGGAGGCTACTTGGTTAAGTGTCTGCCTCTTGACTTTGGCTCAAGTTACAATCTCAGAGTCGTGAGATCAAGCCCTGCATCAGACTCCACTGCTTGGGATTCTCTCTCTCTTCCTCTCTCTCAAAACAAAAGCAAAAAAGGTGAAAACCCAGCTATGGCAATATTTCAAATGTTTAAAGACTTAAGTAGAGACATGGGATAATTAAAAAAGACAAACTGCTTCTGTAACAAAAGGAAAGCTAGAGCTAAAAAATATACTGTATCAACGGCAGATCCCACCTCACAGCAGGGAAGCCTTGTAAATTTCAAGACAAAGTCACTGAAACTGTCCAAAATGAAGCAGAAAATTTAAAAATAAAAACACAAACAGAGGGGTGCCTGGGGGGCTCAGTGGATTATGCCTCTACCTTCGGCTCAGGTCATGATCCCAGGGTCCTGGGTCTGAGCCCTGAGTCTGGCTCTCTGCTCAGCGGGGAGCCTGCTTTCCCCTCTTTCTCTCTGCCTGCCTCTCTGCCTACTTGTGATCGCTGTCAAATAAATAAATAAAATCTTAAAAAAAAAAAAGACACAACCAAGACTTTCTCAATCTTGAAAAAAAACTACAAACCCCCACAGATCTACGATGAGCCTCAAGCCCAAGAAATGTGAAGCAAACTATGCTAAGGCTCATCACACTGCTTAACACCAGGGATAATGAGGAAAACCTTAAAAGCAACCAGAGGAGGAAAACGGGTCCCCTAGAAAGGACCAAAGAAAAGGAGGATGGCAGGTTTCTTGTTGGGACTGATACAAGTGAAAAGACTGTGAAGCAACATTTCTAAATGTCAACCTAGAATAATATATCCAACACAAGTATCATTCTCAGGCAAAGGGAAAGAAAGACTCTTTCAGACTAAAAGAGCTGAAAGGATTCACCAAAGCCAACCCACAGAGGATATACACAAAGGAACAAGGAAGGAGGAGCTCTAGAAAGGATAACTGCGCCAATAAATGCTTGCCCCCCTGCCCCCCTGCCTAGTATTTAAACCTCTTTGAAAGATAACCAGCTGCTAAAGCGAAACTAAGGCCATTGTCCTGTATGGATTCTAATATGCAAAATTCAGAAGTTCAAGGACAATAGCATGAAGATTAGAAGGGAGCGAATGGAGGCACTGCACTGTAGGGCTCTTACTCCATTCATGAAGTCCTAGAACATCACTTGACAGCAGACTGTAAGAACAACTTTAAAAAAAATAAGATTTTATTTATTCATTTGAAAGAGTGAGAAACAGAGAGAGCACAAGCATGGGGAGAAGCAGAGAGAGGGGGAAGCAGATTCCCACTGAGTGGGGAGCCCAATGTGGGGCTCGATCCTGGGACCCCGAGATCATGACCTGAGCCAAAGACAGAGGCTTAACAACTGAGGTGCCCCCAGACTGTAATAATTTAAAGGTTCATACCATAAACCCTAAAGAGATCAGTAAAGAGTGAAGAGTTGCAGCTAGGAAGCCAACAAAGGATCTAAAGTGAAATTCTTAAAAATATTCAGTAAATCCAAAAAAAGCAGATTTAAAAAAAAAAAAAAAGCAAAGGAAAAAAAAGAACAGGTAAGTTGAATAGAAATCCTAGTGAAAAACAAGAATTTGGACCAAACCATGTCAATAATTACATGAAATGTAAATAGTCTGAACATTCTTATTTGAAAGGTAGAAATTGTCAGACCGCACAAAAGAGCGAGCCCTTGCCATAGGCTGCCTATGAGAAACGCACTTCAAATATAAAGAAACAATCCATTAGAAGTGTAAGAGTGGGAAAGCCTGGACCATGCAAACAGTGCCCGTAAGAGAGCTGAAATGGTTATATCAATATTAAACAAAAGAAACTGAAGACAAAAAGTGTGAATAGAAGCAAATAGGAACATTTCATAAAGGTGATGATTGATTAGAGGTCCTAACAATCAAAAATATTTATGCATCTAGTAACAGACATTCAAATACTTGAAGCAAAACCTCATTGAACTCCAAGAATAAGCGAGTCTGTAATTACAGTTGTAGGTTTCAAATAACACTTTCTCCAGAATTGATAAAATGTGTAGACAGAAAACCAGTAAAGATGTTGAAGATTTGGAAAACACGGTCAACCAACTTGACATTTATAGAACACTCAACCCAACAACAGCAAAATACACATTCCTTTGAAATTCACACAAAACATTTCCCAAGGCAGACCATATTCTGGTGATAAACCAAGTCTAAGTAAATCTTGAAGGATTCACATCAACGTATGTTCTCTGCCACGACGGAATTCAATCAGAAGTTGGCATGGAAAGATATCTGGACAATTCTCAAATATTTTCAAACTCAAGAGGACTGTTCCAAATAACCTATGGTCATAGCCAGGATTTCCTTGATACCAAAAATAGACAAAGACATTACAAGGACAGAAAACCAAAGACCAATATCCTTCATGAACATGGCTACAAAATTGCTAAACAGAGAACCACATTAGGAAACTATCTAGGAGCATATAAGGAAGACTTTACACCGTGAGTAAGTGGGATTTATCCCAGAAATGCAAGTTTGCCTCAGTAGATGCAGAAAAAACGTTTAACAGAAGTCAACATCTATTCCTGATTAAAATTCTCAGCAAAATACTGCTCAGAGGGCAGTATCCTCAGGTTGATAGGAGTTTCTGAAAAATCTACTGCTAACATCACACTTAAGGGTAAAAGATCAAATGCCTTCTAAGATCAGGAATGAGACAAGAATGTCCACTTGTACCATTTCTATTCAATGTTGTGTTGGGGTTGTAGCCAGCACAGGAAGTCAAGAAAATAGAAAAGGTACCCAGATTGATAAGCAAAGAGTCCAATAGTCTTTGTGGACTAACACGGTCATCGGCATAGAAAATCAAACAGAATCCACACAAAAAAGCAACTAGGATGAATAAAGAGAGCTTAGCAAGGTTGCGAGATACAAGACCAACGGATAAAAATGAGCCGCATTTTTAAAAAAGATTTTTTTATTTATTTGACAGACAAAGATCACAAGTAGGCAGAGCAGCAGGCAGAGAGAGAGGGGGGGGAAGCAGGCTCCCCGCTGAGCAGAGAGCCCGATGCGGGGCTCGATCCCAGGACCCTGGGATCATGACCTGGGATAAGGGCAGAGGCTTAACCCACTGAGCCACCCAGGCGCCCCCACATTTTTTTTTTTTAAACAGGCTCCATGCCTGAAAGGCGGGGCTTGAATTCACACCCCAGGATCGAGAGTCACACGCTCTACTAACTGAGCCAGCCAGGCTCCCCTGTATTTCTAGTATTTACAAACAACTAGAGATTGAAATTTTAAAATACCATTTGCAGAAGTGCCCCTAGCCCTGCTTGTGCTCTCTAATAAAATCTTTCAAAAGAATTAAAATACCATTTATAATAGGATGAAAATACAAAATACTTCAGTGTAAATTGCACAGAAGCCAGATCTATACACAGAGAACAACAGAGTATTGCTGAGAGATGTTCACTGAGACCTAAAAACTGGAGACAGACACTGCGTTTGTGAGTCAGAAGACTCAGCATCGTTGAGATGTGAGTTCTGACCAAATGGACCTACAGATTCAGCGTAATCTCTGTTAAAATCCCAGCATTTTTTTTTTTTTTGTAGAAAATAATGCTGCACTGTCCATTTAGAAGCCAACTTTAGAATTTATATGGAGATGCAAAGGACCTAGAATAGTCAAAACCACCTTTAAAAATAAAGACAGAACTGGAAGGCTAGTAGTACAGTATCCGATTTCAAGGGCTGTTATAAAGCCACCAGAACCCAGGACAGTGTGGTCTTGGTGTAAAGCTAGATGTAGAGATTAATGGAGAAGTGTAGAGAGTCCCAAAACAGAGCCACACAAATATGAACGAGGAATTTTTAACAAAGGTAATTTAGTAGAGAGAGAATAGTTTTCATAACAAATGGTACTGGAGCCGTTACACAGAGTTCAGGGCTGCGAGGCTGAGCCCCACACTGGGCTCCACACTCAGTGTGGGGTCTGCCCGAGATGCTCTCCCCCTCTCCCTGTGCCCCTCCCCCACTCACATACATACTCTCTCTCCAATTTTATATATATATATATATATAAGCTGCAAGTGTTTTCCCATTATGTTAGCAGGTTTTTCAGAAACATTTTTATCAGACTGAAGAACTTGTCTTCTATACACACACACACACATGCAAAAAAAACCCTTTAATCCATACATTGCACAGTTTACAAAAAAAAAAAAAAATGAATCAAAGACCTAAATATAAAACCTGAAATTATAAAACTTCTAGAAGAAAGCATAGCTTGAAACCTTTCTGATCTTGGGTTGGGCAAAGATTGCTTAGCTATGAAGCCAAAAACGTGATTTATAAGAGAACACACAGAAAAGCTGGACGTCGTGAAAACTATTTCTGCTCTTTGAAATACATGGTTAAGAGAATAAAAAAGCATGCCACAGCCTGGGAGAAAATGTTTGCAAAACATCTACCTGCTAAAGGACTTTTATCCAGAGCATATAAAAAACTCTCGAAGCTTAATTATAAGACAAAAACAATTTTAAAAAGGTCAAAAGTCACGTTGGCCAAGAAATCTGGAGGGCGAGGGCTCTGTCCTTTATCTCGACTGTATGGACGTGTTCAGGGGCTTATACACAGACCGCAAAGCCAAATATGTGGGTTGCTCTATCTCAAGTGTATCTTGTTAAAGCTATTTTGTTTCTTTAAATTAGGATTTTATTTGTTTGAGAAAGAGCACGAGAGAGTGCAGGAAGGAGGGGCAGAGGGAGAGGGAGAAGCAGGCTCCCTGCCGAGTAGGGGACCCCCGCTCCCCCACGCCAGCGGGGCTCAATCCCAGGACCCTGAGATCATGACCTGAGCGGAAGGCAGGTGCTTAACACACTGAGTACCCCTGCTTTGTTCTCAACCAGGAAACCTGTCGTGACTGTCCTGTTGGAGGGCAACTGGGCTTCACCCTTTCAAGACTGATGCCCCCCACCCATCCTGTGCAATGTGGCCTTAGGCAGTTCCCGAGAGGGCGGGGACACTGGGCTCTCCTTCTGCCCGGGCACCACTCTCCGAGGGGAGTGACCTCCTTCCCTGCACACAACCCCAGCTTCTAGATCGGCTCCCCACCGCCCCACTCCCCAGGCAGCAGCAGACCCTGGCTCCTCAGACCCCTGGATTCCCACCTCCCAGGGTGGCGCAAGTCCTCCTGCTTCTGGGACAGCTACTGTTCCCTCTGCTTCCCCTGCTCTGCATGGAAGGCAAGCAGCAAAGGTAGACACACAAGTTTCCAGAAGTTGTTGCAGAAACTGTGACTTTTGGGGCAAGGCAGAAAAGGGGTTGGGGTGGGAAAGTAGAGGCAGGGGGTGTGATGGGCCCGGGGCTGGGTCCTGGGGACCTAGGATGAGCCTGTGGCCAGTCCCTGGGTGTCCACAGATCTGTGGGCAGAGCCCACAGAAGCGCGGATGCGGGAGGGCGAGTCTCTGCGCACATCACAGGATGGAAACATTTGGGAACGACTGTCTTAACCCTCACTTTGCTCTACTGAGTCCTCAACGTCCACATCTAGGAGAAAGGGTGAGGCGTGTTTAGGGAAAGCCCGGCATTTCCATCCACAGGGGCCCAGTGATTCGGATACGTCCACGGCCAAGAACTGTTCACATCAAGGATGCTACGTTTTCTCCCCCTTCCCCTCTCCCCAGGAAAAACCCTCACGAGGGAAGAAACAACACGAACTTTTTTTTTTTTTTTAAAAGATTCTACTTATTTACTCGACAGAGAGATATCACAAGCAGATGGAGAGGCAGGCAGAGAGGGAGACAGAGGAAAGAGGGAAGCAGGCTCCCTGCTGAGCAGAGAGCCCGATGCGGGACTCGATCCCAGGACCCCGAGATCATGACCTGAGCCGAAGGCAGCGGCTTAACCCACTGAGCCACCCAGGAACCCAACACGGAACTTCTTTATCCCATTCCGTATTATGCAAGATCAGGTCACGGCAGCACGCTAGGGAAATGGTTATTTTTAAAGCAAAATATCATCTGTTTTGCAACCTAATTACCTAGAGAGGAGCAGCTCAGATCTCCCACCTGGGCTGCAGATTAAAGGGCAAAGACAGGGACTGGCTGGGACTTTGAGACTCTAATAGGCCATTTGATGTAATGGAATAAAATGCACAACGTACACGGAGTAAAACAGAAGACAGAGAACAAAAGCACAGTTTAGCCCAGCCGAAGAGCGTTATGAAACACCTATAATTAGGGCTGCGTGACTCAGAACGGGAGTCCCAGCCAGCCCGTGGAAAATCGAGTCTGTCCGTCCAACCCACTCAAGTTCAAGCAGCCACGGAGTCCTGGATTCCACGCCTGGGGTGAGTGAGTGCGCCCCGGCCACGTGCTACCAGCAAGGACGTGCGTCACTCCGGATGGCTGGCGAGAAAGTTCTGTCATCGAGGACAGTCCGAGATTTCCGGGGTCGCAGCGCGGGGTGGACGGATCCCAGTGGCCTTCCGCCCCCCTTTGCTCGCGCTCTCCTGGGTATATGGCAAGTCTGGAGCTCGGCCAGACCCTCCCCACAGGCAGCAATCCTGATCTCCCCCCACTCCTGGGCCACCCCCCTAACTCCCGCTGGCCGAGGGCCCGGGAGGTGCCGGGACACGCTTGTCTCCTGATGGCACTTAATTCCTGCAACCATCCTGCAATGCGGCATCGGTTCCGTGGGGCAGACCAGGAAAACGAGGTTCACGGGGGTCAAATAAATCGCCCCCCCCAATACATGAAAAAATAAATGGCCCAACATCTCCTGGAAAATTATCGTGGAAGCTAAGACGAAAAGCCACGGGTAACTGTAAAGGGAGCAGAAGCGCCTTTAACTCACCTTCTCGCAGCTTCGCGGTTCCCAAACTTGGCTGCGCGCTGGAATCACCTTGGGAGCTAAGTAAACACAGGCGTCTGGCTCCTGCACCTCGGCTTTCCAATTTAACCGGCCCGGAGTGCGCCACGAGCCCTGGGATTCACTGGAAAGTTCCCCAGGTGACTCTTGGTTGCGGCCAAATTTGGGAATAGCTGCCTTGCCGCGTGGCCCTCACCTGTGAGCTCTGTGGATGGATGGGATCCGCGTGGCCCGGGCTGGCTGTTTTCCCATTTGTCTGCGCTCCCTTGCTCCCCGCAGGTGAGCTGTGTACTTAATGGGTCAGCGGGGCTCCCTCATAAACCCAGGGATGCTGCTTGTCATCACGGAAAAAACAGAAGCAAATCTTATGCAAACCAGTAAGATACAATCGTGTAAAGAGAGCTAGTGTTTCTTTAAGAGCTAAACTCAAGGCTTTGGAAAGACAAGATAAAAATGAGTTCTTCGGAAAGAGATGCTGAGGGGCCCCTGGGTGGCTCAGTTAGGCAAGCGTCAGCCTTCGGCTCAGGTCAGCCTTCGGCAGGGTCCTGGGATCGAGCCCCGTGTCCGGCTCCCTGCTCAGCAGGGAGTCTGCTTCTCCCTCTCCCTCTGCCCACCCCCCGACCCCACTCATGTTCCCTCTTTCAAATCAATAAAGAAAATATTTTAAAAATATTTTAAAAATAAATAAATAAAATAAAAATAAAAGAGATGCTGAATTTGGTGGAAACGAGAAATTATAAAGTGGGGAAAAAAAATGGAAGAAACGTCTTTGAGTTCTCAAATCACTTAGAAGAAATTTAAAGCAAGAACCAGACTATTAATATGAGCGTGGTTTATAAAAGCAGAACTTTAGGTTGCAAAGTCATTTCGAAGAGAAAAACCCATATCAGAGGATGAATAAATAAATAAATACCCATTTGTGTGTGTGTTTTGAAATATTACTGAAATAAATATTCATGAGATGAAACGTTCATGGCGTGAATGTACCAGTTTTCAGGATCCTCCCTTCGGACTAACTTTCTCAATTAACCATCTCCTGCTTGTGCTGCACAGAGGACCTCTCTGAACTCACACCACCTGCTGATGTGAAAGGTAACCGGATGGTCTTTCTCTTTCAGAAATGTCGCTGAACGAGGTAACAGAGAAGCACTGATGTTTTGAAAACACAGAACATGTTCCGTTTGATTTCAACATTGTGGACAGTCTCCTGGAAGACCCGTTCATGAGGAGAAGCTCTTGACCATTCGGGCCCTCGGGCTCTTTCCCAAGGCTGGAATTCCCACAGGGGCTCTCAGCCTTCACACATGAGCTTGGCAAAGCAGGGGAAGGCTCCAGAACCATTGGAGAGTCGGCCCCACGAAGACTCCAAAAACTCCCTAAACCAGGGAAATATTTCAAGTGTAACCAAAGGCTATGTGTGAAACAGCAAATTTTCTCTCCTGGTTGGACCTGTTTAAAACATTTTTGTCTGCCTCTTTATATATGTGTGTATGTCTGTACACGTGTGCATGTAAAATACACACGCGTGTAAGATTCAGGTGCATGCACACACGTGGCAAGCTCTTCCCGAGAGACCCGTCTGAAACCCACCATCTCAGCCACCGATGGCCCGTTGTTCACAGCGGCAGACTCCGCTCTCTGCTTCCCTGCAGGGTAACTAATTAATAAACTTTCCTTTAATTGAGTTCTGCCTGCCAGGTCCACAGGGATTATTACTTATGTATAAGTAAACAAAAATTTCCATTTTAAACAACACTCTGAATCACCTTATTATATTTTAAGCAGATAAAAATTCAATGAAGTCAAGCGAGCCCCGGGCCGGGGGCCGCCTGTGCACATCGGAGCCTAGACTCCTCTCTTCCCGGGAAGCCGGGGGCCGTGGCAGGCAGGTGACGTCCCCTGGTCTCCCCCCCAACTCCCCCTCGCCGACTTCTCATCTACAGACACATTAGAAAGTAACGAAAAGGGTTTTGGGGAGCCATTAATGGTACTTGTCTTTTCCTTTACCCTGAATTTATTATTTAAAAGCAATTTGCCTTCACGATATATAAACAGCCAGGAGGCGAATGGGATCTTAAATATTCCATAAGTGCCCAGACGTGCTGCGGAGTGACTTGGACAGGGCCCAGCCCACACCTCTGTGAGGCTCAATTTCCACTTCTTACAGTCGAAGTCATTTCATTAACTGTTTATTTTCAAGATTCTTCCCTACTTTCAGTTTCCACATCAAGAGCAGAACCACAAAGAAAAACAAGAAGAAGAAAAACTGAATATAGTTGTTTTCAGCACGGTTTGAAACCTAGAAGGAGAACGAGATTATACTGTCTGCCGAGATCTCCCGCTCAGCGCCACTTGGAAGCAATTTGGCTGAAAATTCGTACCTTTTGCAAGTCACCCTCTGCTGAAAGTACGAACACCCACGGCAGGCTCTGATTATTAATATTGACTTGAAAGAAGAGAACAGCTTAAAAGAGATAAAGCTTAAATAAAATAAAAAAGCAAGCTTCAAAGAATAAAACATTTCTTGGACTCCCCCATTCATGATGGTAAGACACGATCCAGAAAAAACAGTGCGTGCAGAATTGAAAGCCAGCCCCCAGACTGTTGCGGGGGGTGGGGGGGTTTCTGTGTCAAGTTTTAAAAGTCTGGATCTTCTCATTCCTGTCCTAACCCCTCGTTTCCTTCTTTGAGAAAGTTTTTCTAAACGGAAATGCAGTACTCGTGTGTGAGCCCATCACTGGGAATCAACTTCCTCTGGAAGTTTCCCATTCAAACTCTCTTGGTCACCCCGCAGTCAGACCTCCATGACCTTGGCTGGTTTAAGAGCAGTCCGGGCTGCTGCTGGCTGGCCACCCGGGGTGCCCAGTGCCCCACCAGTGAGGCCAATATCTCTAGACTCCTGGGCAGCCCCCAAGCCCGGGGCATATGGTGAGATCTCAGGCCTGGAGGTGGGAGGAGGGGTAGGGGCAAGTCTCTAGGCTCCGTCGAGAAAAATAAGCGAACAACTGGTACACAAAACCATGTGGGTAAGTCTCCGATGCTTCAAGCCAGATGCAAGAAGCCAGACACAAAAGGTCACACAGGGAATACGGGATTCCATCTAGATGAGGTTCTGGATAAAGGCAAAACTAAAAGGACAAAAATCAGATCAGGGGTGGTCAGGGGCTCGAGGTGGGGGAGGGGAGCTTTCGGTGCGGACAGCTTTGTTCTCTTTCTGGACGGCGGTGGGGGATACCCAGCTATACAGATTTGCTAAAATTCATCTAACAACACACCAGCAGGGTAGGTTTTTCTGAATGTGAACTGGATTTCATGAAAACTGAATGAAAGTAACAGTTAATGGCAGACGACGGGGCCAGCGGAGGCATTGAGACTGGAGAAGGGCAGAGCTTCCAATGGGGGCCAGAGAAGGCCCGAGAGCTGTTCCCAGGATACTGGCTTCCAGGTGTTCCAGCAACAGGCAGAGAACTGGGAAGCCCAGCTCCTGATCCTGGTTGGATGCCCAGCTCAGGGCCCCACCAAGAATTAGGTTTGTTGATTGCCTCTGTGTTAGCCAATTAACTTAACAATTTCCAGGTCCCTGGGTTAGTCTCCAAGCTTGGGGCTAATGTCTGTTTTCCGGGCACCCAGTGCCCCGAGGCAATCATTTTCAGGGAATACTGGAAGACATCGAGAGCATAGGGAAGCTGTCACCCAGCAGTCCAGGCCTGTGGCTCACAGGGGAGAAAGCCCAGGTCAACGGCCTATGCGGCCCATGCTTCAGAATCCCAACTGAGACGCTCCTTAGAGCATCGAGCCTACACGACTTGGCAGGCAAAGGGTCGGGCGCCGCACCGAGGTCAGTGCTGGCTTTGTAGCCCGAAGGGGCCTGTGTACCCAGCGCACTGGGGTCCCGGGGTTGCCGCTCATCATGGAGCAGGCCTGTGCCCCGGTCTTACAGAGGAATGCCGCCGAGGCACAGAGGAAGCCAGAACCTGGTTAGTTATCCCAAAGGCTGATTTATAGGCAATTTAGAAAAAAAATGCTTTTGTTTCTCCCGGGTCCATAGAGTGGACTCAAGCTACTGACAAGTAACCCATCACCAGGGTGTCTGGGGTGTAAATATTGGACCTTCCTGAAGAGTACCTGTAAAGTGTGTGCAAAAAAGATACAAGTCACCCGAAGTTTTTTCCATTTAAAGTTTGTCCTCGCTCACCATCCTCTGGTAATTGCATTTGTCAATTACCCTCGCCAAAGCAAACCCTTTCCTCCAGGACAGTTCAAAGGAAACCGCAGCCCAGGCTCTCTCATCGTCTGGAACTCCCAAGCAGCAGACTCTGTACCCTGCTAAAAAAGGGTCAGGGGCGCTTGGCTGGCTTGGTCGATGGACTGAGGGGGAGGGGAGCTCGATCTCGGGGTCGTGAGTTCAAGCCCCACGTCGGGCATGGGAGGGGCCAAGGCTGCCCCAGATGATGGGCTGGGCCTGGCCGCGGGTGCACTTACTTCCCCCTTTCCCGCTCTTCTCCATGCGGTACTGGTAGATGTGCAGGGTGAAGAGCATGTGGGAGTTGCGGTGGTCGTCCTCGTCACAGTCCTGCTGGCTGCCCCGGCGCGAGGCGATGGCGGCGTCCAGGAAGAAGGCGGCCTTCTCGGCCGTGGGCGCCCGCAGCTCGCTCTGGTTCTGCAGCTGGAACACACAAGCCGAGAGCTGAGGTCTCTGGCCCTCTGTTGTGCAGGATCTCGGAGGCCAGAGATCCTTCTAGAACAAGGGCCTGGACTCACGCGCAGCTGTCTGCTTCACAAACCCTTTGCTGAAAGGTAATACTGAGCATATGCAGTGGATAAAAGCTAGTTTCAGCCATTCCGCGGTTTCACGGCAAGTCTTAGCAGGTGTGAAGAGTGTAAGATTGTATCCGAGTGGCCAGGGAGCAGGGGGCCCAGCCTGACCTCTGCAGAGCCCAGCAAACCCACACCCTGGGCTATCCACCTACCTAAGAAAACCCGGAGGATGCAACCGCATCCTGCTCTCAAAGACTACAATGCTCGCAGACAGGCAGGTGGCATGATGGGACCTCAGGCCAGACGGCACCGGCTCCCCCAAGAAGGAAAAGCCAACCCTGGTTAGCTTGAACTTCACTCCCCATTACTCCAGTGACTTAAAGCCACTTTTAGACTTACATGTACGAGCATAGTTTTAAACAAGATGCAAAACCACCCAACATACTTGAATGTCTCATCTTGATTGTTTAAGGAATATCTATTTTTATCTTTAGTTTCTAAATTCACGATCATGACATTTAATCAATTAAGAAAGCATTGTGGGCCGTGTGTCTAAATCCTATCAGATCCCTTAGAAATTAGAGGAAACCTTCATTAGAACAATATTATCAGAATTGGAGGGGTGCCTGGGTGGCTCAGTGGATTAAGCTGCTGCCTTCAGCTCAGGTCATGATCTCAGGGTCCTGGGATCGAGTCCCGCATCGGGCTCTCTGCTCACAGGCAGCCTGCTTCCTCCTCTCTCTCTGCCTGCCTCTCCGCCCACTTGAGATCTCTGTCAAATAAATAAATAAAATCTTAAAAAAAAAATTGGAGCAACACTCCTTCTTGTGGGGAGACAAGGAAACCTCGGCTGTATTCAAACAAAGAGTCAGCCGTGTCGGTCTCAGGGCCGGAACACATTCTTAGAATTTTCTATTTCTGACTCTGACTGCGCTATCATTCTGAACGCTGAGAGCTGGTCTGGGAACCCGGCACCTCCAAAATCCTCAGACTTCAAAGAGAGACTCTGTTGTGTTCACTGTCCTGTACTTACTATGGCAGAAAGACAAGCTAAAGACTTTTTTTGTGATTTTTCAGTAAGAAGAGTTAAAATAAAGAGGAGTTGATGGGTTCTTCTTAGCCTTCAGAGAACCAGTGGTCGACGTGGGACTTCCCAGGCCGAGTTTTTATAAAAGTGAATGGAGTTGTGAGTGATGAATCACTGAATTCTACTCCAGAAACCAATATTGCACTCTGTGTTAACTAACAACATTTTAATTAAAAAAAAGTGAATGGAGGCTATAGCGTATCGGAACATCTAGGTAATTCTTGGAAAGGGAACAGAAGGCAGGTGCCACCGGACTGAGCTTCTCAAGTGCGGTCCCTGGACCAGCAGTATCACAGTCACATGGGGACTTGTGAGACGTGTTTTTGGGGATCTATCCCAGTCCTACAGAGCCAGAACCTGCAGGGTCACGAGATCCCCAGTGACCCATACGCACGCTGACGTCTGAGGGGCTTTTTTTAGGCACCTACATGTAATTTACAAGGAGTGGCAAGAGGGGATGCTGGAAAGGTAGGCGGGGCAGGTCACGTGGGGCCGTGCAAGTCACCACGAGTTTTGCAGCTGGAGGTCGGGGGAGATTCCTAACCGAAACGGAAGGATCTGAGGTGCTCGGAGCACGGGTAGAACAAAACCAAGTGCGAGTATCCTCACCTACGCCAACGGATCCCACCTGTGAGGAGGCAGGGGCTCATCAAAATGAACTTAATCTTAAAACAAAAATCTAGGAAATAAAGCCTGCTGGAGACGGAAAGAGCCGATTCTTCGGGATGGCCAGCAGGGAACTCAGAGACCTTCCTCCCCCTGCAGTCAGCCAGCGAGGGACAGACCCACACGGCCGTCCTGTGTCACACCCTGCACAGGCGGACGGGAGCTTCTCCGGCCTTCCACAGACCGAGCAATGATATCGTGGTGCTAATTAGAAAGTGGTTCTTAGTTTTTCCTATAGTGCTACTAAGCCGGCGGCAAAACCAGGGCCAGAAACGCAGTTTATAGAGCCGTAAGCAGCCCCCGTAGTGGCTGGAGCCCTTCGTGCAGAGCAGTAAATATTTTGGCTTGCTGTTTAAGCAAAAGAAACACTGGACTTCCCTTTTTGTCGAAAGGGGCGTAAGTAAAGTGAATTCCACCCCCGCCCCCCACGATGGCTACAAGGACCGTGGCTCCTGTTCACTGTCCATCAGGTTCAAGGTACAAATATTTAGGTTGGGTGAGCGGATGGCTCAGCAGCTGCGGCCACACGGCTCCCGGCCACCTTAAAGTAAACGCTCAGGCGCCAGCCCCGTCTGAGGAGGCAGCCGCGGGGGGGTGGTCACGGGCGCGCACCCCAGCCGGGAGCTGCTCACCTGCGTGCCGCAGATGGGGTCCTCGCACAGGTACACGCCCGGGGACTGGCCGTCCTGCAGGCTGCCCGTGGCCACCTCGGCCAGCAGGTCCCGCAGGTTCTCTTCCTTGCCCCACACCTCCACGGCTGAGATCCGCACCGAGAACCGGGCCCCCGTCTTCTCCTTGCGCTCATTGATGAGCTTGAAGAGCCAAGAGATGGCACAGGGGATGATGCCGAGGTCCTGCATGGAATCATCCTTTCCGATCATGGTGTAGGATTTCCCTGCGGGGAGCGTGGCAGGAGGGAACACAGGGTGAGCACGGGGAGGGGAGGGGGCAGTCTATGAAAGGAAAAGAGGGAAATACTAGGGGTTGAGGATCGCAACCACCCAGGGCTTCTCCTAGTACTAGGGACAAAGAACCGGAGCGCCCAGACCGGAGGACCGGATCTAAGCCTGGACGCGGCTCGAGGACAATCCCAGACACCAAGCGCCATCCAGCTGCCGCCCCGTTTTACACGCGGAGGGAAGGCCGAGATGTTCACCGCCGTAAAGGTTCTTTTTATCACCACCCAGATGAAACCCACAGCCTCGCAGTTTATATCCTTCCTCAAGTTAAATGCGGTGTATATTTTTATCGCAGGAGCAAATTCTATTAAAATCTGCATTGCTGCTTTGATCCGTGATCAAGAAGACCGAAGGAAGGCAGCTGAAATGAGCTTTTGGTCTCGGCCTGCAACAGGCCCCCCTGACTGCAAGGCTTTTGTGGGAACGTCTGCCAAGGGGCACTTCCGGAGTTCCCCAAATTCCTAACTTCCCCAGACGGCCCCAGGCCAGGATTAAGAAGGCACCTGAAGGGGGTCCAACCATCCAGACCCTGTCTTTTCTCACTTGGCTCAGCCTGGAGGCTGGGGACTAAGGCTGGCTGTCCGATGCCGTCCCCAGACGGGTCCTGACACGGTTCTGGGCTTGGCCTGGGGGCTGCTCCTGTGCCTTGTCCTGGGCTCCGTCCACCACTGTGAACCCCAGAGCCGAGGCTCGGCATGCATCCCCTCTCCTGGTGGCTTTCTGGGCGTGCCCCTGACCTGGACCAAGTGGGAGGGACCCTGCCACCCCCTTCTAGAAGCCTGGGTCTCCACTTAGGATGAACGCTACATTTCAAAAGCAGAAACGGTGAGTGGGGATTGTACAGTTGGGCACCTAAAGGCGACAACCTCCCCTTTCATCTGCAGACTCTGGGGCGGGAACAGAAGACCAGACCACGCGTCCGGGGATACACACGGCAGGAACAAGGAAATCGCTCACTGACCCAGCTTGGCGTGGCCGAAACAGAACACGCAGCCGTCCGCCCCGTTGACCACAGACTGGATCACCTCTGCCACGGTTCCAGCACACACTTCAGCCTGGCAGAAATGAAAAGAGACACGTGTGGTAAGTGGACCATTAGCGATGGGAACCGGAGCCCCCTTCCCTGGGACTCAGGTCTCGGGGGTCACGGTCTTATAGGTGGGTCAGGCCGTAATGCCGTTCGGAAGTGCTCAAAACCCTCTGGGACCTCAGCCTCTTATAAACCCAAGCCTTACACACGTGACCTATGAACCATTCTTCTGCTAATTCATGGGGCATTTCAGCTGCTGCCTGTGCAGGGCAGGTGGGAACAGGCTGCCCCGGGACACAGGGTGCTTTCGCGGACCTCAGGCCTTTGTCTGATCTGCCCTTCGTGGCTCCTGGACAAGGCTTTTAAACTTCCCACTGGCCGTCTGTTACCTGGATCCTTCATGCACACACACACACACACGCACAGAGCATATGAAATGGACCAAGCTTATTAGTGGGAAAAAGATGATGGACCATTTCAGGAACATGACCTTGAAACGTGGTGTTTCTAGTAGAAGCTGGAGGCCTGTGATCTACGTCGACTTTGTCTCCAACCTCCTTCCTCTTTCTTGTTCCACGTCCCCTTCTTTTTAAAACCAGCCTTTTCTTTCTCTCTGTGCGGATTCCACATACGTTATCAAAGGCCACCTGTCAGGCTGTCACCATGAGGGTTCTTCGGCCGGCCGTGTGGCTCAGCCCCCACGTGACTATCTAAATCCTGAGAGGGGGGCTGGACTCCTGATGACTTTTTGTATTTCCCCACTAAAACCCAGTAATTCAGAGCTCTGCAAACCAGGGGAATTCTGCGAATTCCGCGGCTGCACCTGGAGATCCTAGAACTTTCTCTGGGCAGCAGGAGGACAAAATCACGGATGGTGTGCTGTCCCCACCACCGTCCGAGCTCCAGGAATCCCTTCGAGGTGTCAGAGCCACGTGCCACACCCCCACAGCCCAGGGGGTCGGAATCCAAGAGCCACGGCCTTGCCAGGAACGGGGCTGCAGGGCTGCGACGGGCCCGAGTATTTGGAAATCGATTCTCTCTCCCAAACCCAAATAGAAAACCCACACTCCCACCCATTCTCGAGCGTGCTGGTGGTCTCCTCCGCAGCTCCGCTGCGGGCTCCTCTGGGGCCGAGGGGGTGGCAGGACGAGGCTGCTGTGGGGACCGCGGGATCTGCCACACCCCCGGGACCCCTGCAGCGATAGGCCGGCTGGAAGCCCCGAGACGGACGCTGGAGAATCTTGACGGAATTTGTCACAGGTGACTCTGCAGCGACGGCTGGATGAACCCCGCCTTCTCGGGCCTTGAGAAGCAGGCGGCCTTCCCGAGCACAGACTCCGGGGCAGGGCCGGCTCCGCAGAAGGCCTCTGCGCACCCACAGGGGTAAGTCCCCCCACCTGGCTTCCTGCTTCCGAATGTTTGTGCCCCGCCCCTTTCCCAATTCCTATGATGAAATGTGGTGGCATTTGGAGGTGAAGCCTTTGGGGAGGTGACGAGGTCACAGGGCTCACCCTCCTGAACAGGATGAGTGCCCTGAGGCGAGCAGGGCCCCATGGGCTCCTTGAGGCCATGTGAGGACACAGCAGGAGGACAGCTGTGAATGAGGAAGGGGCTCTTGCTGGAGCCCGGTTCTGCCAGTACTTTGACCTGGGACTTCCCGGCCTCCAGAATTGTGAGAAATAAATTTCCCTTGTTGATAAGGCCCCGAATCTGTGCTGTGTGTTATGACCGTCCTAACAGACTATGACAGCTCCCCAAAGCCAGAGCCTCAGTGGTCTGCCCCGGCGTGGGCAGCAGGTGACCCCAGGGGGCTCACAGGGAGCAAGGGCCGTTCTGGTCATTGCTGAGAGCTGATGTCCTGACAGACTGAAGAAAGCCAACCTCCTAGCGGCCTGGGCCTCCCTGGAGGCTGCTGTCCCATAAGCCACAGGAAGGACCTGAGGGCAGAAGCCTGCTGCTCTGTCCAGCTCCTTCCTGCCCCTCGTCAGGGGCTCAGATGGAGCTCGCCGCCGGGGCCCGGAGTCTGACTGTGACCCGCAGCATGACCCTCCCTACGTCAGCGATGACCTGACAGCACGAGCTCACGAGCTCGGAGCCCTCGCTGTGCTCTGGCTCTCTTCCACCAGGCGCCTCACGTGTCTCAACTCGTGAATCCCAACAGCCCAGGTGAGGACACGGAGGCCCAGAGAGGTCGAGTGACCCTCCCTAGGCCACACCGCCTGAAACCCGCTGGGGAGGATGGCAGGCACGTCGAGCACGACAGAGAATTGAAGGGGATATAGCAACGCTTCCCTCTTTTATGCCGCAGACTTCGAGGAGAGTCAAGCTGGTGAACGTGTATGAAACTTCCCGGAAAATGCACCGTTCGTAGAGATATGCCATGTATTCTAATAGTGGCCATTTTAGCAAAACTAAAGCATTCCGAAGCCAGCGTGACTGTAAGCGTTGAGCCTCTGAGCTCTGCCAACCCCGTGTGAAATGTCAGCAAACACGAGTGATAAAAAAGGCTCCTTTTTTCTGGAATAAACCTAAAACTCATTAATAGTCCACCCTGAATTTAGGGTTTGCCTTGGGACACTTTCAGCTTAGGGAGAATTGCTTTAGAGAAGTTTTTAAACCATGATTGTGAAATGATTTGTGGGCCACGTATTAGACACAACGTCAGGGTCGTGGTGGTGGGGTGGTGGAACACATTTTATGAAACGTAATAAAGTGAGGGACCATCGGACTGGCTTGCAAAGTGTTTTGTCTTCTCTTGGTGAAACTCTTTGGGGAAGCCACCAGTTCAGCTCATGAATGAACAGAGCCGATGCCATGTGCTGCGTGTCTGCGGGATAACATCGGGGCCTGAGCGAGCGTCCCCGAGGCCCACGCTCAGATGCAGCACGGAGGAAATTCACAGGAGCTACTACCCGGGTCTTCCAGTTCTGCTATAGGCATCAGTGATCCCGATGCGCCCCGCTTTATATAAATCTTGGAAAGTGCTGGAAATTTGTCCAGAAGATGCAGCTGTTGGAGCCCAATGTGCAGGCAAAGTAGGTCACCGTATACCTCTAACTTGGGTTATGGGTCTACTAGAAGCTTCCGTCGTGCCGGCTCCTTGCAGCTGAATCGCACCAGATGGTGCAACTGAATCTTCCAGTAGACATCTGCTCTTCCTGGGATGGGCTCCAGGAGCTCTGGTTCAGGAATCTTGGCACCCTGGCCCCCAAGAAGCCTCCAAGTTATCGTCACCGCGGTGTGGCCGTCATTCTCCACCTGGTGTGTGTGTGTCTGCCCCTTGCAATGTCAACGTGCAGCCCTTCGATTCAGAGGTGGGGTCTCCTCCTACCCCTCAGCCCTGAGCCAACAGAATGCAGCAGAAGCGACGGGCTCACAATACGGAGCCTACGTCTCGAGAGGCTTGTATACTTGGATCGTGCCATCGGTGTGACAGCAAAAGCCCCAGACAGCCCAAAGCCAGCCCGTCCCCGAACAGGTGAGGGCGTCCAGCCCAAGACTGCAATCATACGTGGGCTGAGCTGGAAACAGAAGAATGCTCGGCCGGCCTGCAGATTCATGGGGAGTAACAAGTGCTTACTGTTCTAAGCCACTGAATTTCAGAATTTTAGCGAGGTTTGTAATGCATCACTGGCTAACCCAGGAGCTCTACCCAGCCTCTCTCCTTCCCTTCCACGACACTCCCCTGATCTGAGTCACAGACATGTCAGCCTTAGCTTCTCGGCCTCTCACTTGCCCTAGAACCCAGCCTAACTCCAGCCCAGCTCCTGGACAACCGCCCCACCCCCCCGCCACCCGTCCCTAGAAGCCCAGGTAGGACCGGTGTCCTCATGGACCACAGACGCCACAGCCTCGATGCAGGCGTTCCTAAAACCCCCACTTCCGCCTTCTGTCTCCTGCTCCTGTAAGCCATCGGCAGACTGGCTCCCTCTTCCTTCTCTCCTAGGATATGTTTTATTAAGATCCCAGCCCAGTGATCCTGCCCAAAGTGGGACACCAATAATTCAAAAGGGCCGAGCTACTCGGGGGAGCCCTGAGTGGTTTCCAGAAGTTGTCGGGATGGAAGAGCGCCCTGGGAGACACCCTCCCGGCTCACAGGCTCTCACGACAGTCAAAGCTTCTGGAAACCCATCAGCGTGGCCTGAGCCCGAGGGGACGGGAAGGGGGACACCCACCTGAGACGCATCTTGTGGAAAAACAGCATCAAAGGCGAACATCTTAGGAGGAACCTGGTTGCTTCTCTTTTGGAAGACGTTCTGACCTCCACACGTCAGGGGGTCATACAGGGTGATCTGCTTCTTCCGTGGGTCCACCTTTAAGAAGGAGCTGGATTCCGAGGAGTCGCGAGCCAGGGTGGGGCAGATGCGGAGCATGACTTTCACCTGCCGAGAAACAAGGGCAGGAAAGGACCTGGAGTGAGACGACCGGATGCTTCTGGAAGGGTCAGCGTGCGCCACGGCAGGGAACCTTCTGGTAAATGATGATGAGGGTCAAGGGAAAACTAACTTATTTTTAGCTGCCAGGTGGAGCCTTTTGATACGTCCGTTGCTTTATTACAGAAACGGCACATCAGGTTGTCTCGTTATTAATATAGAGTGAAAACCAAACGCTGGTGGCCCACGTGCAGAGATGCAAAGCGTTTGGGACGGCTGAGGTCTCGGGGCGGCTGGAGTTCCCCTTGAAGAGAACTCGCAGATCAATAATCCACGGACATCAAAGTTAGCCCCGTAATTTACTCCTGGCCTCTGCCCGACCGGACTCTGCGAGACAAAAACCCACAGCGATTAGCGTCATCGTTAAAGGCCGGTGAAACGGCCTCTTGTTAACAGCCACGGCCTCTTGTTAACAGCCAGCATCTGAAATGTGTCCAAGGAGCAACGGTGATAAAAGATTTGTTTGAAGCGTGTTATTTGGGACCCCATGAAGTGAGTGCGCAGAAGTTGTCATCTCAGGGAAGGAGAGCGCGTCTCGGCAGGAAACGGGCGGCGCCCTTAAGCCGCCTCCCGAGTCATCGAAGACAGACCAGACGCGACCACCACCACCCGCTGTGGCCCTGTAGCCACGTGGAGGACGCACAGACCTACACGGCCTGCCCACGAGCCCCACGGTGTGCGGAAGTCAGGCTGAAGGCACGCGCGCGCGCACGCACACACACACACACACACACGGCTCTGCAGGCACAAGCCTGGGGGACCTGGGCAGCGTGTCCTCCCTTCCCGGCCTTTGTCACCATGTCGCTAGGTCAGTCCAATGGGTTGAGCACCTGCTGTGTGCCAGGCCCTGGGCTAGGTAGGCACTGGGGACGTGAAAGGTAGTGACACCTAGAGCGGCACACAGACAGACAGACAGACAGACGAGACAGGTGGTTTTCATACTACCACGTGGCGAACCCCGTAGCAATGTGTAGGGTTCTTTCTAAGCTCCTCTCTCTCCATCTCGCCTTCCTCATCGGATCACCTGTCAGGTCTGACGCATGTCAGTCGTGCGGTTTTGGGGAGAAGGGTTGTGATTTTTTTTAAATGAAATATTCCGGAGGTGTAGAAACGTCGGGATAACCTGCCCTGTGCGACATGGATGAAGGCTTCCTTCTGCTTGTCTTTCTTCCTGTCTTTTTCTCCCGGATCTAGGGACCCCGTGTCACGGTGGAAGGAGCCCATGGCTGGGATGCGGTCGCCCTCTCGGGATTCCAATGCCGGTTCTCCCACCGGGAGGTCTGTGAGGACTCCTGCATCTCCGGGGGGTCTTCCGTGTGCTGGGCTGTGCTCTCGGCTACAGAGCGTTATGTCGTCCTAAGAATCCAGCGCCTCGGCACACTGTCCGGATCTTACAGATGAGGGAACGGGTGTTCTGAACTTGCCGCCCATCCCTGAAAGCATGGGTGGCCGCGCTGCGCTCTGCTCCCATCTCTGTCTGACGCCAAAGCCAGTAACTTTTTCTATCACGGCCACCGCTGCTTCCCCTACGTGGTCCAGCCCCTCAGAGCCTCAGTGTTCCCACCTGCGTAATAGGGACAATGAGGCTTCTCTCGTGGGACTGTGGGGAGAATGAAACCTCCCAGGCTCTGATAGTGAAACAGTCACTGCGTATACGACCAGAAAGCTCCCCGTCTACCCTCCCATTCGGGCAATTCTCTTGTTCACCGTGAATGTCCCTGATCTTACTTCAGCTCCACTCATTCCTACCGCCCCGCCGCAGTGACGCCCGTGTGCTGAGGGCACGTACCCGGATCGCGACTTTCGGGGGTGTCTGGGAGCCTCCGGGCATTCTGTAAGCAAGTCCCCTCGCCCGGCCTCTGAGCGGTACGAGTCAAGGATGAGGCCACGCCAGGCAGAACTGATGGAAGTCACACGACCCACTGCTTTTCTGTGTCACAATTTCGCATGCGATTTCTGGGTAACTAAGCGGTGCTGAATGTAAGATACGAGCTAAGCCAGACCCGGGTCCACAAGGAGAAGCGGGAGAGAAGGGGCTGAATTAGGGAGTGTCTTTTGTCCTGGAGGAATGTTCCTGCGCCCTAAAGAGGTTCCAAGCCTGCACTTGCATTTCTGGGGACAGGCTGAAGATCACGGTCGCTCGCCGTTTCCACACGCCTGAACTCAGGGTGGGGGCAGGGGAATGTGACCCTCATTCTTTCCTTCACAATTCATTTCAATAAATGGATATTTATTTTCCCTGGAAAGGAAGGAAATGCAGTTTTTTCTGCTTGTGACTTCCTTGGTGTCATTATGCCTTCCGTCCAGCACCCTGCTTCCTGCTTAATCCCCTGTAAGTAACGTGCTTCGCAGATACCACTTGGGAGCAAGACTATCCCCCGGACTTCTTGCCACGAGTTCTCCCTCCAGGGGCCGACACCGTCAGGTTCCCGGCAGCACCGACTGCAGCCCCTCCTCGCCTGGCAGCTCTGGGGACTGGAGGGGGTCCCTGCACTTGGGAACGTGCCCTCCCTTCTCCCAGCTCTCAGGGCACAGGGGATGGTCTCTGATTCCAGTCCCAAAGGGCAAACCGGCAGGATGAGATCCAGAAAGCCAGGGTGCGGGGGAAGGAGGGCTCGACACCCCCGTTTGAATGACAGGAGACTGGCGCTTCCTGGCCCAAGCCCTTAGGGGTCAAGACCCCACTCGGCCTCATTTATGTGATTGCTCAGTGGATGATGCAGTCCGCTAGCGCTTGGGGTGGCCATGGCCTCTGTGTCTTGCTCATGAATCACGGCAGCCCCTCCCCCTGGGAGGCATGAGGGACTGAGGGTGGCTCTTCGAGAGACTGGTCCGGAGAGGCGGAGCCTGGCGCCTGAGCTGGGCCGACGCTCCATCAGAGCAGGAGACATGGCCATGCCGCTGGTCACTGGGTTCAAGGACATGGCACACACCTGGGGGTCTCCTCACTGCCCACCCCTCGACCCACAAGCTGTCCAGTGAGAGGCTTTCTTCAGACACGAGGGCAAAGGAAGGTTTTGGGCAAATGTGACCCTTGGGGGAGATCTCTCACCACTCAGAGAAGACCACAGAAGGTGGTGAGGGATTGGCTTAAACTCCTTTGTGAACGCCTACAATGAAGACCTTCAAGAGACACATAAGGAAACAGTGACTTGTCCCAAGCCACATCCTGGCCACCGCAAACGCTCGAGGCGTGAGGGTCAGTGAGAATATGTTGTTTGGCCACCAATAAGGTTAGAGGCTGCAGAATACATTACGCACTAATCAGCTTTTACTTCGTTTGCATTTTTATATTTTGAATCTCTTTATGCTGATGTCCATGGTCACAAACATTCAAGAATCAGGTCAGTAGAAATGAGTCAGGGTCAAGTCAGAGCAACCTAACAAGAAGCACCATTTGGCACCATTTTTGTCTTCATCCCAGAGGATCAGAGTGATCTTTAAGCCTTCCGTATCCAGTTTTCAGTTCCTAACATTTGCCTGGGAAGGATTCAAGGCCAATCAGAGGCCAAAGTCACTGGTTCACCAAAGTCCACCAACAGGAAGAAGAGCAAGAAAAATGAACCAGTGAGATCATCAAGGGGAGTCTAGAACAAAGGACTTGACTGTTGAGACCGAACAGCCAAACCGTAGAGCCCGTTAGCATCCCATGAGTTAGGACCCCGCATCCCTCCTGCTGCGTGGGGCTGGCGCCAGTGGCGGGGAGGCTGGGGTTCCTCGGGACGAATGTTAGCCATGGCAATAAGATCTTCTCTGCCTCTGACAAGAGGAAAGCCAGAGTTCGGGAGAAAGACAGAGTTGGCGTCCGGGCCCGGCCTCGTGGGAGTATGTGGGAGCAGTGCTGTGCTGGTCTCCGAGCGCACCAGGACGCCTTCCCTGGTTTCTGCATATTTTCAGATGGGGTTCAGCTCTTGAGGCAAAGGAAGGACAACAGAAGGGTCCGGTACCTATCGTGAACCCATCTCCTTTCTTACAAGTTCCAGATGTGACAGGCACACAGTGAACTAGGAACCAGGAGACTACGTTCTTTTTTTTTTTTAACGATTTTATTTATTTATCTGACAGAGAGACACAGCGAGAGAGGGAACAGAAGCAGGGGGAGTGGGAGAGGGAGAAGCAGGCTTCCTGTGGAGCAGGGAGCCAGATGCAGGGCTTGATCCCAGGACCCTAAGATCATGACCTGAGCCAAAGGCAGGTGTTTAATGGCTGATCCAGGCGCCCCAGGAGACTGGGTTCTAGTCCAGATGTCCCCACCACGGAGTGGCTGTGTGACCTCCGGTGTGGGCCTTGGTATCCTTATCCCTAAAATGGGCCTGTCGTGCTACCCCCTCTCCTTGAAGGACAGCTGGGAAGCCTACAAATACAAAATATTATTCTCAAAAGAAAGAAAGGATGCATATTCCTCACATCAACTAGTAGAAAATAAACTTTTCTATGTCAGATTAATCACGTCAGAAGTTTTTCTCCTAGGCTTAATTTTTAAAGATTTGTGTTGTTTTATTTGAGAGAGAGTGACGGAGAGAGCAGAGGGGAAAGGCAGAGGGAGAGAGAGAGAAAGTCTTAAGCAGACTCTGCACTGAGCACGGAGCCCGATGTGGGGCTCAATCTCACCACCCTGAGATCATGACCTGAGCTGAAACTAAGAGTAGGACATTCAACCAACTGACTGTGCCACGCAGACATCCTAAGCTTCATTTTAAATAATTAAGGCAAGAAAGTCTTTCATGAGCACGCACATACATGGTGACACGAGAGATGAGATAAATTATTTTCCTCCCCACCCCGCCCAACAAATTAAAGACTATGTGGTCTGCTTACAACTTTTGCAAAGATAAGAAATCCCTGTTCAACTTTTAATCTGAATACCTAAAATCTAGATGTGGTGTTTCCCTTATTTTATTCCTTTCTTTTCGGTCTCGACAAATGAGCTGGGTATGCTCATGTTGTCTCTCACAGCACATCATCCCTTCTGGAAGGTTCTCTAGGCATTCTGAGGGAGAGGACTGGAGGGACGGGAGCCGGAAACGGTGTGTCCTCACTCTGCATTCTTCTCAGCCAGCTTGATTTTCCGATCGACACGAAATTCAGCAACCCTCCGCGACCCTCCATACTTAGGACATTCTGACAAAACTAGGGTAAAAGACTCCGGTGAAGGTCTATTTTCTAAAACACACCACGAAGGATTTAGGGTGCAATCTTCCAGCTTTTATTCATTCATTCGTTCATTTATTAGATTTTATTTATTTATTTGAGAGACAGAGGGACAGCATGAGAGGGGAGAAGATCAGAGGGAGACACGGACTCACCATGTTGCTGGGAGCCCGATGCGGGACTCGATCCCGGGACCCCAGGATTATGACCCGAGCCGAAGGCAGTCGCCCAACCAACTGAGCCACCCAGGTGCCCCTCTTCCGGCTTTTATTTAAGGAGCCCTTTCCCCTCTATAAGCTGATTCTCTCACTAACCCACCGCTCACACACCGACCTCCATTCGTCTGACTTTCCTTCCCCCTTTTGGTTCCCTCCGTGTGCCCGCGTGGCCTGACGGACGAGAGCGAGGCAAAGAGGTTCCATAAAGGGCCAACCTACAGCGGGGCTTTACAAACGGAGACAGTTTAAATACTTCTCGGGTAAAATGTTTAGAAAGAATCCGAAGTTGTTCTTTCTGAAAGCAGATCTTGATTTCACGTGACTGAAAGGCTCCAGGAGTTTCCTGGGAGGCCGCAGGGGTCGTGTGTCAAATAGCAGTTGGTGTTGGAAGTCTCGAATGGTCCTCATCCCGGGGGCTGTGTTCCCTGAGTTTACAGGGGGAGCCTTTACACAGAGCTGGCAGAGCTGGGGTCCATCGAGGCATACTTAGCTCGCGTCTAACCCCAGCTCAGGCGTCACTTACAGGACAAAGCCAAATAGGACGGAATTTCTTTGATTGAAACACAACAGTCAGCCTCCATGCTCTGGTCAAGGTTCAGGGGGCTACTCTGCTGAAGGAGGTCCAGAGCAATAGGGTCTAGCTCCAAGTTTGGGGGGGGGGGAAGGAAGGCAGACGCCAGGAGGCTGAGTGCTGCCCTCCCGCGCCACCACCGGACCTATTCCAGGGCCAGGTCCCCTCTGTGTCAACAAAATCAATCACGCCATCCCGCACTTGGCACCTGCCGTCAGCACCGCGGCTGCAACTTCTTCACAAATGCTGCAAGTTTTGTATTTATAGAGGATTTTCTCCCTTCTAGGTTCCACTGGAGTCCCTACAGCAGCTTTACTGCGGAAAGGTTAATGTGATTGTCCCAAGCATCATCAATCCTTTATGACCGAGGTGGGTTAGGTAACCGCGTGCTGGGACTGCCGTGACTCGCCCAAAGCCAGCGGCCCGCGGAGCCTCCTGGGTCGGGTGGAGCCAGAGAAGGAGCCGGTCCTCCCACCAGACCCAGCCGGGCTCTAACCCGATCAGCGGGGCTGGGCCGGGGCTGAACCAGTTTGGGGGAAAGATGCCTGCACTGGGGCAGCTGGCTTCGCAGAGGGCCCAGTGGGTGAGCCCATGTGGTGCTAGACAGCAGCGATGCCACCGATGCCACGGGGGGCGGGGCTGCGGCGGATTTACGTTATTAAAAGCCAGGCTGGGAAAGGTGACAAGTGGTGGCACAAGGAAGCTAAGTGTGAGACCAGAAAATGGAGCCCAGTAATGAGACGCGCTCACTAAGGAAGTGCTTAGGGGATGGAGGAGGAGGAGGAGGGGAAGTCCCCAAGCTCCTGGGGGCGCAGCTGTCGGCAGGGCACGCAGCCTGGAGGGGAGTCTGCAGCCCGGGAAGGATCCCTCCCCAGAGAGGCGAGAGGCGCTGCTCCCGGCCAGGCAGCCTCTGGGAGCGAGGTCCCGCACGCCAATTAGCAGGCTGCGGGGAGAGCTGGCCAGGCTCGGAGGACGGAGACGAGCATATTTGAGGGGCTGGGCTGGAAACGGGGGCTGAGCAGCGTGTGCAGCAGCGGCCCCGTCTCGCAAGGCAGCAGATCTGGGAATGGATTTCAGATGGAGGAGCGGGTTTAAAAACCCGTCCAAAGACACCGTCGTTCACAGAGTGACGTGGGATGTGGGGTTCTGAGGGGTCCTCGAAGACGAGCAGCTCCAAGGTTACGGTCACACACTGTCGGCACGTCCTCCCTGGGGCCTGGAGGCTGGGAGGCAGGCTGTCCGGGTCTGAGCTCTGGCCCGGCCGTTCATGGGCGCGTAGCTATGCACCAGGGGCTTAACCTCCCACGTGCCGCCTCTGGAAACTCGTCCTAAGAACAGCTCTCCCTGGCGGGGTTGCCGTAATCGGAGAAAGAGCAGACGCCTGGAGGACCCCTTACAACTCTGCCTGCTACTGCTACCTGCTCTAATGAGTGTTCAATAAATTCTAGCGGTTAGGATTTTATAGTAACTGTATTATGCGATCATATATTAATACGATAAAGCTTTAGTGTTTTACACATTTATAATATAAATTTTAAAATTACGATTGTTGAGGGCGTGCGAGTCTGCTGGAAAGATCCTGAGCTTTGAAGTCAGATGCCAGCTCTTTCTAGCTGTGTGACCATGAACGTATGATTTGAACAAAGTTCTCTCACCAGTATAGGGGGTAATAACCATCACCTGGAAAGATTTACGTGACTACTAGGCAGACAATCATGCTACGCACTTAGCACAAAGCATCTCTAGAAAGACGACTGTCACGGTGAACCCTCAGGAGCCTCGCCCAAGGTCATGGCTCTCAACAATCCCTTCCACCGCCTTTCACCTTGGTGTTCCAGAGACCTGGTCACTGGACCCTTCCTGGTTTATGCCACACACACAGGCACGAGAGGCGGGGAGAGACAAAGTGTTCTTGCATCACGCGGACTTGCCCGGGGCTCCCTGGTTCTTACAGATCCCAGGCAAAGCGTGATGTCCAATTTCCCCCCGCTCTTTCTTTCGTCTGAGTTTTGGTAAATTCTGGGTAAGTGACAAAGGGAAATTTTTCTGAACATCGGGTAGGAACTCTGCTGTGGTTAGCTTATGGTTAACGGTGGTTATTTTATCTTTTGAAACACCCTTCAAGAGACATAATGGACTTTTGGAGCACATCAGCATGGGCCCTCCTCACATTAGAATTCTTTCTGATGCACTCGGCTTGGCACTTACTGTTAATAAGAGCCCATTCACCCCTAAAGCTCACTCATGTGTTACGACCGCAGAGCTAAATAGTAGGTCTGTCGTTAAATAGCAAACACCCGCGGAATGCCGCATCTGTGTCTGACAGACGCAGACCCCGTCTGTCACCAGGGAGGTGTTGTCTGGTTTTGCAAACAACAAGACCAAGGGAACATTGCTTTCCTTTTTTGCACTTGATTATCAATATGAATATCAATATCTCATATTGATTATCAATACGAAAACCTCATTGTGCTAACCTGACCCTGATTGTTGTGTCTTCTGCACCTCGTTATGGGGGTCCTCCTAGCCCCCAGGGAATTCACCACCTCACGGGTTCCGGTCGTTGACCAAGGTAACTAACACCCGGAACTCTGAGAAGTCAAGGTACCCAGGCTAGTGACCATCTAGAAATACCAGCTCCAGATACGCCAACAGAATTCGGTACAGCGCTGTAAGAAACCACCTGGTTATCCAAAACCTGAAGACATGAGCCATGATCATCTCATAATTAGGTGTATATCTTTCTGGCATTCATTACTGAGGACCCTTTTCTATAGAAAGCTGTCATCTAGGAAGACTGTTTCTGCTGGCTCCCAGCTTCCTGAGTATGTACATCTCCTACAAAATGATAATCTTCCTCCAGGTGGGACCACACGTGGATGAAACTTGAACAGAGCCTCGGGGTACTGGCTGGGCCTGGGTTCTCAGAGCTTCCTGGGGACAGATGTCAGGTGAGCCAGATCAGAAAGAACCCCTCCATTTAGCAGGAATGCTTCTTCTGCCTGTAGACCACTTGCCTGGTGGTGGGAGAGAAGGCGTCCTTCTCGGGGTCTTCAGGAAGGTGGGTTCGAAGCTCGGTGGGGAGTCCGCTCCTTAAAAAGCTGAGATAGGTGCACTCTGGGACTGGACTCTCGTCCATCCTGAAACCCAGTAGCCCCGATTTCAAGTAAGAGGAGAACGGGCCTTGGAGGGAACTTTGGGGTCGAGAGGTTCAAATCTGGAACAGGCCTGGGTAAACTTTAGGAAGTTGGGTAAATGAACTTGCATTGAAGCCTGACGGGCACTCGATGGACTGGCAGCCCACACGATGCAGACAGAGGAAAGGGAGTAGGAGCAGGAAGACAGCGCACACGTCCCCAGGTACCGGACCCTTGGTAAGTTTGAGAGACTTTCATTCTTCTGCAGTAAGAAAGGGTAAGAGAGTTCTATAAAAGAAGCACTAGCCACAGTCACTCCCAGTTCTGTCCCCGTGCATTTGTCCCTCGGAGCGCATCGGTGCCATAGATCGCGTATGAAACCCACATTGTGCAGGGACCCTGGGCCAGGCTGGGAGGAGGAGAGGGTCGGGGATAGGGTGGAGCCAGGGAGGAACAGCCGGGTCCCCCTGCGACGCAGAGGGGAGACGTCGCCATTGCCATGACTTTCTTTCCTTTCAAATTGCAGGCTTGGGACGACCGTAGCCGTCACGCCGTGTGGCAGCAGGGAGCCCAGGGCTCTCTGCCGCCACCTTGCTGGAAGGACTCACAGCACGGGATCCACCTGGACAGCCGGGGGAGGTGGGCGGAGCGCTGGTGAAAAGTGGGGGGGGGGGAAAGCAAAGCCCAGCGGGGGGTCAATGTGAACCAGGTGCTCCTGCCCTCTCTGGCCAGAGGTGAGCCACTAAAGATCTCGAGTCCCCCGACCCAGCCCCCTTGCTTGGCGAGAAGCCCTTGCACACAGCAGGACAAGTTCAAAGCAAGACAGGAAACTCTGATATCGAGGATTATTTGGAGGACATGTTTTCTCTTTACCTTCTTGGAAACGTACACGTTTAGCAAATGGGCGGGAGATCAGGGAGGGAAGGGCCGAGCAAACGTGATATTTTCCTAACTGCATTCTGGTCAGGGAGCATATGGTTGGGACGGAGAAAGCAACACGAAAAATAAAGTCATGTGCCCATATTGCAAAGATGACGACAAAGCTGGGGCTGTGGAGGGGGTCCAGGAGGGCGGCCTTCACTCCCTCTAGGGCCGGGGGGCTTTGGCGACCTTTAATGAAAGGCACCTGATCAATAAGGTGGACTCCAGCATTTGAGAATTTAACAGCCTTCTAGTAGGTTCGATCTGGTTCTAGTAGGCTCTTCAGATAAAAGGAAATTTATCATGTCCGGGGACGGGCGGTCTGTGCCTGCAGCTTGCCAGACCGTGGAAGCTAAGTTTGCTGACGTCCCACCGATACCTTCAACAGGTCCTTTTGTGCTGTATGGAGTCAGGTCTCCATCACACCTCGGCAGAACGGGCACTGACTTGGAGGTGTCCCTGTCACGGAGCTTTGCTCCCGGGACCCAGCTTATGGGGGGCTGACTTATCTTGTCTTCCAGGGGAACCAGCAAACTGACCTTCTTGATATTTAGAAAGAGCCTGAGCTGCTGTTCCTTCATCATCAGATCAGAGCGTATGTTTCACCTGGTTTGGACAAAGAATCCCCGACTACAAGAAACTTGCCCGAGACATCAGATTCATCAGAGCAAGGTCAGTGCCTCCCTCAGCCCCCTGACCACCCCCCAAAACAGTCTGGGCTCCGTCCGTCCATTCCTTTGTTCCTTCCAGCATCTGCTGAGTGAGGACCTTGCAACTTGGGCCAGGCACTATCCAGGACTCCGAGGTTACAAAGAGCTCAAAAACCAGTTGTGTCTTCAGGGGGTTTCTGATGTGTCAGGGGAGAAGGAAAAAGAGAACAGAGTGGTACAAACAGCTCCAAATGGGGCGGGGGGCATTTCCACCTGGGGAGCAGGGGCCAGCCAAAGTTTCCTGCAAGCGATCGTCAGCGAGGCTTGGAAGAGGAGCCGGTGTGAGCAGGGCACCCAAGGCAGGGCTCAGGGACCCCGGGCAGAGGGAATGTACAGGCGAATGTGAGTAATGAGGGGCTGACGAGTAGCCACAGGGCTCTGAGTCAAGTTTCTTAGCTTCTCTGAGGTGGTCACAGCGCCCACGCTGCACCGGAGCTGTTACAAGGATGACACGGGAGATGGTGTGTGGCACACAGCGAAGGCTCGGTGAGTGCGGTCCTAAAACGATTTTGCTCTGACCATGGTCCAGGGTGGGCTCGGCGGAGGAGGGGTAAGACACCCGGCTGGAAAAAGCAGGTTGATATCAGACGTCTGACTGCGGACAGACTTCTTTTCCAAACTAAACGCTGTGTATTTAACCTACAATAGGGAGCCACAGAAGGTTGACGAGTGAGACTAGCAGGAGGTCCCACGACTCTGCAGTAAAGCTCCAGGGACTGATTTCTCCATCTGAAAAGCCCTCCAACGCTCTCCCCGTCGCGCTGCTATGGAGTTAAGGGAGAAAGTGCTCATGGGACTTGTACTTTCCGAATCGCGAAACGTTCTAAAATGGGCTGACGATTTCTTCAGTGAGTTTGGGGGGATCGGGAGGAGAACCCACAACTGTGCAGTTAAGAGCCTGCTGTATGCCTCTGCACTTGGTGTTGGCAGGGGCCCTGTAACTTGATAAGAATAATGACTCAGTCAAGCAACAAATATTCATTAAAATGCCAATGAGCAAGGCGCTCGCCTCACCTAGGGAAGCCAAGTGTGCCAAAGCCTTTGCATTCAGGGAGAGAAGCAAAGACAGATGCATTTTGGAACTCTCAAGAAGAGGGAGCTCTGTTCTACACAAGCGTACCTAAATCCACGCGACCCAGCGCAACTCTCCGGGTGGCCAGGGGTCTGCCCAGAGCACAAATGTCTCTTTGCTCTGCAGTGGAGGAGAAAGGGCAGCACTGGCCCCTCTGTCCTCAGGATCATGTATCAGCTCACCCACTGGACATCGTCCTTCCCTGCGTCGGGGTCAGACTTGCACTCAGGGATGGGGTGTCTAACGCATAAGGGAAACAGCACAGATCCTTTACTTTGTGAACTTATATAAGGCAACTGGCCGCTTGCTGTGGTCTCTCCAGGCACATTTTTGCGGAGGTGACAACAGTTAAACGCATGTCCCCAGGAACTGACTTCACGCCAGCACGTGAAGGGAAGCGTGTGTTGTCTCACTCAAGAGTAGCAAAGCTCGAATTGCAAGGACTGGTTTAGACACAGACTGGGGGGAGGGGAGCTCCCAGACATGGTCACTCGAGTCAGCATTTCTAACAAGAACCTGATCTTGTTGCTGCGGGCATCTCACTTGAAGAACCACTGTCCTGTGGGGTAGGTAGGCTTCATTCTTGTGGAAGCTTTCCCTCCGATTCTGTCGGGCGTCCAAAACACACTGGTGAGAATGTTACATTCTGGGGAAGTGACAGTCTTATTAATTTTAAATGTTCTGGTGGCTAATGAAAGAATATCTTGGTGCTGTCAGAATGGAAGTGGCTTCTGACTCTGCTCCACAGTCGACAAGAGAAAAAAATCTCAAGATCTGAAAGTGAGCAAGCGTCGACCTTAGTAAGAAGGGCTCCTCTTCAGAAAGTAACCCAAATCTTGGATCTGTACTTCTTTGGTTCTGCAGCTCTCCTCTGGTCCCCCCATTTTTATTACTTGTATGGAAGCATAGACTTCCCTCAGCAGAATCCAAAGCAACCCTTCCTTTAGGTTCTTTTCTGCCTCTCTTTCTTCAAAGAAATGATCATTTAGGATCGTATAAAAATTACACTTCTTGGGAAATCCTTCATTTCCTTTTCCTCATCCAGAGCCATACCAGGGAACATTCCATCTCTGTTTTGGAATCCAAGAAGTATAATCCAAGAAGTATAATCCAAAAATTATACTTCTTGGGAAATCCATTAACGGAAGTCAACAACTACTCCAAGACCATCGTTCCTCCTAGAGAACGCCATCCCCGCTTGGCAACACTGTGTGTGTGCAATGTGTGTGCGTGTGTGTGCGTGTGTGTGCGAGTGGGAGTGTGTTTGAGAATAACATTTAACACCTTCATTTACAACTTCTAGAATCAATGAGCATTTATTTATGGTCCTGGAGTAGAATGGTCCATCTGAGTAGAAGGGTCAATATTAATTTCATAAGGAAAATAGCTATTTAAATTAAAAAACCTAGGATCATCTCACCAGGGAAGGGTCCTCTCTGCTTCTAGCTCACAGTTCATCCAGAACAATGTTTGAATGTGATGAAAGTATTTCAGAATAAACCGGTCACTGAAAACACAAAACGCCAAGGGAGGGCAGAGGATGTACTAATTTTGCTTTGTTGGGAGGTGAAAACTCATAACTTTCCAGCCTGTGTTTCTAGCTTTGATGTTCTCACAAGTGGGAATGATGATGTAACCCAGATCCATTTTGAAGCCCATTTAGGTACCAGAAGATCTTATTATGATACTGTCCCCTCTAACACAGTCCAGATGGCCGAGGGCTCTCTTGTATCATCGGGAAAACTCTAGAGAACGCCACTCAGAGGGAACTGATTTAATAAACCCTCCTGCATGATAAGAAATGTTCACCGATGAAAATGGAGTAGATGAGACAGTGATGAATCTCCCCCAGGAGGCTGAGTTTAGGGTCAGGGTGTCTGTTGGGACACATTGACAGTAATCTCCAGGGAGAAAACTCCTGGAAGGACAGCCTGTCTCCTAGTTATCCTTACACACTCAGGGTCACTGATGGTGCCTTTCACCCAGCGGAAGCTCAATTCTGCGGGGCCAGTGAGTTTTCAATCGGAGAGCCAGAAAGGAGAGATGGAAGCGTCCAGAGATGGAATGTTCCCTGGCACGGCTCTGGATGAGGAAAAGGAAATGAAGGAGGAATGAAGGAAGAGAAGGAGGTGCTCTAGAAACAACCATGACAAGTGAGGTCCGGGGCTGGAAAGGTCTTCACCCAGATGGTGAACTCATGCTTCTTGTATTTTTAGGGGCTGGACAGGAGGTGGGAGTTGTGTTGCTTGGTGGTGTGGGGGCTGAATTTACCAGACAGACAGAGATAAAAATACTCTGACTGCTGGTTTTTTGGGGGGACAGAGTGGGTGTGTGTTGGTTTCTGGCCAATGGGCGGCAGAAAATCCTGTCCAGCCTAAGCTCAATGTCCGCCATTGCATGGAGCTCCAAGTCAATAAGCATCTCTTGGTGTTTACCTCTGCTCTGTGCTAGCCTCCCAGCTACCCTGCATGGTCAGCCTTTCTTATGGGATTGAAATGGACTCCCTAAGGTCTCAGAGAAGGTCAGTAGTAGACTCCAGCTCAGCTCTGGCTCTAGGTTGTGCATCTTTCCTTCCATCCCAACTGCCTACCTGGGGAGACAAGGCACAGGGGCAAATGCTAACCCTTTAGATCAAGCGACACCTATGGCATCTAAGTCGTACACAAAACAGACTCCTCCCTGAACATATTTACGCTTGCCCTGGCAAGTTTTATGGAACTCCCTCAAGTCATTTTTTCCCAGTGTTGCTGCGGTCCGGCGTGCTGAAACGTATTTCCGCACTTCAAGAAGGCAGAAGCTGTGATTAAGTATATTAAGGGACTTTTAAAACTTAGATGAATGGCCTGGTAAGTTGTAAAACAACTCAAAATTGTGTAAATTTGTATTCGGGGATTTTCTAAAATTGTTAACTTACTGACTCTATAGATCGTAACAAGTCCTTTGAAACTATTCCGCTCTAATGATTTGACTCTTTACCAAGCGGTTTATTGACAGGTTGATGGATACAATGATCCTGTTGGTGGCCACCAGTTAAATGCACAGCTTGTGTAGTCTTCCCTCAGGGGAGGACTTGCTAGTCACTCAGCAGACATGTGAGGTGGACTGCTAGGACCGAACCCCCAGTCAGCCATCTTGCCAATGGAAGCCATCCAAGAGAACGGATGGTTCCAAGAAAACCGACCCCATTCTTTAACACACACACACACACACACACACACACACACACACACACACACGTCTGTCTATCTTCTACAATTATCCATTTTATCACTATAATGCCCACAAATATATATGCAACAAAACGCAGTGCTGTTCTGATCAAGGGCAAAGTCTCAACAGTAGCTCTTGGTTCGAACTTGGGGAAAAACAAGGGGTCGACAGTGTGGTGAGTACCCTTCTCGGCAGTATCACCTCCTGGAGGTCTCTTGGGTATTGACAACGTATCTGAAGAAACAGCATCCTGTATGTCACTCCAGAGGACCCAGCATGTCACGTCTGGAGGATGTGCGCTGTGAGATGTGCTTGCATCTGGAAGCTTCCTTTTGGCAAGCTGGTCCCACCCAGCCAGACTCGGGCCAGGCAGGGGCTGCTGAGAAAGACGGTCTATGCCACGGAAAACGGATGCCGTGAGCTCAGGGTAAAACCCCGCTCTAATCAGTCCTATTGGCAGAGCAAACCTTGGGCTGCCAGCAGCAGGACGAGACGTTTGGAAATAGCCTCTATGGGTTCTGCCCGTGATGACGGTATTGGTAGCACGAGGAATGAGGGCAGCACACGGGCAGGCGGCAGGGGGGGAGCCACATCCAGCCAAGGACAGAGTTGGGGGAGGGACAGGTGCAGAGGCCAGGGTGCCTCTTGGGCTCAGGGAGTAGGGAGGCTATTTTGGAAGAATCGTTCTGATCCGTGCTGGGCCAGATTTCCTCTGTGCCTTCCGGATGCTCCCCGCCCTTCCCTCATCTGCTGGTACCCAGGGAGCCTAGAATAGCTGGACCCCCGGGCGGAAGGCAGGTTAAGTCCGGAGGCCTCTCCCATCTGCCCTGCTCTGAAAACTGTCCCCTCCACCGGCCCTTCAGACCCAGGGGTACTGGCGCCCCGCTCCTCCCAGCCCTGCCTACTGCCCCGGTCCTTCCACTTGGATGGATGCTTGTGTCAACATCCCTTTATCAGACTCTTCGTAAAATACCCAATTTGAGTGTGACACCTTTTCTTCTAGCCAGGACCTGCTCTGTCCTGCTCCCTTCCCTCGGTTTGCTGGCAGTGGCTGCTCTCAGGGGAGGGAGGACATGGGACTCTCTCCCCTGCTGGCCAAGGCAAAGAGCCACACGGTGGAGCGGGAAGAGGCCGCCCCCTCGCACCCCTGAGGGGGCGTCCTGGGGTTTTCGCCTGTCGTGATGGGAGGAGGACGTGCTTCGGTAAAAGCCGGAGCCCTTCCCACCGGCACAGCAGCCGGAGGAACGAGGACATGGCGCTGGAGGAACGTGGCTCTCCAGGGAGCACCCGGCCTCACGCGCGCCGGCCGCTCACTGAGGGGAACGAGACACCACAGCCCTTCCTCAAACGGGAATATTCCGAAACCCAGACTGGACTCAGACATGACAGTTGTGGCTTCTTTTCCTGGATGTGCTGGTTTGTTTGTTTGTTGTTTTTTTCTCCCTCCAGGAAATTTCAACTGCAGAGATAAACATGAGCTTTTCATTGTGCAAAATTTCTAGAATGTTCTCCATTTGTTTCATGGAAAACGGAGCATTAGGGTCCGCATGCGAAAGGCAATGAGGTACAGCTCATAGGTTCAATCTCGTTTGTTTTCCCCTCTGGATTATGACCAAGTGGCTGGGAAGGAAAAAACTCAGAAGCACAGAGCCGACCCCACTGCTCATTCAAAGAATAAAAAACGAAATAGGGCAGGGAAAGTCGAGAAAGGACTTTTCTCTAAAGCAATGATTTATTAGAATAAAACCCCAGTTTCTAGTAGCATAACCAGAACCTATTTTCCCTTGGTTCATTAACTCTGTCCCCGGAGCCTATTTAATTCCGTGAAAGTAACTTCATGCAAAATTTCTGTTTCAATTTCAGAGTATCTGGCATCATTTAAACAAAAGACTGAAAAAGCTGAGGGAAATTTGGGCTTTGCCTGTAGGCACAGCCACCTAATGAAATCCTGCGTTTAGGGGAAAGTCACCTCAGGCCCGCTCCGTGGAGCCAAAAGCAGAGCTCAGCAAACCAACGGGAGAATGGTTTCCATCCAGAGCCCCGACGGTGGAACTTTCTTATTTACATAGTGGAAACCCAGGTTCATTCCAGCCCCAGAACAGGCTCAGCATAGCAACTCCTGAACTCTCACCCACGAGATGCCTGGTACTCATGGTACCATGATGTCTGAGTACCACGAGATGCTCCTCCATCAGGAAATCACAAAACCCCGGGGGCATTCATTACCCGCAACGTTCTGCACACGGTCCTGGGGTGAGCTCCAAGCCCGTGGCCAGGGGTGAAATGTGACAGAGACGTAAAGGAGAAGACGGACGAGCCCTATGCTGCCGAGATGCTTGTTATACTTAGGAAAAAGTGCCAGAGAAACTGTGTGAATTGGGACCTGCCCCAGAGGAAGGAGATTGGGGCCAGGTGCCCTCCAGGCGAGGCGTCATGCTCTCCCTGGGTGAGGCCCGTGGAGCCTCTGCTGTGGGGCCAGTCTGGGTTCTGGATGTGAAGACGGTCAGCGCACCCAGAGAATCATTCCTCTGCCCCTTGTGTGCCCCCTAAGTCTATTCACTCTGGACATGGATCTTACAAGTTTCTGGGACACGTCACTGGTGGAAATTCATGCACAGACATTGAATCGATATCACTGGGCTGGGTTCCACTGGTACAGAGAACGCATCTGCCCAGAGTCCCACAAAGCTCTCCCTTGCTCTGGGCTGCTCAGCCTCCTTTCCCAGCCCTCTGGAGGTGCTCCTGGCCCTTCCTTTGTGCTCCGGTCGGGTGGGGAGCTCGATTCACCTGCCCGGCCGGAGAGGGCGGAACTGACATTCTGGACACCCGGGCTCTGTTTCTGACCTTGTCACAACCTAGCTGTGCGTCCAGCCCTAGGCCATCAGTTCTCAGCCAAGGAGCATGGGCGGTGTCTGAAGACCTTGCACTTGGGGGATGCTAATGGCCTCTAAAGGACGGAAGCCAAGAAGGCCGCTCAGCTCCGCACGATGCATCAGCCGTCCCCAACCCCCGACACGGAGCAAGCTGATCTGAAAGGTCAACAGTGCTGCTCTCGGGAAACCCTGCTTTAGATTTCTGCCTTTTTCATCTATAAAAGGAGAGGTTTGGATCAGGTCATTTAAAAAAAAATACATTTTTGGAGACCAGAATTCTGAAATGTAGTTGCAGTACTTGGGGACGTATATCATTTTAGATGAAAGTTAGATACGAACCACACCGCCAGTGATGCCAAGAAGCAAAAATGAATCGCCCAGCGTGTACGACCGTAAATACAGTGGCTCGCCTCAGCGCTACGAAGGGAGTGTGTCCCGGGGCTACGGCAGTCCCTTATGATATGAAGAGGTGAGAAGCGGCACTGTGTCAATTCCCTACCCAACAAGGCATTTGTTGAGAGGGCAGAAAAAAAAAAAAATCCCCAACTCTCAAATCTCAGGCTTCCACTCAGGAGCGTCCGGTAGGAAGTGGCCAGTGCAAACTCTCTTTTGTCTAAACAACGTGGCACACAGAGAAAGGCCAGAGGCTGTTCATGTGGAAATGGGGTTTTTAGAGGAGCCGCCATAAAGGATCCCCTTTGCTCCAGCCCTAGAGACGTGTTAGCTCTATAATCCAGGTAACGAGGCAGAAAAAGCCTGGAAGGTTCCAGAAAAGCCTCTTCAATGTCCAGACCCTCGAAAGTCCAGTCCCTGAATCCTCACAAAGACAGTGACAGTCAAGATGGTCCTTGGGTTGGAGGGGATCTAAGGGGAAAGTCTTACAGCCAGGCACCCCAGCGCAGCGACTCCGCGGGCACAGATGGGTGTGGCCAGGACACAGAAGTGACATTCCCCCTGCTAACTGCAGCCCTGTCTCAAGAGACCATCTAGATTACCTGGAAATGCCCGCCCCAGCTCCCCAGGGAAACCTCTGCTTGCAGGCCAATGAGGCTGAAGTTCTGGACTTCCTTCTCTCATTTTCAGATTGGGGGAAAGCAGGGCACACGCGAGACACACGGACCTCCTGAAGGTCAGGGCTCCGGCAAAGGGGACAGCAATGCTGTGGGTACTGGCTGGACGGGCACGGGTGCTCCCTCATGTGGCGGGTGCTCCCAGCCTTCTTGACACCCGCCGTGGTCTGGAGGACAGGCAGGCAGGGGTGGGCGTGATCTCTGCAGACAGTGCTGGCACCTGAGCCTCGTGTGAGGCACGAGGTTGTTCAGGACGTGGATGCCTGCCCCCCCACCGCCCACCGATGGCTGCCTCATTTTCCAAATTTGATGAAAATCATTCAGGAAAATGTCACACAAAAAGAAAATGGATAGAGAAGGTGGCCTCTGTTAGTGACCGGTTTCCTCCTAGAAACACTGATGAAATTGTACTGGCAGTGTCAATAATGTTATCGATTTTATTCTATTTATTTATTGGAGAGCGAGCACGAGCAGTGGGGGAAGGGGCAGAGCAGGACGATCCCTACCCAGGGCTGGATCCCAAGACCCTGGATCATGACCTGAGCCGAATGCTGATGCGTAGCCGACTGAGCCGCCTGGTGCCCCAGGGTTGTGGGTTTTAAGTCCCATTTCCCCAACACCCTCACCCACATGACAAAGTCCCTGTGATTTGAGCAGAATCACTCTCTGAGAGGGCAGAGAACACAGAAGCTAGTGCAGCCCCCAACTCCAGGACCAAGCCGGGAGCCAGAGCGCCAAAAGAGCGTCCAAAAACACGTTCATGAGCAAAATCTAATGTCCACGGAAACTCGACAGACTACTGCTTTTAGTTTTATTTCATACGTTGAAAAAGATAATGAGCACGAGAATTTCCCCCAAATATCACAAGTTCTATTTTCACCAGTCTTGGAGAAGGAGGGTCGCAGTGAGCAAGGAGAAGGGAATGGCCAGCGGAGAGCCCCCGGTTCCCCTCAGACCCATGATGCTGGTGTGGACGGTGCCTCCCGTGGCCTTCGCCACCTCCGCCTCACGGGTCCCACCACAGAACAACAGGGGCAAAAGGGCTCCTAGACAGCCTGACCTCCGGAATCTTAGCAGGGAGATACGGGACCTGATGGAGGGCGGCTGGGCGGAGTCTGCCTTGGCTTCCCAGACCACGCCCCACAGTCCCTCCTGGCACCTTCTGCAGCCACTCCGAGGCCTCTGACCTGCCTTCTCTGGATACTTATTCAGATCAAATGGTCTCTAAGAACTACTGAGGTTTGATCTAAAACTGGACCCAAAGGAAAGCATGTCAATCTTCATTCTCAGAAACAGAAGAAATTGATTTTTTTTTCCCCTTTAGCCAATTTTCAATAAGCAAGAGCCAACCTGAGTGGGGAGGGGTCAGTGAAATATCAAATGAAAGAAAAAATAAGGTATACTATGATAAACAAGAAACTGCATTCCGGAGAAGAAGAATCCTCATTAATTTCTCTTTTTTAAGATTTATTTATTTGAGAGAGAGAAAGAGAGTGAGTGGGGGGGCGAGCTAGAAGGGAAGCAGATTCCTTGCTGAGCACAGAGCCCGACACGGGGCTTGATCTCATGACCCTGAGATCATGACTTGGGCCAAAACCAAGAATCCGATGCTCAACCGACTGACCACCCCGGCGCCCCACTTTCATTCATTAATCTCAAAAGCACTGTGGCCCAGCCAAACTTTGGGACGTTGACATGTGAAAAATAAGTATTTTAACACAGATAGAATTTGCATCTAGGAGTCTCCTTTATGACAATCGCAGGGACAAGAGCTAAGCCTCGCCCTGGGTTTCCCTTCTGGGTTCTTGGGATCACCTTGTGGTTTTTGCATTTTATTCTGTGTGTGTTTCAGCTCTTCCTCCTCAGGTACTGCAGGAACTGTCAAGGATTCTACCAAAGGCACATTTAGAAGGCGTCCGACATTACGCAACCCAAGTGTTCAGGGCAGGCAGCTGGATGTGTTTCCTTGTTTCTGTACCAGGAAGGCGCCGTTTCCAACAGACGAGCTGAGCCCACTGTTCACAGCACAGACGTCGGAGCCACAGAAGGGCCTTAATATGTGGCCACGTTTTGATTAGATGGGTATTTCACAGGTCACCCTACATAAAAATAAACCCATAGTATTCGTATGTGACAAACCCTTTTTTAAAAAGGATTTTATGTATTTATTTAGAGAGCACAAGCAGGGGGAGAGGCAGAGGGAGAGAGAGAGAGAATCTTAAGTAGACAACGTTCTGAACACAGAGCCCAATGCGGGGTTCGATCTCACGACCCTGAGATCATGACCTGATCCGAAATCAAGAGTTGGACACTTAACCAAGTGGGCAACCTGGGCGCCCCCTGTATGTCACAGATCTTGAAATAAACTTGGGCCTTAGGATGGAACAGTAGGAGGCCTGAGGGATAATATTGCTGTCAAGAGATGAGGTTAATATTTCATTTTTAAAATTATACTTTCTGTGTTCTGAGATGAGATTCACATAACATAAAGTTTTCTGTTTGCACAAGGACAATGCAGGGTTTTGTTTTTTTTTTTTTAATGTTACTTAGAATATGATGCAACCATCACTACTACCAAATTCCAGACTTCCATCACCTCAACAGAAATCCCACCCCTTTTAATAGTGACTCCCAATTCCCCCCGTAGACCCCCTGGCCTTCCCTGACCCACTTTCTAACCCGTGGGCATGCCTCACAATTACTGTTTTGAGGGAATTCCAAACGGCCGCAGCAACACCCTCATTTGTCCTGGGAGCAGTGACAGGCACAGACAGAGAGCAGGATGGTGGGCTGTTCTAGAAGGCTGGGCCAGTGGAAGGGTCCTCCATATGGTTAGTGACGGCCACGGGGCTAGAACGCAGGCGTTTGTGCCTGGAAACTCTGCGCGAAACAACTGACATGTGCCAGGTCTCCCTTTTGGGGCCCCACCCTCCAACTAGCCCCGCCCCAGTCAGGTGGCACCTCTGTTCCCACGAATGGTCAGGAGCTAAGTGGCGAAGCCCAGGGGTCTCACCCTCGGCATCTAAAATAGGAAAACCTCATCTACCTCCTTCTGTTTCCAAAAGTGATTATTGCCACAGGAGTCACGGCCAAGTGTGCAAGGCTGATATGGAATGTTCCGGGCCAAAATATGCCTGGTCCCAGGGCAGACCGCCCCCACAGGAGTGGGGTACAAGTTAGTCTTGTCTGTGGGAGCAGGTAGACAGGCTCCTTGCTCCTGAAGCCTTTCCAAAGCCAGGCCATGCGATCTGGGCTTTGTGCGTATTGGCCGCGCTTGTCGTCCTTGGCAGATAAGGCTATTTATTCCCCGAGGATGCTGTTCTAACAGGATGCTCCACTGCTAAGGCCAGCAGAACGCTCATCCCGTCTCAGCCAAGGTGGCCTAAAGAGGGAAGCCAGCCACGCATGTCTGTCACTTGGACGATTAGCCCTTTTGACTGTTGATACCTCCTCGAAAGGCCGGCTCTCACAAGCACCTGCTTGCTCACCAGGAAATAATTTTCCTCTGTCTATCGGGGCAGAGACGGGATGAATGTCCTTAGAGGGTGTGACCTGGAGGTTCGCAAAGGCATTTGTGTAAACTCACTGAGGATACCCTAGTCATCTATGACCACATGCAGACCCTGGCCTTGGACGGACAGAATTCTGGGGGCCACAACGCAGAATCCGCCATATACGCAGTGAACCTGTCAGAATGACTCCTCTCCTGAGTTTATGGTTCTTTTTCCAAAGCCAAGAGAAAGGCTTAATTCATTCTGTGACTTAAAGGATAACAAAGGAAGGCAAAAGCTATCGGACAAGCACCTTCCCAGAAAAGCCAACTGGTACGGAATTACAAAAAGGTTTCCCCGGGGTCAGCTCATCTGTGAAGGAACCGTGGAGCGGGATGATAAAGACGGTCTATCTCCCTGGAAATCAGATTGATCTGCTCCTCCTTCTAGGGATGAAATAACTTCTCACAACTGGGTCCATCTCTCACAGTGAAAAATGTTTATTTGGAAGCCATGTGGGGTCGTGGTGGAAACACAGGCTCCTGACCCATTCATGCCCAGCACCACCATTTCCCACCCCGGGGCACATCACTGATGTCGGGCCACCCAACTCCTAGAGGATGAGAGGTTAAGTGTAGAGCCTTCTACATGACAGGTACTCAACTCCATGTCTTACCAAGTAACTGAACACATGACCCAATATGGTTCTTTGTCACTAGGGATTCACCATCTTACTGGGGAAGAGGGCATGACAGAAACTAAAGATGACAGGAGGGCCTGGGGGGCTCAGTCGGTTAAGCATCTGACTCAGGTCTTGATCACCGGGTCGAGAGATCGAGTCCCGCGTCAGGCTCCGGTCTGGGCGTAGAGCCTGCTTGACATCCTCTCCCTCTGCCCTCCCCCCACCCTGCCCCTCCAGCCCCCACTTGCACATTCTCCCTCTCTAAAAACCAAAAACCAAACCAAAACAAAACCCAAACAGCTAAAGATGACATAATGTGGTTTTGTTACTTCATAAATGAAAAATGTGGATTATAAAGCAGGCAGTATGATCATTCCAGCTGACAGATTTTAGCTTATTATGGTAGATTTAAAAAATTCAGCCATAACGAAGAGAACCTCAGAATCACGTGCAGTGAGGTCTGGTGACACCTGGAGAGTAACGCGAACATGGTATTACGAGTGTGGACACGGGGTCCCAGTACCCACTTGGCACTCATTCTAGCAAATTCTGGGAAAAACAGAAGAATTTCAGTTTGAGCTTTCACCGACTCTGTGAGTAGACACTGAGTGATAGTGTAACAGAGAGAAATGCAGATTCATCCAACCATGGGGATACCCTCAACAGAGGACCACAGTCCAAACGCAGATATGAAGAGCTTTTAAGACACTGAAACATGGGTTGAGGGCACAGGTATGTTAAGAAGCTCTGTAAAGCCTTTCCTCTCTCAGGCATCACGGTAGCTCTTTGGCTCTGTGTCCAGAACCCCTTCCCAGGGGTGCATTGTTGCCCAATGAACAGAGCAGATGATTCAAGACCCTAGAACTCAGGGAAGATATCAAGGAAGACACAAGATGGCATCTGTAATAGTCCAGGCACAAGATGGTGAAAGTCCCAGCAGGTGACACTGGAAGTGGACAGAAAGACACAGATGCAGGCAACCTTACAGAAACAAGTTAACCATGTCTCGTGATGGATTGGATGTGGGATGAGCAGTAGAAATAAAAAAATGATGCTGAAGTTTCTTTTCTTAAAAAAGATTCTATTTATTTATTTGAGAGGGAGAACGAGCATGAGCAGGGGAGGGGGGAGGCAGAGGGAGGACCAGACCCCCCACTGAGCAGGGAGCCCCACACGGGGCTCGATCCCAGGACCCTGAGATCATGACCTGAGCCGAAAACAGATGCTCAGCCGACGGAGCCACCCAGGGGCCCCGAGGTTAAAGTTACAAACGTAGGTGGCATCATCACAGACATCCTTGAGTTTCAGTGCTGCTGTCTATGAAGTGGAAATTGAACGCATCTGTCCCTAACTAACTCGTAGGCTTGCCTCAAGGAAAAGATGAATGGTCATGGGAAAGCACCCAAAAAAAGACAAAAAGAACTCTTGACTGTTATAAAAGGTCCTTATTGGATTCTTCAATTCTCTCCAAGGACAGGTTTTCCGAAAGGTCCAACGGGAGGATCTGGGAGCAAAGGTGGACACAGCAGAGAGCATCATACAAAGAGAACGAAAGAGAGCTAAAGTGATCACCTATCTAATCTTCCAGCTCCGAAAATCCAAATTCAGTTTCCAGTGGTGAAACTCTGCCCCTTCCCCACTGGCCCATCGTAGCATTTTCTCAGTGACTACAAGAAACAATCTGTTTCACACCCAACTGTCTTGATGCACCATAAACCTCTTTCTCATCTTAGTTCAGTGAGCGTGGAGCAAACCAACCACCTTCATCAACTTAGACCTGGCAATACTCGTGACCCCTTTCTGCTAAGAGTGCGAAGGTCGCAGAACTGGACCTCTAATTTAAAACTCGTTCGTCCTGGGCTCCTCCTGTATTCGCTCTGGTTCAACTCCATTCAAAAGCACAGCTTGGATGGATGGCTTTAAAGCTCCCAGAGGTGGTGAAACTCCTGGGATTGTTTCTGATTCCCGATATCCCTGACCCCTGCTAGGACACCCAGCGAAGATGCAGAACATGCAGGGAAGATATAAAAGAAATGAATTCCCCCATGACCGCAGTTTCTTTTCAGAACTCTTCCAAGGAGCCCCCATGAGACCGCACAACCCCAAGGACATCGTGCTCTCGCTGGTCTGGACCAGCAGCTGGTCAGTAAACGCTCCCACCAGCTCCTGGTTCCTCTCCACACCTTTGCACGCAGCCAGGAAGTGCCTCCAACTATGGGATGTTTCACACGCCTTGTGCCTTTTGAGTCTTTTGGTAGGTTTTGAGAGTCCTTTTCCCCTTTGAATTCCAACCAGAGACTCTCCATTTAGATGAAAGCTTTTCAACAGGGACATGGTAACAGAGAATGGAGAGAGAATGGTGTGGCCCCCACCCCCGCTGTCCAACCCTATCCTACTTGCCCTCTCGACAGTTAAAGGAGAGCTCTGGCCTGAAATCCAGCTGCACCACATCCCACAATTTTGCAGAGGTCACCCAATGGGGAGCCTCATAAGCCCATTTTTCGGTGTTTTCAGGGTGGACCCCAGAATTATCTGTGTGGTTTGGTTGGAAGAATACAAGGAAGCCCTCCCAACCCGAACGTTCGAGTACAGCCTGTGTTCCTGCCATCGGTCCTCACTGGGGGCTGCGGTGAAATGTCAGCCTGCGGCTGCGAGTGGGAGAGACGCTTCAAGCTATTACCTCTCTCTCTCTCTCTCTCTCTCTCTCTCTCTCTGGACCCATCGGCAGCTCCTGGCAAGCAGAGGGGAGAAGGGCGCCGTGGGTGGGCATGGAGGCTGGAGAGGGTGAGCCCGCCGCTTCACCACGTGGGAAGGTGGGACTGTGGGGCACAGCTCTGTCCCCCACCCCACACACTGAAGGGTGGCCAGATAAGAAACTTGAAGACAGCTCCTGAAAAGCCAAAAGGTGTCCCTTCTGTGCAAACTCGCCGTGCAAGAAAAGCTCTTCCGCGACAGAATAAATCAGGAGCAGGAAGGGCTGCTGGGCCCTGTCGCCGTCTGTCTCCCCGGCCGCATCTGGATTATCTCCCCGGGAAATAGTAATTGCTGGCCTTTATGGGTCTGCTTATTTCCAGTCTGATCTGCAGAGACAGTGAACATCAGCTGTGTCCTTAGGCAGGAGCCGCCTGATAAATTACCGCTGCTGCTCCTGACCCGTCCCCCGAGCTGGGGGGCAGGGCTCCCTGCTCTGGGAACCTAGGGTGTGGGCGCGCACACGTCGCCATTTAGAGTTTGACCCTGTGCTCTGGGCTAGGGAAGGAAGTTTTAGAACTTGGTGGGTTGCCCCTGAAAGCTTTTGCTTTGGAGGAAGAAGTACGAATAGTTTTGCCCCTCATTTCTTTTTTTGTTTTTCTCTTAAAAGTCATCGGAGCACAAGCAAGGACATTCATGCAGTTGGTGTTTATGCCTTCGTTCCTGTCTTCATTCGTCCACACCTGCCCTGCCCTGGCAGGGAGAGAACTGGGGGGGGGGGGTTTGCGGGTGATGAGGTCCCCAGGAGAGGCACCATGAGCTGATGGTTGTATGGGAGCTACGACAGGTTCAACTCTGGACGCAGGGCGGACTGGCATTCACGGAGACATTGGAATGGTGCTGACTTCTGCTTTAACAGACGCCTTTCAGAAGCCCCCACCAGTGACCTCCCACTCACTCCCGGGACACACGTGTCCTGGGAGCCAGTCCTGTGCAGGATGTTGGGAAAAGGCAGCAGGAGGCAGGGACTATAAGGCAGTGATTTTTTTTGTTGTTGTTCAAATTTTCAAGAGGAGTTTGCTGTCTCGTGGGGAAGAGGAATGACCAGGCCCCTTGGTTACTGCATGCAGAGGGCCGAGGGGCACCGACAAGGGGAACCCACCCTCTACCAGGGGGCTCTCAAGACTTCTCCAAGAACCAGGGTGGGCCAGGCAGGGAAGAGAGCTCAGGCAAAGGGACCAGGGTCTCGGTGGTATGCCAACACGTGGATTCCGTAACTGCTCACACAGGGAGCGGGCAGGTCAGGAGAGACGCCGTGGGACCTGGGTTTGGCTCTCGTGGTGAGAAGGCATCAGCACAGCATGAGATTTTTGGGAAATGTCTCCCTGAAGATGCCTTTTAAACGTGAGGATCTTCCCATTTTGAGGGGACAACCTAAAAATCGCCATTCCTTGCCACAAGGTTACGTGGGGTTTGTGTTTTTTTTGAAGAGTCTGACTGTCACATTAAGTGCAAAAGGTTAAAGTTGTAAAACAAATGACCCTCTCACCTTTCTGGGTAGGATTTCTGACCTTTGCCTCCATGCCTAACCCCTCTACCTTTCCTAATCTCTGGGCTTTGTTCTCAGAGGAGGCTGGGAGGTGGGTCCCGCCAGGGGACCCAATCAGCAGTTCCATCTGGCCCCTCCTGAACTTGTCCCATCCAGGCATGGGGCAGCGATCACAGCTCATGCAGCAGGAGTACGAGGCCACAGAGAGCAGGACAGGCCCTGGCATCCCCTCTGAGCAACCCCCTCCCACCCCCAATGACCAGGAGCCCTAGCTTACAGCTGGTGTGTAAAGGGTTCTGTCCATCTGCTGGGAGGATCAGGCGGGCAGACGGGCGCCCAGCAAACCACAAGGCACCCACCTGTGCCGTAGCTGGTGACAGGTGCCCAGCTAGGGGACTGATCCAAATCGAACCACTCCAGCAACTGAGACTCTGAGGCCAGATCTGAGCCCTGTGACTTCAGGCATGGAATCCCTTGACTCTGTTTCCTCATCAGCAAAACAGGGGATTGAAATGAGTTAACATAGTAAATATATTACATGTGTTAGGGACCAAACAAATGTTTGCGTCCCCCCCAAAATTCAGGTGCTGAAAGCCTAGCCCACACTGGTGTTTGGAGGTGGGGTCTTGGGGAGGGGATGAGACGTGAGGGCGGAGGCCTCAGAGAAGAGACCCCCAAGAGCTCCCTCACCCTTCCCACCACGTGGGGATGCAGGAGAAGATGGCTGTCTGCAAACCAGGAAGTGGGCTTGTCTTGGATACCAGCCTCCAGAACTTTCTGTGAGAAAGAGATGTTTGTTGTGGAAGCCCCCTCTCCATTCTGCGGTATTCTGTTACAACAGCAACCCAAACAGACTAAGACAGTATGCAAATGAATTATGTATATAAGTGAGTTAATGTATGCAAACATTATATATGTATTATGTATGTAAATGAGTCAATGCATGAGAATGCATGGTGTATGCAAATGAGTTGGTTGTACAGATGCATTGTGTATGCAAACGAGCCAATGTATGTAAAGCACTTAGCACAGCACTTTGCACAGTTAGCACTACGTAAGTATTAGTGGCTATTATCATCTCAGCAGAAATAAGAACATTCTCCCGTTTTCTGCAAGGATGCAAATATCATTGCCGAGTCAGAATGATGGACGGTTCGAGAGGTTCTCTGCAGAGGAACCCAGCCGACCCCTCAGCTAACCTGGTCTGTGTGCAGACAGATGACTCTGCCTCCCTCTTTCAGGTCTGCTCTCCCCCCGGGAGGGGAGCATTACACACACCACATGGTTTCCCAAATGTCCAACTCTCCCCCTCCACCCCCCTACTTGCTGTCAGCTCGTGGCTGCACCGTTGCTGGTTCATGACTAATCAGCCACGATCCAGCTGGAAATTGCTTTGTGCTGCTGGGTTTCGGCACTGCCTCCTGTGTCCTGAATGGCCCTCACGACAAACAACCACCCACGAGCTGAAAAGCTTCCCAGCGGCCCTGAACACCCATGAGCCTCGGCGGGGCAGCTCTGGTTTCCCCTCAAAGGCGCTGCCCCTCTATTGACCACGTCTGCATTGGCTGCTGCCAGCCCAGCCTCCCCTGGGATGAGGAGGGTGTGGCCTGCAATCCCTTTGAGCTTGGCTCCCCTTGGGGACTGGGGCTTTGAAGGGGAGACCCAGAAGTGAAGAATGTGTTCATTCCAGAGTACAGGGCTGTCTCGGGGAGGCTACCCGGACGGAGAAGCGGGTCCTCCTCATCTGGGAAAAAACAAAAAAACAAAAAAACCACCTTGTTGGGACAGGGAGCGAGGGGTGGCGGAGAGAGGGAGCCGGCAGCCGGAGGGAAGGATGTCTCCGGGGGCAGACAGCTCCTCTGACAGCAGGTCTGACAACCGGAGATTCACATGTCAGATTTCCTCCGGAGGGGGAGACTGCCAGGTTCCACACGTTTGTATCTTCCCAGAAACGGAAGGGTTCCTGAGAACCTCCAGGAAGTCTAAGTGAGATGTTTTAAGCCTCCCTACTCTGTGAAATCATCACAAAATTCAAGTTCCCTCGCTGTCCTTCTTCTAATATAATTAGCAACAGGAGATAATAAGAGGATTAACATCCGGTGATCTCCGACTTTTAAAACAAGTATCATGGCAGAATTAAAACGAAATAATACCGTAAGCTACATTTTCTTTCCCGGGAAGGAGACGAAAGAGCAGGTTGTCGGGCCCAGCATCACACGCAGATCTCAATCAGTGTTTCTCTTTTCTTAACCAGAAGGAAAGCTCTTCAGTAAAGGCGGGGGCCACAATTTGGGGGCGTCTGGGTCTCCTTCCAAGAGGGGGACTGCAAACAACAGCTGCTTGGTGCACTGAAGCAGCGGGGCTCTGCCTGTTCAGATGAGTAGGTACCGAGGCAGGCCATGAAAGATACGGCCCCTTCCCGCACCATTCAAGGTCCGCACAGGATGCAGGCACTGCTCAAGCAGGTGGTTCAAAGCGGGAGGGGCTGCAGGTGGCAGGTCACGTGGGAGCCCAGCCTCAGGGGACGAACAGCAGCACTTGTCCAGGGCAACCAGGAATGGGGAGGTACGCACCCCTGGTCCGGCTGAGGGCAGATGAGCAGACGGGAGCATGACATGGCATCAAAACCACTTGTCTGGCACCAAAATGTAAAAAATATTGATGGAAAAGAATAGCGGAGCCCAAGAAGAAAACAAAACCTGTTGTCAGTCACTGTCCATTTGGTAGTAAAATGAGAATTCCTTACATTGTAATTTAAGTCCTATGAGCCTGCGTATGTCAAGGCTTTGAGAAAACACCAGGAGTAGTATAATGATGTGTTGTTATTCTTATAATCTGATAAAAATTCTGCCTTGACTCCCACCGCGGATTTGAGAGCATCTTCTGTAAAACTAAATCACCTGGCAGAAATGAGTGACTAACCCTTTCCCCTTATCAGCACTTCCCAAGCCCAGGGCTAAGTGAGACACTGGGAGGGAGGTCTGAGTGACAAGGTCATGCATTTCGCCTTCCAAATAAGTGTGACTTTCTCAAGCATTACCTTGTTATTCAAGTAAAGGGTGGCTGCAAGCGTTCAAGCAGTGTTCTGAGAGGACAGGCGGGAAAAGGACCTGGTGGGCACCCTGTCCCTGCACCTGTCTCTCATACTGAGTGAACATTCATGCAGCACCCAGGGGCAGGGGGAGGGACGGTGGAATGGGACATACTCAGACACAATCTTTGCCCTAGCTGGGTCATGATCAGATGCAATCTTCGCTCTAGATGGGGCGTGGTCAGATGCAATCCCCGCCCCCTATGAGGCGTGGCCAGACACAATCTCCGCCCCAGGTGGGGCATGATCAGATGCAATCTCCACCCTAGATGGGGCGTGGTGAGATACAATCTCCGCCCTGGATGGGGTGTGGTCAGATGTAATCTCCGCCCTGGGTGGGGCGTGGTCAGACGCAATCTCCACCTTCAGAAAGACGTGGGGACTGGCTGGAGGTGAAATCCAACACAGCGGAATAAATGCAGAATTGGAACCCGCACAGGGTGCTGTGTGTCCAGTAAGAGGCCTCGGGAAATAGAGGGAAAAATCCTGCGAGGAGCAACACCCAAATTCAAGTCTGAAGGAGGAAGGTGGGGTAGGGGATGGAGGTGGCATGACCAACGGTTTGGAAGCCAGAGGAAGAGGGCCCTCCTTACAGCATGGAAGCTGGTCAGTGGAGTCCAAGGGGGTCGGGGGGTGTGAGGCTGGAGGGCGGGGAGCAGCCTTGCGCTGGACTGAGTAATTTAGATTTTCGAGGGAAGGCAAGGGACAGTTTGGCTGGGGATCCTGTGATTAGCGGGACGGAGCAGCATGAAGCATCTGGGTTGGACCGTGTCAGGGCAGACGTGGGCAAAATCCAGGCTCTGTCCCCAGCTGTCCTTCCCAAGAGGAGCCCGAGAAGCTGTGGGGGAGTCACCTGCTGGGCCAGCATCTAGGCAGTTCATGCCCTGGCTCTGATCCTTGGACCCTAGCTTTCTCAGAGTCAAGGGCCTTTTTGGTATCCAAGATGGATTTCTTGTCCCTGAAACCCAAGGCTGCCAGGAACCAGCCCCCTAGGAAGAGCTGTTACCATGCCCCTGAGTGTCGTTGGCCCCTTGACCATGGAGGACTGTTGGCTAAACATCTCACCTCTAGTTAAAGGAACATTCTCTGAGACTGGCCTCAAATTGGATCTTTACCCAAAAATATCTGCATCTGACCTGTGCATCTTCCCCTTACCATATAAATCCTAGCTCCACACCTAAGCATGGACTCCCATCCCCCTGCACCCATCTCCTGAACAACCACCGGAAGTTTCCACACCCGGGGACCATCAGGACTCTCAGTTCCAATTTCCCTGATCTGGAGCGTCACATCCTGAGCTCCGCAGGCCCCACGAAGGAGGCTTTCCCAGAGCTCAAAGTCAGCCACGCGCCTCATTTTGTCCAGCAGTCATTGGACACTTGGCCATGACCTTCTGAGGAAGGATGAATACTGTCCCCATTTCACAGATAAGGAACTCAGGGCCCAGAGAAATAAATGTCTTCCTGCTATGGACTGAACATTTGTGTTCTCACCAAATTCATGTGTTGAAACTGACCCCCAAGGTGATAATTTAAGAGGTTGGGGCCATGGAGGGGGGCGATCAGGACATGAAGGTGGTGCCCCAGGAATGGAGCTAGTGCTCTTATAAAAGGGACCCCACTGAGTCCCCCAGCCCATTCTGCCACAGGAGGGTAAAGAAGTCTATAACCTAGAAGTGGGCCCCATCAGACCACACAGGTACCCTGATCTCACACTTAGCCTCCGGGGCTGAGAGAAGTAAATTTCTGTTGTTTAAAAGCCACCCAGTGGGGGTGCCTGCGTGGCTCAGTGGGTTAAGCCTCTGCCTTCGGCTCAGGTCATGGTCTCAGGGTCCTGGGATCGAGCCCCGCATCAGGCTCTCTGCTCAGCAGGGAGCCTGCTTCCCCTCTCTCTCTGCCTGCCTCTCTGCCTACTTGTGATCTCTCTCTGTCAAATAAATAAATAAAATCTTTAAAAAAAAAAAAGATAAAGATAAAGAAAGCCACTCAGTGGCTTTCTGTGGCATTTTGTTGGGTAGCCTGAACAGACCAAGACACCTCCTTGAGGTCACCCAGCAAATGTAGGAGGAGAGCTTGGATTCCAACACACATTCTCTAATTTCACGTTCTGTCCACTACACTGACCTGAATATCCTCGACTCCTCACGCTCTCAGTGGTGATGAGAAAAGCAAAGAGACTGAGAGCTGCCTCTGGCCACCCTTCTTTAAAGAGATCTGCAGCCTTTCTCAGGCTTCACATCCACTTAAAATCTACGAACCTGTTCAGCTTTTCCACTGACTGAAGATGAATACACATGAAGACCAATTATTGATGTTATTCAAGTGATTTGGAATATTCTAGAATATAAAATTTAAAAAAAATCCCCCGTGTGTTTTGCTTCCACTGCACAGCAGGTGTCTCCCCCACAATGCCTGGTACTCCCGAGTGGGCTCTGGGTACTTGTGGAATGAGTGACACTACTGCCACTCCGCTATATGTTTCACAGTGTAATCTTACAAGGGTTTACTTGGCAGCCTGTGCTGTTCTGGCCAGGAGCCCCCCACCACTAGGGAAGTGGGATGGCTGTGGTGAGTATGGTGGGAATTGATAAAAGGAAAAATGAACATTGTCATCAAGATTGATGTGACTGAAATCCAGGCATTTCTGTGCAACATTTGTCTTACAGTGGAAGCTGACTGTGGCCAGCATTAACTGGTGGAAAGCAGACTGCCTGCCCAGAACCAGTGCCTCCTGCAAGCCGGAGCTCTGACCCAGGGCTGCGAGTCCATCTCCTCTGAGTTCCGCAAGGACGTCGGTGCTCGCTGGTGTAGCCACACCCAAGTTCTCCTCCAAGGTGTCCAAGGCCTTAGATTTTCTCCCCAATGTCCATCACCCTGTTTCACTCCCATGGCAGCTTTGCTCTAAACTCTCTTGAACACCCACATGGTTCTTCTCCCCTGGAAACTGCTTAATGATTGTACAATAGTGGTCCACAACAGGAACTCCCAGAGAACTCCTTATATTTCACGAGCACATAGCAAAGACTCAACAGCTACGGCTTGGGTCTGACACAGGTTATGTTTGATTTTAAGGCACCTCATCTCCCCACACTGACCTCTCCTCCTAGGTGCTAATTCATGCTTCCTGTGAAGCATCTGTAAATGCAGGGGACGACCTTCATTTGTCTCCTTCTGGGAGGGCAGCATTGTCTTCTACTTGGACATGTTCCTTCTCACTGCAGCCCGGTGGGAGCAGTGCTTTCTTAGTCCCCCCACACCCAACCTAGGCCAACATCAGCCCTTGCCTGGAATTTCAAGCTTAGGGCCAGAGAAGGTTGGACCATGTCTGGTCTGGGGAAAACTGTAATAATACTTGAGAGCTGTTAGCTGCTGGATGAGGCAAAAGCCGGTCTGAACTGAAGACAGAGAGAGAGAGTATGAAGCACTCAGCACCTCTTTGCTCCAGGGCTCCCAGATTCCATGGTCTTGTTCCGGGAGCTGCTAATACCCCTCATCATTTCCTGTTTCTAAAACACTTTGCGCTTGTGTTGCTTGAAACTAAAAAAACTTCTAATTCATACAAAACCCTTTTCATTCTCTTTTGCTCCCCACCTCCCCTCCCCACTCCAGACCATTCCACTTGCAAATACACATATTTTGCAGGATAGCGCCAGAACCCGACCTATTACAATTGCCAGTCTCCCCATCATAACAGGAGCATTCCCAAAGCAAAGGAGGCAACACTGGAATTGTGCAAGGTAGGAAGGCACAACCCAGAGCAGGAGCCAGCATTCTCTTTGACCTTGAACAAAGCCCCTAACTTCACCCCACCTCAGAGGGGAAAGTGCAATTTCCTTAGCACATGCTTTCAGCACAATTCCTCTCCATAAGCAAAGGAGAGGTGCATTCTCCCAGGAAAGAGTTCGTGTGAATACGAATGCTTCACGTGCTGCCGTGATTCATTCATACAAACTAATTGCAGGGGAATTGCAGTAGTACATCCGTGTGTTAAAAAATGAAATAAAACTACGTTCTTTCCTGCCTGCTACACTATCAGTTGCCATCACAATGCAGTATGAATCCTGCAGGAATAACACAGTGTACTCAGTAGAAAGAAGTAAGGAAGAAAACTCCCCAGGAAGCCAATTATCTTGCACAAATTTCAGCCTTATCTGCCACGATAAGCCAGCAAGGTGAAGATAATAATAATAGGTATTTTTAGTTTGCGTTGTCGACCTAGAATGATTTTTAACTCTCTTGAATAGCAGTTTCCGGGATTCTTAAGGACAGAGGTCATTTCGAACTCATCTGTGTAGCCACAAAGCAACTAGGACACGGCAGGTCCGCAATGCATGCCGTATCCGTCACCTGCACAGACATGTGGGTGAGTGGGTGGTGGATAAATGAACGAGGGATAAAGGAAGCAAAAGCAGGAGAAATAATCATGAAATGAAATCGTCATACTCTCTATTTTTTATTTATTAAAGAAAGAGAGCACGAGAGGATGCAGTCAGGGGGAGAGATAGAGGGAGAGAGAGAGAGAGAATCCCGATCAGGCTCCATGTTCAGTGGGGAGCCCAACAAGGGGCTTGACTTCACAACCCTGAGATCACGACCTGAGCCGAAACCAAGAGTCCGACACCTAACCTACTGAGTCACCCAGGTGTCCCCATGTTCTGTATTTTAATGTCTTTCAGTTCAGCAGATTTTCCCTGCCAGGTGTACAGCTAAGCCTTTGGGGGCCATGAAAGAGGTATAAAGCCTCATGCAGACCAAAGACTCGGTGGAGGAAACAAGCTAAGGAGAAGAACCGGTGCTGGGGCTTAGCACGGCACAGAACACCAGAGTGGAGAGGGAGCCGGCGTGCGGCGGATACAGGATGCTGACGGGAGCAGGCATGCAGACCCACAGTGAGGGAAAAGGAGGCAGAGCAGGCAGCAGAGAGGGCAGGCCCGAGGGGCTCAGGGTGGGCCCTCTCCTCACACTGCCTCCAGGAACCATCGCTCAATGCACACTCAAGACAGACATCTTTAAACAAAAGTCGAAATGCAGCTATTTCTTCTGTCCCTGATCTGCTGCTCTAGACAGAACTCTCTTGGGACTGAATCACCCGGATAGCTCAATACAGTCCAGGATGGGGTTAAATACCCAGTGAGCTGCAGGGGTCCCGTCCCCTGCCCCACCAGCTCTGGCCCTGAGTTCTCACTACTCTGGAGCTGGGCTGATGTGCAAGGGCTCTTTCTCCCATAGAATTCAGAACAGGTTTCTGTTTGTTTGTTTGCTTGTTTGGGCCTTTAAAATATCATCCTGGATATTAATTTTCTTTCGCTGGTCATTTGTTTTTATTGCCCCGAAACCACAGAAGGCGATCCACACCAGTATAGCTTTCGGTGCAGGGGATAAAGGAACACAGCGACGAAGGCAAAGCTCTCTGGGATGTCGAGGGAAGGGGAGAGTGGTGGGACCCTGGCAGCAGAGGAGGCCCTCCCTCACCTGACCCAGCCTCGTGTCCACGCCCCAAACATACCGCTGCACCCCTGCAGTGGGGCATGTCTGCACACCGGGCCTTCTCTGAAACCAAATGACACAGGACGTGTGCAGAGAGATGGTATCGTGTAGTGGTATAGGGAGCCTGTCACGGAACTGGGTCTCGTGTCCCAGCTCCACCGTGGACCAGGTATGTCAGTGACTTCAGGCAGATGCCTCGAATCTGTCCCAGCTTCCTGAGATGTAAAAGAGGGGTGATTATCACAGACCCTACCCCCAGGGTGGAAATGAGGATTCACCAGGGTCTGGCCCAAGGGAACGGCTGATCTCTGTTACATGATCAGGAAGAGAACACTGGAACCAAGATGCACGGTCTCCCCATCTGGTCATCTTCTTGTTCTCTCTGAACCTCAGTGCTCTTGTCTACCAGTAGGGTCAACTCTCCCCACGTCCTCCCTACTGCCCACCTCTGAGGGCTATGCGGAAGGTCAAGGGAGGGGATCCAGGTGACAGCAGTTGTAGGCATCACACACAGAAGTGAAGGATCACCACAGGCCAATAGAGACCCAGGGCATGATTCCATCCTTCCACTCATTCACCTATGGGATGGTAAGATTATATGTCAGTTTGTCTGGGCCAGGGTTCAGATGTTTGGTCAAACATTATCCTAAATGTTTCAGTGTTTTGGGGGTGAGATTAATATTTAAGTCAGTAGACTTTGAGTAAAGCAGATTACCCTCCAGGTTGTGGGTGGGCCTTATCCAAGCAGTTGAAGGCTTACTAGAAAAAAGACTGACCTGCCTGGAAGAAGAGGGAATTCTACCAGCAGACTGTCCTTGGACTCAAATTGTAGCCCTCTCCTGGGTCTCTACTTTGGATTTGCCAGCCCCCCGCCCCACCACACACACATCCTATTGGTTCTGCTTCCCTGAAAACCTTATGTACCTACCATTAACTGAGCACCTGTGTAGTGCTCTGGTTTTGAAAGGGGACGAGAGAGAGGTAACCCTGCCATCCAGAAGTTTATAGTCAACAGATATCCATTAAACAGTCAATGATGGAGATCAGCCATCCAAAAGGTACTAGATACAAAGAAGAGAAAGTTGGGTCCCCTAACCAGGGAAAGTGTTCCCATGGAAATGGCATTCCCGCACTATCCATTGGATTGGCAGGAATCAACCAAGTGAAGGGTGAGCAGACCTGTAGATGACAGCAAGCTTTCTGGGGAAGGTGGGATCACGGTCTTTTGTTTCCTGCATGCCCTCCTGGGCTGGGCTTCCCACATCCACTCCTTATGCGACACCCTACCTCCCACACTTGTAACCAGAGCACACGGCCATTTCAGGGCTGTGGAGCCAGCAGTGGTCTGAATGGCTCTATTTGTCCTGGAGTCCTATGAGGGTGCTATTTTCTCCACTTCTTATGAGTGTGGATGGAGTGAGAGGCAGGGAGAGTAGCAAACCCTCTCAGCTCCCCCCACGGTAAGGCATTCCCAAAGGCTCTTACTCCTCCTTCCCCAAATCATTGCTGGGGTGGTCAGGGAGCATCTGGCCCAGCAGCTGAAGGAAATAACCCTTGGGAGAAAAGAGTCTCCTCTTTTTTCCCCTGCAAAATAGTCACAATATTCCATCGAGGGCTTCCTGTTTTGAGGCTCAGAGAGAAAGAGTTTTGTGTAGTGGTGATGGCTGGGGGGGGGGGGGTCTGGAGGTAACATGCCGGCCTGATCCTCTTCCCAACTCGCTCCACAACAGACCCGAGGCTCTCCCAGTGCCTGGCCGCCCGCAGCTCATCCAGCACTACAGCTGCCCCAAACTCACCGTCTCAGTCCTCCGACTTCTGCCCCACATTGGTCTGAACTGCTCCAGACTAAGGGTCATGCGTACCCATTGGGTCTTCAAGGCAGTGCAAGTAAGCTGGGCCACCGGGGAGCATCAGGATAGCGCAAGCAAGAGTGCTCCTTCCCTTGTCTTGTGCCAGCAAGCCTGCACTCTGGAATAAGAGAACTGAAGGAGCTAGCCCTGGGAAACAGAGACTGATTTTTATCATCACTGGTCTCGGCAAAAAAAAGTCTCGGGTTCGCTATAGCTGGTACAATGCCCCGGGAAGGAACCCACCGAGTATCTCACCAGTAGTGGCAAAGAGACCTCAGCTCCAGGGGACAAAGTGTCTACGGGAGTCACTGGCTGTGGCCTGGAGCACAGAGCAGACCAAGCCAACAGGAAAAGAATGTGCACGGAATCCCATCCCCAGCACTAAAGCTCCTCTAATGGTTCTATTTCTGATTGTTTATCTGGGAGATCAAGTACTCTAATTAGAGGTCAGTGTTCCGGACTGGACTGCTAGTGGGTACCCGCTCCCCCAAATTCCTATGTCCAGATGCTAATCCCCAGGTAATGGTATGAGGAGGGAGGGCCACTGGGGTAATTAGGGCAGGAGGGTAGATCTCTCACCAGTGGGGTGAGTGCCCTTCTAAGAAGAGATGAGAGAGCTTCCTCTCCCCCTGTCTTCCCTCGTCTTCTACGTGAGATATGACAAGATGACCACCATGTGCATGCCGGGAAGGGAGCTCTCCCTGGATCCCAGATCTGCCAGCACCCTGACCTTGGGCTTCTCAGTGCCCAGAACTGGAAGAAATAAGTTCTCATTTCAGCCACCCAGTCTATACAGCATTTTGGTTAGCAGCCAAACGGGCTCAGAGGGTATTCCAGAACAGACCTGAGATGGACTCGTAAAGCCATGGGAGAGAATGAGTAATCGAAGGACTTTTAATTCAGCAACTATTTAGCAATCTCAAAAAAATTATGGTTTGCTCTTAAGAATGCATCCGAATGATTTCCCCCCCTTCCATAATGATTCATTTTCCTTCAGTGAAGCATTAGAAAGGAATTCAAAAACGTTTTGTTATGCGAGTCACTCAGGAAGCTAGAACAGCATTTCCAACTCTGAGGCACAAAGGGAAACTTTCTAATTAACTCAGCAGTTTGGACTCGCCATTTTTTATACGGCATTACTATCAATCCCATTTTGATGGGATAATTATAGCAAATCATGATTAACTTTCCTTGCGGCCATTAGAAAGAGAAAGACCCAGAAAGATAAGATTGGAGAAATGTTAGCTTAAAATATACCTACTATTCCCATTCTTTTGATATCAGTAATTGTCTAATTGTGCTGAGCCTGACCAAAATGTGGTTTTTGGACAAAGAATGATCAAAAGCCCTAGTCTGACATGATAATCCATCTTATTGCCCTTTGGTTAATTGAGAACGTGGCATTTATTCCAGAGAGAATTCCCTCATTTCATCTCGTGCTTTCATTCCATAAGTCAGGATGCTAATTAGGATTACAGGTATTCCAGGAGGCCCCAAACCTATCCAATTATGGCACAGGTTTCTGGCCTTTAAATAGTCCCTTCAGAAAAATCACCTTCCTCTTTCTCTTTCTATATGCTTGCGAGTCTACACACACATGCACACATACACACAACGCCTACCATCTCCATAATACCTTAAAAAAATACCCTTAAAAAAAAGCTGGTAGACTTGAGGCTGAAAATCACAAAATGGGGGAAAAGATTAATCATCTCTCATGCAAACTGTGCTTTAAAGCCTTCATGACCGATCAGCTTCGTAAGCTAAAACTTCTCCCTTCTCCCACATAACATGGAAGCTGGCCACGAAGAGCTATCAAGATGGCAGGAACAGGATTCCCTTCTCCCAAGAAGTTTACAACCTAGGGAGAGAAACTGAGAAGCTGTTTCAGCAGGAATGCAAGGCTTTCAAAGCTCCCTTGCCTACAGAGGTCTCTTTTGCAGCACGGCCATGGAGATCAGGGTCTAGAGGACTTCCCATCTCTGGAGCTTGAGCTGGAAAGTTTCAGAAGGCCCCCTGCTCCACCTAAGGCAGGCAGAAGTTCAGAGAACTAGACAGTGTAGCTCTATGAAGAAAATGGACCTAAGAATCTCTTCCCTTCCCTGAGCTCTGAACACTTCAATAATGGACCAAGACATAAAACAGGTAATTCCGGGCCACAGAACCCAATGATTCCTCCCTGCTTACCTGCAAACCATTTCACTCAGTTTGTTCTTTGTAGATAACCCCTGGCAAAGAGAGCCCCGAATGGAGCATTTTATATATGGTGATGCACCCTCCTGTCCAAAATCAGATCTAATGAAGCTGAAACGTGCTGCTTACCCTTCTAGTTTTCCTTCTGATTATAAAGACAACGGCAAACTACCTCCATATGAGTTGGCCAGCAGTACTAAAGGCACTCATGCTAGGAATGAAAAGCAAAATGGCACCCCACTTTCTTTCTTTTAAGATTTTTATTTTTATTATTTACTTGAGAGAGAGAGAGAGGAAGAGAGAGCCAGAGAGAGCATGAGAGGGGGTCGGTCTGAGGGAGAAGCAGACTCCCCGCTGAGCAGCGCCCCCCCCCCCCCCACCAATGTGGGACTCAATCCTGGAACTCCAGGATCATGACCTGAGCTGAAAGCAGTCTCTTAACCAACTAGGTCACCCAAGCACCCCGCCCCACTTTCTTTATATGTGTTTTACTGGGACCCTTTCTGTCCAAGTGGCCTTTAATAGAGAATATCTTCTAATACTTCCCTGTCTTTTGCAAGAATGAGAGCTGCTTAATGTGAAGAGTGGCCTCCTAGGAGGTGTAGACGAAAGCCCCCATGATTGAGGGCATCCAGGTTTGCTCCAGAAGCAGCTGGGTCCTTGGAAAAGCCCCTAGAGTCTGGGATGGGAGGGCACTAGGACTGCATGGAAACCTCCGCGGGGTAGGCGGGGTTGGGGGGTGGGGGGTGGGAAGGACCCACCCAGGTGGACCAGTTGGAACATCTTTTCCAAGCTTCCTCTCCTCAGGTGCAGCTCTGAGGAGGAGTCAGAATAAGAAAGAAAGTTAGGACAGAGAACCAAACTCCAGGAACAAGAGCTCAGCAGACTCAAACAAAACCAGCAGAGCAGAGAAAGGAATATCTGTAATTAGGGAGTAGAAGGTCACATGAGTTTACTCCCCAGAAGAGCTGACAACTTAATTTACAAAGCTATCAGGCTAGCCGTCCGGATGAATTATTTTGTATTATTTATGCAGTATTATTTACGCATTCTTCCCCCTGCTCCCGCCCCCCTCGAGCACACCGAAATAGAGAGCTCACGAGTCACGTTTCCCATCTGGAGCATTAAGGATGGAGTAGTGGCTGGTGAGTGAGTGGCGGGATCCAGAATTTTCCATCATTTCTATATACCTGAAATGAATGTCTAAGGCTGGCCGGATCTTTCCCCGTTCTCTCCGATAAAGCTTCAGGATGAAGAATGCTTGAACCGATAATGAGGAATTTGACAATCTACAGACTGTTTAAATAACCTGGACCTTGGTGGGCTCAAAGGCGTGAAATTCTCCTCCACATAAGCCGGCATCACTTCCTGGATGAGGGAGAGATACACCAGCCATTCCAACTTGTTGAATAAATAAGAGCTACAGGAGTACCTTAAAAAAATAATTTTAATCAAATTTTTCTGTCTTGTTGTACTCATCTTGTAATCAGGATATCAGAAATCCTGGCTGCCTCTTCCCCACAGTGTCCCAGGGGTTCAACATGGCCAGACCTTGTTTCCCTGTGTTTCGTTTTACTGTACTGCCTGGACATTACGTTTTTTATGAATCGAAGGTTTGTGGCAAGTCTCCCGGCGCCATTTTCCCAACAGCACCTGCTCACCGCCTGTCTGTGTGTCCCATTTTGGTAATTTGCCTGATATTTCAAACTTTTTCATTTATTTGTTATGGCGATCTGTGATCTTTGTTATTATTGTAATTGGGGCGTCACACACTGTGCCCATCTAGGACGATGAACTGATCAATAAATAACCTGTGGCTTCCCACAGCTCCACGGACCAGCCGTTCCCCATCTCTCTCCCTGTCCTCAGCCCCCCTATTCCCGGAGATGCAGCTATGCCGAAACTGAGCCAATTAATAACCCTATAATGGCCTCCATGTTCAAGGGAAAGGGAGAGTCGCATGTGTCTCACTTTAAATCAAAAGTTAGGGGGCACCTGGGTTAGTGGGTTAAAGCCTCTGCCTTCAGCTCGGATCATGATCCCAGGGTCCTGGGATCAAGCCCCGCGTCGGGCTCTCTGCTCGGCGGGGAGCCTGCTTCCTCCTCTCTCCCTCTGCCTGCCTCTCTGCCTACTTGTCATCTCTGTCTGTCAAATAAATAAATACAAATCGTTTAAAAAAAAAAAGTTAGATGTGATTAAGTTGAGTGCGGAAGGCGTGTGGAAGCTGCGATAAGATGGAAGCTGGGCCTCTAGCACCAAGCATGAGCCGAGCTGTGAATGCAAAGGGAAAGTTCATGAAGGAAATGACGAGGGCTGCCCCAGAGAACGCATGAATGAGAAGAGAGTGAAACAGCCTTACAGCGCATACGGAGGACGTTTCGGTCGTCTGGACAGAAGAGCCATCAGCCATGACATTCCCTTAAGCCAAAGCCTCACCCAGAGCAAGGCCCTGACTGAACTCTGGGAAGGCTCAGAGAGGTGAGGGAGCCACAGAAGAAAGTCTGACGCTGGCAGAGATTGATTCACAAGGTCTCCAGAAAGAAGTCGTCTGGACAGAAGTGCAAGTTGAAGCAGCAGGTGCTGATGGAGAAGCTGCAGCAAGTTCTCCAGAAGATCCAGCTCCGAGAAGTCATGAAGGCGGCTACATGCAACATCAGATTTCAATGTCGATGAAACAGCCTTGCCCTGGAAGATGCCATCTAGAGCTTTCACAACCAGAGAGAAGTCAATGTCTAGCTTCAAAGCTTCAAAGGGCAGGCTGACTCTCCTGTGAGGGGCTCGTGCAGCTGGTGACTTTAAGGGGAAGCCAGCGCTCCGGTGCCATTCCAGAAATCCTAGGACCCTTAAGAGGGATGCTAAGTCTACTCTGCTCTGCTCTACTCTACTCTGCTCTGTGACCAGAGCAACAAGGCCTGGACGACAGCACATTTGTTTACAACCTGGTTTCCTGAAGATTTTTAAGCCCACTGTTTAGACCCACTACTCAGAAAAAAGATTCCTTTCAAAACATTACTGCTCACTGACAATGCACCTGGGCACCCAAGAGCTCTGACGGAGCTGGGCAATGAGATTAGGGTTGTTTTCATGACCACTAACACAACATCCATTCTAAGCCCATGGGTCATGAAGTAATTTGCACTTTCAAGTCTTAATACTGAAGAACTACATTTCATTTGGCTACAGCTGCCACAGAGCGTGATTCCTCTGACAGATCTGGGCAACGTAAATCAAAAACCTTCTGGAAAGGATTCACCTTTCTGTTTCATCTACTCTAGATGCCATTATGAACACCCGTGATTCATGGGAAGTCGTCAAAATATCAACATTCACAGCGGTTTGGAGGCAGTTGACTGCAACCCTCAGGGAGGACTCTGAGGGGTTCAAGACTTCAGGGAAGGAAGTCACTGCAGAAGGGGAGGAAAGAGCAGGAGAACGAGCATCAGGAGCGGAGCCCGAGGACGGGACGGACGGGCTGCAACCTCACGATGGAACCGAACGGATGAAGCGGCTTCTCATGGAGGTGCAAGGAAAGTGGTTTCGTCGATGGAATGTACTTCTGCTGGAGATGCCGTGAAGACCGTTGAAACGACAACCAAGGTTCGGAATATCCCATAAACTAAGTTGATAAGACAGCAGCAGGGTTTGAGAGGACTGACTTCAGCTCTGGGAGAATTTCTCCCACGGGTCCAACGCTATCCCACAGCATCGCATGCCCCAGAGAAATCCCTCATGAAAGGCAGCGTCCATTAATGAGCCAAACTTCACTTTTGTCTTATTTTATGAAATCGCCAGGGCCACCCCAACCTTCAGCGCCCACCACCCCGACCCGTCAGCAGCCACCAACGTGGACGAGAGACCCTCTAGCAGCAAAAAGATTACGACTCCCTGAAAGCTCAGATGGGTAGCATGTTTTAACAGTAAAGTAGTTTTAATTAAGGAATTAAAGCTTTTTTAAGACAAACACTACTACACACCTGACAGATCACAGTATCGTATAAACATAATTTTTATATGCGCTGAGAAACCAAAAAATTCATTTGGCCAACTTCACTGTGATCTTTGCTTTTACTGTAATGCTCTGCTACCGAACGACATCTCTGAGGTGTGCCTCTAATCGGAAGGCTTTGACCGTAAAAAGGCTTATAAATCTGTAAAAGACACAGTCTTCACTAAGAAGCTCACGTGCTTTTTTTTAATCGTTTTTTTTTCTACACTAGGAGCTTCCACATCAAACAAGAGACAGTTTAGAATGAAGCTTAATGTAGACAATGTAGGAGCTGGTGGTGACACCGGACGTGTCTGTGTGTGTGTGTGTGTGTGTGTGTATGTGTGTGTGAGAGAGAGAGAGTGAGAGAGAGAGAGAGAATTTAGAGACCATACCTTTCAATGCAGGTCAAAATACGCTGCTACTGGGTTTGACAAATAGTGATGAACACAATACAGACGGGTTAAAATCAAGGACTGAGAAGAGTGAGCAAACAGCCCCAGCCTCGACTGCACAGGAGACAAGCAAGTCTGTTTCTAAATCACAGCTCCGAGGACCCCACCAAGTCGCCTGCCTCTCGGCTGCACGGCCTGAAGAGGAGACATCTCGAGGAAGCCCCGGAGAAATGCAGAGATGGGTGCGGGTGGATGGTGAGGGGGACAGATCCCCAGGAGCAGGGAACAGCATGGCTGGCACAGGAGCAGGGGCTGAGGCTACAAGCCAGGCAAACATTGTCGCAGGAGCCTCGAGTTCATGGAGATCAGGACGCCCCTCCCCTCTTCCTTTACAAGGATGTGCCCAGAGCAGCCAACCAGCTCCGCTGTCCTGTGCCCTTCTGGGACTCAGGGCCTCTCCAGATGATCGCTGAGTGACTCAAGAATGACAAGCCCTCCCCATCCTGCCCCAGCTTAATTTTCCATCATGTTTCCTCATGATCACGCCATCCAAATTTGTGGGGTCTTTCCATATTCTTTGGATCTATTCTCTTGCTGCTAACGCTCACCTATTAGAGTTTTCTTATATTCCCAAAACACGACTGGGGGGTCAACGGGCTGAGGTCTCATGGCGTGCTTTGGAGGCATTCCCAGAAATTCTAAAGGAAAAAGAAGGCTCCTCTGCACCTTCATGCTTCATGGATTTCCCTTTGGGTATTCTCCTGACAAGAGGAGAATTACCCAATGTATGGGGGGACATGACTGTCACCATTACCAGTTTCGTCTTCAAAAGTGCCGCCCATGGGAGGCACGACGGCAGAACCTCACACTCCGGGAGTTAAACAGATAACGTGATTTGCTCTAGAAGCTTGTAATCCAAGACAAAGAGCTCTGACACTAAGCTGTGACAACTAACAAATGAATCTTAATCATGGATGTTAATTAATTGTGCAAATAAATTTCACAAGGAGCGTTTACTGACTTAGGAGAAGGAGCCATTTTCAAACAGATTAGAGGTATCATTTACATATAAGCCAAACCAATGAAATACAAGCAGGGACTAAGCTGCTTTCATCCACTAATCATTTTTATCTATTCATTAAGAATGTCTCTACAACACCACTTAGTATAGTTTTGTTTATATTACTTGGAAGTAATTCCAACTTTTCCTTAAATCAGATTGTCCTTCATTTTGGTCCAAATTGGTGAGATTTCATTTAAAGAGTTTTTTTAAGAGATTGAGCGTGTGCATGAGCACACGTGCGTGAGCAGGGAGGGAAAGGCAGAGGGAGAAAGAGAATCTTAAGCAGGTTCCACGCCCAGCACGGAACCCAATGCGCAGCCCGAAGCAGGGCTCCATCTCTCCACCCTGAGATGGTTGAGTTGAGCTGAAATGAGGAGTCCGACGCTTAACTGATGGGGCTGCCCTACTGGTGAGATTCTCACCCTACTGGTGAGATTCCTAAGACTGACTGGAGTAATGCACAAGGTTCTAAGTGCTGTGAGGACTGGCATTCTGCCTTGTGTGCCGGTGACTGCAAGCCTAGTGCCCAGCTTGGGGCTGTGCCTGACACATAACAGGTGCCCATGGAATAATATCAGTGTGCCCAGGAGAGCCCCAGATGCTGATGAGGTTGGGGTGTTTCCTGTGTTTGCTGAACTTGAGCTTCAAGTACACTGAAGTTACTTGTAAAGTCTTCCATCGCCATGGCATCCGGAAGAGCTCTGGCCTCAACTGGTGCTCAGTGGCCGCCCGGATGCTGGGTGATGGACGGTCTGGGGAGCTGCTGGCACCGGCAGGGGACGCGATGGAGCACCTCCGATCTCACTGTGCGTCGGCTCTTCGGGGCTCCCCCGGGGCCTTTCTCTCCCAGCGTCCTTTGCTACCACCGTGACCCCCACACATTCTTGGAGACAAGGTAAGGCAAATTTTAAAACTCATGTATATCTCGTGGCAGCCTAGTGAGACCTAGAAAATAAAACGGCTTTAATGCTCCTGACTCAGGGGGCACCAGACGACCTCTTACCCTCTGGGGGGGCTTCAGTTACTTTGTTCATGAAAGGAGAGGGTTTGAGCTAAATAAACCCATCGGCCTCTTCTGCACCAGTGAGAACCTCCCGGGTCTCCGGAGGAAGACCTGGGGCGGCTGAGGCACAAGAGGGCAGGGCTGAGCTGGGCTTGCTTCTGGCAATTCCATCAGGCTTCCCTACTTCCAGCCTCAGGATTCCTACAGGGCACCCACTCCATAGTCAAATCCACCGTATTTCTTAGAGCTGTTAATACTGAAGTTCTGTAACAGAGCTCCATTGATGGGAGTGAGTCCCTCCGTGAGGGGAAGGACTAGCAGTTCCTTACGGTGAAGCAGCAGGGGTGGGAAAGCAGGGGTGCTTTCCTGCTCAAGGTCAGGCGGCTGGGTGCCCCCACAGCAGCTCCAGGCTCCCCAGCACGGTCACCTTCTGGGACACCCAGTCTGATGGCCCAGTCCGTGACACACCACCTCAGACACACTCAGGACCTCCTGCCATTCCTGGTCAGAGGACCGCCCGTCACCCCTTTTTCTCGCACTGGAAGAAGCATATAGGATAGCAAACGCGTGAGACAGAGGGTCTCTTCCATTAAAAAAATAAGAGTATTTGCAAGCTTTCATTTACTAATGATAATAATCTTAATTGTGGTTGTCCCTGGTCTCATACCTACTTATCTTATTTATAATCCTGCTTATGTGTGTAGGATACTATCTAGTCCGCTTCTAGCTGAGCAATGCCCTCCAAACAATTTTGATGCAAGCGCTGGGTCATCTTCTTGGCTGGTGACACTCTGTTGGTTCAGTCCCTTGGTTGCCTGGTCCCCTTGTCCCAGAAGAAGCCTACAGAGCTAAGTCCATTTTGCCCAGGGCAGTTCCACTCCAGCATTAGAGTTCCAAACTCCTTAGCAAAACAAAACCCCACATCCATTTAAATGACTCACATGGTAAATGTCCCCTTATAGGTATCTTAACACAGTTACAAAGAAAAATAAAGATTTGAACGCCCTGTGTTTATTTGTGCCCACCGTCCCCAGAAGGTGGCTTGTCAACCACCCCAAACTGCCCCATTGAGGTGTCCCTGCTCTCCCTCAGTGGCTTCCCCTGTGAGCCCTTCCCTAGAGAGGGATCCTGATTTGTAAGGTTTTCACCATCTCTGTCCTGGCTGGTGAGACTAGGACAGCTTTATTCCCTACTCTGCTTCTGGGCTGGGAAAACCATCAGCGGACAGCTGTCTACCCTGCCCCATGCCGTGGAACATTCCAGAACTGGATGCTTACTCCACTGGAGTAAGCATTGCTCTATTCAACATCATCTCGAAGTTGAAACGCCATTGGGAAGAGTAACATAGCAAGTTGATACTTTCCCAAGAGGGCGGTGAAACTGGGGCGGTGGGGGTGGTGGGGAGAGCACGGGAGAAGGCAGAGAGACAGGGAGGAGAAGAAGGGGCCCAGGGAAGGGGCAGAGAGCCCCAAGCTCCAGAAGGACTCCGAGTTATGGGAAGACCATGAACCTGACCAGCGGAGTCTGGGTCAAGGGGAGAGGGCCACAGTAAGAGCTGGGTCCTCATCGTGTTCAGCCAGACCTGCGACCTTCCAGAAAGAAGGGCAGGCGAATGACTTGAGGTAGGCGAGGCTCCGGCAAGGATGTGCCCCATCCTACACGCGACGGAAAGGAGAAAAGGCACAACGGCCACCTTTCTGGAGTCAACTATCTTTAGAAGTCTCCGCTGATGTCCCAGCCAGAGAGCAATAGTGACAGTGACGTCACGCGGAGCATTTGGGGGTGACGCCAGAAAACAAAGTGACCCCAAACCCAGCTAAGCCCCATCTCCTAATAGCCTCGGCTGGCGGGTGGGCCTCCTTTTCTAGGATTTGTGTTTTCCCTGGGGCTCCTGCCCCTGCTGCGGTCTTTTTTTTGCCTTTTTTTTAAATGGTTACAGTCGCGTCCAACACCGCACAGCAGCTTTTTTCCTGCCCGCGTCCGATCGGACCCCAGTAACCGGAAGGTCTTCACTGGCAACGCAGTGCACGTAACCAAAGCAAAGTTTACGGTCCTCCCAAGTGAATTTAAATCCGTCTCCTGTTCTCCCCGTCACCCTCCGGGGTCAGCCGCCCAGCCGGGCTCTGCGCCCTTATACCCCCAGCGGCGCGACCCACCCGCCCAGCACCTACCTTGCCCAGGCCCGGCGTGTCCTTCACCTTGTTGACGGCCCGCAGCAGGCAGGGAGGGGCCGGGGGCGGGCAGGTCTGCAGAATGCCGCTGAAGCTGGTGGCGAAGAGGGGAGGCTCGGCCACAGACGAGAGGGAAGGTCGATGTTTCTTCTTTTTAGAAGACAGGTTTAGCTTCTGGGCCGCTCTGGAAGGAAAGAATGCAGAAGAGGGACAATGAGGGGCGAGTAGGATCCTGTGTCCAATCAGATAGTCAGATGTGCCAGGCTTACTCTCTATCCTCTTTCTCTTAAAGAACCTCTGGTTCTTCCTGAGGCTTGATAGTTCCCTGTTTGTCCTCCGAGGGCTCGGCAGTGGCCCCTCAGTACCGCCCAGCAAACCTCATGAGCCACCGAATCACTTCTATACAGAGAGGGAAAAAAGCCATACGACTGTGCTGCAATCTGCAGTCGCGATTTCTAAAGCTTGGTTTGCGAGCCGCACTCAGCCATACGCGTGGGTGCAGCTGGTCCGTCTTTGGGGGAACAACAGCGCCGACGAGGCTAATGATCCCACAGCTTCTCTGGTATGAACTCCGGTGTGAGAGGCCTTACGAGTTATTTAGAAATTTGAACACCTTGTAAAATCCCAACCACCCTGGTGAAGGACCCGTCAAGGCTCACTCTGTGTGTGGTTGTGGAAGAAAAACACACGGCCCAGGGCCACGGGGAAACATAAATCAACCTGGTTTTGGAAACATAACACCAAACAGAACACAGTCCAGCCCAGACATACAGTGCTGAGACTATGGGCTGCTTGTGTGGAAAATGGGAATTTGTGCGGGGGACGGGGTGTCTTTTGATACAAAATGCATTGATGAGGGGGGCCTCGGGGGCTTATTCGGTGAAGCGTCTGCCTTCGGCTCAGGTCACAAGCTTAGGGTCCTGGGACGGAGCCCCACATCGGGCTCTCTGCTCAGCGGGGAGCCTGCTTTTCTCTCCCTTTGCCCCTCTTCCCCTCCTTGTGCTCTGTCCCCCAAAATAACATCTTTAAGAAAAAAATGCAATTCAAGGGCAAGCGCCGGGGGTGAAGGTCGGAGCCAACAAAGGTGGCACAGAGCGGGCAGATGGGGAAGGAGAGAGGTTGCCGGCATTGCTTATAGTGCTGGGAGTTTACACCGTCTCTCCTACAATACGAACGTTCTGCGACACTTAGACCATATCCTTGTTATAGTGAGCGGTGGTGGGGGGTGGGGGGTGGGGGGAAATCAAAGCAGGTGGCCACGAGGCCACGTTATTGCAGCAACTCTGATATACTCACTCCTGGATTCCTTCCAGCCTCCTTCCTAGCACCCATGCCCACCCACACCCCACTCGGCGTGGAGGAGAGTGAGGGTCCTGGGAGTCAAATCATATGCAGGGCCCTCCCAAGGACATCATCCCAGGGTCCCTTCTCTCTCTCTCTCTCTCTTGCAAGGCCAGATTTTCATTCTGGAAGATACTGGATCATTCCCAACAGCATACAAGCGTGCTGTTGTTTCTCCTGTCTTTTTTTTTTTTTTTAAAGATTTTATTTATTTATTTGACAGACAGAGATCACAAGTAGGCAGACACAGGCAGAGAGGCAGGCAGAGAAGGAGGAAGCAGGCCCCCTGCCGAGCAGAGAGCCTGATGTGGGGCTCGATCCCAGGACCCTGAGATCATGACCTGAGCCAAAGGCAGAGGATTAACCCACTGAGCCACCCAGGTGCCCCTGTTTCTCCTGTCTTAAAGGAAAAACACCTCTTCTTGGTTCGTCTTCCCTGGTTGGCTCCCGTTCTGTTTCCTTGCTCATCTTTGCCCAAAACTCAGGGCAAGACCTGTCTATCCTTGTTTTCTCTGGTTCCTCTCCTCCCCCTGCCTCTGAGCACATTCCATGGTGGGGCGGGGGGGATCCAACCCCCAGCTGCTCCAGAAGGGCTCTTGTCTGGCTGCTGATGACTTGCGCCATAGCTCAGTGGTGTGGTTCTCAGACCCCTCTCTCCTGACCCATCAAAGCAGTGATTATATCCTTCGCTTTTGTGAATGCTTCCAGGACATTCCTGGCCATGCCTTTCTGGTGTTCCCAGCTGGTTTCTTCCCTTTCCCCTCACTCCTCAGAGGCGGGATGCCTCAGGGCTCCTCCATGTCTACCCTCTGTCTCTGGCTGTTATCTCCCAGGAACACCATTTAAATAACATCGCAATGCCCAGGACCCCTAAATTTTTATTTCCAGCTTAGACCTCTCTCCAGAAATCTGTATTTAGTTATCCAGCTACCCCCTCCCCAATTCTATTTGGATATCTAATCAAGGTCTCGGGCTTAGACACTAAATTCTTGATCTTTTCCTGAAAAACTGTTTCCTTGGCTTCCCCTCTTCTAGAAAATGACAGTCCCGTCCATGCAATGGCCCCAGCATGTCTGACTCCTCTCTCTCTCACACCATGCAGCCGATCCATCAGGAAACTGTCTGGGCTGTAACTCCAGAATGCATCCACGATCCGCCGCCTGTGGCCACTGCCTTGACCGCCACTGTCTCTGTCTGAGCCACTAACCCCTCTTGCCTGGGTTTCTAGAAGAGTCTCCTAACTCGTCCTTCCTCTGTTGTCCTTCCCCAGCCTGCAACCTCACTGCCCAGGCTGTTTTCCACACGGTTGTCAGAGTGGTTCATTTAAAACACAACTGCTCAGAAAACCCAACTCCTCCATTTTGCTTCTCATCTCATAGAAAAGCCGAAGTAATTACAGTGGACTAGAAAGCCTTCCATGTACCGTCCCTCTTACCTCAGACCACCCTTCCTACTATTCTTGGTCTTCAGCTACTCTCATCGAGCCATACTAGCCTCCAAATGCTCCTGGTTCACTCCCACTGCAGGGCCTTTGCACAGACTCCTGCCTTAGCCTGGAACACTCTGGCCCAGGTAGAGGTAGGCACATGGCTCGCTCCTCTACCTCCTTCAAATCTTTCTTCACGTGTTACCACATCAGGGAACCCACCCTGCCCACCACGTCAGGCTGCACTTTCCAAAGATGGCTGCACCCACATGTCTCCCATTCCACATTCTCTTCCCAGGACGTGACATTGATGTGTCTCCATCAACAGGCACGGTCTACTTTCCTTCTCTTCAAATGCCATTGGAACTTCAAAATTGCCTTGACCAACAAAATGTGGTGGGAATGATGTTGCATGACCTCCAAGGTTGGGTCAGAACAGAAAATATGGCTTCTACCAGCTCTATCTTTGAACCTGACCTCTGCCTTGTGAGGAAGCCTGTGTCACGTGGAAAAGGCCACACAGAGAAAAGCAGAGGCATCCAGTCGACAGCAAGAATCAACCACCAGACATCTGAGTACATGAGCCTTCAGATGATGGCAGTGGCCATACTTTGAGTCTTCTGGCTGAGGCCCAAGGCACTGTGAGCCTAGATAAGCCACCCCACTATGCCTTGTCCCAAATTTCTGAACTCCAGAGACCATGAGAGATGATAAGTGATCGTTGTTGACTTAAGCCATGAAGTTTTGGGGTAACTGGTTACACAGCCATAGTACATGAACCACCAGCACCCGCCCCCAATCTCCTCGTTCCTCTTACCCCGCCGGCCTCACCCACCCATCCCCTGCGTGGCACTTCCTGTCTTCTAACACAGCAGGTGACTTACTTAGTCATCATTTGTGTTGTTTATTGTCCGTTTCCTCTCTAGAATGTAAATCCCAATGGGGCCAAAGGAGCACAAGGATATGCTGAATGAATGAATGAATGAATGAAGACTGAAGGATCTGGGGCTATTTAGCCCAGAGAATAGAAACCAGGAGAAAAGGGAAGGAAAAGTCTTCTAAAAAAACGGTCTTTGAAAAAAGAAAAAAAAGAAAAAAAAATGAATAGGGGCGCCTGGGTGGCTCAGTCGGTTCAGCATCTGTGTCTTGATTTCAGCTCAATCATGATCCCTGGGTTGTGGGATCGAGCCCCACATTGGGCTCCACGATCAGCACGGAGTCTGCTTGTCCCTCAGCCCCTACCCCCTCTCGAGTGCATGTGTTCTCGCTCTTTTTCACAAATAAATAAAATCTTTTAAAAAATGAGTAACTGACATGTAGCAGGAAGAATTTTTCAAGCCTCACAAGCCATCTTATTCGGTCTCAGACAACCCGCAGAGGAAGACAATGATCCTTCCATTTCACAAAGAAACAGGGCTTTCAAGAATGAACTCCGGAGTCCTTTAGCATCTGACCTGAATCTGAACATCCAGCTTCTTCAGACACTGGGTAGATAACGGGCAAATCACTTCAATCCCGACTGTTTATAGTGTATGTGAAGGGTGTGCATAGCACCTGGCGATTGGTTGGCGTGCGAAAACATGACCATCGTCACCGTCATCAGCACGATGATCACACTCAGTTTCTGTGTAGTCAAGTCAAACAAAAATGGTAGACTTTCTAGGAAAATGAAATAAGACTGTGTGTTAGGGGTTCGGGACAAAGGAATTTCTTAATAGATGGCATTTTGTAGGATTGTAGGAAGACAAGAGGAGACTAAAGGTGGGTCTGCCCGCCCCATGTTGTGCAACCCTGTCTCTCTAGGGAGCAAAACAGGCAGGTGGGACAGAAACACACACGGGTTTACAAGTCTAAGGCTTATCTTTCTAGAAACTAGAGTAACACATTAGTCATGGGTCTGTTTCATAAAATAGTGAGTTTTCTGTCACTGGAAATGCCCAAGGAGGAGCTAGAAAACCACTTCTAGGGAATATTAGGGGGAACGAGGCATGTGTTGGGAGAATCAGATGATTCCCAAAATCTCTTCCAAGGCAGAGTTTCTGAAATGATTCCTGGAATCACTAAATTCCATTTAGGGAAGCCTCTACTGGCTTCAATGCAGAAAAATAGTAATGAAGGGAATTATTTTGAGAATACAGTTAAAAATTACTTTCTTTCTAAAACATGTATAGGAAATAAGTGTACTCAAGAGAATTCCCGAATTGGAAAAATTAATAAGAGCCATGTTTTATAGCTTTATGTTCTATGAGAACATTTTACTTTAATTTCGACAGTATTAGAGCCAGCTGTTTGATCTGATCGGTCTTGTATGTTCCAGCTTCTTGGAAGTCAGCAGCTTCTGCTTTTATTATATAGCACTTCAGTGACGGGCAGAGAGAGGAAGGTTGGGGTCTAGGAATCTCTCATGAATAATTGTATTACTTGGTGACACAAAGGAGACAGAGTCATGAAAGAATTGAAAGAATTCAACAGGTAAAGACATTTTGGCTAGATGTGTAATTAATGCCTTCTAATAAATTCTTTCTTCATAGGGAAAAAAACAACTTAGCGGTCGTCTTAGAAGATTTCAAACAACCAAAAAGCCCTAAAACACTACTATAAGCTATATTTACTTGTCTCATTCTTTTTTTCTTAAGATTTTATTCTTTTTTTTTTTTTTTTTGACAGAGAGAGAGAGACAGCGAGAGAAGAAAGAGAAGCAGGGGAGTGGGAGAGGGAGAAGCAGACTCCCCGCTGAGCAGGGAGCCCGATGGGGGGCTCGATGGGGGGCTCGATCCCAGGACTCTGGGATCATGACCTGAGCCAAAGGCAGACGCTTAACGACTGAGCCACCCAGGCGCCCCTACTTGTCTCATTCTTATCACAGATACTATCCTTGGTGACTTCAAGCTATGCATCCCAGCACACATCTCTAAATATCCATAAGCTTCATTTACGTCTCTGTGCCTTATTTCAAGAAAACAGATCGTCTCTCTAACAGGATGAAATTCATAGTTACTGAATGCGTATAAGGAAATTGGTGCCACGCTAAGCCTTATGAGGCTGGGAATTTGGCAAGAATTTAAACTGATGGGCTCAGTTTTTCCGACTGGGTTCTGGCCCTTCCTCTCCCCAGCCTTGTCATCCCACCAGGAGACAGCTACCCTAACACACTGTGGGATGCTCTCTGATTCTAGGAATCAGGTTGGAATTGAAGTCACCTTCCTATGGGATGCTCACTTCTTTTCATTGGCCAGATCTACCCAGATCTTTAAAAAAAAAAAAAAAGAGGTAAATAGTACCTGGTTAAATGTAATTGGGTTAGTTGGGGGAAAATCTTAGGTCTCAGTTATATAGATCAGAGGGGGACTTTATGAGGATCCTTTTTTTAAAAAAATTTTTTTTGCATTTGTGGGACAGACCATTTGACCTGGAATTTTCAGAATTGTGGGAGCTTAAATGGAAAGCACCTCATGACAAGTGTATCTCATGAGAATTAAATTGGGGTCTGCCACCCTTAGTGTGCAGAGATTACTAAAATGCTGACTTAACAATACATGGAGAATTATTATTAGCTTCATGAGGAATAGAACTTTCTTTAGGGAATGGGCAGGAGTATCAGGCAACATAGCCATTTTTTTAAGGATTCACTATCCTTTTTGGAATTGACATACTGTGTTTTGCCAACCACATTCTGAGAGCATTTCCTTTTTTTTTTTTTTTTTTTTAAAGTAGGCTCCATTCCCAGCGCAGAGCCCAGTGTGGGGGCTCAAACTCATGACCCTGAGATCAAGACCCGAGTGGAGATCAAGATCTGGACACTTCACCGACTGAGCCGCCCAGGCGCCCCAAAGAGATCATTTCTTCTCATCCCGGGGGGGTGTCCAAGTGCGGGATGCTCAGAGAGGTGGGTAAATGGTTTATATAAATTAAGAGGTCATTCAAGCTGTACTAAATCGGAGGGGAGGTGAGGGAGGCCTCCACACTGCCCCATCTGCCGCACAGAAAGGGTCCTGACCCAGGAGGGGACGACAGGGATCGGACGTCCACTGTCAGCTTGTAAAAGACACCCCACTCTCATCTAACGTGACCGTGGCCGGGGCTGCCCTGGGCTGCGAGGGCTTCTGTGCCACTAGAAAATATTTCAATGCCTGGAGGATTAAGACGGCCTGATAATAAGCAATGACATGACAGACCACAGCAGCTCCTCAGAAATCTGCAGGGTCAGTGACGCGGGGGGGTCGAAGAAAATAAAGCCGATTAGAAATAGAGAGGATACATGACAAGAACCAGTGGTCTGAGGCAAAGCTTCTGGAAACAAGTAGGATGTCCATGTGCGCATAAAAAACCAGAAACAACAGCAACAAAACACCAGTCACGCATCGTTTGGAAACCACGCCGGCTGGAAAGCACTGGGGCCCGGCCTTGAAGTATGATGTGTGGGTCGGAGACTCCCCAGCAGGGAAGAAGAGCATTTCTCCTTCACCTTTCCAGGCTGTAATTGGCTGTCACCGAGGTCATTTCCATGTCTCCTGAGGCTGAAAAGCACACGGGGTCTTGGGGTTTTCCTGATTTTTATGTAAATGATCCATTTCATTAGTGCGGGAAGATAATTCAGGACATGACTTCAAATAAAATGTTTACCATCAGGAGTAAAACAACAGCTGACCATTAATCTCAGCACCACGTTGCACGGAACAGTGCAGCCCGGAACAGTGCAGCCCATCGCGATCAGAGTTCGGAAACGAACTGACATCTAGAGTTTAACGCACAGCGCTCACCCACAGTGATCATTTCTATGAAGTCACCCAGATTCTTCTCTTAAAAATCTGCCCATTCTTCAGGGGCTCCTGTAAGTTGCCGTCATCGACTCCTTCAGCCTTTGGGGGGCCTCACCTGTGTCCTTGAAGTCTTACAGCCATTGGTCTTAAGAGAATCTATCTGAGGTTCCAACCCCTAATGAGATGCTGCTCTGCGGTGGGGGCAGTGCTTCTCTGTCAGTGTTTCTAGCGCTGCGTCCAGCTCCCTGAAGGTCAATACCACACGCGTCCTTTCTTCCGCACCTGCCACCCGCCCCAGAGCTTTGTGCCTTGTTGAGGGGACAGTGTGGACGCTGCTTGGAGCTGCCGGATCCATCCAGCCTTGGAGGTTACGACACAAAAAGCCCCGTGCTCAAGGAGCCTGAAGTTTTAGATAACACTCAGACCTTGGATGGTCTTAACTCTTTCTAAAGCATTTTCCACCCACGGTCACACCCATCTTCACGCAGCGATCTGGGGTAAGAAGTTGGAAAGGGATCTGTACCCGCAAGTGACATGTTCGGAAAAAAAAAAAAAAAAAATGAAGGCTCAGAAGTTACCAGATTTTCTCCACCATCGTGGGACTAGTGATTCTCACACTTGAGATCAGGATTCAAGCTTTCGCTCATCTGGGGCCCAGGTTGGTCCACAACGTCATGTTATTACCCAACTTGATAAATGAAAGCAGTTATCTTATTTTATTTGGGCAAAAAAAAAAAAACAAAAAACAGATGATAATCGTTTGCTTAATAATGAAACCACTGCTCCACAAAAAAAGCAGTTATATATTTTTGTGTGGAACTCAAATCAAATCATATATAAGCATTTACCAATTACTGATCTGGTTGCCTAGCAACGTACCTTCATAGCACAGGGGAAGAATGTCTCCACTGAGTGAGTCAGGTCATGCCCAGAATTAGGACGTGAATGGCAAATTAGACGAAAATGGCTTCTCTGTCCCTATAGTCCCAACCCAGAGTGAGCCCTTGCATGACAATAACAACAGACATCCGTGTGTACCATCCACCACTACCTCGTGCCCCTCCCTCTAAAGACACCCGCAGGATGCTGAAAGCTGCTTAGAATGCATGTGAATGCTTGGGAAACTCAATCAGTCCATCGGTGTTTACCGGATGGCAGCTATACACAGAACGACTATGCAATCAATGGGCTGTGGATATCACGAAAGTCATCTGTGAGTCACCCAGCAGCCGCTCTGTGTCCAAGAGTCCACTGCGAAAATGGATACAGGAGAAGAATCCACATAACCCAGCACGACCGATAACTTTCTTCTGGCTCCGTGGCAGCGGAGATAAACAGAAGCGTGAAGGAGCCTGCAGACATGCGGCGGGGGTCCCTGCCACCCAGTTAAAGAGTCTCACCAGCAGGCTAGATCTGGAAGCTTCTCCCAAACAGTGTTATCTGAGCGGCACACCATTCACCCACACCCGGGGGCACCACACATGCAAAAGAGCAGTATCTGAAAACCATGTCGTCGGTCGATATCGCAAATCCATTCGTGTCTGGATATTTTTCATGGTCAGAGGGAGAAGATTATGAATAAATGAAAAAATACGGCTCATGTCAAAAATAATGGGAGCAGAAAGAACGTGTTCGTAAGCTACGGTTTTTGCAAAAGCGATTCCAAGTAAAACCTTCTTTGCGTAAAGCTGGGTACCTATGAGAGTGTTTGCCGAGCCAAGGTCCTTGTTATGAAAAGAGAGATGCTTGCCTAGCCCCAAATAAAGATGTTTAAAAAAATAAAATGCAGCTGCTGCTTATAACCCACCGTTCACCGAGCCTGGCTCACTTCCGCCTGTCTGGAAGCAAGACTCTGGACATTGTCACAGGTTGGTCTTCTTGGCTTCCTTGGATATTCCGTCCAGGGGATCACTGATGGAGCGGGGAGCCATCTGCAGGAGGCGGGGTCCCCGGGCTGAAGAGAAGGTGGGGGACCTCTGCTCCAATGAACTTGTCCAGAACTGGACGACTTGGTGCCACCTTCTACGGGCAGCCTTGGAGACATGTGGCCTTCTTTATTCCCTTTCCTATCTCTACACATCCTGCAAACCTCGTGCCCGTCCCCAATCCTGCCCAGATGACCAACGCCAGGGCAGGACCTGGAGGGAAATGCTCACGCGGGACCAGGAAGCTCTGTTTCTGAGATGGAGGGACCTCTGGGAAGATGCGTCTTGCTTCAAACGTGTGCGATCAGTCCTATCTCAAGAAAGTGCACGCACGCTACTCTTAAGAACCTTGGAAGATGGAATAACCCTGAACTTACCTCTACTCCTGCCTAACAGGTCTAAAGGAGCCCACTGCCAACTCGTCCACTGCCTTGGATGCCAGGGGACATACCCCCGAACTTGACTCCAGAGCTGTTAGTTTCTTCATTACCTGCGTAGCCTTATTGCTCTCTATACACACCTACAAAGCGACACTTCCTGTACTCCCTGCTCTCTGCGGGGTGGGGGGAGGGCTGCAGCCTCCTGACCCACGATACACACCAGGAAGAGCTTTCTCAGGGAGGAGAAAGACCTAAGGAGCCCCGCGGTCTGGAGGAGCGCCCGGGGCGTTCTCCTTGAAATGCATCTGGACAGTGGCAGGTAAGACACGGGCCCGGTGTGGGCACACTGCCTCATTCCCGCAGGACACAGCCTTGCCTGAAGCCTGACATGGGGCCAGGGGCTGTGCACTGGGGCTAGGGTCTTGGTCTTCCCAGACTCCTAACCCAGCTTCCCAGTCTCCTGCCTCCTGGCTTCTACTTGGCTAGCTGGACTTCTGTTCCAGCCCGGGTTCATGGCCCTGGGCTTTCCCCCCATTTGCACTTGGGTCCTTACACACTTGTCCCTGTGCTAGCAGACCTTCTAGTGGTTCCCTTCTGACCAGGGGCTTCCTGTCCGCAGAGCTTCATCTCTGGCCTGATCTGTCCAGGCCAAGCCAGCTTAGTACCCAGGAAACTACATGATGTAACCTCTTCCTGAGCCATACGTTTGTACATGGGGCCCAGTCATACATAAATTAAAGGAACTGTGGGGGCACCTGGGTGGCATCTGCCTTCCTCTCAGGTTGATGTGGAAAACGAAGGCAAAAGAAAAATTAAATTTCCTTGCTACGCAGAGCCCACTGACAAGTCCCTGAAACAGGCAGAGTGACATTCCTCGAGGGACTCAGCTGCCTCGATGTTAACACCTTGCTAAGGGCAAAAGGCAATCTTAGCCCGATCCCCCAGGATCCTGTTAAGTCTACTTAAACATATAAAAATTCCTGTGGACATTTCCTTTATCTCTAACCACCCGCTCCCCAAGATACGTGTTGTCAATTACCCCCTCACCCAGAGCGTAAGACCCACCAGTACACATCTAAAGGGTCTCATGACTAAGGTTTTATTAGACTGTAGTAAACGACCTTTTCTTAACAATAGCCAGCCCTCTCAAGGTCCTGGAAACCTTGCTTCCAGATTCCTTAGAGACTTAAGCTTTTCCTAACGCCCTCCCAACTTGAAACTATATAATCAGCCACTCCTCACAACCGCAGGGCAGCGGGTCCTGTCCCGTGCTGTAATAAAACCACCTTTTTGCACCAAAGACGTCTCAAGAATTCTTTCTGGGCCGTCGGCTTTGAATCCTAACATCTTTGCTACATCGGGGTCATGGGCCCCGGGTCCTGGGATGGAGCCCCGCATTGGGCTCCTTGCTCAGTGGGGAGTCTGCTTCTCCCTCTGCCCCTCTCCTCGCTCATGCTCTCTCTCTCAGATAAATGAATAAAATCTTAAAAAAAAAAAAAAAAAAAAAAGAACTCTGAGCACCTAGGACACCAGACCCGAGTAAGTGCAAATATAAATTTAAAACTCCATCTCAAACCAGATATATATGATCATAGTGAACTACGATCCCTCAGATATTTCATAAACACAAATAATTGAGAACTGGCTAGTCTTACTGAATGAAGTAGATGAAACCAAGTAATGACCATCCAGCTATAGACAGAAAAAGACAATCACAGGCTAATGAGAGCCCATTCCTCGGGGAATACGAAGGCCTGATTTCTCTGGTGAGAAAGAATTGTCCAGTGTGTGTGTTTGTGTGCGAAAGTGTACACGCCCATAGATCTTCTGCAGTACAAAGACCGTCTAAACTAAAATTAAGATTCCTTCCAGGAATAAGCATATTCCAGATAATTCGATTTTAAGAATCCAATGAATCTAATGTTCTTTTCATTACATCATGCTGCCTTGTAAATGCTAACTCCAGTACTTTCTAGTTAAATCCTTGATGCATATGCTAATGTAATGTTCAAGGCAGAAATTGCATGATTTACCCTAAACAAGATAGCCCACTTAAAAGCCCAGGGTGACCACTCATTCCCCAGGAGTTTACCTTAATATTTATCTTCCTTAGCTGTTTGGCAGGGAATTATCCTGAAAGGCAGCAGAAATGGAATAGCCATGGTGGTGTTCACCTTTGAGGTCTTTATTTGAAAAGAAACGGGGCTTTATTCCCGCTCTTCCGGTATTATGATCACGTGAAATGAGAAACTGACATGGAGTTACTCACTCCAGAAATAATTTGATGCCTGAAGCAGCCAAGTGCTATCAGGGTGTGAGAGCTAGAAATGGACAGCATGGGCAGAGGAAAAAAAGCCTTTAATCCACAACTCTTTGCTCAATACCTGTGGCTCTTTCAGATGCAAAGCTAATTAATTGTCAATGCTGGGTGACTGTGCTCTGTGGTTTGGGGGCTTCTTGGTTAATTAAATTTGAATATCACGGCTTTGTTTGCTAAAGGAAGTCATTTTTTTCTCCTTTAATATCAATATTTCTTTTTGTTCAACAAATTATTTGCTATAGTTGAAACTGGAGGACATCATTAAGTAAGTTATTTCAAAGAAGGACAATCCGCATGAGGTCTCCGCAATACGGTGGGACGAACTGGACGCGGCAGAGGCGCAGAACGTCTGTCCCTGACTCTGCGGCAAGGCTGCTCTGCCCCTGATGCTGGGACGTCTTTTTGATTGCCGGCACCTCTGCAGCCCCACTAGAAGGAGAGCGGCAGAAATTTACAGTAACCCTCTCCTTTCCTACCTACTCAGCCATGTGGGTTGGAGTCCATGCAGACTGTGACAACCACGGAAAGGCACACTGGGATAAAGTGCACTCACCACAAGCATGTGCAAAAGCTCCCGTGCAGAGGAAGGAAGCAACTTTTATTTTCAGTACAGAAGCCATCTCTACTGAACAGCATAGATGAGAGATTAGTCCAGAGCAAAATAACTCATGAATGGAGAAAGAATCTATAGTAATCACAGTCTAGGAGATGGGAGGGGTGAATATTTTGTGACATTGAATCAAAGCTGCTAACAATGACCTACACTTTTTAAAAAGATTTATGTATTTATTTGGGATAGAGAGCACACGAGTGGGGGGGGGGAAGGGCAGAGGGGAAAGACTCAGCACAGAGCATGAGTACGCCCCACGGCTCAATCTCAGGACCCTGAGGTCATGACCTGAGCCAAAACTAAGAGTCAGATGCTGAACCGACTGAGCCAGCCAGGAACCCCGATAATTTACCTTCTCTTGCACATAATGGCTTATTTGATTATTTCTGCAGGTGTAGGGTGATTATGCTACAAGGTAGCATGGGAAGGGAAAGGAGGCAGGTCCGGGGTGCACATCTCCATTGACAGGTTGTGACTTGAGCGCCGAGAAGGGACTTCCCCCCTCCCCTAACTCCCTCCCATCCCACTACTGCATTTACTGTCCCTATTGCTGCTCCTGAGGTTCTCGGGCGCTGTGCACAAGCAGGAGTGTGTGTGCGTGTGTGTGTGCACACGTGTGTACACGTACATCCGTATAGTAAGGGGGAGGAGGGAGAAGCCAGGAAGAATAACAACTCAGGGGATTCCTCTCCATTAAAGATTTTGCTACATTCTTCATACTTATTTTATCTTGCAGTTAATAAATATTTTTGAAAAGAACGATCAAAAGATTAAACACTGCTGGGGCACCTGGGTGGCTCAGTGGGTTAAAACCTCTGCCTTCGGCCCAGGTCATGATCCCAGGGTCCTGGGATGGAGCCCCACATCTGCTCTGCAGGGAGCCTGCTTCCTCCTCCCTCTCTCTCTGCCTACCTGCAATCTCTCTCTGTCAAATAAATAAATAAAATCTTTAAAAAAAAAAAAAAAGATTAAACACTGCTGTAACAAAAGGAATTGTTTAGAAATTGCCGGCAACAGAGAAATTGATCAAAGCAAATGGAGATTTTGTCCACATTTCCTGGTTAACTCTGAAACCTGACCTGGGTGAAGCTGCCCAGTTCACTCACGTTCACTTTGGAAGGAGTATTACTTTGCGGTCGGTGAAATCTACAGTAGGTAATATTACATATTTTATGCTGGGGCAAGTGTTCATTTTTGCAGTCCTAAATTAAATGAAGCCCATTTTTGCAGAATTGGAGCATGATTCTATTATTTTAAGTAGCCATATTGGCTTAAAGTAGTATCTCAACTTGACTAACTTGTTGTTAACTGCAACTATGGTTTTCTGACACTGAATCCTTGGCTAAGAATAAAATTCCCAGGCATCAGGAAGATAATATTTATTCTAACAGAACTTCTAGGAACAGATTGCACGAAAGGAAGAAAACACCCATTCTCTAAAGCATGAATCCATCCAGCTGCATCGGTGATATACTCTCGCTCGGTCGGACAGAACGTGAGTCACGTTATATAATCCATCAAATGATCAATCATCTTCTCATGTGGACTCCCGCGTTTGCGCAACAGACATGCTCTACAAATTGCCGGTAATTTGAGTTTTTATAAATTGAATCTTATTTCACATTGATTTCTATTAAAATTGCAGAAGGCATTTTATCTTTATGAATGATATTCAATTGAGAGTGGCTATAAGCACTTTATCTTTAAATGTCTGTGCTTTCCTTCAACTCTGTCAAACAGATAAGTAATAACCACCAGTGCAAAGAGGTGTTCAAAGATACAAAGAAGTGACTCCTGACATAGGACTAATTACCAAGAAAAGATTCGGAAACACATCAGAGCTTTTGCTTTTTTTCCCTAGCCTTGACTTTATGAAGAGGAGCCACTGATTTTCCACTTACAGTCATGGTTAAGATCTTTCTTAGTATTTGGAAATAAAAAAATATTTGATTTTGGTTTTTCCGATGGCATAGTCTTTAACACGAAGATGACCACCGAAGTCACGAGAGTGGCAGAGATGTCCAGGAGGGTGCCGAGCAGAACAAGAACGGAAAGTGGCCCAGGACAGACCCATGAGGAACCCCAACATCTGTCCAGTGGTGCAGAGAGGGGAGGGTGAAGGAGCGTTAAAGGAGCCGTGGACACTGCGAGCGAAGGACAGGCAGTGGTGGGGGGAGGGGTCTCCGATGGAAAATGCCTCTAAGAGACCAACAAAGCGAATAAAGAGTGTCCATGGGACCAGAACTAACAAGCTCATCGTTGACCTTGAACATTAGTCAAAGGAGAGGCAGAGCACATTGCACGGGGTTGAAGAATAACTGGGGGGCTGAAGAAGTAAACAGAAGGAGGCCTACGCTGCTCTTTCAAAACATTAAACGAGCAAAGAAAAAAGATAAGACATAGTTTTAGATTTTTACCTAAATGCCTTGGTAATTAGGATGCTACGATGCGACTTTGTGCTTAAATAGGGGCTAATATAAAAGCACCCATAAAAACCATTTCTATAGCTTACAAAAATTAAAGAAGATATCTTTCATCTTATTATCTATGCACTTATTTATTCAAGTTATTCTACAAATACTGACTGAGCACCTACTATTTACAGGTTACTGTGTTATTACCCATGGTTCCCTGCCTAAAGGACCCATTAAAACAAATTCTCCAAGAAAAACTAGGAGTCTGCAGACAAATGCTATATGTCACCTTATTGGGTGAGAATAATATAACCCAAGAGAAAAAGCCCCGTCTTAGGGATCATAGTGACTTGGTTCAAATCCTGGCTCTGCTATTTCCTTGGACACATAGGAAAATAATGACGCCCAGTGCAAAGGTCTGTTGGGAAGACAAAGGACATAACATGGGAAGTGGCCATCAGAACCACGGGCCGTAGTAGGAACTCAGCAGATGTCTCAATGCCTTCCCCCTTCACTCCTTCCAGATCCATATGCTTTTGTTTCTGTAAAATTAAGAGCCTAATTAATGTCCAACTGCATAGCCAACTTGGTCCAGAAACTGGCTTCTCTTACTGTCTCCTTCTACCTGGTTGCCTACATGTATTTTAAGATCTAATTTATTTATCTATCTATTATCTATTAAATTATCTAATTTATTTAGTACATTTTATAAGCCACTTAGAACCATCTTGGGGAAACAGATACGGTATAAATCCTTAAACAAATGGTACCTGTACCTACTTTGTGTTTCATTGAGCTCCTAGGTGATTTTTTTTTGGTTCTACTTCTATCGAGGTGGCCAAGAGGAGCTCCCCACCGATGTCCTACTATAGAATGATGTTGTATTCGTCAATCCTTTCAAAGTTGGTTCAGTTGGGTGGTCCCGATTCGTCACAGGTAGCTGAGGTTCTAGATGATTAGCCAATGGATACTCTAGACTCAATCTAGACTAGAAAATCTCTCAAGGGTTCTTTCAGGCCCGTGATTTCGATGGGCCTCCGGGACCCCACAGTGAAGCGTGGGTGGGGAACCGGTATTAGCTTAGGGATCCGTGCGTGTTTCAGCGAACATTTGTCGAGTGTGACGATGCTTTAGTATTTCGGAGCCTCTCCAGAGGCAGAAAAGAGAAACAGCCAAGAGCAGAACTTCTGGAGCCAAACTGCCTTGATTCGATACTGCCTTCTGCTCCTCGCAGCTCTATGACCTTGTCGAGCACATTTCTTGGCTGTGTCGCGGTTTTGTCAGCTCTCAAACAAGATATACGAGTGGCTGCACCTCACGGAGTAGTGAGATTTAAACTACGCAGTCTGTCTGTCCGTCTGTCTATCAGTCTATCTCTTAGAACAGTTCCCGCCCCAGAGTACATACCGTGTTTGCCACAATTATCATCATCATGAAATATTTTAAGAAAACCATGTCTTCAGCGTTCCTTTTTAGGGACTCTTTTCCGGAAGCTTCTAAATAGGTGAATAAAGACAAGCAAGGTGAAAGCCTTCGCCCCTGCAGCCGTGGACCCCGACTGCGAACACCAGCCCCACCAAGGGCTTCTGCACATTCAGTCCACTCTGGGAGGCTGACTAGGAGGGGGTTTAGGTCCCGGCACCTCGAGTGGGCATTTTCCGTTGTGTCGTTGGCTGGGGGGGGGGGGGGGGCCTTCCTGGTGGCCAAGAAAGGTCAGAAAAAAAGACATTCTCAATTGGAGCCAACGAACTGGGGTCTTCGGACAGCCTTAAATCAGACGTCAGGAAAATCTGCGTCAGCGCCGTTGCTCTGGCCTGAAAACCACGGGCCGGAGTAGACCCTCTGTCAGCCGCGTCAGCCGTGTGTCTGCAGGCTTGGCGTGCTGGAGGCAATTACTGAACTTGGTTGCTCCTTCGACGGTGCATCCTTGTGCGGGAATGACCGGGGCGGGACAACCGATGGTCACCGTCACCAACACACTTCAGGCAGCGTCCTGGGCCCCTCCGAGAGCACGTGCGCCGAACAAATACACATGCCAAGCTAAAACACTGCCCCAAGCAAACTAAGGGCAGTTGGGTTTAAACCAGCTCATGACTGAAATGGGGTGTAGACAAAGTCACTTTCCTTAAGGCACTAGAAGTAAGTTGTCTGTGCTGCCCCCCGGCTTCGAGAATGGACTGCTGTGTTTCCCGCCCCCGCAGGGGGGAGGGGGGTGTACACCTACGAGCCAGGCACCTGATGGGGGGAGGGGGGTTCAGGGGAAAGAGGAGGAGTGACGCGTCACCAGCCACATTGCCCCTTACAACGGGCTGTGGTTACTAGTGTCTTCCTCGCCGGACTGCAAACACCATCAAGTCAGGAGCCACGCCCCCAGCTTTCCTGCAGCTGTGTTCCCAGCGCTGCACACCCACAGACAGGTGCACGGAGGACTGGCTCCAAATCACTGACCCTGAAGAGGAAAAGTCTTCCTGATAGGGTCCTCACCTGCTTCCCATCAGTGGAGGAGCTGGGAAACCGCGCGGGAGGGATCTGCAAGAAGCCCAGGGCTTCCACAAGGCTATGCTTGGGGGGCCTGTTGGGATGTCTTTGAGTTTCTCAATATTCCAAAGCAAGGACTGTTAACAGGTTCTTCGTCATCGGTGGGAAAGATGGTTATTTTCTATTTTGTACGGGGGCTCAAAGAAGATTCTGCAGAATGCTTCTTAAAGGGTGCAGGCAGTCCAGGCTTCCGAGACCTCTCTGGATTCCCCAGTGTTTTCTGCTTACCTGTCTCCATACCCACAACCCTCGCTCATCCTACAGGAGGGCACGCGGTCAGAGCGGATGCTTAGTGTCTCCCGCTCCGACCGGAGTCCTGCTCGCCCACAGTAGATACCCCATAAACACCTGTAGAATGAGTGAGCAAATAACCAGATTTGTTTGTTTGTTTGTTTGTTTTTATGGCTTGCTGACTTCTTAAATGATGATAATCCATGAAATACTGTGTTGTGTGGGGTTTTGCAGGCTATTACACTCGTAAAACAAATACAATTATTGTGTTCGTTATAATTATTTTTTCCACATTATTAGTAGTCCGTGTCCAACATTTGTTTTACCAAGACTTTGAGGGAGGGATGTTTTCGAAGCTGCCTCTTGAAGGAAATATCTTCCTTGGGTTCTCTGTTGAGTTAGAGACTGTAGACTTTGGATTTATAAGGTTAATTCCAAAAGTCAATTTGATTAGGTGATTCTTTTTTTTCCACTTCTGACCTTTAGAAAAGAAACCCTTTGCCGCCGGAGCAGCCGGGGAGGGCTCCCTTTTTTTCCTCCAGAGGGGGCTCAAAGTCCACATTTCCTTGGCCTATCCCTGGGGTCCTTCTCACCACAAGAGAGCCAAGCCTGTTGGCACTGCTCCCATTTACTGTTCACTAACTGATGAATCTTTGATTTTTTAAAAATAGATACTTTTCAAAATTATGTTTTCAAGCTAATTAAATCAATAGTGTGCTTGGACTTGAATGGTATGTTCTTAGGTTACGAACGAATGACAAATGAGAACATATTTTTCGACAACTCAGTTCTAATCCTACTCTGCATTTCCCCAGAATAAAAACATGGGTTATGCCACGCACTCAACATCACCTAACTTTTCTCTCCTGCTGGATGCTCAAAACTTCTTAAATAAGACAAATGTGACCGTGATAGTCCACGCTAATAGAGCAAATTCTCTATTTCAGGGGCCCGTCTTCCATTTTATGGGGAAACGATTTTCCATTTCTTTCCTAGATGGTTTTCATTGTATTTTAAGAATAACTTCCTGTCTACATTCTTCACATACGCATGTTACTCCCTTACAAAACAGGCAGCTCCTGGAGGGCACGGCCAGCATCTCCTGCAAATATTTATCCTACATGTTGCATGCAAGGGCCTTACGAACATTTGGTGACTGGAAAACACAGATGCGCAATCGGAGCCAAGAAGGACTGTGTGTGAGCAGCCCACTCTCTACTCCCAGAAGGCCATTCTTCAAGGATCTGAAAGTCACCAAAATACATGACTCCCCACTGCCCCCAGGACTCTTCCAGCTCAGAAATGCTATTTCTTCTGTAACACTATGATGCTCTGATTTACGAGCATCCAAATTATTATCCTATCCTTCTTTGGTGTTTTGGAAGGGTCATTAGTATCTCCCAACATCAAGAGTTTTGGGTGTTCACCTTCATAAAGGAAATCGATTAGCAGAATGCTGGCGGGCAGCGTGTTGACTATAATTGTAAAAAGACAAAATTACCCGAAGCGGGGGTGCCTGGGTGGCTCAGTCGGTTGAACATCTGATCCTTGGTTTTGGCTCAGGTCACAATATCGGGGTCATGGGATGGACCCCCACGTTGGGCTCTGTGCTTAGCGTGGAATCAGCTAGAGATTCTCTCTCTCCCTTCCCCTCTGTCCCTCTCTCTGTTCTCTCTCTCTAAAATAAATAAATAAAATCCTTTAAAAAATTACCTGAAAGATACTATAAGATCCTGCACTTATACTAGAGAAAGTTTCCCAGGGACTTTTCACTTCTCAAGGGAAATCAGGTTCTCTGGACTCAATCTCCTCTCCCTTCTCCCGAATGGCCTTTCCTCTCTACGCTGTGATATTCATGAATGGACGCACAGATGAAATGAGTGGACGAGGGGTCTAAGACCACCCACCCCATCAGTCACAGAACCCCGGTCCCCAGCACAGGTGTGGGTCTTGCATCCGCCCAGGGTACTTGCCCCACAATCGGTCGTTTCCCATCAGCGGCGAAATGGGACCTGATTTCCCGTCGTATCTGCTTGTTCCTCAACCTCCACGTGCCACCCGATTACCACGATCTATCACGAATCTTTGCCTATTTTGAGAATCTAGAAAATACAGCGCACCCTCGAACCAGGCTGCACTGCGCAGGACCACTTACACGTGGATTTTTTGGTAAATACGGTTCGGTAACTGTATTTCCTTTTCCTGATGATTTTCTTAAGAACGTGTTCTTCTCTCTAGTTTACTTTATTGTAAGAATACAGTACCTGTAATACATACGACGTACAGAATATATGTTAATCGGCTAGGTTATTGGTAAGACTTCTGGTCAACCAAAGGCTATTTTCAACTGTGCAGTGGGTGCGGGTGGGGGGTTGTGTTGATGCCCCCAAGCCCCACACTGTAGAAGGCTCAACTGTTTGAGTTTTAATCATCATGCAACATGAATATAATTACATGACAGCCGTGCACTTGCATGCTTCTGTGCATAAATCCTCATGCCAGCTCCTCTGTCGGAAAGGCCACCTGCTTCCTCATCCCCGAGACACACCTCTAACATGTGTAAGTCCGTCCCCACCACCCAAAGGAGACCTTATTCTTTTTCTTCCATAATGTCCAGTAGTATTTTGCTACTAGGGCTACTTTGGGGCTTCTCATGAAGTATTTCAGCAGAACGGATCTGCGTCTTGAGCAACCCTCCCCTAGATTCACTCTGATCCCGCAAACCTTACAAACTGCCTGCAATGTACCCTGGGAACATTTAGGTACCAAACCTCTGCTTCCTGCCCTGATTCTTATCTGCAGGCCTGGATTTAAAATTAGATATATAGGCAACTGTTGATTTTGGTTAAGATCCCGGCAGAGTTTTAAACGTAATACAACAGAGATTGAAATCTGTCCGGGTTCAGTCGCTGTTGCTGAGAGCCCAAGGCTGGCGACTGCTTTTTCCAGCCTTCATTTACATATTCATACTCAACCCTTTTCCTACTGCTAACGCCACACTGCAAAAATTTTTGCCTACACTTAGTAATCAAAATACCAAGAGAGAAAGCCCCCTGACGCTGGGGTGGAGGCGGAGATAGTGCCCGTGGAGAGCAGCCAGAGATCTTTCCGGAACAATCAGCCCAGCTGCCCCTCCCCACTCCCACTCCCCAGCTTTGAGTCCCCCGCATCCAGGGACAGTCTGGCAACTGGAACTCTGCGTTCAGCTGACGATAATGTGCAAATGACAGTTTTGGCTGTCAGGGAGCTTATTACCTAAGCGAGGAGTTTACATATTTATGAGCTGACATCTTGGATTTGTGGCTTTTGCAGAATTCCTTAATTTCCCTTTCGCACAGCCAGCCAATAGGCAGAGAAGGGCTTCGCAGGCTCCTGACCCCACCCCCCAGCCCCAACCCCATGTCAAGATACAGTGGGCGGCTCATTCACGAAACCATCCGAGAGCCAAAGTTAAGTTAAAAACGAGCCTCTCCACTCCTGGGCTGGACCCGGGGAGGCGAATGAGAGATACGTGGGGTGCTCCCATTGATGGCAAAGGCAGCTGCCGTGGGATTTCCATCTGGATGTGCAGGATTCCCATACACACCCTTTCAAAGTGTTCTATGAACAAAGCCTGCTCATGGACCTGTACTCAGCCACCGTCTGGGCTACCCCGTGACCCTGCACTGGCCACTGTGAATGACTATTTCTCTTAAACGTGCTTTTTCTTCCCCACTCTTCTCCTGCAAAGACTTTTCCTGAGGGAAACTCCACCCTAACGCCGGGGAAGAGCTCGCTTCATCATGGACCAGAGTCCGAGCATCGGTAGAGAAAACCATAACCTCCCGTGTGCGGGCTTGTGACACGCAGCAGAGACCTAAATGTGAGGCTGGAATCCAAGTCCAAGCGTGTGAGGCTCCCAAGTCCTTGCTGGTACCTTCCTTGACTGTGTCACCACCAGGACGAAGCCGGGGATTGGGCGAGCTCTACCCTCTGTGCCCCTGGGTCCTTTGCCCCAGGACCCCTTTCTTTCTTTCTCCTCCCCTGTCTCTCTTTAGAAAGTTCCCCCCATTCTCTCAGGTACCGATCTGCAATCACCCACTCGCCCTGGGGTCAAGTCAAGTCCCGCAGGGATCCCTCCCAGGGGCACCGGCTTTCAGAGCCTTATCTCTCATTTTGGAATGAAACCTTTTGTCGCTCACAGATTTTCAAACATCAGAGCCTCTGGCGCACACAGACCCTGCTCTGCTTCTGTGACAAAGAACGGACCTGTCTTGCAAGGACAGTACAAGAAAAGAAGATTGTTCGGTTCACTAAAGTGTATCCGGAAAAACCCACCTAAAAGTACACTGTGCCTCAGACAAACTTAAAACTAAAGGCGACCCCATGGCACTCTCCACCGATCAAAGCCTTTCACACATTCTTTCGTTTTGTCTTTGCTGGAGACCCCCGATGGAGGCAGGGCAAAGGTCCTCGTTCCTTCTTGCTTTCATTTAGGAATTCATTCAGCAAATGTCTGTTGAGCAGGGTCCTGGTCTTGACATTCAGGATGGGAGGGGGAGGTGGTCAAGGTCAAGGTGATTACAGTCTGGTGAGGGAGACAGAGAAGCACACCACGATGTCTCTGTGGTGAGGAAGCCTCCCGTGGACAGAAGCAGGAGCCACAGAATTGTGGGGGAGGGGCCCTGACCTAGGTGCAGGGGCCCAGGGAAGGTTCCACAGGGGAAGAGAAGGAAGGGATTAGCCAAGACCTGGAGGGAAGGAGGACCCTCTGGCTTGAGGGCCAGCGTGAATCTCCGTGGAGTAACCCATTCAGGGAAATGAAACTATTTCCATTTGTGGAGATGGGGAAGATGTGATCATGTTCGCAAGGTCATACAAGGGGACCCAGCTCTTGACTCCTACGTCAGCACCCTGTCTTCCCCGGGATCCCCGTCATTTAGGATCGGGGTCCTCTGTAGAAAGAATAGGAGGACGTGAGGGCAGTATTACCAACGAGGACACAGCAGGACACCATGCTAAGCACATGACACCACTCGATTCCCACAAAATCCTATACACTAAGATTTTATGCATTTTATTGACACCAAGAACAGAAGCTTCTAGAAGCTAAGAAGTGTACTGGTCAGTAGCTCACAGGTGCATACTGACTATTGATTCCGTGGGACGTAGCTGTGATCGGATAGTGTCTTCCTAGAGGAAGACAACGAGAAAGTGTGTGACAGAGAAGGCAAGTCCTTCCTCCCATCAGGAAAAATCCCAGAGGCATTTTTCACAGGTCAGATTGCTTTTTCCAAAGTCTTCTCTGCAGCCTTTCCAAGGGAACAGGAGGGAAGATGAGGTGGGGGATGGGTGTGCTGTGTCCACACATCATTGCTCTGCAACCAGACTCACCAGGAAGCTGAGAGTTCCCCGCAGTATAGACGAAGTAGACAGGATTAGCGCTTGTGGTGAGAAGCATCCTGAAGGTGTTAAGACTGTGGACTGTGAGCTCAGACAAAGAGCAAAGACACGAGCCCCCAAAAGTGAGGGGGACCCTAAGGGTAGCACTTTTTCTTGGAGCTGAAGATCTGAACACCACACTTGGTTTTGGCAACCTTGGTAAGCACCCAACCTTTTATTTATTTATTTGTAAAGATTGATTTATTATATTTTAGAGAGAGAAAGAGAACAAGCAGGAGGAGCAGAGGAAGAGGGAGAGAGACTCTCAAGCAGACTTCACACTGAGCCTGGAGCCCAACACGGGGCTTGATCTCACGACCCTGAGATCAGGACCTGAGCATAAAAACCAAGAGCCAGATGGGACCCAGTTGCCAAGGAAGAGGGGTGTGCAGGGAGATCGCCTTCTCACAGCCGGGACAGCAGAGCCGAGTGAGAGACCCAGCGGTTCGTTCTGAGCAAGCTTTCCGCAAACCGTGGGGCCAAGAGGAGCGCTCCCTTCCACCCGCAAGGCATCGGCATCGATCAGTTTCAGGCATCGATCAGTTTCAGGCTCCGAACCATCCGCCTGGTCAATTTCGACCTTCTTGTTGCTTACCAGAACTTCGCCTGAAACTCCTCCAGGGCAACCAGCAACCGTCGTCTTTCTCTCACCTTGACTGTAGTAGGTTTTTAATTGCTCAGCAGTTCTGCTGATGTCAATCAGCGGCCTCGCTCCAAGACGGTACGGTCTCAGCATGTTGGGTCCCATCGCTCCTTCGCCACTAAAAAGCACTCTCCACGGTCCCTGCAAACCCTGCCCTTGGCAGCTGGGTTTTTGCCCTAATAGGACACACATGAGATCCCTGGGGGATTTGGAGCTGCTCGGCAGGGAGGCTCCCAAGGCACAGAGAAGACCTGGGGTGGGAAGAGAAGACCCCAAGGCACAGAGAAGACCCCCTCCGAGGAAACGTCGGAGGGAATGGGAGTCGCTTTCTCGGGTGAAGGGAGCAGAACTCGAAAGATGGGTTCTGACTGCCTTTAAGAAGGATTTCTGGAGCAGTCTCCCCTCCTCTGCCTGAAATACAAAAGCAGAATGGAAGATCTCCAGCTCCACAAACCCAGGAAGACTGCGTGAGCGTCTGCTTTAACAGGGACCCGAGACCAAGGATGGGAACTGGAACTGGGTAAGAGAATGATTCCCTTTTGAATCCGACTTTCTTGATTTTCCTTCTCCCTGCAAGTGCTGCCTTCGCTTCCACATCCCCCCACCCCCAAACCTCTTCCAGATGCGCGAGCCTGACGGAATCCATATAAACAAAAAACCAAAACAAAACGGCACAAGATTGAAAGCATTTCCCCCTTGTGATAACAACAACCACTTTCAGGCGCAGCAAGGCACTCACGTGACCCTGCCAACATGTGTTTTCTGTCTCAGATTTCCCTTGATAACAAAGGACAGATTTTAAAAGGCGTGGCCCTAGGTCTATTTGCCCAAGCAGGAATCCGAGAAGAGTTTGGGGATTTCGTTGGGTCCCAGGCTGGTCCCCTCGGGGGCTGCGTGCTGTAACCTTTGATGATGTTGAGTGCCCATCAGTAAAGTTAGGAACACTTCGGGTTAGGTTTGTAAGATATGATCTCATTCAGTTGCTCACAGAACTGATTTCATATTCAGGAATCAACAGAGCTCATTCAATTCCAAATTTGGCAGCTCCGCCTGTTACATCACAGTGCTCCCTCTGTCCAGAGCTGGGCAGGGCTCGCTGAAGGGGATCTTTAGAAGGGTCTTTCATGAGTTTCCAAGACTCCGGGGGTTGGGGGTGGGGGGTGAAGGACGGAGGCTGGGAGACAGGGGGATGGGCAGGTAGGAGGGGTGGGGGCTCTTCCCCGGGGCCTGCATGTGATCGGGAGGGAAAGCCAAAGGTCACTCATAAAGCTCGTTACAGTGTTGCTGTTAGAAGCCCCACTTCCTAATCTCAGCAAGTTTCAGGAAGTCAGAGATCTCTGCATTGACACTATTGTACAGACTCAAAGAGAGAAAGTTGCAACCAGCCAAAGGGTGGGGGAGGAGATCAGCAAGCTGCTTTGATATCCTTACCTAAGTGACTTACAATCTTCAAAGTCTCTTAGAATATACTTTTTTTTTCATCAAGAAAGCTTAATTCACTCTATACAAAATTAACCTCATTTCAGATTTCGAAGAAAAAGCAAATCATATTCTTTCATTTCAATTTCTAATCTTTCAGATAGCTATTCCTTTCTCCTATGAAAAAAACTGATTCTGGTCTGCAAGTTACTGGTTTCTTTCCCCCCTAAGACTGGGCAGTTTGAAGTGCTTAAATCAAGCCCCAGGACAGAAAGATGGAAAACCCTGAGTCGCTTTCAAATTGCTAGCGTCCTACAGCCCAGACATTATACGTTAGATCGCTAGATCGGGGAGGTGGTCTGTCTCAAGAAAAGCTGAAATAGAAGGAAAATAGAGTCGACATTTAACATTAGGGCAGAAAAAAAAAAAAAATCAATCTCCTATGTATGTAGCCAGAGCCTGTTCTGAAAGCCATAGGCTAACTTCATTTTTATGAACCGGCAAAGAGAATACATTTCAATTCTGGCTTTGATTCCGCAGCGAGCCAATTGTCAAATATTTTAGCAACTCTGAATAAGTCTGATTATAGCAATGATTGTCAGTTCAAAAACCCAGTTCATTTATTTCCCATGTCAGCCTCCCCCTCCAGGGGGATGTCTGGAGATTTAGTATTCAGTAGTTTGTGGGTCTGATACAGCTCTAAGGATTCTGCAAGTCAACAGAACAAGAAGAAAGCTTGTATAATCTGGACCCTCCTAACTTCTTTGGAATACTTGATACATGGTATTTTCACTTTTCTCCAAAAGGAAAATTCACTGAAAAAGTTAAAAAAAAAAAAAAAACAACTAAGACAGACCATCTAACTACAGGCACAGGGACCGCTGTTACTTACAATGCTTTCCAATCCATCATCATGGATAAATCATGGCTAAATAACCAAGTCCAGAATCCATGTCTTCACATCTGTTAGTAAATAGCGTCTTGCAAATGTCTCCTGCAGATCTGGGGCCATCTCAGGAGGAAGGGACATAGAGCAAAGGTAAAGAAGAGGCTGGGGAATTCTGCGATCCATGGGGGTCTGGGAAGGCTCAGGGCAGACCCCGGTGAAACATTCCCGTGATTCCAGCCTGAAGCTAGACCACGCTCCCGGCCTCCCTGAGCTCCCAGCCACCTTTCCAGTCCAGCTCAGCCCCTGCTCCAACATTGCATTTCCCTCCAAGCACGGGGCATCGGATGCAAGAGGAACTCACGGGATCCTGCCTGTCGCTGCCTGCAGGCACGCTTCTCAGGGGAAGCCGCACCAGTTTCTCTCTTGTCTGCTGTCTCCGAAGCGCGAGGGAGGGGAGAGCAGAGGCAGGCAGGCGGGGAGGGGGAGAGAGGGAGAGAGGCAGAGAAGAGAGGAGCTCGACTAACAGAGACCGGGAGAGAGAGAGAGAGAAACACTTGCTGGAACTCCCATTAACCCGCAGAAGCTTAGGAATTTTCTGAGCACGGCAGCTGCAAAGCAGACGATCAAAATCAAGTGTTTAAAATCTTTAATTACACATCCATATACACCCATTTGGTGCAGACAAAGCCGACAGAACCAAGGTTCTGGATACGCGTGTGAGTCTGCAAGTAAATACTTGTAGACAAACAGATGCAGGCGTATGTCCCCATGAGAATAATATCTACATGCATAATTTTCAGTGAAAACATCTAGTCTCACAGTTTACGGGTCCTTAAACTATTCAAACGCTCTCAGTAATGGAAGCGCAAATCAGACAACCCACGCCCTTTGCCTGGGATATCGCCAGTCATGCCTTTCCCCGCTTTGGGGGGCAGGTGTTCCTGTTTCTTTTCCCTTCCTTCAGGGAGCCCCACCGAGGGGGGGCTTTCAGTGTGACTGTCAACTTTGCACGCCACTCCATTGTGTGTGGCTGCGCAGCCTGGGACGCTGGGCAGAGAGATCCAAGGCACGGATGGCGCCCGAGGGAAGGAGTGGCACGGTGCAGGGGCGGGAGGCACACAGACGGGGCTCCGGGGCCGCAGGGGAACAGGTGGTGGCATGGGAGGAGAAGAAGGGACCGCAAAGGGGAGCGCAAGCCGGAAGGGCGAGGCGAGAAGGGCACGGATGACGCACGCACACTGGAGGGGCAGCCGTGCTCGTGGACAGCACGAGACCATCTCCCTCCGATTCCTCAGGTTCTCGGCAACCCTCCCCTCGCCACACAAGGAGTCCGTTCACACGTTTCTCTAAGTGTGGTCCTGATCGCCTGCGTGGGAAATGCCTGGGGACCGCCTGTTGACAAAGCAGATCCCTGGAGCCCACCCTAGGGAGTTCCGAGAAACCAGAATCTGCATTTTTAACAAGCTCCACAGGTGACTCTGATGCAGGCGGAAGTTTCCAACAACTCCCTTCTTCCCCAGCATCGGGTGAGCATTGTGAATGAATGACGGAGGGAACGAAGCGGGAAGAGATGCGGGGTCACACCTGTGACGACACCCCAGGGCTGGCGTGGCGGGAGTGAAGTAGGAGCGGGGGGTCAGAGGAGCCAAACGAGAGTTGAGAGAAGGACTGGCCACTTGCCAAGCACGCCGGGCTTTTCAGCTCAGAGACTACACATGCTGTTGCTTTGCCAAGAATTCTCTTCTTCCCCAGGCAAACCATCCCTTAAAACCCAGTCCAAAGTTGGGACACCTGGGTGGCTCAGCTAAGCGTCCAACTCTTGGTTTCGGCTCAGGTCACGATCTCAGGGTTGAGAGATGGAGCCCAGAGTCAGGCTCTGTGCTGAGGATGGAGCCTGCTTAAGATTCTCTCTCCGGGGCGCCTGAGGGGCTCAGTCAATTAAGGGTTCAACTCTTGGTTTCTGATTAGGTTCTGATCTCAGGGTCATGAGATCAAGCCCTGCATTGGGCTCTGTGCTCACTGGGGAGCTGGCTTAAGCCTCTCTCTGCCCCTCCCCCCATGCTTTCTAAAATAAATAAATAAATATTAAAAAGAAAAAATAACGGGAGGGCACCTGGGTGGCTCAGTTGGTTAAGCATCTGCCTTCAGCTCAGGGCATGATCTCAGGGTCCTGGAATGGAGCCCCAGGGACTCTGTTTCTCCTTCTCCCTCTGCTTCTCCTTTTCAGTTATGTGCTTGCTTGCTCTCTCTCTCTCTCTCTCAAAAAATAAATAAAACCTTTAAAAATATTAAAAAATAATGGGATGAACAGATGGACAGATAGAAGGATGGAATGCTAGAGGAATGGAGTCCGGAATAACACCCCTTTTCTAGAAGGTACTATAAGTACTGCTTTATAGTTTTTAAAGTGTATCATTTGGTTGTGAGTCCCCCCATGCATGGCTGAAGAACCAGAGCTCTGAAAAGTTAACCCACTCGCTCTTGGTCACATAGCTAATAAATTCCAGAATAAGATCTAGAATCCAAATCCTTCTATACATCATCGGCTACGTTTCCCTCTGTACCAAATTAAAACCCAATCAGTGAAAATGGTCCTTAAACTTGGTGAGAGTGAAGTGAACACTACGCACAGGATTCGATCCCGTAGCACAAAGAAGAAGAGACTTAAGGTCTGGTTCGTTGGTCAACACGTTTGTTTAGCATCATTCTCAGTACCAGTGAGCTGGGGATCCGAACCAGAAGTTTGGGGTGGCCTGGCATGGCTGGAAAAGCTGTCACCCCCACTGTCCTCTCCCCCTTCTCTTGTGTTCTCCAGAACCTGGAGATGGCCATGTGTAATGGATGTGAAGAGGTTCCTTCTAGATCTTTCTTCAAGGGGGGTCTTGGTGCCCCCACTGTGTACCATTCTATGATGTTCCCACTGTCCTTAGACCACAGTACCTAAGGCCATCCACTGATTGGGACAACAAATCAGCTCGCACATAAAGACAAGATCATAATAGAGATTTGACAGCAGACGCCTTCATGGCTAACTTCTGGTTTACCAGAAAGACAGGGAACTACATAAATAACAATGGGATTAAGAATGGCTTCCCAGAAGACTTGGGGGAAATTTGCTGGTTTATGGGTCTATTGGAAAGATTGAAGATGGTAAAACAGAGGAAAGAGCTTTCAGTTCAACGAATTCCTTGGCTGTGGATCAGAGTGACGTCCTTCCTAGCTCCCGAAACACAAGTAGTGCGTGTGACAAAGGCTGTCTGGTGGGGACAGAGGAAATTAGGCCCCGCTGTCTCGGCAGCAGGCTGGCCTATGGGAGAGTAGCCTCCTGTTCCCTCTTGTAAGAAAATACGGCCCCAAGTATTTTGAGAAATCTAAGTACACCAGTGACACCTTTTACATAAAAAAGTAGGTATCCATATACAAGGAAGAAGGTTTACCGGCCGCTAAACCGCTAAACCGTCATGAATAATGAAGAGAACTCTGAAAGAATCCTGCCTAAATTACCTGCGCGTGTCCCCAAGGGAAATAGCCAATGTAAGAAAATCCTTAATCATTTCAAGACACAGAGATTAAAATGGACCCTGTGTGTTCCGGAAACAACACAGAGGGGGTTAAAAAGCAGTCCGTGTTCCTTGATGTGCCGCTGAATCCATACATTTTATGAATGTTTCCATTCAGTCGTGAGTTTCAAGATCCGCGCCATTCAGAGAAGGACGTCTGACGAAAGGAACGAAGGGACTTTATGTGCGATTTGTATGCGATGCCCTTTGTCCCTTTGAGACTTCAACTGTCCACATGTAAGGATCCCGAGTCTGCTAATGAGAAAACCGTCCCTCTATCTTTTCGGAGCTGTCAGGCATCCTGGGAGCCGGGTATAGCTTGTCTTTTTTATTTTTATTTTTTTTTAAACAATACTATGTTTTATTGCTACATTTTCCCAGGTGAAGACCACTATGCAATTAGTCTTATAGTAGGAAATGAAGGATCTGTATGCTTATGATACATAATTTTACAGGTTCCTCCATGCCCTGCTCTGGTCTCGGACTCCGTTTTCCAAGCCTGATCATGGCTTCAATTTTATGAGAAACCAAGGGAAGAAGCACCGAGGGAGAAAGGAAGGATGGAAAGCGGCCAGGAAGGCAGGGGGGCGTGTGTTGCAGAGGTCCTAGAATGGGGCCATCTGTGCCCCGAAGAGGGGGAGCGAGCGATGGGTAGGTTTGAGCCTACCAAAGTAGGTTGGCCCTAGAAAACAAAGCCTCACAGGAGAGATGGAGCTGCAAACCTTCATAAGGCACCACCCCGTGCCAACGCCAAGAGGACAAGCCCTAAGTTCTAGCTCCGAATCCATTGGTCCATCCCCTCGCTGCCAAGCCTCCTTTCGTGATGATGATCGCTCTCCTGACATGAGGTGCTCTGATGCCCTTGATCTTCAGTCTGGCGGACTTGAGAGAGAATTTTTATCCCTCTCAAAAGAACTGAGGAATTCTCTCCATAGAATGCATTTGAGAACAGAGATCTTTTGTTAGAACATCAAACATTTTTTTTTTTTTACAATAAAAGGTCAAATACCTCTAATATTTAGTTAGATCTGTGCAGGGGGCAGAAAGGAAGTGCTTTCAAGAATGTAAATGCTGAATTTGGGAAAAACCAGTATCTGAAAAAGTTTTCGACACGTATCTGCAAGGTGGTCGGCACAACCCAAATCGGGCATGAAGATCTTGACACTTTATATATATTAGAAGTTTAATTCATGTCATATATGACCACATAGACATGAAATCTTTTATGTTACTTAGGTATATACACGAAGGAAAGTGATGCGTGGAAATCTAGATGTAATTTCTTTTAAAGATTTTTATTTATTTATTTGAGAGACACAGCACAAGCAGGGGAAGGGGCGGGGGGGGGCACAAGCAGACTCCCCACTGAGTGCAGAGCCCGTAGCGGGACTGGATCCCAGGACCCTGGGATCATGACCTGAGCGGAAGTCAGATACTTAACAGACTGAGACACCCAAGGCACCCCTAGATGTAATTTTTTAAACAAAAATTAGGAAAATGTATGTGTAGTTCAAAAAACAAGTTCGCCATAAGCTCCTTTCCCTGCTAGTACAGATAAGGTTTTGGGGGCGATCCCATGCCACTCATGGAAGAATCTGGGACCTACTGATGTCCTGGGTCCTTTAGCTCCTGACATTGCTTCTCTTTCTTCATCCAGCGGCGTCCTCTTCATACCCAGACTAGGTCCATAATCACGAGCATTCCTGTCACTCATTTATTCAATCCTCAAACCAGTATATATGGAGTGCTTAGAGCAAGACCAACCTCGTTTTGACCTTCTCTGAGCCTGCACGGTTTCCAGAATAACTGCAGCTGCTTCTTCCTAAACATAACCTCCTCTCATTCCAGCGGGCTCTCAGAACGACGTGAGAAAGTGTATACGTTTTATCTAGTTTTCCGTTGAATGTTAAGTCTCTAGTTGGAAGAGATCACACGCTAGTGACCCTTCTTCTCAGTCATTATAAAACTAGAGACAAAGCGACTTTCTTATCAGAAAGTCTTTCTGATCAGAAAGGGCGGATCTGGTGATCTATCCTGGATCTGGCGTTCGTCCAAAGCGCAAGCCACCTTGGTTGGTTTACAGGTACCGGCTTTGGGTAGTCAACGGGCCAAATTCTCAAAGAATTCTATAGATGGAAAGCTGGCATCCATCTACGTGCCCCAGAGCCATAGTCACCAAAATACGAGGGAAGCACTATGTGTCTATAAGAAAGCAATTGCCTAGTTCTAAAGACAGAAGCGCAGCGGAGCCAAATTTAGGAAGAGAGGCTCAACCGTCCTCCGTGTGTGTGTGTTGATAAAGGACCAGAATTATTTTGGACTGCTGGGTGCCTCTAAATATAGGCAGTCTTAGCAAAAATGCAATTGTTTATACTTCAGGTCACAAAGTCTAATGTGGGTCTGAATTCTACCTACCAGCCCGGTACAGCAATTATCCTGCATTTCAGAAGCGCTCTGCAGAGAGAAACGCGGCTCCGTGATCTGTGTGTATGCCAAAGCTGGGATATCAGCTCCTTTCAGCGGTCAGAGAGAGAAAACATTTCCTCTGCTCGCTTGGATAAAGTGATACAACAGCAGGTGGCAGAGAGCTAGGGCCTCGACAGGATCCAGGTGCAAGTCTCGGTGCCCACTGTGCTCCAGGTCTAAGCAGTGGGGCTCCGTGAGTCCTAGGTCCTGGGTTCGTTAGGAGGATTTTTCTCTGGTTCTCCTGGGATGGAGGCTGCGTCTGAGCTTCAAAAATAAGGACCTGGTGCTAGAGCTGGTGAAGGAAATGAGTTTCACCTTTATCCTCACCCTGACACTTGGGTAAGTTACAAATCAATTAACTCCTCGCATGCCGATCGGGCATCCTGCCATCCTGAGGACCCCCTCTCAACTCCTCGGAGTTCTTCCTCTGATTCAGCCTGACTCCTCAAGTTGGCTGGGAGCCAGCCCTTACCCTGGCGAAGGCTGAGGGCTGCATAAGCTACCTGGTCTTGGATGTTCTTCTGAGAATTTGGAAGGAGCTCTAAGTCAGTTTTTGACACGTTATTGGCAAAAGCAGAAGGAACGCCGGCCAATTTGCTCCAGGCGCTCAGCGTGTTAACAGGCATTACACCAGGTGTTATTAATATGTTACTTACAACAAACCCCGTTTCAACCCCAGTGTCTGAGTTCTACAGCGTTACAGGTTTTGCCCTCTATGAAGTCATGTATTTTCTCGAACTCACAACACTCAGAGCGTGTTAAAGAACTCGGTCCTCGAAGGTGAAATGTATTCACTGCAAGTGTGTCTTGTTTAGGAAATCAGGATGCGGGTTAAGTTTGCTCAAATCAGATTGTCGCTTTATAAAGCTAAAGGCTGGGACAGGGGTCACTCGCAGGCCAGCCAGTCAAGCTCACAGGTGCGAGGTCGGTACCCTGGAAAAGGGCCCTCCTTTTACGGCTCTCCCAGGGAAGTCAACAACCTTGTCCTGAGGAATTTCAGAACCGGAAGGAATGTCCCCCCGCGCTCCTCTCGGGGGCTCAGAGAATGGATGTCTGTCACGGGAGTCCTAAAAACTGCCTGTGTTCTTAGCAAGAATCAGGGCGGTCTACATCCTAGTTAATGACAAGCTTCTCCCCGGTCCGAAACAGAGTGTGCCTTGGAAGGTCATTCTAGCGAGGCCAAGCCTCGGCAGACTCCCGCAGGACCTGGAAATTCCCCCTTAGGAAGATGAGCTCTTCCTACATTCCGTATGGCTTCGGCGCTGTCCCGGGCTCCAGACCTCCCAGCCTGACCACCACGAGCGAAACCCCAACAAAACAAGGCTTCCGTCCAGTTTTCCATCGCTTCCGGCCCAGAACATCAAAGGATTAATCTGAAATCTGCGTGCACGGACAAGCTGCTTCCTAGAAACATGGTTTCCGAAGCCAAGCTGAAGCGGGTGCCTCTGTGCCCCCCTCAGCTGACTCACACGCAGAGAATTAGCACATCTGTGGGTAGACCCTTTTCGGGTCACTACAATGATCAACGCAGCGGCTACCTGTTCATCTATGGTCCGCTGCACACAGCCAGCAATGTGGCCATGTTTACCTGTCCTGGAAAGATCAGATCAGGTGATAACAGTCTGCACCTTACTTCCCACGCAACATGGCAGGAAAAAGTCAGCATGATGTAGGAACTCGGAGATTACTTCCAAATTCACTATCTTGGGGCGCCTGGGCGGCTCAGTGGGCTAAGCCTCTGGCATCTGGCTCAGGTCATGATCCCAGAGTTCTGGGATCGAGTCCCGAGTCGGGCTGCTAGCTGGGCGGGGAGTCTGCTTGTCCCTCTTCCTCTCCCCCACACCCCCACTCGTGCTTGTGCACACTCATTCTCTCTCACAAAAATAAATGTGTATATATATAAAATTCGCCATGGAGAATGTCTCTGAAAGAACTTTTCTAAGCTCGTCCTAGTCTGATCATGCCGCATTAATTTCCTTTAATTTCAATTAATTTCCTCCAGGAAAGGATGAAATTGTACTTCCCCGCCCCCACAGACACAGGTGTGTGTGCGTGGGCACACACAGACAGACAGACACACACCTGAGGCAAGGGGACAAGCGTGTGGGCAGGTAGACCAAGGAGAGGACGGGGGAGAAGCCAGTTATGCTCCTGCCTCCTCTGTGGACACCCTCAGACTCTGTGGACGCCCTCAGACTCTGCCCGTGGAAGCGTGGGGCCGAGTGGCCATGGGCAGCGCTGGCCTCCTCACAGGCAGCTCTTACATTCCTGAATGTTCCAGACTGGAAGAAAGTCAAACACTAATGACTGTGTCCTTGGGAGGAAGAAAATCGGGCCATCCACCCCGATGCCAGGAAGAAAGCCCAGACTCCACGACGGGGCCATCAGCCCGAGCTTCGGGGAAGTCACCGCCTGTCCACGCGCGCAGAGAAGGCGGCCGCACTTCCTTGACCCCCCCAGAGAAGGCGGCCACGCCTCCTCGCGCCCCTCTTTCTCTGGCGGCTGCCGGGGACGAACGGTTTTCAGTCATGGCTCACAAATGCTGTGTTCAGCATGTCCCCGCACCCAGCTGCCTCGCAAGTGCAGGTTTGCGCAGGTGGAGTGAAGGATAATATTCCACCAGCTTCTAATTACGCACACGGAGCCACCAGTGATAACCTTCCCACCCAGGCTGACTCATCATCTGGGCTGCCCCTGAGGTCTCTGATTCCATTTCCAGCTCCTCCGATCGCACTATAGCCATCCGGTGGAGAATATTAGGCCCCCAAATGTGGCGGAGCGGGGTCTCCTGCCTCTCTCTCCCCCTCTGCTCCCAGGAAGGCTTCCCGTGGGGAAAGCAATACCCAGGGAAATGGGAGATGGTCATCTGAGGCATTGACAGACGATGTCTCGGTGTTGAGAAATCACCTTCGTCTAAGCGTTGCTTTGAGTGTCCCAATTGGAAGTCTCACCAAAAGCTCTGGTTTTATCCTTGTTACGTCTAAAATACAGTCTTTCGGGGGTGCCTGGGTGGCTTGGTCAGTTGAGCACCTAACTCTTGGCTTTGATCTCAGGGCCGTGAGATCGAGCCCTGCATCAGGCTCCACACTCAGTGGGGAGTCTGCTTAAGATTCTCTCTCTCTCTCTCAAATAAATAAATAAATCTTTTTAAAAAAAAATAGAATAGTCTTTCAGCATACATATGCAATACATATATGGTCAGTACTCATTTTCACCACAGGGACAGTTACTTAACATTTAAAATGCCTTAGAAGGAAACCCACACTTCAGGCATGATAGCTTAGTTAGCCTTCAACGTGTAGAATTTTCATTATTATTTAACTTCAACATATTGCCTAATTTCCACCAAGACTTCTTCTTTAGCCCCTGGGTGACATAAAAGTGGACTGCTCCATTTCCAAACATTTGGGGATTTTCTATTTTCTTGGTCATTGATTTCTAGCTCAATTTCTCTTTGGTCAAAAAGCAAACTCCATGGATTTCAGGTCTTTGAAATTTGTCGAGACTTGCTTTATAAAAAGCCCACACACAGTAGGTTCTGGTAACTCGGAAGAAATTGTTCTGTGTCATTGGTCAGTCCAGTGATCCATGGGCGTTAATCAGGGAAAATGAATGAATCGTGTTGCTCAGATCTTGTACATCCGGATTGGTTCTTCTGTCTGTCTGATCTATCAGCTCTCGAGAGGGGATGTTCGAGCTCCCCCTGGGACTATGGATTGGGTTATTTATCCTTCTTTCAATTTTTTCTTTCTCCATTTGGAGTTCTGTTATCAGAACAAATTTAGAATTGTTATGACTTCCTTGTGGAGTGATCCGTGAATGTTTACAAAATGTCTCTTTAATGGTGATTTTTCCTTTTAAGTCTACTTCCTCTGGCATTAGTAGAACTCCTCCAGCTTATTTTGCTATTTACAAGGTGTCTCTTTTCCCATTCTTTTATTTTTAAAATAGAGTTATTTTTCTCGGCGTCCTTATATTTAAGTAGTGTCTCTTATAAGCAGTCCAGTTAGAGATTTGGGGGCTTTTAAAAATATATATTTATTTGAGATAGAGAGTGAGCAAGTGAGGCGGAGGAGAGGGAGAGGGAGAAGCAGAGTCCCTGCTGTGTGGGGTGCCTCATGTGAGGCCTGATCCCGGGACTCTGGGATCATGACCTGAACTGAACAAAGGCAGACACTTAAGTGACTGAGCCACCCAGGTGCCCACCTTTCTTGCTTTCTTTTAGATGGATCAAGTGGTTGTCATTCTATTTCCCCTCCTTCGGATTATTTACTAATTACTGGAGTAAATTACTGGAGATCATCATATATGTCTCTGACTTACTATGGTCTAGTAAAATGACATTTTTTTTTAAAGATTTTATTTATTTGACAGAGAGAGATCACAAGTAGGCAGAGAGGCAGACAGAGAGATAGGGGGAAGCAGGCTTCCTGCTGAGTAGAGAGCCCAATGCGGGGCTTGATTCCAGGACCCTGGGATCATGACCTGAGCCGAAGGCAGAGGCTTTAACCCACTGAGCCACCCAGGCGCCCCATTATATTTTTAATATATACCAGCTTAACCACGCATTTACCTATTCCATCACTCTTCATTTTTCCTGCATTTCTGGGATCATTTTCTTTCTACCTATATAAATACTTTCAGTATTTCTTTTAATGCTGGACTACTGCTCGTGAATTCTTTCAGTTTTTGTTTGTCTTAAAATATCTTTCTCTTTTAAAAGATTTTATTCATTTATTGGGGGGGGAGGGACAGAAAGAGAGCGAGCGAGGGAGGGGAAGACGGAGAGGGAGAGAAGAAGCGAACCCCATGCAGACTCCCCACTGAGCGCAGAGCCTGAAGCGCGGCTGGAACCCATGACTCCGAGATCCTGACCTGAACCCAAACTAAGGGTCAGATGCTCCACCAAGTGATCCATCCAGGCGACTGCCTTCAGGAGAACCGAATGCTTCCCTCTCCATCAGAAGAAAGCTTGCAAAGCTTGTATATACCATCCTAAGCCCAGAGAGCCTGGGAGGATGGGAATCCTGTCTCAGGGAAACAACCCAAGAACTAGACTGTCCACTAACGTGACATTTCTGACAATCGTGACGGGTCTGAGCTGATAGTGCGCACGCAGGCCTCCTCTTCACCGGGTTCATGGGGAGTGGCCCCAAGAGACAGAATGAAACAGCAGACATCCGGAAGGTTCTGGGCACAGAGTACCATGGAATCCTCAAACTCTTAACCTTGGCAAGAACTTCAGTTTACTGGTTCATCATCTCTGTCTTAATCGGGAAAGCAGGTCAAGAGAAGTTTGGTAACTTAGCCAAACAGGACATAAGGCCCGATCTAGAATTCAGTTTACTAGATTTTTTAATTCATTGTCTTGTTTGGGATGCCTTGTTTTCTGTCCTCCGCAAGGAGCTCCTAGAGGCCAGAGGTCCCTGTTGAGGCTACAGGAACATTCTCCTGGGCTTGCTTTTATGACCTAGCCAAAGTGACATCACCATAACGCTGAAGCTGGCCCAGGACTCTTAGGTCGCCTATGTCTGTACAGCTGTGTGGGGTCAAAGCAGAATGCCTTAGACAAAGGAAATCGAAGTTTTCTATCAGAGGAACAGGAAACAATAGCAAGTCAGTAATGCAGGCTACTTTTAATTCTGAAATATCAACATATAGTTGTTTTCTTTCCAGAAGAGGAACAGGAAAACCCTGATGTCAGCAAGACAAAACCACTTCTATGTTAGCTTTGACCTAGATTTTTTTTTTAGGTCCTTACATCTCTGGTTGAAATTCATTTCATTCTTCGGATAATTTTGGCAGAGAGCAAATACGCTGTTTCGAAAGAAAGAATAAACAAAATTAAATCTGTTCAGTGATTTCTCATGGGACAGATGCCAATCTAAGCAACAACATGAAGAAGGAAAAAAATCTTCATTACTGGAGAGGTAGATGTGTGTTTGAGTTTCCTGTAAAAAGGGAAGAATTATGACGATCTGATATACTTGATGGCCAATCTTACAGGTATTTCAGAACACCACTTCTCTCTTTTGATTTCCCCAGGCACAGTTAGAGTTAGCAATGGATTCCTCAAACAGGGAAACCACAGAGCACTTCGGAGTCTTGCTAGAAAGGTTCACATACAGTGAGAAATCACTCTCAGGTTGTCTCAAATATTTTTCATCATGTCACTTTTCCCAAGGATTCCACATCGAGGAAGAAAACAAACCTAAAAGTAGAATTAATGGAAAGTGGGCACCGCTTTTGAGAAGACGCGAATACAAAACTGCCTACTTTTTATTAGTACAGAGCCCACTGACAGGCGAGAAAAGCAAATTACAGCCTGTGTGATAACAATGTGTTCTCCAGAAGCCTGGATGGCACGTGAGCCACATGGAAGTCCCTCGGGGGTAGTTTGAGGACACTCTAATATGGGAACGGCAGCTACAGTTTCATCTTTCTTCTGTCCCATATCTACCCACTGTGGATAGTACAGATCAGTTACTGATAGAAGTGTTTCCTGCCACGGTCAGGACTCAAGCTGGAGGCCAAGGTTTGGTTATAGCGGGTGAGGAAGCTGAAACTGACTTACTATGCCAGGAACTCAAGCAGTTCTCCATACAGAAGTACAGTTACTACAGTATGGGCCTTGGATGTGCTCCTTCATTTCTTGGCAAATGGTTCTCGCTCATGTCTCTTAACCTCCCTGACCCTCTGTCTCTTCTTCTGCAAAACTGAGATATGGATAGTATCTACCTCAAAATGTTTTTGTAATCATTAAGTAGGTTAATTAGTATAAAGTTCTTAGGAAAGTGCCAGGCACAGTACAAGTGCTCAATGAATGTCAGCTATTAGAATAATGAATTGTTGTAATAGAATAATGAATATTAGTATCACTGTCTAAAGAGACAGAGTTCCTGGTCACTACTGAACTAAGCCACACGTTTTGTACCATGACGCCCTCTGAGCAAGTTCGCTTCTTTCTCCCAATACCTCTGCACATTACATACACCCATAACCAAAGAGGAATCGAAAGTGGAAACTTTTTTTTTTTATTACAAACTTGGCAAACACTAAAATTAAATCTTCCCAGAGGGGTGCAGGGCTGTGTTTAACAGATGTCCTGATTCTGACGGTCTCAGACAATGACAGGCTGAGATCATATTTGCAGGCTCTCCCAGAGTCATTTCAGCCCATCGTGTGGCTCAACACCTCTTAGATTTCTACCCTAGGACTTGGTCATGGAATGTGTAATTTTAAAAGATAACGAGCCCCTGGATCTACTTCCTCGTGATGGGGATATCTTTCCGGTACATGCGTTCATGAACCCAGTCCGTGGTTATTCACAGGTGACACACGATCGCAATTTAGCGATGGCTGCTTTCTCTGTTCTGCTTCCGAGGGCTGAAAATCATGCATCGGTCCTCTGTGGCCTTTGTTTCAATAAGTCCATCCAAGGGAATGCCTGAACTTCAGAAGGACTGCTTGGTGATGGACATGTTTCTATGATCAGTAAAGGGCCTTGACGTAGAGTATCAGAGAAGATCCTAGCTGCCAGAATGTGGGCGCTGGGCTAGTAGTCCCAGGCCTGGCAGTGACTTGCAGGAAATAAGAATCTGCTTTCCTGTCTAGAACCCACGGCCAGGGATTCTAGGACGAGAGTCCTACTCTTCTGAGATGGGGGGTCGAGGAGGTTTGCAGACAAACAGCACGAGGCGTCAGGGCATGGGAACACCTTTACTCTCCCCACGCAAACCCAGCCCGAGGCACAGAGAATCCAGTCTGGGTGCCTCTGTTATTAAGGTCTCCCTCACAACATCAGCCTCTCAGAGATCTGCCCTTTGATTTTAGTGTCTGAAGTGAAAGTGAGCACCACTCCGGGGCCCCGGGATAATTATAATAATCTCCAAACTCAAATGCGTCACTTGTCTGCAAGTCTCCATTACAGACCAGACCCAAGTCTTCTGTTCTTCAAAATCCAGACGGAGGAGGAAAGGGCCAGAACACAGGAGCGGCTGATCTGTGGATCTGATCTAACCCCGGGGAGGTGGCCAGACCTAAGGTGCTCCGTTCCAGGGACTAGGTTGTGGGCTGCTGCTCAGATGCCATGTGACCCCCCTCAGCCAGGCCCTCTCCAGCTGTCATATCCTCTGAGATGGTCCCTCCCAGGGAGAGGGGAGCACCAAGCTTGCATCAGTCCTCCTCAGCCTGTATTTCAGTAAGATCATTGAAGAAAATCCCGAAATTCGGAAAAAAATATATTTATTTATTTGAGAGACAGCACAAGCAGGGGGGAGGGGGGAGAGGGAGAGGGAGAAACAGACTCCCCACTGAACAGGCAGTCCAACACGGGGCTCAATCCCAGGACCCTGGGATCATGACCTGAGCCGAAGGCACTCAACCGACTGAGCCACCCAGTCACCCAATGAGGGACATGTTTCTAATGATCAGTAATTTCTTCTTGGGATCCGTTGGCAAGATTATGGACAAATGTCAGTTCAATGCAAAGCTTTTTGTCCACCTTTTCCATGTGATTAGAGGATATTTATAAAAACTAAGAGGCAGAGGAGGAGAGAGAATCTCTCGAATTTCAAGCAGACTCCACGATGAATGTGGAGCCCGACGCAGGACTCGATCTCACGACCCTGAGATCAGGACCTGAGCCGAAACCAAAAGTCTGACGCTCAACGGACTGAGCCACCCGGGTGCCTCTGGAATTACTTTATGAGTCTGAACGTCCCACCAAAAAAAAAAAAAAAAAACCCACAAAAAACAAAAAACCATTCTTAAAGAAACTGCATGGGATGCTCTCCTTTTCTCTTTCATTCCTGGAACTGCCCGCATACTCTTGTGCTCTGCAGGTACCTCTTTGTCACAAATGATTTACCAACTCGACATACTTTTCTTTTTTCTTTTGCTCCAAATACGACCCTCTTAAAATAAGGCAGGAATATTTTTCTGGAGTTTCTCAGTGATTTTATAAAATGCTCATGAATCGGCGTTCGCCCAAATGGATGGAGAGATAAAACGGGAATGTGTCAAAGGAGGCTGCAAAAACAGGTGCTTAAATTAGAACTGACATTGCTTTGCTTTGCCTGCATTAACCCTTGAGAAAGTGTCCAGTCTTCTATTTTTAATCAGGGCTTATGGATTTCTTTAAACCTCCTCTGGGAAAGGTCAAGTCTAAGTAAATGCCAGTGTATTTAAGAATAACAGCTGCGAGAAGTTTGCTCCTATTATCCGGGGGATAGGATGAGTATTGATGAAGGTGCAAAGCAGTGCAGAGTCCGCATGCCGTCCTCCGTTTATTTACTCCTCACAGCGAAGGAGGAAAAGTCAACATCACTTGTGTGAAAGTTTCCCTTCTGAAAGCGTTACCTTCGAGGACCAGCGATCACAAGAACGGGAGGCCCAGGGTCACTAATTTATGAGAAGCTGCAGAGTTTTCTCCTGATGTTTTTTTGTTTTTAAACATGAAACAGCTTTTTAAATAATTTTTTATTGGGATGCCTGGATGGCTCAGTCAGTGATGCGTCTGACTCTTGATTTCGGCTCAGGTCATGATCTCGGGGTCGTGGGTTCAAGCCCCTGCAGCGGGCTCCATGCTCAGTGAGGAGCCTGCTTGAGATGCTCTCTCCCTCTGCCCCTCCCCCCTGCTCCCTTATGCTCTCTCTCTCTGATATAGATAAACACATTAAAAAAATAATAAAATAGGGGCACCTGGGTGGCTCAGGTGTCAAGTGTCTGCCTTCGGCTCGGGTCATGATCTCGGGGTTCTGGGGTCGCGTCCTGTATCAGCCTCCCTGCAGAGCAGGGGGCCTGCTTCTCCCTCTCCTACCCCCGGCTTGTGTTCCCTCTCTATGTGTGTCTCTCTGTGTCAAATAAATAAATAAAATCTAAAAATAAATAAATAAATAAATAATTTTTCTTGTGGTCAAATGTATCATAAAATTTGCCATTTCAGCCCTTATTAAGTGTACATTTTGGTGGCATTAAGTACATTTGCAATGCGGTGCCATCTTTGCCAGAACTTTTTCATCTTCCCAAACTGAAACTGCTCCCGTGAAACAGTAACCCCCTGTTCTCCCCTCCCCCAGCCCTGGGAAGCACCGTTCTGCTTCCTGTCTTCACCAGTTTGCCCATTCTAGGTGCCTCCTAGAGCTGGAATCGTCCACTGGTCCTTTTGTGGATGACTTGTTTCACTTAACACGTGGCTTCGAGGCTCATCTACATTGGGGCCTGTGTCAGAATTTTCTTCCTTTTTACGGATAAATAATGCTCCATTGTATGGGCATCCGTCCTCAGCTGATGGACACGTGACCCACACTGGTCTTATTTCTCAATATCCATAGGGAAGGGGCTCCTGGGTGGCTCAGTCAGTTAAGCTTCTGCCTTTCACTCAGGTCGTGACTCCAGGGTCCTGGGGTCGCGCCCCACATCGGGTTCCCTGCTCAGCGGGGAGCCTGCTTCCCCCTGTCTTCCCTGCTCCTGCTCTCTCTTGCCATGTCGGTCTCTCTCTTTCCGATAAATAAAGAAAACCTTAAAAAACACATCCACTGGGAAAACAGACTTAAATACTAAGGTATCTGCTTGTCTTTTGTCCTCTCACTTAACTCAGAAAAGCAGCCCTCAGTCCCCCGGTCACCGGGTGCTCTCACACAAATCTGCTCCGTTGGACGCTTCTCCTTTGGGGGAGGAGCGATGTGTGGGAGGTGGGGAGAAGAATCCTAAATTTCTGGAATAGCTTCCAAGTCTGTGATTTAGAACAAAATCTAAATCTCCAAACCTTGAACAAGGTCTCGGATCTGTTTCATTGTGCTACGAAGTCTCCTTCCCATCAGCCTCATTTGTGAGGCAAATATTTCAAAAAGGGGCTCTGTCCCAGAAACGACATGGGCCAGCAGAAAGAGTGGCCACGTCTAGCGGAGCAGGGGAGTTACACAGTGTCCCCGTTACACGGTTCCGAGGGACGGCAGACAGAGCGACCCAGGGGACTGGGGACAGTATGTCCGTGCGGCTCCGTTAGGTGTCGTGAGTCACACGGCCTTGTGAGATCTTGCACGTGCAGAACAGGGAACATCTCATTAGCACCTTCCTTTAGTGAATACGGCCCGAAAGGGTGAAAATATAACCCAGAATGGTAACCCGTAACGAGGGGGTTAGGGCAGAGAGGTCAGAGGTCAAGGAAGGCGAGAGAAGGGGGTGGTCAGAGTTTCTGGACCGGAAGCAGAGATCAGCAGCCGCTTGTATCCGCTCACTCTGGACAAGAGTCGCGCTTCAGGAAAAGGCAGCGGAGTAAAGGAAAGACAGGAGAAGGCAAGACGTAAAGGTAGAAGGAGGAAGGCAACTCACAGGCAACACCTCACTGGTGTGTTACCAGGAGGAGCAAAGAAAGAGAAAAACATTTGATACACTAAGATTAAAAAAACTGTTTTTTCTGGTTGGATCCCTCGTAGTTCTGCATAATTAGAAGATGGGGTTCCCACAGCAGACCTGATGAAATCAGCAAAGCGAATATTCCAGCACTGAGATTTTTAAAAATATATATATATTTATTTATTTGAGAGAGAGAGACAGAGACAAGATAGCTGGGGGAGGGGACAGAAGGAGAATCTGAGGCAGAGCCTGAGGTAGGGCTCGAACCCACGACCCTTGAGATCATGATCTGAGCCGAAATCAAGAATCGGACACTCGACTGACTGAGCCACCTGGGAGTGCCCCCGGCACTGAGATTTGCCTTCTCCTTTGTGACCTCTGGTCACCCCCATCCCACTGTTAGAACTACAGCACGCAAACACGCACAGGGGCAGGCTTGCTCAACACATCGTCCCCGCATTCACGAGTGACATTTCTTCTTCACAGTCCCGACTTGACTCCTGCACCTCCCCCACTCCCCGAAAGCAGGTGTAAGCGACTGCGGGAAAGACACGGGGAGAACTGAGGCATGCGAGCCACGTCTGAGATGAGACTGCGCAGACCAGGGGTCAGGCAGACCCAGATTTCAATTCCAGTGGGGTGACCTTGGACCACTCTCTTGACCTCTCCAAGTTTTTTCTTTTTTTTAAAGATGTTTTTAAAAACGTATTTGTCAGAGAGAGTGCAGGAGAGCACAAGCAGGGGGAGAGGCAGAGGGAGAAGGAGAAGCAGGCTCTCCACTGAGCAGGGAGCCTGACGTGGGACTCGATCCCAGGATTCTGAGATCATGACCTGAGCCAAAGAAAGACACTTAACCAACTGAGCCACTCAGGAGTCCCTAAGTTTCTTTTCTTTTCTTTTCTTTTTTTTTTTTTAATCCACAAGTAGGGACACTAACAGAACCTTGAAGGAACAAAATGAAATGATACAGTTAGCACACTCTTGGACACAAAATAAATGTCCTATATGTGTTAACTCTTAGTTGTTAATTTTCAGATGATTAGATCCAAGACAGCATCTCTTCACCAAGCTCTTGGATTCTACAGTAAACGTCACACCCCAGGCCCTCGTGTAACCCCTCGAGACCGAAGGGGACACAAAAGGAGATGACCCACAGCCTTGCCAGCCCCCACTTCCCCACCTTCCAAAGGAAACCATGCCCAGAAGCATAACCCAGCATATACCCCTGTGCCTTCTCTTGAAGGGGAAGCTTTGCCCCGTGACTTGGATTGGCTTGAGCTGATGAAGTGTCCTATTTCCCTGAACCTAGCACCCGCTGCTCTGATTTATCACACCGCACTCCCAGATGTCGTGGCCCCAATAACAGAGACTACATGTACATTCGTTGGTTCCATTGAACTGGACACTCATGGTTCACCCCTTCCTCTAAAAGCCACATGCGCTTGTGGGCGAACCAATCATTGAGGGGAACACTGGTAGTAAACACAGCCTCTCTGGGTAGTAGACATGTGAGGAACGCATTAATTGAGGCTTTATAACCCATCAGTGAAGTGAGTTCTCCACTGCCCCGCCTTTCCATCCCAAACCCAGTCAACAGTGCCCCTCTTCTCAATTCATCGACCCAGGCCGATGGAATAGGTCATTTGTGTAGAAGGCAGAGCGCCCTAGGATGGCCCTTCCCAAGCCCTCAGAAGAGCCTGGTTAGTGATGTTTCTATCAGCTCTCTGGATTTTCAGAGGAAAAAACATGCACATCCACCCAGTAAAACACCCAATTCTAAGGTTGGTTATAAAAGATGACTCATGGGAAGCTCTCACTTAAAAATAAATGTCTTTCCCCCATGGACTGCTTGTTTGACAAGCTTTCTCCTTGGTTTGAACCTACTCCTAGAATCCAATATGGCTGCCCACTCGTTACGGGTCTCCTCCTTTGCTATGGGTCCCATTAGCAAGGGCAGTAAACACACACCGTTCCAAGAGGGGTGCACTTTGGTTAGATGCTGCTGTGAGACAGAAGACCACAACACACTATCACATCAAACTGGTGCCCGCTCAAAGTGGCGGAGGCTGTTTATCAAGGTCTGTGGGTGAGATTCCCAGCCAGAGGGCTTTTGGGGAATTCTGAAGAAACAAACAAAGCTTTGTGCTCAGTTACGATAACGTTTGGACTCATCTCTTACAATAATAATCAACACTTGGCCATATCTGTCCTCACTTATTGAAAAGGAAATCTCTTTCTTGGCTTCACGGTGAGTTGACAGGAGGTCTGACACTCCAGGGAGAGAGAGAATTCTCAAATATTAGCCCCATGAAAAAAGATCAGAGTTGTGAGAAGAGGAAGGAGCATTACATCTCTCTACAGTGTGTAGACCAGAGCCCTCGTGATGTTGGAATGCACATTGGGTTTCCGTGTTTAATGATGAGTTCCCAAGCGCCACATTCATTTTCCCAGGGGAGTGGTTCAAACATGAAGCCTGAAATTTTACATTGTCCTTTTCACATTACATTTGAGCATAAGGATGTTTCAGGACTTCCATTGTTCTCGAGACAGATTGACTGAAATATGGGAATGGGCCCCCAAATGGTTCACTTGCCAGCTGGGCTGGTGGCCGTGGGCACTCTCTAGGCTCTGGGGGGGAGGGAGGGTGCAGAGCTGGTAAGAGAGCCTTTGCCAGTTGTCCCCTATGAGGAAACCCACGTGGTAGGAAAGATCAGAGAAAGCTGTTTGATTCACTGTTGGTTCTAAGCAGTGGTTTCTTTCTAAAGCATGAATATTCCAAAGAGAGGGCTTACAGACAACATTTTCAATAAGCCAGTGGAGACGAAATGCATGACCCGCACAGGGCCTGGCACGCTGTTAACTACTTTCCACATGGTAACTGTTGCCAAATCTTCAAATAATATAACTGTGGACAAAGCCCTTTAGAGGGAATAAGAGGAGAAGGTCTGAGTCAACCACCTGCTCTGGGGTAAATCACTGTCTGGATCTTGCCTTCTCCTTTGCTACAAAATGAGATTAGACCTGATGAGCTCTGTGGTCCCTTTCATGGAGAATATTTAATGATTGCAAGGGTTTGTATCTGAACTTGAAACATTTTTTTTCAATCCTTTAAAAGTGTTAGGATTAAGCCACATGAGCTCTTGGAACATAGAAGATAAAGAAAATAAAGACTTGAGATCTCTATAGAATAGGGGACAATTCAGGCACTGAAGTCCAGGGCGTATATCTAAAATGCTCCGAACTCGGTCTGCACACCCGATCACGCACCAGCTCTGACTCTGGGAATGCATTGTTATGACCTACGATTCAGTTCAACGCGAGATGTGCTGGTTGACCCAAACTGGCTTATGAGCTGCTCTACCCTTTTGAAGAACTAGGGTCTGTTTGGATCATAGAAATGTAGACACTCTCAATAACCTTCCAAAATCCACCCCATCTTTTTATTTATTTTTTATTTTTTTATTTTTTTAAAGATTTTATTTATTTACTTGACAGACAGAGATCACAGGTAGGCAGAGAGCCAGTTAGAGAGAGAGGAAAGGAAGCAGGCTCCCCGCCGAGCAGCAAGCCCGATGCGGGGCTCGATCCCAGGACCCTGGGATCATGACCTGAGCTGAAGGCAGAGGCTTTAACACACTGAGCCACCCAGGCGCCCCGACCCCATCTTTTTAAAGACATGCTCCCCTAGAATCACGGAATGGGTAAGTTGGCCCAAGTCATTCAGCTTCCACATGTCATGGCGACAGGATGCTGGTTGCCCTTTGCCCAAACCACAGTTTTCTGGCTTTAATTGTTTGAAAGTGATTCCCTATTTAAATGGAAATCTGTTTAGAGGTGCTGGGGTCGCTCAGTCGGTTGAATGTCCAAGTCTTGATTTCAGCTTGGATCATGATCGTCAGATCAAGCCCTATGTCAGGCTCCACACTCAGGGTGGGGTCTGCTTAGTATTCTCCCTCTGTGTTTTGCCCCTCCCCCTGCTCATGCTCGCTCTCTCTCTAAAATAAATAAAATCTTTTTAAAAAATTGGAAATTTGTCTATTTGCAACCCTCAACCATGAGTCCTAGTTCTATCTAAAGCTTAAAAATAAAACATAAAAAAAAAAATCAAACACAAAACATAAAAAAAAAAAACATTAAAAAAGCACCAAAAACCCCATAAAAAGCCACAAAAATTTTTAAAAAGCCTATAAAATAGATCTGTGCCCTTTCAAATACCTGAATATAATTCTGACTATTCCTCCTCTCTGCCTTCTCCAGGCTCAGCCTGTTGGATCTGTAATCATCCTTCCCTGGCACAGTTTCTGGGTCAGTTAGCATCCATTTGCCTCACCTGTATGGACTCCATGTTTGCTCAGTGATCTCACAAGGTAAAGGGTTGCTTTTGACCATCCTCTCTGCCCTCTCTTGCCAAATCACTTTCTCTACATGGGAAGAGTGTAAATTCATTGTTCCGTAAGGTCACCACCCACTTTTCGCCATGTCTCAACCAAACCACCAGTCCCACTCCTGTACAGACCTACCACAAGCTGAGCTGTACCTGGGAGAAGAGAAAAATAACCCCCAAATGAAGAGCATAACAATTAGAACAAAGGAGTCTTCATATAGTATCGCTGCACACGCCCCTAAGGTGTTGATGAGTGACTTCCGTCGACGTCCCTGGGGTGACTGAGGCATATCCATATTAAATATGAACTTCTAGAGAAGCTTATCTGTGATGTGTGTTTTCACTTGTGAGCTCTTTGTGGGAGCTCAATAGACAGAAAATATTACCATTCTCTATCCACATACATGTTATTTTGTCCTTAAAATAAATGGGGACCTCGGTGATCTTGCTCCGTTTCATGGTTCTAAATACCATCTCTATGCCAATGACTCCCAAATTTATATCTCCAGCCCAGACTATTTCCTGAACTCCAGACTCATTTATCCAACTGCCTGCCTGACAGCTCCTCCCGGATGTCTAACGGACATCTCACACAGCACATCGAAAGGAGTTCCTGACCTCCCTTCTCACGCCTTTTCCATCTCGCCTAATGGCAGCTCCATCCTTCTGGGCGATCAAACTGAAATCTCTGGATTTATCTTTATATGCTCACTTCCTCTCATTAAACAAAACTTCTACTGGCTCCCTGTGAAATATATCCAGATCCTGACCACTTTTCAGCACTTCTGATGCTCCCATCCTGGTCTGAGCCATCATCCTCTCTCACCCAAATCACATGATAGTCTGACATGTCTCCCTAAGTCTACGGGGTGTTCACTCCTAAGTCTGTTCTCAACGGGCAGGCAGAGCAATCCTTTCAAAATGTAAGTCAGATCATGTAAAAAACCCATTGCACACATGGAAAACAAACCAAAGCCCTTGCACTTGCAGCCTTATACTGAAGAAACAGGAACACATGCACACACCAAAGCTGGTATACCAATGTTCATGGAAGCCACAAAGGAAACCCAAATGTCCATCGCTTGATGAGTGCATAAACAAAATGGGGCACATCCATACAATGGAATATTCTTCAGCCAGGGAAAGGAACGAAGCACCGAGAGATACTAAAACCTGGATGAACCTTGAAAACATGATGGTGTGTGAAAGAAGCCAGACACAGAATCTCAAGGAGTGTATAATTCCATTAATAGGAAATTTCTAGAACAAGGCAAATCCATAGAGTCAGAATGCAGATTAGTGATTGCTGGAGGCTGGGAAGAAGGCAGTGAGGCAGGAATGACTGTTCACAGGGTAGGGGGTTTCTTTTTGGGGTGATCGAAATGTTCTCAAAATCGATGGTAGTGATGGTTGCACAACTCTGCGAATGTACTAGAAACCACTGGATTGTACGATTTGAAAAGGTCAGTACTATGCTATGTGAATCACATTTCAATTTTTAACAATAGGCCAAGTCCTCACAGTGGCGTCCTATGTAGACTCTACGTAATGACCCTGCTGAGGCCTCTCTGACTCCCTCACCTCCCATCCTCCTCGGACCAGCCAACCTGGACTCCATGCTGACCCTTGAACATGACAGGCCTGTTCTCACTGCAGAGCCTGTGATCTTGCTCTGTCTGCTGGGAATGCTTCTCCCTGGGAGATGCCCAGATACCTTCCTGGTGAACGCCCTCACTTCCTTTTTGTCTTTGCTCAAGCCTGGCCTTCCAATGAGTCCTGGACAAGGTACTTAACACAACCACCTGTGCCAACCTGTTTCCAACACCTGCTCCCCTTTCCCTTTTTTCCCATAGCATTTGTCACCTACCTACCACCTAACTGATTTAGCGTGTCTGGGGTGTAGGGTCTGTCCCCACACACAGTAGACTCAACGCTTCCTGAGGATGTGTCCTGGGCACCTGGGCCAGTGCCCCCACACGGTGCCTGAAAAATATTTGTTGAACGAATGAATGTTGTTCCTTGAGCTTCAAAAAAGGAGCCCTCTGAGTCAAGATGTGCAACAGGGTTTTTTTAATTTGGAAAAGAGAAATGAGGGCTCCAGGGTGGCTCAGTTGGTAAGCATCTGCTCTTGGCTCGGGTCATGATCCGAGTCTCGCATCAGGCTCCTTGCTCAGCAGGAGTCTGCTTCTCTCTCTGACCCTCCCTCCTCTTATGCTCTCTCACTCTCTCTCAAATAAATAAATAAAATCTTTAAAAAGAGAGAGAGAGAGAAATGAGACAGGACTAAGCATCAAGGACAAGGCACTCATCCCAGGAATCAAAACCAAGGCTGAAAATTAGCTATAGTCTGGCGGGTTTATTTCTACAAAGGAGGAGTCCACAAAACTATTTTGCCAAAAATGTCCTGGCCCACTTAAAAACATTACGTCCCATGCCCACCTGAGACTTTGACCCTTTCTCCCTCTCCCACCCGGATACAATCATTCTTCCAGTTATTCTAAATAAAGAGTGTTTTTGTCTGTTTCTCCAGCCCCATCAGCACACACCCTCCACCCTCTCTTTGCCCCATGACGGCCCATCTATTGCTCACGCTCGTGCTGACTGTTGAAAATGTAAGAGTGCCTTTAAAGGCAGTTTCTTAGGAACCAGAAAAAAAGTAAACTTACTCTTCACTGAGTTTTTATTATTATTGAGATCAAATTCACATAACATAAAGTATACAAGTTAGTGGTTTTCAGTACAGTGGCCGAGCTGTGTACCAACACCCCCAAGGTCAATTACAGACCATTCTCCACCTCCCAACACCCCCAGTTCCAGGCACACTAGTCTACTTTCTGTTTCAATAGACTGGCCTCTTCTGGACATTTTATATACAACGGACCCTTGAACAACGCAGGTTTGAACTGCGTGGGTCCATTTACATGCAGATTTTTTTTTTCTTTTGTAAGTACAGTACAGTCCTATAAATGTATTTTTCTCTTGGGATTTTCTTAATAACGCCTTCTTTTCTCGTTTCCTTTATTATGGGACTCCAGTACCTAATACACGTGACATACAAAATATGTGTTCATCAACTGTTTTCGTTACTGATATGGCTTCTGGTCAACAGTAGGCTGTTCATAGTTATGCAACATGTACCTTTGGTGTCCGGCTTTGTGTGTTACCATGTTCATCCCCTTTAGCATATTTTAGTGCTGGGCCCCTTCTATGGCCCAATACCATTCCATCGCATGGATAGAGCACATTTTCTTTGTCCATTCATCAGTTGATGGCCATCGGGTCCAGCCGCTCTTTGGCTCCCAAGAATAATCCTGCCATGAATATTTGTGTACAACTTTGTGCAGACATATGTTTTCATTTTTCCCGGCATACCCCGGGGTCAAATGGCAGCTCAATGTCTAACCTTCTGAGGAACTTCCAGTCTGTTCTGCACAGAGGCTGCATCCTTTTACATTCCCACCAGCAAGGTGTGAGGGCTGCAACTTCTCCACATTTCTTTAAAGAATGATCTATACACATGTTTTGTCCATTTGTAAATTAAGTAGTTCCTGATTCTGTTGTTGAGTTGTAAATGTCCTTTTTATATTCTAGACCCTTATCAGACACAGGATTGGTAAACATTTTCTCCTCTTCTTACCTCTCACTTGTGCAGAATAGACTGTCGCTGGGTGGGGGAAGCTGACCCCCAACCAGGACCCACCCAGAATGTCCCGGGGAGCCACCATCTGTGCCCACTCAGCACCTGCAACAAAGGGTAAGCAATGGCACCCTCCGGTTTCTTCCCAAGTTGTCAGCCAACCAAGACTCCTCAGCAGAGCTGGGGTAAAAACACAACCCTTGATAAACACGCACAAGGATGACTTGGTTCCCATTCATCGGAAATGGGGCCTCCAGTATTGAGTCAACTTATTGCACAGTTCAGTCCAAGAGGAAGAGAAGCTCAAGGTCTTGTCAGGGCACAGCCAATGGCTGCCCCAGTGCCCATCAAAAGGCTGTCACGAGTACAGGCGGATATACGGAGATGGATGTTTATCAGAGTTTTTAACTTTGAACGCAGACATGGTTCTACTCTACTCTACTCAATGGAACTAGTGTGCATGTCCTTATTTATCTGAGCAGTGAAATCTTCTACCCACCTCCCCCCCAAATTTTTTAAAATAAAACATATTCCCGTAAGAATGCAGCTGCCCCAAGGAAAGGCAACCAGAGGGGCCCTTGTCCTTTGCAAGGTCCCTGTTCTCTTGAACAGAGCAATTTCCACCGTTCCTTGAAACATGGACTGACACCTTTGATTGACCTGGAAATTCTCTGTTAGTGAGAAAATTGGCAGTGTGATCTTATGTGCTGTAAAATCTTAGAAAGAAATAATTTCTCCAAGTAGCTGGAGCTGTATGAGCAGCCGCTGGCAACACAGGTATTTAAATTTTTCTTTTTGCTTGATTTTCCTTCCCCCTTTCTCCCTTTCTCCCCCATTAAGAATGGGTTAATTATGTAATTACAAAAGCAAGTGGGTGAGAGAGGGAGCTCCTTCAAGTGTAGACTTAAGAGAAGCTCTTTAGCTCCCCCCCTCCCCCCACCAGGGACAGGACGCCCTCACCCGGACTACCAGCAGCCTAGTAACCTCACTAGCTTGTTCAAGTGCCAAGGAGAGGCATCGGTAACAAGCCCTGTGCCACTCCAAGATCATGGTTTTGTTTTTTTCTTTTTAAGATTTTACTTATTTATTAGAGAAAGAAAGCACAAGCTGAGGGAGGGGCAGAGGGAGAAGCAGACACCCCCTTGAGCAGGGAGCCAGATTCAGGGCCCGATCCCAGGACCCCAAGATCATGTCCTGAGCCGAAGGCAGACCCCTAACCGACTGAGCCACCCAGGGGCCCCAAGATCATGAAACACTTAAAGCTTCCAGGGGAATTGAAAACGTCAACCAGAAATTTTTGAAATAATAAGAACGATCATAGAGAAGACACGTCAGGCAACCATGGCATCCCAGCCCTTCCAAATCCAAGAGCTTCGCGTCTACCAGTAAAGACTGGAGGCAGATAAAGATTGCAGGTTTGTCCCCTTCGGTCAAATGGTCTTTACAGAGCAAATGCAGACAACCTGGTGATCCACGTCTGCTCGATCAGCCGATTCTCCTGTTCTGCTCCCCTCCGCATTTCTCCAAAAGGACTCACCATACTGACTTGCCAGTATTATTTGCAGTTTATTTGGTTCCCTAAATGAAGGATAAGTGGCATGAGGGCAGGGAGCAGAAGCCTAGGGAACAAAATAGAGCCACATACATAACGGAACATGTCCAGGCTGGCGGCTTCCGTCTCAGGACTCAGTGGTTCCTCGGTATCTCCCTTTTGTCTGCGTTAGGAACATAACTTTCTGTGCCCACAGTGGAGGAGCCTGGTTTGGAGAAAGAGACGGGCACATGAATTATAGTTCCAGTTGCACTTTGGAAATCCACACAGGAGCACGAGAACGTTCCCAATCTAGTCCAAGGGGCTCAGGAAGCTTCCCCCGGAGGAACGACAGCCTTGAAAGGTAAGGAGGAGTCAGTGTGTTTGAATCATCTGGGGGCAAGAGGGAGTGAATGCAGAGAACCAGGGCCAATCACAAAGCCACTGGCTTCTCTACCAAGTCTTCGGAGGGAAAACACTACACAGGATCACTTTTAGTAGCGCGATAAAGTTCTAGAGGCCAAGAGTCTACTGGTGAAGGTTTTATGAGCAGAAAGATAAAGGCATTTGTTCATTCATTCATTCAATAAATGCATAAGTAGTTTCCCAGGTGTGCGAAGCCCTGTGCCTTCCCGTACCCCTTACAGGAGCAGAGATGTGCCTGGTTTGCTCTCTCTCTAGATTTTTGCCTGGTTGATTCCATCATCACTTTTTCACTGTCAGATACTTTCTGGTTTAATTATTTAACCCTTTCATGTCCACATGATCCATATTGTCAGGAACTCCAGAATTTTTTTTTGAAAATTTATTTATTTGAGAGAGAGAGTGAGCGAGCATGAAAGCAAGAGTGGTGGGAGAAGGAGGGAGAGAGAATCCTCAAGCAGACCCCCTGCTGAGAGCCCAGAGTGCAATGTGGGGCTCGATCCTAGGACCCTGAGATCATGACCTGAGCTGAAATCGAGAGCTGGTCGCTCAGATGACAGAGACACCCAGGTGCCCCAGGAACTCCAGTCTTGACGATTCTAAGAACATCTCTTTTGACTAATCCATCAGCATGGCCGGGCCCTCAGTATTTCACATCCTTGAGGGAACTGGCCCTGTCCACAAGGTCTAGGCCTGAGTGTCAAGGTCCCCTCCAGTCAGACCCACCTTGCAAGGGACTACCCTTGGGCTGAGCAACACAGTTTCTGAATAATTGCTATATGGTGGGGAACCCTTCCGGTATCTCTAGGCCACCCGAATCCTGGTTTTTTTCTTTTTTCAAGATTTTATTTACATATTTGAGAGCATGAGAACAAGCAGGGGGAGCAGCAGAGGGGGAAGGACAAGCAGGCCCCATGCTGAGCAGGCAGCTCAATGCGGGGCTCGATCTTAGGACCCTGAGATCATAACCTGAGCCAAAGGCAGACGCTTAACCGACTGAGCCACCCAGGTTCGCTCCCTCCCCTAACTGGTTCTTTAAAGTCCTAAAGACTCTCCCTGACCCTAATCCACTGTGACCACCCGTCCCTTTGAACTCCTGCAGAAATCCCTTCTGGAGCTACTCACTCGGCACAGATCCACAGACGACCTCTGGCATCCATGTAACTGAGCACATAGGACTCTTCCCAAGGAGATCGTGAATTCCTAAAGCACATGGACTAGGTCACGTCCCCCTCGCACACAGCAGCACAAGGCTGCACACATTTTGGATAAGCAGAAAAAAAAGTTTTAGTGAATTGTGTAAGTCAGCTGGGTTTGGGATGTGTTGAGATCAGGGCTCCGCGTTGACCATTCCACTAGAATACACAGGCATAGGGAGGGTGCCAATGAATCAAGAACAGACAGAAATGCAAGTTTTTACAGGTCTGTGTGGCATTTTTGAAAAGGTTTGGCTAGGGGCACCTGGGTGGCCCAGTTGGTTAAACATCTGCCTTCGGCTAGCATCATGATCCCAGGGTCCCGGGATCGAGCCCCACGTCGGGCTTCTTGCTCAGCGGGGTGTCTGCTTCTCCCTCTGCCTCTGTCTCTCCTGGTCCCCCACCCCACTCATGCTCTCTCGCAAAAATAAATAAATAAAATCTTTAAAAAAAAGGTCTGGCTCCTACAAAAGTCACTTGAAGATGCTATCAGATATCAGACACTCTAAAGCTATGCCTGGTCCAACCTGGAATTCAGGTAATCACAAAAAAAATCATTTAATTCCAGGGTAGAGGATAATTCAGATTAAGCCATGACAGCTCTTTGCTACAAGGAGGGAATATTAATAATACATGCTAAATATTAATAATAGACACGAGATGCCTAAAATCTCTGCCAATCAATCCAGCTTCCCGCCTCCTCCTTTTGAATGGGGACCAGAGAAAACCGAACCACAAAATCTCCACATTAAAGCCGTTAATGGCTTGATTTTAGAGGAGATGAGAAGCAGACCATCCCTCCCTGACAGCCTCCCCTTGAGGGTCTCTGATTATGTGCAGTGACACAGAGACCCAGCGGGACGGCTGGAGGTGATCTGTGTGTGTGTGTGTGGGTGTGTGTGTGTGTGTCGGGGCTCAACAAGGGGCCACACCGGTGGGGGCAGAGGGGAGGTCACTTAATGGCAGTCTGTCTCTTATTTATGAAAGATCTTACGGCATAGATACCTTTCCCTTTGTACCCCAGCAGATGCTAGAACAACACAACAAAACAGCCGCACACACACTATTTTATACACACACACACACACACACACACACACAGATTGGAAAATAGTTTCAGTTGCAAAAACAGTAACAACTATTTCCCCTGCGAGAACCCTGACTTTCACAGTCCCAATGCGAACAGCCAAAAATGCGGAGCTAGCAAAAAAAAAAAACCCCAACCAAACCACAGCGCAGAACTGAGCTCTTACCAACAGCCTCCCCTACCAGACTTTATAACTTTTTAATAAAGAGAAATGTCACTCATCTCAGTAACAAGGGCCTCTCTCTGTCTCTCTCTCTCTGTCTCTCTCTCAGAAATAAGAATTTCAAAACATAACATTCTAAGCCTGAATTCCCTCTTTCAGCAAACAACTCCTTTTCTTTTAGGCAAAAGCCTCCTTATTTTCTCATTCTTCTCTCTAACCTCTTCAGGTTTTCAGAGAGAAAGGCCCGTGGCTCCTGGGACATTCTCCAAGCGGGTTCCATGCTCGGGAGAACGAGATATTTCTGCGGACACGCCGGCCACCTGCCCTTTCAGACGAAGGCCTCAAATAAGGTCATTACCTCTTTCCCGGTGAGGGGACGGGGAAGTGGGTCCTCAGAAGCAGCAGGGAATCTGGTGAGGGGATGAGGGCGTGCGGAGACCCCCCGCCCCCTCCTTCTAGGGACCAATGACCTCTGCACCCTTCTCTGCCAGTATCCGAGGAGAGGTGGTTTGTGCTAACTCCTAGTGCTGTTTCTGTCCAAGAGTTATTAGGGGAAAGGTCTTTGTCAAAGATAAAAATATAGGATGGAGGCTGGAGAGGCTGATGGGAGTCTGGGGGAGGCTGATGGAGGCCCAGGGGAGGATTCAAGGCATAAATGACATTAACTTACAAGTTCCTGATCATTTTAAATCATTAGAAAGGATTTTTTTAAATTCTAAGTTGGTGATACCCACCCCCCAGCACTTCCTGGGAAAGTTCAAAAGTTAGAGGTGACTATCCAAGTCAAAGGGCAGAGGCTTAAGAGGCGTTCACCCTGGTTCTCACATGTCACAAATGTCCTGCACCTCACACCTGGTTTGGGCCGTTGTTTAAGGCGGGGGCCGCTGGTGTGAGAGCCGCTGCCAACCAATGCTAGGCCACACTAACTAAAATATCAGCTTTGGGGGAGCCCTTAGGAATTCAGATCCCACGGTTTCCCTCCTGGAGCCAACAGGGGGAGAAAAAAGCAGGGAACAAAGGCCTCTTTTCGTTTGTAGGCACTCGAGTCCCAAACATGGTACGTGCCAACGGTGGTGGAAACCGCTTTCCTCATGGAGCCAGATTGTCCCCTCGAACTCTTACAAGCTACCAAAACCAGTATTTTAAGAAACAATGGAAGCCAGGTCTTACTGCCGGCATGAAATACTCTGCGAGGCACCACCCTCATGGTTAAACCAAAAACAGAATAAATGGTTTGCGGCGTCACAAAAATTCTTTTTCAGTGGCGGGGGCTGGGGGAGGGAGGGCACCTGGGTGGCTCAGTCAGTTAAGCATCTGACTTTTGATTTCAGCTCAGGTCATGATCTCAGGGTCATGGGCTCGAGCCCCACATCAGGCTCTGAGTGGGAGTCTGCTTGGGATTCTCTCTCCCTCTCCTTCTACGCCGCCTCCACATACTTGTGCACACGCTCTCTAAAAAATTTTTTTTTCCCGTTGGGCTGTAACTGACATGTAACATTCCATTAGTTTTAGCTGTACAACATAACAATTTGGTATTTGGGTATATGGCAAGATGATCACTCTAACAAGTCTACTCAACATCTATCGTCCTATATATTTTTCCTTGTGAAGAGTACTTTCAAGATTTGCTCTCTTAGCAACTTTCAAATACACAATATGGTACCATTAACTATAGTCACCACACCCGTGGGCTAGAAGTCTGTACCTTTTCACCCTCTTCACCCATTTAACCGCCCCCCCCCCCAACAACACTCCCCTCCTCGGGCAACTACCCATCTGTTCCCTGTATCTAAGAGCCTGATTTTCTTTTATTTATTTTTATTTATTTATTTATTTATTTTAAAGATTTCACTTGTGAGATCATATAGTGTCTGACTTTCTCCAACAGATTTATTGCACTTAACATAATGCCCTCGGGGTCCACCTACATTGTCGCAAGTGGCAAGATTTCCTTCTCTTTTGTGGCTAATTATTCTGTACTGTTCTATTCCGTTCTCTCCCTATATAGACATAAAGCTATAGATAGACACACATATGTCCCACATTGTCTTTACCCATTCACACTGATGGCCCTTAGGTTGTTTCTATGTCTTGGCTATGGTAGAATTCCGCACTAATCTCGAGGATACAGGTAACTTTTCAAGTTAGTGTTTTCATTTTCTTTGGGTAAATACACAGCAGGGGAAGTGCGGGCCATACAGCAGGTAACTCTATTCGTCATCTTTTCAGGAACCTCCGTACTGTTGTGCGCAGCGGCTGGCCCAGTTTACATTCCCACCAACAGGGCACGAGGGTCCACTTTTCTCCACATCCTCCCTAAGACTTGGGATTTCTTGTCCTTTTGATTTTAGCCATTCGGGCAAAGGCTAGTGAGGTGGTATCTCACTGTGGCTTTGATTCCCATTCCCCCGCTGAGGAGTGACGTTGAGCATTTTTCATGTGTCTGTTGGCCATCTATGAGTTTCCAGGGTTACATCTTTGGAGTAAAAACAGGCATTTTCACCATTTTGAGCAGAATTTGGCCATCGTGGGGCCCGAGATCCCACGTGACTTTTGTCTCTAGATGAAGGCAAAGCTAAAGCTAAAGGTTAGCGAGACCTTCTACTTGAAGGGGCCACCCATAATTTAAAAAGCATTTAAAGCATTTATGAGAGAAGGCTCAGACATTTCAGTCAAGAGAATCCCAACTGTCTGCCCACACATTTGCTGTTCATTTTGTAAACCGAAGAGAGAGAAAATGTATTTGGTTCACAATCTTTCCTTTCCTTCCCGCAGTGGATCCCAGTTACCTTGTAAATCCCGGCCGCAGATTTTCCTTTAAATAGCCGTCATTTTAGACACTCCCTTAAAATAACCGAAGGCGCGATTCTATTTTGCTGCATCCTTTTTCGGGGTTTGTCTGTTCTTGTGTTACGTAGAAACCAGAAAAGAAACGTCTGTCTACTGCACACGTGCCCTGTGGACCAGCACGCAGGCCATTTGCTCACTCAGCTGTTACACGCTTCAAGGAGACCCCACACCCAAGGCTTTTTATCTAGGAAAAAAGATTGCCATCCATCTCAATCAGGAACTTTTACCCTGAGGCCAGGATGGGCTAAAAGGAATGCATGAACTCACTGAAAACATTTGTAGTATTTTGCATGTCTAGGTATTTTTGTGATGAACAAGGAAGTCTGCTGCTTCCATTAGACGCTTGAGCGGAGGATCTCCTACCTGGGCGCCAGCCCTGCTCCCCACCCTGTCCTCTTTCCTCTGTGCACGCTGCGTGGACAGACAGATTTCCTGTGGTTTCGGGAGGTCTCAGCCGATGGAACATTCTGAAGGGAGAGGACAGGGTGCTGGTGCCCAGTGGCTGCCCTGAGGGGCCCCTGAAGGCTGGCTGTGTCTCTCTGCTTGGTGCTAAGGGCTTCCTTTCCTTAGATAACCTCAGACCTGCTCCTGTCAGGGGCACTTCCGTTTCTGGCTGGAGGGGATCTCGCCGGGGGCTTCTCTGCACCTGCTTTGGAAGCAGCCCCTCCTGAAACTGTTTATTATACAGTCTGTGCCACCTGTTTTCTGCGGGGCTCCCGAGAATGACTGAGAGGTTGCTGACCCCCGAAACTTAGGAAGATGTTACAGGGTAAAGGAATCTGCATGAATCTGAAGGACGGTGAATTTGGTGAGAACTAGAAAGTGCGTCTCCAGGAAACTGGGTGGAAAAACCCAAAGACATTTGCTGTGTGGTTCCTTCCCATCCTTTGGCTGACACAGTCTTTCTACTCCCCATGCTTTCAGATGAACCCTGAGCACTAGGGGTGCGCCCTGTTGCTTCCCCCTGTCTGGTCACGAGCTTAGGCTAAGGGGTGACAGCTCGTCAAGTCTCACCCGTGGAACTGCAGCAAACACCCCACCTCTCAGGGTGCTGTTGGGAGAGATGAGATGATCCAGGCGATGCCGCCCTGGTGCCCCGGGACAGCCCGCCCCAGCGTGCATGCGCACTGGGGCTCTGCACCACGCCCTCTGCTCACCGGGCCCCGCCCCTGACCAGTCACCTGCTTTGGATACGACTTGCTAGGTCGTGCTCTCCCTAGGACACAGCTTTGTGTGCTTGTCTTCCGGAGGCTGGTGCCACAGGCTTAGTCCGGTAAGAAACACCCCGGGCTGGGCACACACACGCACAGACACATGCACACACACGCGTACATGCACGCATGCACATGCACATACCGGGTTGGGGGGGAACTGGACCCACTTTCCTCTGTTTGGCCCAGAGTCTCCTGAGGCGTCCACCCACTCCCCCACTGCTTTTAAAAACAGTCTGGAGCTGTCTGCGACGGGGCCGCAGCAGCATCTTTAGAGTCAGAAGCCAGCCCAGTTTTTTGAATATGTATTTTAGCGCCCGGTGTCTATTTCCTCCGGCTGGTGTGTGCTCCTCCCGCTGCAGCGACAGAGGACGGCAGGAGTTAGAGGACAGACGAGAAAGGGAGCGGACGGTGTGACTCAGTGTGGGCCGAGTCCGCGGGCGCTTTCCAGAGAGGGAAAGCTCCGAGCTAAGGCAGTAATGAAACATCACTCATTGAGGAATGAATCATTTAAAAAATCATTATGGGGAAGCCTGGGGCAACAAACCTCACAGTCCATATCCCCAAGTAGAAATGAGTCAGACAGATTCCTCTCGGAGGTGTTTGTACACAGTGTGGTCCCACGTTGGCCACCTCCCGCTTCCTGTCGCTGAGCCACACTCCACCCGCAGGACACAAAGTGGTTCTGCTGCTGCTTCCTCTTCTCCCTTTGGTCACCACCAGACAAGATGCTGGTCCCCAGGGTGGGCAATACGCGGAGCTCCCAGGTCCCCTGATGAGCAGATCTGAAGTAATTTCTGCAATAGTGGTCTGCACAGTCCTGGGAAGTCTTTGAGGAATGGACCCAGGAACTCCCTGATGGTCCAAATACCTTCAGGTTCCTGGCTTCCCTTCTGTTACCCCCATGAGCATACCAGCCTTCAGCTCCCCTTCCCCCCCAGAAGGAACTAAAACCCAGTGCAAAATTGCTGTATTTCCAAGGGAGACACAAGCTAGCATGGGGCGTTTTGGCTTCTATCATCTGCTGCACTGCCACATGGACCCTGGTTCCACCGTTTCTCAGCTGTGAGTTAGGGCCAGTTGCTTAACCTCTCTGAGCTTTGATTTGCGGGCTGAAATACTCAGTAACGTAGAATAGATTTAATCTCCATGTTTTAAGAAGTTACCACAAAACCCGACTTGAGAACATTCTGGAGATAACTTTGCAGAAAATGTTATCTAGGAAAAGCAAGTGTGCCTATGTAATGCTTTTAGTAGGTCTTGAAGCCATTCCATTTGACCAGATTTTGATAAAGCTCAGTCCACTCTCAACAGTCTTTCCAAGGATAAAGGTAGATTTGTGGAGTTCGGCAAAATTCTTAAACCATTACTGGTCCAAATCTCTCGTCTTCAAGATACCTACAGTTCCTGAGGCAATCGTGAAATCCCATGAACATCTCCATTCCGTCGCTGTTCAAGTGTTGCCCTTGCCTGGAGAAAGCCACCACTGACTGGGTGGGCCATCCTCACGGTCAACATGCCATGACCACAGACCCAGCGGGGGAGGGGCACCCAGCTCCCAGCTTCCTGGGAGGTTTTGATCCGCTCTGGACATGGCTTGAGCATTGAGCAGCTGCTGGTGATTGAACGAAAGATGGGTTCCATCTCAATTTCCTCCCTAGTGTGTTTGTCTCAACAAATCACCACAAACCACAGCTGGCTGGGGCACTCTGAGTCCTGCTGTGGGCTTGCCGAAAACTTTCTTTATGGACCTGATTGGTTGTAAGTCTGAGCAAACAGGAATGACTTTATGGGAAAGCAACGGAAAGAGTCAGTCAAGATTTTAGGGCATCACCCCTAAGCAATCCAGGCTTCGACTTGGGTCCTCAAGTGTTGTTTGAGGATTGAGAGGAGAATCCTTGGTCCTAAATGTTTGATTAGCCGTGAGCGGGAAGACAGCTGGTGGACGCTTCACGTCCTCGATGGCTGGATCGGCTCTTGGTTTTGATTCAGACACTCCTATCAGAATGAAAGGCACCACACTCCAGAACCACAGGCTGGGCTCATCTCGGCCTCTCCAGGCAGTGGGTGGGTTCCTGGCCACCTTGCCCCCATGTCCATACTCACGGGGATATTTGATTTGGTAACTTTTGTTTGTGAATTTTGTCTACGTGTTTGCCTTGTCAGAAGCAGGGGGGCGGCTTCTGTTTTCTCCCTCTTTTAATTGCCTATTCTGAGGGCAGAAGTCTTCAAGGAAAGTCTGTTGAATGGCTTTGGACCACGATGGTCAAGAAAAAACCCTAGAGAGGCACCATCATTTGGGAGCTCTGCTTCAGCTCCCGTACAGAGGTGAGTGACAATGAAACTTAATTTCCAAAAGCAGGTGGCTTTGGGCTGGTTTGGCCCTTGGACCATATTTTGCTAACTCCTGATCTAAGAGAAAAATGATCCAGAGAGAACATGATAAACTAATTCTACTATAAGAAAACTCTGGAGATAATTAAGCTAGGGCATTTCTCGACTTCCTCATTCATCCACAGGTCACAGGTGGATAAAATAAAATAAAATAAAATAAAATAAAATAAAATAAAATAAAATAAACATGAGGGGGCCGGAGAGAGACTTTGAACCACAGATCGACTTTGAATCTCAGAGCTTTTCAACTCCTTTCATATGCCGGGAGAGAGGACAGGCACTTAGCCCCAGATCTGCAGTATCAGATTTATATGCTGATGGTACTTTCTGTTTTTGCTGCCTCTCTTTGGAACTTGTTTTGTTTTGTTTTTCTTTTTTACCAGTTCAGATGACCCCAAAGTACCCATTCATTCTTTTATTGACTCTGTCAATTCTAATTCCTTTACGGCAAGGTCGCACTGGCTTATATATCTCACCCCATCCTCCTTGTGACCACCAGTGCCCCGTGTACCAGAGATGCACTGCGGATGCAGTGGGATGGCTGTCCTGGTTGTCTTAAGGAAGGTAGAGGAATTTGGCTTTGTTGACTCTCTCAGGACATTCCAAAGTAGATAAGGCTGAACACGAGTGAGATAACAGACACCTGCAACTCCAACCACTGGTCTGGAGGCAGCTGAGAAAGATACAAGACACAGTTGGGTGGGCATGGAAGTGGGGTTAGAAACCCCACCCGGAAAAAGTAAAACCAACAGAGGGGTGGTAAGTGGAGAGCTGAACTTCACCCAGAAACATAACCGATAAGTCCACTTGGTGGTTTTTGTGTTTCTCTAGCACACAAGATGGACGTAATTGGCTGTTTGCAAACGAAATGTAGAAGGAGGAAATGCTCCCACTAAAGCTATAATTAGTTTGTCAATGGCATGTGTCTATGATGCGTCTACAAAGAGAAATGCATTCCAGCTGAAGTGGTCTCCACCGCCCCCTCTGCCTTCCCTTTCTGACTAACACAAGGCAACTGAAAGGAAGGCATCAGCCAGCCATTCTGCCAGGCGGACTCTCCACGTGATCCTCTGGAGGAGGCTAAGACCACAGGTAGAAATTCCTCACCCACAGTCACAAACGCGGATGGCAGGGATGATCCTAGGAAGATCCCAGTGTGGGAAGGAGATCAGTTCTATACCCTTATTTGCCAGCCAAGGACGCTAACGTCTCTCGCCTAACTGGGCTCCCATCACATTTGATGAATGTTCAAACAGGACTGTACCGGCGGCATTTTCTCTGAAAACTGCAGCAATTACTCATTAGTAAATGAGGACCCTTGGGCAAAGAATCTGGTCTGAAGACTGAGCACCGTGTTACCAACAGATGCAACAAATTAATCCTGAAAGTTTGGCCCTCAAACGGGGATTAAAGCCCTGCAATTAAAATGTACACATCCAAGATCCTATCCATTCCTACTCCTAAAGATTGTATTTGACCTTTATATTGCAAGCTATGTGCCCTAGACTAAAAGAAATGGGAAGCCCATGAAGACGTAGTGATACGCCTTTATGAACGCAAGGTGGAGAGAGAAGCCAAAAACAAGGTGGCTGGCATGGATGGGACGGTCATTCAGCCTCTAGTCAGCCCCTCCCTCCCTGATCAGTGGACCCGGGATGGGTTCAGCACCCACCAGGTTCTTCTTCCTAATCTGTAGGACAGGAACACTCCAGAAAGGCTTCTTCCTTCTACAGAGGGTTCCTAGCAGTGACAACGGAGCTGGTGTCTTGGTACCACTAGAACCATGGCGGGGCTGGTGTCTCTCTGGGACTTCGAGTACAGCCTTGAGTCATGAAATCTCAGAGTTTGGGAGTCACACTGCCTGGGCCTGAGCAGGCTCTGTCGCTGGCTATATGACCGCAGGCAGGATCATCAAACGCTCTGTATGCCAGCCAGTTTCTTCATTTGCGAAGGTAATCGGTGAAGATTAATTATGCTGCCTCATGTAAATCCCCTTAAAACATTTCCTGGCCCAAAGTGCTCACTCCAAAAATACTCAACTGGCACTTTTTATGGAAGTGTCCACGGTGGAGCCTTTGGTGATTAGAGAACACCTTCCAAACACGAAAAGTAATTCGGAACTTTCTAGAAAAGGAGGAGACGCACATACCTGTGACTTAGCACTTCCATGACCGGCCAAGAGAAATTCACCCGTGTGAACAAGGGGACACAATCAGTGACACTCACTGCAGCAACATTTTCAAGAGCAAAATATTGGAATGACCGCCAATGGGAGAGTGGGGAAAGAAGCTGTGTCTTCCCCGCATCAGAATATTATGAAAATGGATCAATACCAAAAACATAATATTGAATGAAGAAGGAAATGTTGCAATAGGAGGCTTGCAGTTTCCTCATAAAAAGTTTAAAAATGGATAACAATATTTCATATTTCTTATGGACATACATCCATGTCATAAAAGTATAAAAACAGGAACTCGAATAAAAACTAACATATTTGGAAGAATAGCTGCTTCTGGAGGGGGAGGGGAAGGAAGGAGCCAGGAGGCCCCGGCGATTCTGGGATGCTTCATCTCTTTGAAAAGAAAAGAATCAGGAAAAACCCATGAAAAAATGTGAAGCTTTCATAAAGCCTTTCTGATTTTGTCCTCATTTTACATGCATAAAATATCGTTTAATTTGAAAAGAATTCTGAGCTGTGCTTTCGTTGTGATATGTAATTTGGCCCCTCTGACGTTCAGCTAGTGTAGAGTCACATATGTGAATACTGTTTATGTTTTCCTTCCATTTTCTTTCCCTGCGACAATTCATTCTAAAAGGCTTCCCTTCGTGTAACCCCTCATGGCTTAAAAATTCTCATTTCGTTTTACAGATTTATTTCTTTTAGAGAGAGAGCACAAGTGGGGGAGGGAGAGGAGAGAGGATTATAAGCAGACTCTGCGCTGAATGTGGAGCCCAACGTGGGGCTCGAGTTCATGACCCTGAGGTCATGACTTGAGCCAGTCAAGAGCTGGCTGTTGAACCAACTGAGCTATCCAGGTGCCTAAAAATTCTCATCTGAGCTCCACTAGCCAGCACTCTGCATTGATGGCATTTGTGGAAAATGGATGGTCCTCTCATTAAAAATCATTATGTAGCTCTCTGTGTGCATAATAGTTCCGTACCAGGCACCAGGGATGGGAACTCAGAATAGGGTTACAATTACGAAAAGAGACTGACTATTGTACCATCATGAAAAATTTAAACCATTTTGCTTAATTCACACATTACAATAATAGAATTTTAGAGTTCTTAAAAAAAATCACTAAGTAAAATCCAAATACTCTAATGGAAGGATGTGTGAAAAACCCGGAAAAATTTTCACAGGATAATTTAAATGACTGATGAACAGCTGAAAAACAGCCCAAAAAAGCAATAAAATGGACAAAATTTAAAATGAGGTATCAATGGAAACTGTCAAATCGGCAAAGGTAAAATTCAGTATTGGTACAGTTTCAGGGTATTGGGTACCCACATATGGCTGGTAGAGAATACGCATTATACGTCAAGCACCTTAAAAATATCCACACACTCAAACCCAGTGATTCTCCTGCAAGGATCGCATATGGAGGAAATAACCCAAAATATGCACAACAATTCATGTGCAAAGATACTCACGGCAACATCATTTGTCATAGCAAAACACCTAAATGATACCATAACAGGGTTTTCATGAAACAAAATATTATCCACACCATGTAATGATCTGCAGTCTTCAAATATTCAATTTATATTAAGTGACATGGACAAATGCTCAAGAGACAACGCTATTGAAGAGAATGGAAGACAACACTGCCTAGACACGAGAATCCAATTCTGTAAAATAACTATATGCGTCGGGAAAAGATTGGAAAGTGACATCCTAAAAAGCCATTCGTGGTTATCTCTGACCCCCTGAGATCATAAAGAGCCTCTTTCCTTCGCCCTCATCTATTTCTCAATGGGCCTGTTTCATAATTAGCCCGAGACACAAATTTTCAGATAATTACAAAAATTAAGATCCAGGGAGGACCTATTCATTTTTAGAGATGGGAGATGTTAAGTGAAGGTGGCACCACTCCTAAGGGGGTCTCTTCCCTTCCCAGCCTGAGCCATGTTTGGAGAAAGACCTAGAGAGGAGCGGAAGGCTGGGCTGGGCGCCAGGGGTCCACGAACAAGCATGAACGAGTGTTCGGGGAGAAGTTCACACTCTCATTTCCAGACTGTTCATCCCTCTGTATCCAGTAGGGTTTAGCACCACAAGTGGGAGGGAAAGGCAGCGGCAGAAGGGCCGTATTTCCCTTGGCAATGCCCCTTGCATATGTGCTTGTAACTTGCATATTTGTGCCAGTACAAATAGAAAGTAACATAGCATAGCTGCTTAAAAAAAAAAATAGATGAGATAGATGTTCAGGGGTTCAGAAACCCTTAATCCAATTAAAACCAAGCAAGAGGTGGTGGCAAGACACCGGAAACCGATGCAAATATGATATAGAGCCAGCCTCGTGCAGGCGTGCAAGTGACAGAGCAGTGAGTAGAGAGCAGAGGGCCCCTGGGCAGAGGGTCCTCGAGGAACAAGCATTTCATTTTTCAGGTCTTTGACAAACCATACGCACCACACCTACTGCTCCTTCCAGCTTGAACTCAAATGTCTGTCCCACATAGGTTTGTTATAATCTGCTGTTGACATGCTCGTTCTACTGAGTGGATACGAGATCTCTAGGCCTCTATCCATGTTGGCAGACAAAGCCCAGCTTCAGAGAGATTTTCACCTAAAGAGAGTTCCCACAATTCCTACAATAGAAAGGAGAGCAAAAAGAACAAGGGAAGAAAGACCATTGCAGGGGCGGGGGAAGGTGGCGGGGACAACCTTCTCTCCCACTGCTGGTGGCGCTGGGAGAGGGAACTGGGGCAGTTTCTAGGGCAGATCCGATCTTTTCATTGAGACCTGCTCAATAGTTTTCTCAATGTCTGCCCAGCCCAGCTTGCTGGCAAAGTGCATTGTAGGAGGCTTCCCCCTGGACGGCGGCAAAGGAAACTACGACGTTTTGTTCAGCCAGAGCTTTCCTGCTCTGTTACTGATGCCTTTGAGCACCTCAGAAGGAGACAAAGGGAGGAAAACCCGGCGGACCGAAATGTGCTTTATTCCCCCTCCTTTCCGTTCACGTAATACGTGTGTAGCGTGAAAGCTTTCGGAAGGGGCTGGTGAAGGCAAACACGAAGGCAGATTTTATTTCCACCCGTCTTCAGATTTACGTCCCTGGGTGCTCAAAGACACAGACTCGAAACTACGGAGGAGAAAAGTAAGAGGGCCGTCTGGAAGGTTGGTGAGCTGTTTGAATGAAGCCAGGAGAATTAAGGAGAGGCTCTAAGGTTACAGTAAGAAGCACAAAAGGGAAAAGTAAGGACTTAACTCAGTGAAGTGCTGTGAAACGGCTCCCTGCTTCACTCATGAAGCTTCTAGTGGCTCAAAGAGGAGGCCCAGGATCTGGTTAAAATCCCAATTTCAAACTACCCTGAGTAGATTGAATCACCCTAATTCGACTGAATGGCCTTCCTTCAGCACACATCCTGCATGTTGGTGTAAGTTTCAGCACTTAGCGGGGTACCATTTTCAGCCCGCTAGCCTCCCCAGTCTGCCCATCCCAAGCCCTTGGGTGGGCCTCTGGCCCATGATATACTTGTACATGATAAGGATCTTCGCTGTAATTTCTACTCAGACAATTTCAGAATGATGCTATTTCCACACTGAAACACATCAAGGCCATGACTCTATCAGTACATGGAAGTAATCCACATTTTTAACTGAATGAGCGTAATTACTCCAACTTCTTCCCAAGTCCTTGGGCCTTAGTTTCATCATTTACAAACTGAGGACTTGGTAGACTCTGAAGTTTTCCCTTATAGTTTGTGATTCTGACATCAAGGCAAGGTGGAGTTGAGGGAAAAAAATATGAAATAAGACAGAAGACGTTGTAATAGTAAAGCCATGACTCATAGCTAAAGTATAACATTTGTGAATATTTTTTGAAAGATGTTTTTTATTTGAGAGAGAGTGAGTGAGAGAGATAGAGAGGGAGCATGAGGTCTGGGGAGCAGCAGAGGGAGGAAGAAGCAGACCCCCACAGAGGAGGGAGCCCAATGCAGGACTTGATCCCAGGACCCTGGGAACTTAAAGAACTCAACAGGGACTTGTACACCAAAACCAAAAGTACCAAAAGCAGCTAGTAGCAGAAGTAAAACAATAATTTGTCATCTATCATTGTTCTCACGGACCCACTGGGCATGCTAGACAAGGCCCTACATTTTACTGAAAAAAATCTTAAGAGAAAAAAAATTAGAGTACTCTTCCCAGATAATTAACACAATTCCTTTCTCCCTCTGACATTGAACCAGAGAGAACACGACTCATTTCCCCTTTCAGAACACCTGAAGCAACAGTGAAAATCTTGGCAGAGAAGCATGATTCGAGTCTACCCGTCTAATCGTTGTGTTCAAATTCTTTTTTTTTTTTAAAGGATTTTATTTATTTATTTGACAGAGAGAGAGATCACAAGTACGCAGAGAGGCAGGCGGGGGTGGGGGAGGGGAAGCAGGCTCCCTGCTGAGCAGAGAGCCTGATGCAGGACCCTGAGATCATGACCTGAGCTGAAGGCAGAAGCTCAACCCAATGAGTCACCCAGGTGCCCCCAAATTCGAATCTCAGTCAACTCCTTGGGGTGGCAAACAAGCTCCTTCAGCCCCATAAACTCAGTGGTTTGGAGGGAGCCAAGTTCCTTGCTTCCAAGCTAGACAGAGAAAGCAACTTGCACCTGGAACCATGAAGTCCATAGGGAAGAGTGAAAGAGAATGGATCCCAACAGTACCAACCAGGGAAGGCAGTGATTTCTACATGTGGGTCAGTGGAATGAAAAAGCAAGGGAAAGTCACCACATTCTGCCAAACATACCCCAACTACACCTCATAGAACAATGCTAGTGCGGCCCACGGCCAACCACAGCGACACATGCTGCTCTCCCTATTAATAAACAGCACATCCATCGCCTGTGGACACAGCTGACGTGAATAAGAATGAAAATTGCTCACATGAGAACGGATAGATTTCATATACAGTAAATATTCTTGAACGTATCCATTAGCCCAAAGCATCGGCAGTAACCTGCGTCAGATATCAACTAGATTGTCAAAAGCATCTCATGGTAGGCGAGTGTCCTTGGGACAAACTGACATCTGCAATTTACGTTTTTGTCTTTGGTTGGATACATTTCCCTCCCAACAGTGAGGAATCACATTTATTTTACCTTTTTATTCAACAAGGGTTTTAATTACAGAATTCCACCATCCGGTCTAAGATGGGAAGTCATTATCAATTTTCTCCTATTTTGTCAAGTAGAAAGAGCTCGAGGCTAGTCAGGTGTTTAGGGGAGACACTTCCCAGCTCTTAGAAACTTATCGGATTAGCAATACAAAGTGGAAACATCCCGCAGCCACAGGAGAGGGGGGTGGGCTATAAAAAGGGTGCTCTTGGGGCACACTGAATCATAGAAATTAGGTATGAGCAGAACAAATTTAGGTAAAAAAAAATTAGGTATGAGTCTCTCCTGGTCCAGCTATGGTGGAGATGATTACTAAGACATTTCATAAACAAATGCAATTCAAAGGCAAGTTACCTAAAGCTGCCTCCAAAAAGAGTTATTGGGGAAATGCATTTCCTTTGTGGTGTGTCTACCGTGATTCCTGAGTCAGGCTGGCACGTGGATCTCCCTGATTTTTTTTAAATAAAAGATTTTACTTATTTTTTGACAGAGAGAGACATCGTAAGAAAGGGAACACAAGCAGGGGGAGTGGGAGAGGGAGAAGCAGGCCTCCCATGAGCAGGGAGCCCAACTCAGAGCTGGATCCCAGGACCCTGGGATCATGACCCGAGCCAAAGGCAGACGCACAACAACTGAGCCACCCGGGTGCCCCACGCTCCCTGATTTTTAGAAACATCTTGTTTTTTTCACCCCAATCACTTCCATATGACAGTGATCCACAGGGACGCAGAGGTCAGAGTGAGCAAAGCCCTCAATACGGACAGAGCTAAGGCTTGGCCTTTCTGTATCGTGATGGACCATCTGTCGCTACATTCATTTTGGGTTCCCAATCCAGTCGATGCCGTTCTGAACTTGCAAGCCAAAAGCCACCACGTAGGAGCAATCCTCAAGTTCAGATGTGCGAAAGTGAAGAGTTTCCTCATTTCAGGCATTGACAGCCCCTTACTCTGAGGATGCCAGGAATATTTTGTATTGCTGGAAGGATTTAACAGCTGCTGAGAGCTTCTGGTTTAAAAAAATCACAAGGTTAGCCAAAGCAGAGAGGATCCCATTCTCTGGAACCGACAGGTGTTCAATATAGTTTTCAGTGAGTGGCCGGCATGAAGTTATTAAAATTCAAGGTAGCTCTGTGTAGGCAGGAGAGGATTCAACACTTTACAGGTTGCGATGTCAATTCTGAATCTACCCGATAGCTAGGGACCTGCAGACCAAACCAGGAAGAGCCCTGGGCTGTTTTTGCAATGCTCCACCCTGGGGGAGCGCCTGCATCTCCCCCAGGCTTTAGAACACAGCCGTACCTTGAGAGTTAGGATGCTTCTTTCCAGTATTAGCCATATTCTTACTCACTTAGGAGATGCTCAAAACAAAAGACGAGCTGGATTGAATGGAATTAAAACATCAAGCCTCCAGCGTTACCCATGAGCTCGCGGCACTGTCAGTACCAAGTGGCCTTGAGCGGAAGATCAAAGCACCTGGGAGCTGCTGTCATATCGAATGTGCAAGACCACAGAGGCAATTGATGGATGGACCCCTTGCACTGTGAGGTGAAGCACAAACAGAACTGGGGGTTGCAACTGTTGCGCAGACTACCATTCAATCAGTTAGATTCTATCCCCAGAGTCTATAGAATTCACGGTACGCGCATCTTTATGGAGGAGGTCACTGGCGGTACTCAGACACTGTATCTCCAAACAGGAAAGAAAATGAAATTTATTTCCCATTTAGCAGAACCCCTTTTCCTTCTCCAGAATCCACAGCAGTGTCATGGGAACTTCGTAGGGATGAGGTCATGCTTTGTCTTTGTATAAAATGGGAGGGGCCGGGGTTCCCCTTTGATGTTTTGTGGATGGGGACAGAGCAGGATGTACAGTGCTATGCGATACCTTCTGTTGTTGTTGTTTTAAAGATTATATTTATTTATTTGAGAGAGAGAGAGAGATCATAAGTGGGGTGGGCAAGAGGCAAAGGAAGGGGCAGGGTTCCCATGGAGCAGGATGCGAGATTTGACCCCAGAACCCCAAGATCATGACCTGAACCAGGGCAAACACCCAACTGACTAAGTTGTGGCTGGCCCTTCACAGAGTCTTTTGAAGGGATCCTTAAGTATAGACTAGTTTCATTATGGGAAATTTCAAACATATTTGAAAATATGGACAGAAGCGTCTAGGTACTCATCTCCCAGGTTCAGCACGGATCGATCCAGAGCCCACCTGTTCCACGTACACCCCCCACATCTCTCTTCTTTATTATTGTGAAGAAAACACCATAATCGTAACATGTCATCTGTAAATACCCCGGGAGATGTCTCTAAGGGATAACTACAACCTCAAAACACACGGTAATTCTATCACCATCATCAAACACACTGTAATTCATTGCTTTTTTGAACTGAGACGCACGCCCTTTCAGTGATGTTCCAGGCTCGCCTGGGAAGACCGGGGTTTCGTAAGTCGAGCATGGGTCTCCCCACAATTCCTGAAGACCACACCTTGGGTTTCACTCTCTGTATTAATGGCTGTGACCCATGGGAAGGGAGCTGAGGACAGAACCAGGTTCGGCTACCGATTACCCAAGCATTTGCCCTTTGTGATCAGCTGGGACACATGTGAGGAACCCCCCGCCTCCCAAAGAAAGAGCTGACATTTCTTTATGAGAGAAGAAATCTGATTCCACTTAAAATAGGGCTGCTATGGGTTTGCATGCTATTGGTTTTGAAGAGAGACACACACGGATTCTGGATGCTGGGGCACTTGGAGTCCCAGCACGGACGCCGACGGGGAGGCTCCCCGCCTTGGGCATATCTCCCCTTCTCATTTTCCCCTCCTGTTTTCCCACCTCGTAAGAGAACATGGAGATTCACTTGGAACACCTTCCCTTAGCTTCCAACAGACGTTCGTCGGTCTGGTCCCGTCGTGTCCTCCAACGTGAAATAAACCCAGTGTTCTGTTCCCGCTGCCTTGGGTTGAAAGCCATCTGAACTTAGTGATGAGAAAGGGCACCCCCAGAATTCAGGAAAGCCGACCCCCTTTCTTGTGCCTCACAGCCGCTGGTGCTGCTGGGTTAATCTCTCTGGTTCTCGTCCCACCAGCCTCTGACTCCGCCGGCGCCGTGAGACAAGGGCAGGTTCAGGTACCAGTCCGGGAGCAGAGCCCAGGGACCTCAGCCTTCTTTCTGCATTCGGTGCGTTTCCTTTCAGCGGGCTTTTGCTTCCAAGGTCCGCACCGGCTGCTCTCTTCCAGAACCTTCTCCTTGGGCTGCTGGAGCCTGCTTCGCCTGCATGCGCAGGGAGCAGACCGGAAGGGTCTGGGATTGACAGCTCTCGGCAACCTTCATGGCTGGTCAGGGGGTGTGACAGCCCCAGCGACACTGCCCAGGTCAGGATCACTGTGGGACGGAGCTCCCACCCCGGAGCGCCCCGGCAGCTAGATGCTGCCCATGGAAGGCTGCAGAGATGGGCCTTTCTTTGGCTTCCCCTTCCTCCTCCGCCTCCCCCATTCCCTCACCAGGCCCCCAGGGACGACACCCTCAATCAATCACCGAGCCTCACTTTCAGATCTGCTTCTGGGGAGCTCAACCTAAGCACGGCAGGTCACCAAGGACTCCTGTGATTTATTTTGGGGTTCTCTGGGAAGTGTTCTCCCTCCTGGACACACACGGGGCCCAGGCACCCAGGTAGGAAGGACGGTCACATGCCGAAGGATGTCACACACACACAGAGCACAGACAGGACGCGACTTTCCCTTCTTCCACGTGTGCGGCACCGTGGCACGGAACAAAGGCCACTAGGCTGGGCGACCTTGGCCTGCTCCCCGCAGCAGGGTGACCTGGGTCTGGGCTCTGTATTTCTTGTTTTGTTTTATTTTGTTTTTGGTATTCTTTTTTAAAACGGTGATACGTACCTCACAGATGTGCGGATTCAATGAGATCTCCTAACACAGCCGCCGGGCACACAGCGGGCGCTCAGGAACCGCCTGCCGAATCCGATTTGGCACTTTGATGATGCCCTTTGGGTCAGAAGTGACCCCCCCAGCCCATTCCAGGAGCCGGACATCTCTGGAGCCCGGCTCTCCCCCAGCAGCCATCTGCCGGCACCCACAGCTTCTTCACACTTGCAGGGACAGGAACCAGATGCTGTTGTAACTGCGGGAAAAAAATGGTCCCTCACCAAGAAAAAAGGCCCTTGACGGACGTTAGGGAGGCTTTATGAGCCATCAAGTGCAACAGCTGGATAGTTCCGGGGAATGTTTCCACCCAACGATTGTTAAGCAGCAGGCGATATTTTATTATCTTTTCCCCTCTGTTTAATGCGCTGTTCACCTTCTGCTGGGATTGTCAGCCTTGATTATCAATCTCCCCATAAAAATATAGGAACGTCCTATTCCCCGTTCCCCTCCTGGGGTCTCCCCGGGTTGCTTGTTACTGTAGGAATCCCACACTCGTTAGTGGAGTGGACGGAAACCTCCGCTGCCAAGAGCCAATGGATGAAGTGGGGGGTAGCAGGTGGGGGGCGTTCAGGGCGAGGAAGCAGGAGGAAGCGCGGACCATCCCCCTGGAGCACTGAGAAGTGGTGGAATTCCAGCAAACATGAGGCCAATAGCAGAAAAAGACTCTTACTCCTTTGTGGCTGAAGACCAGACGTTTTAGGGACAGAGTCAACATTTTTTTTTTTTTCCTGAATTAGAGGCTGCCTCGCCTTTGACAAAGGAAGCCGGGCAGCTGTGTCCTTGGGGAGCCATTGGGCTCCCCTGAATCCTCCCCCTGGCATTTCCCACACCCGGCTCCGTTGTCCTCGATGAACACTGGGCAGCAATGCCTCCAGGTCCCACCGCACTGCTTCATTAGGGCCATAGAGACGCTGGTGGCACCACTTTCCGGGCTCCAAGCAAGCAGATGGCTGGAGTTCACAGTCCCAAAGCAGCACTTGGCAAGGCCACACAAAACCAAGGAGAGAGGACCGGCCCGATCCTGCCCTCTCTGCGAGGGACTGGACTGATCTGGATTTGTATTTCGTCCTGTTTCGCTTCCTTTTAGGCATGAAACAGTCCAGGTGCCGGGGGATGTGGCAGCATCTGTTAACAACACTCGTACTGGACATCAGAGGTCCCTTGACCCTGGCCTGCCCGTGAGTCTGCCTCCATTCAAGGGAGAGGGCTAGTGACGTGTGTCCAGCCTAAAACCTGCTAAGCCTAGGGCTTCTCAGTCCTGGCCTGTTTGCAGCAAACTTTGAGCACTGTATCAGCTGAACTATGGCTTGGTAGAAAGGCTCAGGATAATATAGGCACTTTTGAAAGTGCTATAGAAAAGACTTTCAGAAACAGACTGGAAGCCTAAATCAGACTGGAAGCCTAAAGCACTGAGTGGAGAATTCTGCCTCTTCCTGGGCACAAAAGGCAGGTGGTCACCTTTTGGAGCGGAGAAGCTGGGGCAGGGCTCCCCCATCCAGTTCTAGTAGCTGTGCATGAACCCAAACTTGAAGGCTTGATACCCACTCGGTCTTAGCGCGTAGAGGACAGTCTGCTTTGTTTTTCCCTAATGCGGACTCTTCCCAATCTTAAGAAATGACTCCAGGATTTAATGAGTCATCTATCCGCTTGTCAAGTAAGCGACTCAGTTTCCCTCCTAGATCCTGTCCTCTGGACGGAAGAGCTCTTCCAGCAGCCTGTGATGGAAGGGATGTTCCTCTACCCCCTCAGTAGTGTTTTGCTTCTCTTGCACATTTTAAGGTGTATTTATTACAACTTCATAAGAAGGGGCGCCTGGGTGGCTCAGTCTCCCAGTGGTTAAGCATCTCCCTTCAGCTCAGGTCACGTCCCAGGGTCCTGGGATCGAGTCCTCCCAGCCCAGTGGGGAGTCTGCTTCTCCCGCTGCCTCTTCTCCCCCCACCCCCGTTCATCTTCTCTCTCTCAAACAAATAAATAAAATCTTTTGGGGAAAAAAAAGCCTTCATAAGAACTCCCAGGTTCTAACACAATTTTATTTGGCCCAAGGACACAATGATACCTTTCACTGGATCGCCAACATCCTTTCTGAGAATGTCCGACAGACGTTGCTATTGTGGCTTTCTCTGGTCATGATCTTAGAATCCTCTGGCGGCTGCGTCCTTCGGTTCTTGTCCTTGATTACAACCGGTCTCCCAGAGCCTTCCCTCCCAGAAGGACAGCGTGAACTGCTTGTCCAGAAGTGTTTTTCCTTGCTCCCATTAAAGTTTCTCTGCTTACTTCTTTGCCTGGTTATTCTGTCTTGATGATATTTTATTACCTGAAGGAACTTAGTTTTGTGCACAAGTTTGGAGATTCCCCGTGGTACTTTCTTCTCTTGATCCTTTACAAAAACGTTAAATAAGTCCAGTTCAATATGTTTTCCTCGGGGTTCTTATTATTAACACTTTTTCCCTCCAGAGAAAAATGATCCTTTGGCCACACTCCTTATTTATTCTCTAAGACAACTCCCTCTCCAGCTCAAAACATTTTCTCTCGTCCCCACAAAACCTATCGATTTAGCTTTAGTGAGGGATAACTGATACATGATAAACCGTGTATATTCAAAGCATACAATTCGGGGAGTTCTGTCACGTGTAGGCACCTGTGAAACCGTCCCAGGACAACAGATGTCTCCATTATCCCCCAAAGCCCTTTCATAGTCTCTTCCCACCCCTCTCCCTTTGCAGCCAACTGCAGATATGTTTTCTGTCATTACAGATTAGTTTGCATTGTCTATAATCTTAGTTAATGAAATCATACCGTATGTAGTCTTCTGGTTTGGGTGGGGGAGTCTGGCGTCTTTCACTCACTCTAATCATTTTAAGATTCATCAGTGTTTTTCCATAAACCGAAAGTTTGACTATCCCGAGTGGTACTCCGTGGTACGGAGAGAACACATTTTGTTCCTCTATTTTTCAGTTGGTAGACCCTCGTGCTGCTACCAGTTTGGGGTTACCACGAATAATATTGCTCTGAACATCCCCACGTAAGCCTTTGCACTATCGTACGCCTCAGCTGCTCTTCGGTTAACATCTAAGAGCGGAAGGGCTGGGTGGTATCATTTCTACCACTTCTGGTATGACATCTATTTTTTTAAGATTTATTTATTTGACAGAGAGAGAGAGAGCGAGAGAGGGAACACAAGCAGGCGGAGGGGGAGAGGGAGAAGCAGGTTCTCTTCCTCGCAGGGAGCGCAATGCAGGGCTTGATCCCGGGACCATGACCCAAGCTGAAGGCAGACGCCTAACCATCTGAGTCACCTGGGTGCCCCGGTATGACATATTTTTAAAAGCTTTTGAAAATCCAAGTAAACTATATCCTCTCTTTCTCCTTTATTTATGCATTTTCTTTTTTTTTTTTTTAAGATTTTATTTATTTAATTGACAGACAGAGATCACATAGTAGGCAGAGAGGCAGGCAGAGAAGGCTCCCTGCTGAGCAGAGAGCCCGATGCAGGGCTCGATCCCAGGACCCTGGGATCATGACCCGAGCTGAAGGCAGAGGCTTAACCCACTGAGCCACCCAGGTACCCCTATTTATGCATTTTCTTAAAAAAAAACAAAAAACAGTAAACATAATTCTCAAAGAATAAAACAAAGACATAAAGACCATGGGGCCTCGGGGGGGGGGTGGTGATCATACTTGTTGACCAAGACTGCTCAGTCTTAACCTCTGTGAAGTGTAACAAAGCAGCTACACTGCCCAGGTGACACTCAGTCCCCTTAGGGATAGGAGGAAAAAAGTCCTGTCTCCCTCCTGGAGGCTCTATGGTATGCAGGTGTGGAAATATTTATCAACCAGATTCAACCCACCAGCCCTCCTGTGTGTGTTATCTGAGTACACGGAGTAATTTACGGCTCAGAACAGAATGGAAAATCAAGAAGACTTTCCTGTGTTTTGTCACAGACAAAGACAGAAAGGGAGAGAAAGATGCCGGAGAATGGAATAAAGTACCAAAAGAGGAAGGTTACAGACAAAAACAAAATGGGACCAAATTCTGAGAGTCGACGCTCGAGTTCGTAAATAACTCCCCTTCCCTGACACGTTTTACGCATGGTCACAAGACACAGGGTGAGTCGCTGCCTGCGTTTCAAAGCCCAGATGCAAGGACCCTGTCTGAGCCACCAGCCTTGTGGTCCTGCTGGGAAGGGGGCCATCCCAGACGAACAGATTGTGATTTTCAAGTTCCAGGTGTATAGAAAATAGACTTGTTATTTTTAATTTACGAGCTCCTATAGCAATAGATGTAAATTAGGATTTCTTTTCCTGGACGTGTAAGGAAACACGAGTGGTGCTGAAATTTACGGCAGCTTGAACACTCGGCTTCCCTCCCCCACTTCGAAGCAAGACCCAGGCTCCATAAATCAGTTTTGCTCACATGCCCAGCTGTAAAGGAAATAAAGAACAGGCAGGGTGGTAAGTCCCCCACCGGCCTTTGGGGCTGTGGTTGGCAATCGGGACCAGAGGAGAGGTTTCAAGATGAATGATAGCCATCTTTATGTTCTCTCTCTTTAACACGAAAATGAAAACAAAATGCACAGCATCTTAAGTCATAAATGATAGGGGATTTTCCAATTTATGCAAAAGACATGAGGATTACATTGAACATGGCCCCAGGCAGGGACACTGCAGAAAAGCACAGAGACTGGGTGCAGACATGCCCCCTGACCCAGGCCTGGCAGGTGCACCCCACCCCCAGCAGCCTGGACGAAAGACACAGCATCAGGAGCAGCCTCAGAAAGTCTCCACACACGCTTGAGGAATGGCCCAGAATGAAAAGTTCTTTCCAGTTAAGCTCAGTGCTGAATTTAGGTTAGAGGGCCAATTTGGCTAGGCTATGGTGCCCACTTCTTTTGGCCAAACAGCGGTCTAGATGTTCCCCGGAAGGTGTCTTTTAGCGTGATTGATACTGACATCAAAAGATTCTGAATGAAGCATATTACCCCCATCCGTCGTGTTAAAGGAACGCGCTCTCCTCAAGCACACGGTTGGGCAAAGCACTTAGTTCCCCAGGACTGGTGACTGGAAAGAAGCCCCGGCCCTCGGGGTGCGGTAGGGAGCAGGCAGGTAGGGCAGGCAGGGAGCCACGCTCTTTCTCTCCTGCTCTGCGCAGAGCCTTTCTGTGGAGCTTAGCTACACTGCAGCAGAGATGAACGACCCCAGGAGGGACAGGAGGAGGCTGACCAGCTCCTGGGCAGACTCCTACCCCTTCCCAGATGGGCTCAAATAGTCACTGAGCCCCAGATCCATTCTCAGAGGTGAGGATACAACTGTGGAACAGACAGACAAGTGGCTCATTGAATGGATCTTCCATTGTAGAAGGGGAGAAGGCAATAAACCAGAGAGCAAGTGAATGGATAAGATAACTTCTGATAAAAAGAGGTGCGATGAAGTCCCCTTTAATAGCTAAAGGATTGGAAGACTCGGGGTGGGTGATACTGGGAGTTCTGGTGTTCTTCTGTGTCCTGGGAGGGAGCTCCCGATGGTGGTGGCTGCCCATTTGCCATCTTCAGGATCACATATAATGCCTGGCATATAGCATGGACTTAAAAAAATGCTGGATGGTTGGATGAATGGATGGATGGATGGATGTTTGGATGGATGGATGGATGGATGGATGGATGGATGGATGGATGGCTGGCTGGCTGAATGGGGATATACAGCCTATATCTTATGCTGGGTCTTCTTAGAAGCATCCCTGGATAAGGATGAGAGATCTAGGAGGTTTAAATGGCAGGTGACTGCAGGAAACAGATGCAGGGGAGTAGGAGTGAGACAGGGAAGGAGGAAGCCACTGAAGGATACATGATCAAGCAGGCTGCTGATACAGGCAGCTGGGGCTCAGCCCTACTTAGGAAATCTGGACCAAGGACCAGGGTCAGGGTGGACCATGCCTCAGCGATGTCCCAAACAAGGGGCAAGGGAGCTGGAGCATTTACCCCCAACTCCTGTCAGTCTTATTTGGGAACTGTTCCCAAGAACACTGCTTCCCTGGCACTCTGGCCAGACCCACACTTGAATGCAGTGGGCTCCAGCAGAGAAAACCCGTGGGCAGAGTTGTAAGGGCTGGACCTTGGGAGCTACAAGGCCTTGTTCAGAGAATGATGTGTGGGAGTCCAGGGGGTAGAGGCCAACAGTACCAGCTGCCGACAGTTATGTTCATCTCACGAATTCCCAGGGGGGCCGGGAGGGGCTGAGCTGCCAGACCCCAGCCAGGGTCGGACTTCATGACATACAGGTTGGTAATCCTTGGGCCTCTTCCGCGATCTCTCTCAACTTTTTTTTTTAAAAAGATATATTTACTTATTTTAGAGAAAGAAAGAGCACGAGCACAAAGGGCAGAGGGAAAAGGAGAATCTCAAACAGACTCTGCCCTGAGCGTGGAGCCTGGTGGGGGGCTCGATCCTGCAGCTCTGAGATCACGACCTGAGCTGAAACCAAGAGTCAGACGCTTAGCTGACCACACCACCCAGGCGCCCCATCTCTCTTGATTTTACTCTGACCCCTGGAGCTCCTCAACGGTGGGAACAAGGTCTTATTTTGATTTTTAAATACTATTGGTGGTGAGAACCTGTATAAGGACTTAAGACTTGAGTATTTTTTTCGTCCATTGAAAATGTCACTAAAATTCTGCAGGGCCAGATTCAGAAATAGTCTGCTTTCTCCACAAAGGCCACCTTGCAGCTTTAACTTGAGCACCAAGGAGACAGACAGGAGAATAAGTGAAAATTTATTTGAGAAAAATGAACCACATTTATTTTCTGAAGCACCTGAAAGACTAGAAATAAATTTTGAGTGATGGTCTATATTTGTTCTTCTTCTTCTTTTTTTTAAATCAAAGTGGGGCCTGGGGCTCATTACACCCTTTTCATGATAGGCCCAAGGATAAATCATCTTTCTTTGTCATGGCCAAGGCCCTTTCCCCCTTTTGCCGGAGTCTAAAAGGACCAACTATGGACTCTTAAGGCTTTGGTTTTGGAGGACACCAAGACAATGGCACAGGCCATCGTTTCTAATGATGCTAAACTCACTTTTGCATCAGCTCAATGAAAAGATGATGGTCCAAATTCACGTGTACAGAACCTACCTGTGCTGAAATCAATAATGAAAAAAGTCTGTTTGATTATTTAGCTATCACGTTTCTTACCAGTAAAGCCAGTACTTGAAAGGATAAGAAATCGGGAGACAGCGTGATAAATCTGGCTATCTCCAGGTACAGTCTCAAGGTTCATTTTACATTTTAATTTCTTTAAGCATTTTTACTCTTTTGAGAAGCAGGACAGGCCCGAGTTTTCCCGCACAGTGGGGTCCCTGTTTCAGCATTCACTTACTGAGCTCCTACTGTATACAAAGCACGGTGCCAAGTATAGGGGGAGACTCAACACAGTTACTGTTCTCATGAGAGCTACATCTTGGTAATCAGGAGAAAAGGGAAAACTCATTATTTCCACGTTAGAGGCAAGAAAGGAAGAAGCGCTCCTTCAGGAACATCCCCGGTGGAAGAAGCCGAGACGGCCACTGTCTCTTTATGCCTCAGTCCGACCTGTTTCTCAGCAAATTATTACGACAGTATCCCTTGAAGTCCTGCTCCACATTTCGCTGATGAGGAGCCGGTTCCTTATTTACGGGGCAGACAAAGCTATGGACAGATTCATCACCAGCATGAGGAACCTCTACCCAATACCGTGTAATATGATGCATCTTTAGTTTCTATAACGTCTTCCGCACGATTTTCTTCCCCAAATGCTTTGCATACCTCACTAGGACAGTTATAGAATTAAAATAATAAAACAGGAGGCAGAAAGCAAAAATATTTAATCCAAGGGAGGAAAAGTCAGGTTTGGGACGAAATAGGAGGAAAGATGGCGAGCCCTACTGGGTTGTGCTGGTCCTGACTCTTTTCTCTGTTTTGACTCTTGGTGCTTTTGGCCCCGGGTGGCGCCATGCAACCCCCTCTCTTGCAAATCTTCCTCTTGAAAAGACAGCTAGGTACTCGCAGCTTCCGTAAGAATCTCAGTTTCTCAGTAGTGCCTTCCACATGCTTTGTTATGATGCTATCTCCCCAGAACATCCCAAAACTACAGCAATAATGTAATTCCTGGGCATGGGACTTGAACCGAATGGGAAAAGATGTGAAATTCTCAAAGATCTTCAGTGGAGGAAAATCTGGAGACTTAGCTGCCTATCTTGCTTTTAGCCTGAACTCCCTTCCTTCCCACTTCCCTTCCTTCAACTAATATTGAAGACGGTAGGTATTGTATGGGAGGAGGGATGCAGAGACAGAATGGTTGTACTTTTAAATAGAGAGGACGGGGGGTACCCAGGTGCCTCCATCGGTTAAGCGTCCGACTCTTGATTCTGGTTCAAGTCATGGTCTGAGGTCATGAGACTAACCCCACATCAGGCTCTACGCTCAGCATGGAGTCTGCATGAGATTCTCTCTCTCCGCCTGCCCCTCCCACTGCTCATGCATGAGCACACACGCTCGCTCTCTCTCTAAAATAAATAAGTCTTTAAAAAAATAAAAATAAATAAATAGGTTAGGGAAGGCATTTGAACAAAGATCTGAAAAAAGGGAGGGTTGAGCTGAGCAGAAATCTGGGGAAAGGGCCGAGGGAACAGGAAAAGCAGACCTTCTGCAGAGGCCATGGTCTTGCCTCTTTTGAGAAAGGGCAAGGAGGTTGGTGTTCCCGGAACACGGTAGGCAAGAGGGCCATGGTAGAGGATGGGGGAAGAGCAGATGGCCAGTCGCCGAAAAACCTTCAGCCTTGACTCTGAGTGAGACAGGAAGCAGTATCTGGTAACAAACAAAATTAGAAAAGTAGAAGGTAATTGGCCAAAATGTTTTCCTCTGTAGCTTCTCTGCTGGGCTTTGCCTCCAATCTCCTTTTTGGTGTCACTCACGGCCCTTAAGCAAAGGCCTCACGATGGCCCACCCACCACAACCCATCCTGAGTTTGGAGGCAGGAGAGCATGGTGGCGGAGAATGTTTGTTTATTCACTCAACAAGCATTTCTGGAGTGCTTCTTTGAGGCACTAGTGCTTCAGCCAAGAACAAAGACACGAGCGCCCCTACCCTTAACAGAGCTCACGCTCATGTTCATGGGCTCTGAGATCGGACAGCAGCGCTCAAGGTCCGCCTCATCGGCTAGCTGCGAAACAGCCGTCAAGCTACTTCACAAGTCCATGCTTTGGTTTCCATACCTAAGCCTTGGACTAAGAAGAGGGCCAACTCATGGGGGCTTCTGAAGTTTAAATTTGTGTCTAGAACTCAGAAACGCGTGTGGCATAAGGGAATGCCCCAATAAATGTTGGCTTTCATTATTCTTAAATGAGTAAGTACTGAGGACAACCTCTCTGATCTAGTGACCACCAAAGACCTCTGCAAAATGGTGAAGACCGGGCATTGCACCTCAAGAGACAAACGCTCCCCACACCAGGCTGAAGAGCATAGTTCACCTCTGAGGAACCAGGTTCCACTGGTGACTGGAAACATCCGTGAGCCATGCAGAGAGGCTGTCCTTGGGGAGCTGCCTTCGAGGGGGGGTGGTAAGAAAACAGTGGGAAGACAGGAAAGGAAGGGACGGTGGAGAATTCTATGAGCCTGCGGCTCAGGGAGGACTCAGGTGCCAGCAGCTGGGTGGGGCCACAAAGCGGATGATGAAATTGAATAAAAACAGTGGAAGCAAAAGGGGAAACAGTCTGTTTCTTGGTTGACACCCACATGGTCTGATCGGGGAGGATGACATTCCTCGAAGTCGGTTCTGAAAGAGCGGAGGACATATGGCTGGAGAGGACCCGATTTCATGAGTGTATGCTTTTGAAATCCATTTCCTGGTCACTAACTCCGATGAAAAAAGTACAATGTAAGCACGAAGGTGGCCATGACAAAAGTCATCCACTCCAGAAGGAACATCGAGAATGCTCTAGGCTTCCCGGGAAGCGCAGACTTCTAGCCCTAGCATATGCCGTCTTAACATTGTCTGTGGGATTTCAATGACGTTTGCAAAGTGCTGTCATGTTTCCACAAGCCCGTGAAATAGACAGAGTGACCGACTGCCATGGAACAGAAGGAACAGTCTTCCAGAGGCTGAGTTAGTTGCCTCAAGTCCGGATCCAGTCCGGTCCAGAATGTCCGTGGTAGGCTCTGGATCTGACCCCGGGCCACTTCCCCTTTCTCTTTTTCCCATACCCCGCTTCCCTCCCCCCAACACTGGTCAAAAAAAGATATTCAAAATGTTCAGGAAGAACCAGACTGTCTGAGCTGAGAACGCTTGACAAGAATCACCGGGATCCCTGGGGCCCGTGGCATTCGCCTCGCCTTGGAGCAATCCCACCAAGGCATGAATTGGGTTTTCAGGGGAGGCCAGGCTCTGCAAATGATTCCCAGATGTGGTGAGCCGACTGCCAACACCCCAACAGGCCATCAGTCAGACAAAGGATTCCTTTAATCAGAAACTGCCCCATTTTACACATTCCCTGCAGCAGGAGATGGGAAGGGGCCGCGAACACTGGTCGTTTTCTTCTGTGTAGACCGGCAGCTCCGAAGAACGGTGTGGGCCATGCCACGATTGCCATCTGCACGATGGTCTGCATACCCCAAAACAGAACAGTTCTGGAGGTTGCTGGGGTTGGTACTGGACGGTCGGGTTCTCTATCTCAAGCATTTTAGGAGTTTTTTTCTTTGTAAGAGTAATGCCTGTGCACACACAGCACGCGCGTGTGCCTGGCGCAAAGAGGAGGGGCCCCAAGGGGCATGAGAGACGGAGCCAACTGGTCCCAAGGCAGGTCCTCGGAGCCAGGACACAGCTCCCGCCACTCGGCTTGGCCCCCAACCCCACGACCCAAGCTGATCAAGGGGGAAACGGGGCCAGTCGGTCATGAACGCTCAGTGATGTGCTCTAGGGGCTTGGAGAAAGCAGCTGGGTAATCAGACAGGGGTCCAAACTCGCGGATGCAAGAAATCGTGAGGCAGGTCGAGATGGACAGAAGTACAACAACATCCCTCAGGAAAGAAGGCGATCGGGCCGAAGGCAAGGGGTTGGGGGAGCTGGCAGAAGGAAAGGAGGAACAAAGCAAGCGAGAAAGAGAAAGCAGAGCGAACGGGTCCCACAAAATGTATCCGAGGGCACCCCGATACTGAGAACACCAACTTTTGCCCAGAAGATGCCAAACCCAGGGCAGAGGCACTGTTAACCAATAGCCACACATTGTATAAAGGTCAGAAACTTCAAGAAGAGACTCGGGGAGTACACGACAACTCTGTTCCTGGAGCATCTGAGGCGGGGGGAGAGCCTGAGGGAGGAAGAAGCGCTAAGGCACGGAACGGACCCCGCGGGGAGCCAAGAGACACGCACCAAAGGGTTTGGAACATGGAGTGATCTGAGGTACTCAGACCACGCAAACAGATTTTAGAGCCACTTCTAGTCGCACTCATCACACGCTACTCCGCCACCTCCCGTTCCTGTGGGAATCGTGCACAGAAGATCCCCTAGGATCTTCGCTGGGACAGCTAACCAGCCAGGTGACTCGCTGTGCCAGCCTGGTTACTATGACCGTTACTATTTTTAGTGTCATGCTATTGTTCCCCCACCCACCCCCCAAAAAAGTGCTTTTCCAAAATTAAAAGCAAAGGCAGTCAGTCTACCCCAATGCTGTTACTTAAAGAAATAGATTCAGACGAGGCAGGCATCGAGGGTTGCCCGCTTGGGACTTCGTCACTTTCTAGAGGAGTTCTTCTCAGACCACATGCGGTGAAGAATCACTTTTTCTTTAATTTCTAATGACCTCCAAAATACAAGCTCCACTTCTCTATTCCTAGATCCAACAACCATAACATTCCTGTTCGCTGGCTTCCAGAAGTTTCTAGAAGCTTCCTCTCCACCTCTCCACCTGTGCTAGACTAGGAACAGTGTGTGGCCCCACGGCCCCACAGACCACACTCGGAGAAGCTCCGGCCATGAAGGTACCGCGGCTTACGTGGAACTGGAACTCTTCATCTTTTTAGTCGTTGCATCTGAAACACAGTCAAGTCCTTCCCACCTTTCCCCGTAGAAAGCCAACATTTACACAGAAAGGCTGATGTTGCCAAGTAAAGGGGCTGTCCACAACCCTCGACAAACTGGGTTTCTGCTCTACTCATTTCCTCAAACAAACAGTAGCGCCCACTTGTTCCTAGTGCTGTTTCCTAAGCGGTGACCCTCAGTTCCTGATTACGGTGAAGAAATCACTAATGCGTCGAATTGTGCCCGCTTCACACTGAGGGCACCAAGGGCTCACGCACGTGGGTGAGGGTCCCCACTCGGCCACTTCCTGGCTGTGCACCCTTGGGTCCGTGACTTAACCTCTGGACATTTCTTTCTTTATCCGCCCAACGGGGAAACGATAGGTTCCACCTGCCACGGCTCGTCCGAGGACAAAGGGAGAGTTTGCCCAGTGGGAGCTCAGCACAGTGAGTGACGCTCACTGACCGTCCCGGAAACCTCAGCCACGCTGGCCACAAAGGTGGCAAATGGCCCCTCTCCCCTATAAAATGATGAAATGATGTCCGGCCCAGCTTCCTGAGAGCCGGCCACCTCGGGTCACTTAGAGCCGCGAGGAGGTTCCAGAACCTTGCAGAAACAGCTCTGCGCCCCGGTCTCGCACAAGGAGTTGAGAAGCGGTGAGCACGTGTGTGAGGCACAGGAGTGAACCCCGGCCCCAGATTCCCGGGTGGAAAGACCTTCCCGAGCTTCCACAGGAAACCATAACCTCTAGAGCCTTTCCGGTTTGCGCACCAGCGACGGATGCAGATTTCACCCCGACCAAAGGCCACCTGTCCTTGATCCCAAGCAGAAAACCCTGGACCCGGCATTCCGAGGCTGCCGGGCAGCACAACCGGGGCTGGTTTTGGCCCCTCCCCCGCAACCCACATCAAATGCCCGTTGGCTCTGGGCTCAGCCCACGGTCTCCATTCTGACCCGGGAGTGCAGGTAAGTCTCAGGCCAGGCTCCCCTTGCCTGTCATTTGTCCTTCCCTTCCCTGGTGTGTGCTGGCTCGTTTGGAAATGCTCCTCGGATTAACTGAAAGTCAGCTTCAGGCCTACCCTATGTCTGGCGCATGGGCTTTCCCAGTGAACCCCTACCTCCTCCTGCTTCCAGTCCTGCTTCTGGGGTTTTCTAAGGGTAGCTGATCCAGAAAAGTCTCTGGGTGGAGTCTGCACTGAGGCCTCTCATGTTCAAGGTACTTCTGGTCAGGAAAGTGCCCTGGAGGGCAACCTCCATCTGGGCAGTGAAGGTTCTCGGCAGCACCAAGGCCAGCAGTCCCCCAGTGTAAGCTTGATCTCCCTCAGTGACGGGGACCTCACTCTCTCTCGGGGTCGTCTGAGCTGTGTGCAAATTCTCCTGCATCCTGAGCTGGGAGAGCTGAGCTGGAGGGAGTCCGAGCTGGGTCCCATCACCAGGTTTTATTCAATCTTTGCCTACATACTTGGGTGTTTCTTAGAACCAACCAAATTCTTCATTCACACGATGGCCCAAGAGACAGCTGAGGGTCGTCTTCTCTGGACTAAATCTGCCATGATGTGGCTTCCTCCTTCCTCAGCATGTTCGTCGCCCACCCCGGACACGCTCTCACCACCCGCCTAAGTCCTGGGATCGTCTGTGCTTGCAGCATTTCCACCTTCTTATTCCCTCCCTGAATGGCGTGGACATGGCCTCTCAGTTGGTTCTGTCCACGGTTTCAGGCATCCCCTGGCGGGCTTGGAGCATCTGTCCCGTGGATACGGGCACAACCTCATTTCCTGTTACTTGCCATACACCCGAGTCGGCGCAACTTTTCACAGGACAATAAACACGGCACCAAGACACAATGAGAACCTCAGACCCAGTCTCCCGACAGGCCCCCATGCCATCTTTACTGGGGATGTTATTAACCCAGGACACTGGCCTCTGTTCTCCCTCTGACCGGATCCTCCCCTATTCGGAGCCCCGTCCTCACATGCTGTGCTTTGGATGGTACCACTCACGAGGCTAAGCAGAGAAACCACGCAATTTTCCTTCCTCCTGACATATTATCGGAGTCTGTACCAAATCGCCCTTTGTACAAGACTTTATCATTTACCCTAGTCTGTCTTAATGTTCAAAGCAGCCCGGAGGAGGAGGGGCTGACCTCGGTGTACAGACAGGGACACCAAGGCAGACCTCAGGGCTCCTCCGATCTCGGACCTGGAGCCATTTATTCTGAATTCCGCTTATCCAGGGACATGCAAATCTTAGGCAGAAAAAGTTTTCTAAAGTTAAGTTCCAAGGATCAAATAAAGAATGAGTCACGGGGTGGGGGGGAAGCTGAGGAATCTGGTTTCTATTTCTGACTTTGCTATAAATTAACTCAAAGTTCAACTTTCTTGGTCCTCAGGCCGGTCCTTCATAAAACAAGGAGACTGAATTAGATGATCCCGAAAGCGCCTTCTGGTCAGCTGTCCTTTGTCTCCTGCCCTGTCTCCGCCGCATTGCTAAAATTAGGCATAAAACATTGTCGAGATACCTTTCATTTGGGTTTCTTGTCTTATTAAAGGCCCTGAGATTCGCTGGAGGGTATAGGGTAACTATCCTGCTCATCTGTCCAGAATGGAAAAAAAAAAAAAAAAGAAGGCTGCCATCTCTTTCCTAGTTCATGGTTAAAGCCATTCATCTGCTGTGCTAAGAACATCAGTCTGGAAACACCAGGTGGGGGGCCGGGCCCCCCGAAGTCCTCACCCCAGGGGGACATCGTGAAAGCCACATATTCTTAGAGCTGTGGTCCCCCACCCGCGACACCCATGCCGGTGTCTGGAGACCTTCACAGTCGTCGCAAGTGTGACAGGTGCAGTGGGAGTCCAGCGGGGGAGGCCAAGGATGCTGCTGAGTGTCCAGACCGTCAGGGTCGTCCGGACCCAGCGGCGGCAGTCTGAGATTGCGGAACCCCCTCCTAAAGCGGGAAGTCCAAGACAGTTCCAAACTCTCACTAGTGTTTTAGCTAAGCTGGAGAAGTGAGGCTCCGGACGCTTCTCTTACCTGGCGAAGAAGGAAGCGGCCACCGAGGGGCCCGTGGAAGTCTCACTGGCCGCGCAGGAGCCCTGGGAGGCTGGGGCGCCGCAGGCCGAGGGCTTGTCCGTGTTGGAGCGATTCAGCGCCGCCTCGGTCAGCCCCTCCCGGCCCGTCTCCGTCATCAGCTGGGAGATCTGACAAGGAAAACGGACACGGGGCTCGTTACCTGTGACTCACTGCCCTTCCCGCACCACCGATGGCACCCCTCTGTCAGGGGGCGGGGGCCAGCACAGGTGGGGGCGGTGGCCCGGCGGGGTGAGGAACGGGGACCAGGGACATGCCCCATGCACGCTGGGGCTTCTTTGGGCTTCTCAGAACATATTTTGCAGGATTTTAGTCTGGACACCTCCTCATTTTCATTAGAAATAATGGGATAAAATTACCCCCCAACACTGTGAGTTTCAATTATGCCCGTGTCTCCTGTCCATTTGGAGCAGAAAGTGTGAGTCATTATCCACAGTTTGCGGCCCAAGACCGGACGGAGCAGAAGCATCGACCACGGCTGCTTTCTTACTGGGACTGGCCCCATACGCTGACAGACGAGAGGGGCAAAGTTATCATTTATTAAAGGAGAAGCGAACCGGCTAACGGAGAATGTGAGGGACTCAAACACGATCATCGTTGTTTGCTATAAACCGTCAGCAAACGTGGTGCAGAGAAACTCATAGAAATAATAGAGCCACTGTAGTTTTCCAAGTGGTTTCTGGAAGGATTTAGATCATTTCAGCAGACTTGATGTTCCTACTCCTTCATTAAGATACACGGCTTCGGTTTGTTTGCAATGATCGCCTTCACGACGGAGGCACCAGTGCATGGGGGCTGGGTCCGTTTTATCTAAACCCACCGGATGTGCGAGGAAGAAGCTCGCTTCTGGGCAAAATGAGAATCTCATGTAGAAATACGCTTTCGCAGAAGTGGTCATTCCGTGACCATATAATAATGATGCAGGCAAAGCCTAAGTGTGCTATTTGGAAAGCCTGTTGGTTTAAAACTTTAGTCCACTTACAAAAGGGAAAAATGTTAGTTTAACAAAAATAAGAGAGAGAGGGGATTGGAGAGGAGGAAGAACAAAAGAAAAGAAAAGAAAAGAAAAGAAAGAAAGAAAGAAGAAAGAAGAAAGACTTCAGTTTAAAAAAGAGTCTGCAGGCAGCTCAAACGTCTTAAATGCTGAATGGAAAATGTTCCTAATTACCTAGAAAATACAAGCGCAATAAAGCAAAGATCAGGCACAGTTTCCACTTTGTAACTGAGCAGGCCAGCGGGCCAGTGAGAGTCCCATTTGCTAACCTTTGAACATAAAAACATTTGTACTTTTCATTATTAGCTGCACAGCCGTTACTCTGAGCCCCATTGACTTGAAACTTCGCTTAAATTCATGCCCTTACTTGGAAAGCTTTGGCATTTTTCAGCTGAAATTTTGCCAACACATACTTTCTTATTCTCATTCATTCAATGTGTTGTAAGGAAACCTGACCCACATAAGGGAGCCCCGGGAGGAAGAGGCAGAGAAAGGAGCCCATGGCCTGGGGAACATTCCGTGCACTCAGCCAGAGCTGCTGCCCAGGCTGGGGGCGTGCATCCCCTCCGCTCTGGGTTCCTCTGCTGTGTGTGGGGTGAGGGCTCCCCTCTACCGGCTGCCACTCTCCCAGAGGGATGAAGAAGAGGAGGAGGTTGTTCACACCTATGTCACCACTTAGCGCTAAGCAGCACTTATGAAGCCCCCCGCCCCCGTGTTCCAGGACGTCTGCTCCACCAATGGCCACAAACACACCCACTGTCACAGGACCATCATTTTTTCATCAAGTAGCTACAATCTACCATAGATAAACTGGTTTAGTTATTTGTTTTTGAAGACTTTATCTATTATTTATTTGAGAGAGAGAGTGCGCATGCACACGAGCAGGGGGAGCGGCAGAGGGGAGGGAGAGGGAGATGCGACTCCCCACTGAGCAGGGGGCCCCACGCAGGACTCCATCCCAGGACCCCGGGATCACGCCCTGAGCTGAAGGCAGACGTTTCACCGACTGAGCACCTCCAGGTGCCTCCGTAAACTGGTTTCGGCACACAGAGACATCTGAAGAGAGGCAGTACAGTACAGGGGATGAACCCATTGCGTGATTCGTCACCACAGATGTCCGTGGGCTCATGAACGTGGCTGTTGTCTGATCATCTGGCTGTGGCGTTTCCTGTTCATTTCTGTATTTCTCATCTGAAGTTTGGAAGAGCAGGAACGGGATTCTGTCTCACTATGTATGCACGGTCCTCGCAAACCCACAGAGAAACCCCTGGGATGTGGGGTGGGGAGGATGGTGAGAGGTACAGGTTTCTAGGTGGTTCCAGGTTCCTGAGTCTAGCCCAGGAAGACCATAAGCATCCTGCGGGCTCATGGCTTTCTAGGAAGTCGCTCAGCAAAAGGACTTCAATGCCCTGACCTCCTTCGAGAGTGCTAGTGGCTATCTTTGCCAAGCAAGATTGGATCTCATACTTTAAAAAAAAAAAAAAAAAGTGAGCACTTGTGGACATGGGACACTCGATTCCCAAACCTATAAGTAGAAGGATTCAATAATCCATGGTTCTTAGAAATCAGAAACACAGAAGGTCTTAGAGCAAGAAAGCCCTGCCAAGATCAGCCTCTTCAAAACCCCATTTCATAAATAAGGACTCAGATCACATTCGCCCAAGCTCATGTGAGGTTGAGAACCGGCCCCCGACTCTCAGGCCAGTGCTGGCCCCTCCCTTGCTCCTACACCCCTTCTTCCCACCCCTGTCTAGTTAAAAACAATTTTTAAACAGATAGAAAAATAAATAAATAAGTAAAACACATAGGGGTAGATCCAGGACCATAATCAACAAATGTTAACGTTTGACTTATCTTAGAAAATATTCTTATTTTATTTATTTATATATTTTTTGAGAGCGAGAACGCACGCATGAGTTGGGGAAGAGCCCGAGGGAGAGAGGGAATCTGAAGCAGTTTCCATGCTCGGCATGGAGCCCCAAGTGGGACTTGATCCCAGGACCCTTGAGATCATGACCTGAGCAGAAATTGGAAGTCAGATGCTTAACCGACTGAGCCACCTAGGCAACCCCAGAAAACATTTTTTTTTTTTTTTTTTAAGAAATCAAGCCCTGTATAAAACCACAATTGCCTAGGTCCCTAGTCACATGGTCCTTCCAATCAGCTCTTCCGTTCTCAGATACAGAATGATAATTTGGGAGGGAGACAGCCCACACCTTCCATCACAACCAGCCCCTTCTAAGAGCCCGGCTGAGCTCACCTGGTTTCTTTTGAACATTCTCTCATTTTTGTTCTGCTTATTCCACAACGGGAAGAGGGCATCCCCGCAGATGTCTGCTAACACAGGCCACCAGCAAATTCATGCTTTCGCTTATATTTACACCCAGTATCCTCTCTAGAGATCACATACAAACTTTCAGAAATAACATAGAAATCACTATAGTAATTGCCAGTTTATCTCCCCCCTCAATTGCTGCACTTCAGGCTTCTGGACTTCCTGAAGTTCCTCAAATATACATACTTCCCTCCTGTCACAGGGCCTTTGCACATGCCTTCACTCTCTATCTGGCATGCTTCTACTTTTCGTCCAGATCCAAGCTCAAGCATTACTTACTCGAAGAAGCCTCCTTCCAAACTGCTTCCAGCCTTGCATAGATGTTGTAACAGGAATGCAATCTTTACTTTCATTGTCTTTTTTTTTTCTTTCAGTGTCTTTACTTTGGTTCCGATTAGGTATTTAATGATATGTTGTTGTTTCTCAGAACCCAGGGATGGCGTGTTTAGGGCTGGTGTGCCCCACCACTGGATCCATAGAAATCAAACCGGCGTCTGCCACACAGAGATGTTTAAACCATGTTTGTGGGATAAATCAGAGCTGTTCTTATTTTCTGCTTTTTCTCTATGTTTATCTGATTAAATCTTTTTCTTCAGGCCGTGAAGGAAGAAGACTTAGTCCTTGTTACAATCTCCTTCTTGTTTCCATATGCCCAGCCTTCCTTTAACTCCCCCTGAGGGCCTCCCTGTAATCTGCTGTAGGGGAAAATGCCCGAGACAGCGAGGTACCTGGAACTTTAACTTGACCGCATAATTCGGAATCAGGAGCCTCGTTTTTAAAGGACTACACGGTTCACCTCTGCTTCACAGGTTGCTCAGAGGGAACTTTTCTCGGGCAAACTCAATAAACAACATTTCTGTGAAAACTCAGATTCCAAACCTGCAGCTCTGCATCTGACTCGTCTGAAAAACTTAAGGTTTCGCCAGAAAGGATTCATCACCACGGTTATGTGTATCTGTCACTGCCACTGTCCCCATCTAGGAGCAGTGGATGGAATGCTCGCTAAGAGTCCTAATTGCAAACTTTCGGAGGGAGAGTAGATTTTCAGCACACGATCTTGTTCTGCTTAGTTCTTTTTTTTTTTTTTTTTAAGGTTTTAAAAAATATTTATTTATTTATTTGAGAGAGAGAGAGAGAGAGAGAGAGTGAGCCAGTGAGCAGGGAGAGGAGAAGAGGAAGACTAGCAGACTCCCCACGGAGCGCGGAGTCCGGCGCAGGGCTCGATCTCATGACCCTGAAATCTCGACCTGAGCTGAAACCAAGAGTCGGATGCTTCATTGACTGAGCCACCCAGCGGCCCCTATTCAGTTTAGTTCGGATTAAAACCTGCTTTAGGCTCCAATTCAGGCACGTGGGACCTGCGGTAAGCACTAAAGCAACAGTATCTGTTACACTGAAAACAGCGCATCGCGTCCTGCGGGCGGTGGTCAGGCAAACACCAGGCAGTCATCAAAGGAACCAGGCTACAGGGGGAGGGTGCACGTGTGCATGTGTACACACGTGCGCTTGCACACGTGGGCTCTGTCCTTGTGGGAGAACCCCACGTGTCATTCCCGGGGCGGGCTGACACTCTTCACACATCTCCTGGGTAAAGCTCCTCTCTATATCTTAAGCTCAGGCAAGATCTGTGTCTGTCGACCACAGTGAGACTTGTGCACCGCTCCCTCAGTAGGAGAAACTCTCCACTTGTCCCTTAAGAAAGAGCAGATCTTACATGTGGTCATGATCTTGACTACAGAAATCAAGACAAAGGACGTCGAGCTCTCCCAAACCAAGGTCGGGTCCACAGTGTAAACTGCGATCTACAAGCAATGACCTTTCACTCCCCTACAGACCGGAACGGCTGAGAGCTTCCAGACTGCGCCGGCACGGGGGGTTCATCTTAAATGGCATGACTGACCCAGAAAGCCACCTCCGTTGACTCTGCCAAGGCAGTGGGGAACACCTGCAGCCTCCAGTTCCTGCACGGACACATCTGTGGACAGCAAACCCGTCCACGCTGTCCTTATATTGAATGACATCACGACCCCCAAATTCCAGAAAATAACACCTAATAGCACTTTCTCTTAGGCGACTGCTCTCTCCCTGTTTGGGGACATCTCTTGGATGATCATGTATGGCTCACACAGTCGCTTAATGTTTTCATAGTTTTGCAAACAGTGGGTGCTCAATAAATATTTTTGATCCATGTTAACGGAAACCAACTACAATTGCCTGGAAAGCCGGGCTGCAGACGGGGCTGCGGGAAGCCCCGGCCTGGGCGGAAACACCTGATGTCTGTGTACTCGCCCGAGTGACATGCCACCCTCCCTTATCTTGCTTCCTGCCTGTCAAGTCACAAGTGCTCGGCTAACCTTTCCCTAAAGCAGGGCTGGCTGCACACTGGGCTGCTCCTAGTCCCGTCCTAGGCTCACTATTCACTTACAGGAATTTATATATGTTTTATTATGTATTTACATTAATGTATAATATGTTAACTATTTAAATTTAAATAGTTAATTCTCCTACGGCTCTTGGCATGCTGTCCCCAAAGCACAGGCTCTTGCCACCAAACCTGAAGCTTATCCCCGGCTCGCACAGACACAAATCACCGCTGAGACTCTGGTGCTGGCCTGGAGACAGACAGATAAGCTCTTCCCTGCACTGTGCACTGGCCCCCACCTCGGCCAGCACCGAGGGGCCACACTGGGATTCTTGTGTCCCAAGGCTGGACGTTTGATTACCCTTATTATCTTAGCTTGCTTTGGCTATAAATTTTATTAGCGGCCATAAAATTATCCATCCACAGCATGTGACTCCGTGACCTCTCGCAAGGGAGAATTCCACTCGCTGGGGCTGCCCAGGGCCTAGGAGGGCCGCTCGCCTTCTCTTCACCCTCGATTTACAGCCTCGCCTCCATCCAGGGTCCTGCCGATGGGAAAGGCTGTCGCGTTGCACGATTTCACCGTCAGGGCTGAAATCTGGCCCCTGAGCCCCTGCCCACTGCTTTCTGACACTCGGGGTGGCGAAACGGTAAAGCAGAAAAAGACAGGGTTGTGAGATGAAGCCAAACATCAGTTGCGTTTGTGTCTTGGGAGTCTTCCCGGAGATTTCTTAGCCCCAAGATGTGCGGCTCAAGGCACAGCTCAGCTATCCCTTTGAAGAATGTCTTAGGACAAATGCTCTGTCAACTCTTGCCATGCAGCTCAGAGGATTTCTACAGCTTCATTTTACTTCCCCTTGCAGAGATGCTGGCTCAGAGTGACGTTAATGCTCAGTACTGGACTGCGTTTTGTGGATGTGGTTTTGGTGACATATTCGAGGACATACGATGATGCACAGAGCCCAGCCTGGGAGAACTCCGAAAGGCGAGGGCAGGCCCCCCTCATCGACCATCAGCAATATGTGTCGCCGTTTTGGAGCATCTTCCAGGAGCCGGGTTCTAGTCCAACAACTTTCTATATGTGTTGCCGTGTCCACGTGTGACAACAACCCTACAAAGTGGGCACAATGATGACCAGATAATAGCTTCAGCTCTGTCACGTGGAAAAGCCCTGGGACAGATTAATGCCCCTGGGCTTGGTTTCTAGCCTTGAGTTTCTCTTGCTCCTAACAAAGTACGTCCCCTCTGGCTGCCCGTTTGAGAAATGCGGTCACAGGCACGAGACTCAATAAAGAAGGGCGTCCGGATAATTTCTCAATATGCACAAACTGCTCGTTGCAGCCAATGTTCTGTGATTTTTAATGAGCAACTTGAAATAAAATCACATGGTCTGAATCTTGGTGTAACTGACTTCACTTTCAATTTGCAAGAGGAAAACACCACCCTAATGAATCCAACCCCGGCATCAGGGTCGAGTCAAAGGCTCCTCCTAGGTCACCTCCCAAGATCCGAGAGGACTAACCCCTCTTGCCCTGTATGGAATCACCCAGGGGTTGCACTTCCTCTGGAGAAGGCTATCTTTGCTTCCCAGCCCCAAATACGCAACCACCAGGCTTTCCCCTAGAAAGTGTGCCCTGGGCAATCTTCCCCCACCCTGAATGATTGGGGCCACCCCTCTATGTGCTTCCCTCCCAACCTGTCCTTTTTTATTTTTTTAATTTATTTTCAGCATAACAGTGTTCATTGTTTATGCACCACACCCAGTGCTCCATGCAATCCGTGCCCTCTATAATACCCACCACCTGGTTCCCCCAACCTCCCACTCCCCGCCCCTTCAAAACCCTCAGATTGTTTTTCAGAGTCCATAGTCTCTCATGGTTCACCAACCTGTCATTTTGATAACTGCCCGTCCCCAGTCTCTCTGCACAACCAGAGGCGAGCTCAGGGCAGACCGGGTCTGGTCCACCCCAGTATTTCCCACAGCCCAGCATCTCAATACGGGCAACACTGAACAAATACATTCATTGATACGTTCACTAAATACAAACAAATAAAAATGAGCTTCATTTAGTGGGGTTGGGATTGGCTGCAGTTTGTTTTTTTAAGAGATAAAGGTTCTTTTTACCTGATTTTAAAAACCACGAATAGATTACCTAAAACTTTCTGCAATAAAACAGGTATTTCGGCCTAGACTTGAGTCAAGATAGTGGTGAGACAAATGACTGGGGAGGGTTGGGGGGGGGACAAGGAACAAAGAGACAAAGGGACTGAGACCAGGAAAAGGGGAAATCGGAGAAAAGGGACAAACAATAGAAAAGCTGTAAGAAATACACACACATGAGAAGAAGACAGAAGGAGAGGAAACCGGTCATTGTCTCAGCCAGCTTGGGTAGAAGCATGTGCCGGCCACTGCTGGGGGCTGGATGGAATTCTTGGAATGTTAGGCCAGTGGTCCTAGGAATATGGCGTCCAGAGGCCAAAGCCCCACTGGCCTGCTTGGGTTCTCCCTGGTACCAGACAGCAGTTCCAGAACCCCGAGGTGCTGGAAGGTAAAATGTAGGAACTGAGAAACACACAGATCCACATCAAAAAAAATTGAGCCATTCTCTTTCCCTTTTCCATTAACAAATAAAATAGGGGCGCCTGGGTGGCTCAGTGGGTTAAGCCGCTGCCTTCGGCTCAGGTCATGATCTCAGGGTCCTGGGATCGAGTCCCGGATCGGGCTCTCTGCTCAGCAGGGAACCTGCTTCCTCCTCTCTCTCTCTCTCTGCCTACTTGTGATCTCTCTCTGTCAAATAAATAAATAAAATCTTTTTAAAAAATAAATAAATAAAAATAAAACAATAGTTCTGACCTGTGAAGAAGGGGGCTTGGAAGTTTTGAGTGTCTGAACACTTGCTTTATGCAATTTTGCAGAGTGACACGGACTTTTAGTTAGGCTTTCAAGGGGAACCCCAGTGAGATTATGAAACTGGACAAGAGGTTTACCTGGAAAGGATTCAGCTCAGGTCATAGCCTTTTCCATGCATTTTCCCCACCATGTTTTGTCTGGAGAGCCTGCCACCATGCAGCTTTCAGAAGCAGCCCATTCTCACCTCAATCTTGCCTAACGCTGGAAAGCTCTCAAGAAACTCAGCCATGCGTTATGGCCTGGAATTCAAAATGTGGCTTCCTTGTAGGCGCTGTGACTTCCTCATAGTTTCCTTGTGCTCTTGTGAGAACGAGTCATGAGGGGCCTATAGACAATACTTGCCTGTATGTGACCCCAGAAGGGTCTGCACAAAGCAACCCTGCATTCTGGACAAAACTGAGGGGACAAGTGCATGTATCACACACGGACACACGTGCGCACACACGCACCACTCAGGACGCTAGGGAGGGCAGAAGTGAGAGCCTGTACAAGGCAGGGGTGAGGTCTGCAGCTGCTGGAGCCCTCCTGCCAGGAGCCACGAGCAAATGGGGGTGTTCAGGGCTCAAATCAGCCAAGAGAGAGGCTCTTCCTTGCTTGGAGCGCATTCCAGGAAGCTAGCCGGCTGCACTGGGGCTGGCTTTAGGTTGGGGGATGGATTCTGCTCTGCCCTGGCCAGCTCAGAACCACCGCCACGGAGGAGAGATGCCCAGACCAGAGACAGGCTGGACCGCACTGAAGGGCCAGTGTTATCCCGGTGCCGGGCAAAGGGCGTATCATGCAGCAGGCCCTCAGGAAACGTGGCTCTGTGAAGGTCAAAGGCGAATTCTGGGCCTGGGTGGGCGAGTGGCAACATGACGGGCTTTGGACGAGTCACTCCCCCTCTCTTAGCCCTAATCTCCCCACTAGGGGAATCAGGAGACCGTGCCCGGACTGAAAGGACACAGTGCAGCCGGTTGCTCTGTGGGTCTACAGCCACAATCAAATAGAAAGTGGGGACGTTCAGAAATACTCGTTTCGTCTTGAAAGTGCGTTCCTAATTTAACATCCGCATGGCCTTGCCCCTTGACGCAAAAACATACAAGCACATCCGTGACGACAACAGCCACAACAAACATGGCCCGCCATGTCTCCAGGCGCCCACAGGGGACAAGGAACTGATCTGTGGAAGGGTCCGCTGCTCCTTCTAAAGCCACACACGGGCGTCCACGCTCCAAACCGACCCAACCTCTTTGGCTTACCCACTGCAGAAATGCCAAATCCTGCACCATCCTAATAGTAATTTTCCAAAAAAAATTTAAATGGAGCTGGAAAAGTCCTCAGATCCACCCAAGGCCAATGCTCATGTGTAAACGGGAAGAGACTCTGGGCCGGGGTGGCAAGCGCGTTGTCCAAAACACACACGTCGTGTGCGGTGACTTTCTGTACTCACTTGTGCCTATCCGAACAGTAGGATGACAGCACTTGCAATGCCTGAAAATCCCCTAAATATAGAAAGACAGAGAAAGAGAGAACCAGTCTCTGTGGTTTGGCACTAAGCCAGGGGCTTGGTTCTGGCCCACGGGCTGGCTGTGGGACCTTACCAAAATCAATTAAACTCTCTGCAGCATTGCCTCTAAAATCAGAGATTTTCCATAAAGCACATTACATAAAAACACTCTTAAGGATCCTTCTCCTCAAATCACAATGGGCTGAAGATGCAAAACCAGTACTTGAAAGCCTCTCATTGAAAACCGGGGGAGTAGAAACCTTTTCTGGGCTCGCCTACAAGAACCCCGTGAAGAGCTCTGGAGTCGGCCCTCTGCTCATTCCCTTCGAGGGTTAGGGTCACGGACTGTACAAAGCTGCTAAGTTAAACTTCCATATCCGTCCTCCAGGTCCAGAATTCAGAGAAGAGCGTGGTAGGGTTGCTTACTGGAAATCTTTAGATCATGTGTTTTTTTCCTGCCTTTCATTTTTTTTAAGAGTTTCAGAGGTGGAGTGTAGTGAGTCACCAGCTCCCTAGAACACCCAGCGCCATGCACCCTGTGCCCTTTTTATGCCCAACACCCTGTCATCCATTCCCCCACCCACCTCCCCTCCAGCAGCCCTCGCTCGGTTTCCTAGAGTTCAGTGTCTCCTCAGGTTTGCACTGTGGATCCGAATCAGGCCTCATCGCGTCACCAGACTCACGACAGACTTTACACCTGGCAAGTTTCTAAACCGGTTCACCCAGCGGATGTGGATGAAGATACGCTTATTTACGTATGCATGCGTTCACGGTGTGTTTCACGGTAAAGCTACTATGGAGCAGCCTTTAGAAGTTCGGTAACCTCTGGACAGTCCATGGCTCTTCCCTAACCCCAAGTCCTCAAAGTTCAGGATACTTACAACTTCTGGGCCTTCCCGGTCATTAACACCGAACTCCAAAATTCATTTCGCTGTTGTCAGATTTCTTCAAGTTCCTATCACTTTCTCGGCACCCCCTTGCTTCTAACGTAATCAGCAGAGAGACAAAGAGGTTCCATGGGGGCTGACCCCAGAGAATCGTCCAGTCTCATCAGGTCCTCACTAAAGAAATATTCTGGCTCTTTCCGCCGCGGCTGGAACATTCCATCCAGTGCCCTCGTATCCTCACTTGGCGCTTCTGCTCAAATTTCCCCTCTGTTCAATTAAGACGTCGGTTTTCTCTTCCACGGTCCATGCTACGGCTTTTCCCAAAGCTCCGCTATACTTTCCACTTGTTGCAGCTCCATAATATGGGTCAGGCCCGGTCAGTACCAACTAACTTATTGTGAGCGGATCTCGCTCGATTCCCCGAGCTACCGGACCAGAGCCAGCAAGATTGGCAGGACCTCGGCCTCTCAGGGACCCCAGCCAGCGTGCTTTAGTGCAAAGAGTCGGCCCTGAGAGTTCATCTCTTTCATATCTGCCCTTTCGTTACAAACCTGGAGTCCCTGGAGCTTGCTATTTAAAACAGAACCGTTCTTTGGGGATTCTTGTCTTTCATACACACTTGAAAAGCTATTCATCCCATCCTGAGTTAAAAGACTCGAAACTGTATTAACAAATCAGCCTCCCCGCAATTCCCCCCAAAATCGAGGTATTCTCTTAACAACCTCTGGAGGGAAAGAAGAGCCGTCCCCCTCTCCTCCGACTCCGTTCATCGTCTTTCCTGGACTCCCCAGACCGTGGCCCCACCCTTCACACAAAGTAACTTGAAGTCTGCAGACCTTCCGCGTGGAGGGCCGTCAGACATGCAGACCCGGGGTCTCGGGGCCAGAGTGTGGGATCCGACAGGCTGTCTCAGAGAGGACCTGGGGGCCCATGGCTCTAATTTCCAGTATTAATGGAGAGTCCTTGGAAATTGCTGTAACCCTTGTCTGCATGGACAGCAACATGTCCGATCTGGAAGGTCTTTTCCACGAAGGTAGGAAATCAGCCTTGGCTTTGGAGTTACTTCACTGCTCCGAGGAACCCTCCTTGTGAGAGTAGGGAAACCCTGCTGTGTGACTTCCTACGGGGCTAACCAGCAGCACGTTCCTAAAACATCGGCAAGAGCAAAACGTCATGCCTGCATTTTACAGTTAGCCTAAGATTAAGCGGACTGTGTTCTTCCCGGAGCCTAAGATGAGATCAAGGTAAACACACAGTTGAGTATACGTGTGCATGCACACACACGCACACACACACACACGTGTGCATGCGTACACCCTGCGCAAATGGTATCTTTGATCAAGAATGCCAAGAAACAACTTATGAAATGCACACGGTGCATTTGAGAATCAACAAACAAGTCCACTGAGGAAACGCCTAGAATAGAGCACCTCAAATTAGAGTGGCCCTAAAGGGAGCACATCCCCAAAGGGGGCTGCTGGGAGTTACAGATGCTCCTTGCTCCTAGAGAGACTCCGAAGGACGGCTGAAGTTGCCTGCTCTCCGGAGTGGCTCCAGTGTAGATCCACAGAGAGGAAGAGATGGAGCAGCATGACTTCTCTGATGCATGAGTCCTTGCATCATCTAGGATCGGAGCCCTCTGATCACTGAGTGCCATTTTCACAAACGTCCTGTACAGAACTCAGCCCGGAGTGAGCCCAGTGTGCTGCACGCTTGCTCGCGGTCTCCGCTGATTTCTAAGACCGTCTCCAGTGTCGCACGGTGATCAGCCTGTGTCTTTCATTCCGCAGCCCCACGCGGTTTACAGTTATTTTTCTTGCTATTGTGCCCCTCCTTAGATGTGTACGTGTCCAATTGTGTCTCTTGGATTTTGGGTTCAGGAATCACACTCGCTATAGATTCTAGGCTTACTTTCAATGACGAATGAGTTATCGGGAAGGAAAAGGCAAGAATGAGGAACAATGCTCCATCTTCAAATTCTAGAAACACTTCCCTCCACTCCAGGCCACCATAGGGATCATGTGGCACATTCAAGGGTCAAGCATGAAAAGGCAGTGGTGGGAACGAGAGGCGTGGGCTCGCTCTCTGTCCAGCCTGCCAAACCACGGACAGGAGGGACTCAGATGAAGGCACCCCGTTTAAAGGAACTTTGTTCTGTTGGGGCTTTGTTTAAATCCCAGAGTGGGAGATGACCCACAATAAGCCGCTTGAACCCTTTTTCTCTGCGAGTCTCCAGCTGAAATACAGTATGTGGGAGTTCTTTCAAAAGCAACTATGCAGACCTTTTCAGAAGCTACATTTGAATACTCCCGTGGTTACGGATGGGGAGTGTAACCGCTCAACAGCAGATCGGAAAGCTAACGGCAGCCCCCCACCAGCGTCCCGCTACTCCGCGCTGGCCGGGCCTTCTGGGAGCTTCTCAACAGGCCTGGAGTCCCGCCTTGCTCACCCATGGGCCGGGAGCCCCGGGAGCCCCGGCCCGGAGAAACCTGACCCTATTCCCTGCTGACTCGTGTTACCTGCGCCGTCGCTTATCTGTTCCAAGCTGGAGTGATAAGAACAAACTCAGCTAAACTAAATTGGTCCTTTGTTTGCCATTACCATAAAAATTTTATGTACGAACTAATAAAAACATGCTTTACGTGCACAGTTTCATGGGTTTGCAGAAGCAATAATATCCAGCAAGTTATAGCCATAAATTCAGTTATAGACACTTAGGAATAAATATTTTATCTTTCCCAGGGTTTTTGTTTATGGGAGGGAAGGTGTGAACACAGGAGCGTATGGCTGATCTGAGGCGACGAGCGGCCCTTAAGTCTCCCCCCGGATCCCTCTGCTCGGGACCAGGAGAGTCCTTTCAGAAGTTTCTGGATCATTTTCCTGATTCTTTCCCCTCTTAAGAACTCGCTATTAATCATCCCTCCAACCTCAGTAAATGGAAAGCTTTTTACAAAGCTTTTGAAAAGTAAATCACTTTTGACATGAATTCAGGATTTTCTTTGAATTCTTTTAAGCAAACAAAAAGATCTAGTTCTCTTCCCACCTGGGACCCTGGGGCAGGTTTACAATGGATTTCATTAAAGAAGCTTTAATGAAATCCAAACCGAACCAAAAAATTGGGATCACTGGATGTTTAGCTTCCCCCTCCGCGACGTACTTCCAAACTCACGAAACGAGCTGGGTTATTAGCTCTCGATTTTCTTTCCTGCCAGATCGGCACTGTCCGACAGAAGTACAATGGGAACCACATTAAAAACATGCCAAGAGGGGTGCCTGGGTGGCTCCGTGGGTTAAGGCCTCTGCCTTCGGCTCAGGTCATGATCTCAGGGTCCTGGGATCGAGCCCCGCGTCGGGCTCTCTGCTCAGTAGGGAGCCTGCTTTCCCCTCTCTCTCTGCCTGCTTCTCTGCCTACTTGTGATCTCTGTCTGTCAAGTAAATAAATAAAATCTTAAAAAAAAAAAAAGCCAAGAAACAGGAAATTCATTTAAATATTTTATTTAACTCATTAACTCAATGTATCCAAAATATTATCATTTCAATATATATTCGACCTGAAAAGGCCCTAAGGAGATTCTTTACATTCTCTTCTCATGTACTAAGTCCTGAACATCGAACGTGTATTTTATGGACACACAGTTCAGTTCGGACTAACCATTCCCCACACGCTCCATAGTCACGTGTGGACGACGGTTACCGTGTTGGATAGCGAGGATCTACAGAATCCTCGACTGGTCTGGTCGGGAAAAGACAACTGCAAAGCAATCTCATTATCTACGTTTGCTTTGGACCCGGTGGACACACCCGCCCCAGGTTTTAACTAGGAATCTCATTACTATAAACTCAGAAAACCATAAAATTGTATGCAATTTCTAAAGTCCAATTTTCTCCTGTTTATAACTCGTAGTAAAATTGGCAAAGTGTACAAAGTGAACAAGGTTAAGAAGAGCATACTTGGGGCAGCCACAAAAAAAGTCTATGTTAAGGGGCGCCTGGGTGGCTCAGTGGGTTAAGCCGCTGCCTTCGGCTCAGGTCATGATCTCAGGGCCCTGGGATCAAGTCCCGCATCGGGCTCTCTGCTCAGCAGGGGGCCTGCTTCCCTTCCTCTCTCTCCGCCTGCTTCTGTCTACTTGTGTTCTCTGTCAAATAAATAAATGAATCTTTAAAAAAAAAATAAAAGTCTATGTTAAGAGCAATGAAGAGTAACAAAGAAAGTTTGACCAATCTGACCATCTGTCAGCCTTCAGAGTCCCTGTAGCCTTTTCTTTAAAAATAACTTCTGTTTGGGGGCAGTGGCTTAGTCGTTAAGCATCTGCCTTCAGTTCAGGTCATGATCCCAGGGTTCTGGGATCGAGACCCGCTTCAGGCTCCCTGCTCAGGGGGAAGCCTGCTTCTCCCTCCCCCACTCCCCCTGCTTGTGTTCCCTCTCTCACCGTGTCTCCCTCAGTCAAATAAATAAATAAAATCTATAAAAAATAAAAATAACTTTAATTTCAAAAAAATTTTCTTATTAAAGATTTTTATTATTTATTTGAGAGAAAGAACACAAGAAGGGGGAGAGGGAAAAGAGAGAAGCAGACTCCCCACTGAGCAGGGAGCCTGACGAAGGACTCGATCCCAGGCCACGGGGATCATGACCCGAGCTGAAGGTAGACACTCAACCCACTGAGCCACCCAGGTACTCCTATTTCAAACATTTTTTTACTGAAGAATAGTTGACACACAATGTTACACTAGTCTCAGGTGTACAACGTAGTGATTCAACAAGAGTGGACCTTACACTCTGCCCACCCTGAGCGTAGCTAACATCTGTCACCGCACAACACCATTACAGTAACACTGGCTATATTCTCTGTGCTCTGCCTTCTATTCTCGGGACTGATTCATGCCACAACTGGAAGACTGTACCCCCACTCCCCTTTACCCACTCTGCCCATCCCTCCGCCCCCTAGCCTTCTGGCGATCATCAGTTTGTTCTCTATATTTACGGGTCTGTTTTTGCTTGTCTAGATGACACATAGGAGTGAAACTGGATGGTACTTTTGTCTTTCTCCAATTTCTTTCACTTAGCATATACCCTCTGGATCCATTCATGTTTCCACAAATGGCAGGACCTCATTCTTTTTTATGGCTGCGTAATGTTCTATTGTATATATACACCACATCTTCTTTATTCATTCATCTCGCGGTTGATACTTGGGCTGCTTCCAAATCTTGGCTATTGTAAATAATGCTGCCATAAACATAAAGGTGTATCTATCTTTTCAAATCAGTGTTTCCTACTCTGTAGCTTCTTCAATGCAGATGTTTTGGAAAACAAGAAGCCAAATTTTTTTCCATTTAACTTCTTTTTTTCCCCAAAGAAGCTATTCTAGATTTCTATAAACTTAAAAAAAAAAATGTATCTTCCATTACTCTTCCACCGTCCCTCTGTTTTTCAGATTCTAAAGGAGATATTCGGAATAGGTTATTTTGAAAGGGAAGGATTACACCAAAAGGTCAGCATTGTAGCTCTGATTCTTTAAATGAAGCTTTGGTGAATTATTCAATTTCTCTGTGGTTAAATGTTGCCATCTGAAAAATCACCCCAATAATTCAAGTCTGTGTCAGGTCTTGCAAGTGTTGGGCATATTTTTTACTTGATGTGTTATAACACTTAATAATGCATATTGATGCCTGTAAAGCAAGTTGTTCTTTAGGGCAGGGACCAGAATTGCTGAATATACCCTTTACAGAGCTAACCGAAACATAGCATGCATAGAAATGCTTAATTATCACATGTTTTGCTGTTGTTGACTCATAAATCGTACAGAAGTGCTGAGATGAGGACTCCGAGTTGGTATAAAGGTATTTTTTTTTATCTGTTTCTAGATTCATAACAGTGTGCTGTCTCAAAATAAAACAAAGAATCTCAAAATGATCTTTTTCTTCCCCAAGGACAAAGGAAAAACTTCTTGGCAAGAAGTCAGATTGACAACAGGAATTCGAGAAGGATCTTGTAGTTTCTGATTTGTTTTTGTGCGTTTCAAATCAAATAAGGGAAAGTCAACCGTGCCTAAATTACACACCCAAGTTCCTCCCCCTCCATCCCTTCCACCCCATATGTGAAAATATTTTCCGTAGAATCGGGACGGGCTTGGATTCTGGAGAATCTAGGCTTGGCTGTCAAGTGAATGACAGAACGTGGAAAGTGAACAACGAAAAGTGTTTTTACCTAAAGATTTAGAAGAAGCCCCGAAGGAGACACATAGCTGTAATAATGGAACCACTGAAAGATCTTCAACAGGCATGAAAACTAACTGCAACTTCAGCCTAGTCTGAACCCTGGACCAGAGGGGAAATAATGCTTTAAAGGACATCACAGAGGGGCGCCTGGGTGGCTCAGTGGGTTAGGGCCTCTGCCTTTGGCTCAGGTCATGATCGCGGGGTCCTGGGATCGAGCCCCATCAGGCTCTCTGCTCAGCGAGAAGCCTGCTTCCTCCTCTCTCTCTCTGCCTGCCTCTCTGCCTACTTGTGATTTCTCTCTGTCAAATAAATAAATAAAAATTAAAAAAAAATTTAAAGGACATCACGGGGATCAGCTGAAAGTAACTGAAAGACAGGATGGTAGATTGCCTAAAGTGACTCATGGACGTTAATTCCTCGGACTTTGATAACTGGACTCTGACTACACAGAGGAATATCCCATTGCCTGGGGGGAAACACATGGAAGTATTTTGGCATAAAGGCTCTCAGTGATTCAGGGGGAAAAATACTGGGCATCAGTTAGCCCGGAGACGGGGAATATGGGTGCCCTCTGTACTGTTTATGTTCTTGTCACTTTTCTGTGTGTTACAAGTTATTTACAAAAAATTCTAATTCCCTTAAGAGTGGGGGGAAAACATTCTTCAGATCGAATTTCCCTTTTAGGAACTTATGCTGGACCATCCCTGTGCTCTCCACCGGCTTTCCACAGCAAGGCTTTGAGCTCCACGGGGGGTCCAAGATGCCATGTGGTAACTGGGCTCACATCTGCCCACAGGCTGGCTTCTCCCCGGCCCAGCCCTGGCTCGCCCATGAACCTGAGTTCTTTGTGGCTTCTCCACAGAAAGAAGTGTGCACAGGCTTTGACTGCTGGGTCTTACTATCTGTCCAGGTGCCAGACTCTTGCTCTCACTTCTACAGGGAGAGATCACGGGGGAAGTCTCTGTCAACAGTGAAAGCCATCCCTACAGGGGCTCGGGAAGTTCACGAGACTCTCCACGTGGTGGCCAGCCCTCCCTGCCTCCACCAGCAACCAGGATTGTGGAGGGTCAAGGTACGGATGGGAGCTGCCTGGGTCACAAGGCATGTTTACTGCCTTCCCCTCCCGCACTCTGCTCTGCCCACTTACTGTGAAACCGCATAGATTTTTCGACCCCCAAACCACCAAATAATGACTACCGTGAAAGCAGAGCAGGGCCGAACCTTCGAGGGCAACCAAGCCACACTCTCTCCTGCTGCAGAGTTCTTTTCAGGCTCCTTCTCGTTCAGCCACTTCTTGGGATTCTCCAGAGATGGGAAGCTCCCTACTTTGCAAAGCAGGACCTCCCACTGTTGGATAACTCTGGTCGTTAGAAAGTTCTCCTCTGCAGTCAGCTGCCTCTGTTTCCCTAAAATGGAAGAACCTTCGAGCGAGGAACTCGCCTTCTTCATCAAGTCTCCTGTACCGTGTCCTGACGGCAGGCACATGAGAAATAGCTTGCATTAATGGGGAGTCTACATCTTGGCTCTTATCCTATCCCTGGGAGCAACTGAAGTCATGGTCACTGCCTCTTCCAAAACACGGCATCTCAAACATTTGAGGACACTTTCACGGTCCCCTTTCTTTTCTTGCCTAGCCCCAAATCCTGCCAAGTCCTATTGCCATGTCTCACACTACATGATTGATAAAACATAACTAGTTAAAGTCACTGACCTTCCCTCACTCACTCACAACTCACTCATTCATTCATTCCCCCCAAAATTTGTTTTCTTTTCTTAGTTAGGATCCACACCCACCGGGGGGGCTTGAACTCCCGCCCCTGAGGTCAAGAGTTCCATGATCTACCAACTGAGCCAGGCAGGCACCCCAGGATTTGTCATTAAAAAAAGAAGAAGAAGAAGTAGAAAAATACAATAAAATTAACAATATAGCAATAATTGCATGGAAAACAGGGTCTGGAGGAGCGATCTAATAGTCCCCCCCCAAAAAAAAAACGTTACACAGTTCTCATGATTGACTTTAAAACTTGATTCTCGTGAAAAAAAAAACGTTACACAGTTCTCATGATTGACTTTAAAACTTGATTCTCGTGTTCCTGGCACAAAGTTGAATGGGGAAATGTTACGAGTTTCATGAACCTTTATTAAGAGGATGAAACAGACCAGTTCCTCAGGAGAGACAAGGTTATTCACTGTGTAAGGCCTTGCAAATGCTGGGAAACTGAGCCATGTAACGGATGGTCAGTTTCTGTACTCAAAATTCACAGCAAATGCCGGAGCAAAATGAGAAGACTTGTTTCTTATAATAATTTCTGATGAATGCTTGAAGGCAGAAGGTCAACACGCGATTCAGAGTGGATGGTGGGTTATAAGAAAGGTTAAGCTGATTTGGTCCGAACGTGTAAATATCTAATCGGCATAACTCAGAATATAGCTGGACAGTGTCTTGGTTGTGTTTTTAATAACTGACCTTTCATCAGACCTCTGGAGTTTGGAGCACCGGAGAGAAGGACATCTGAGATCACACTCCCTTAGAAGAGTCTGAAGGGCACCGGTCCTATAATCTTAAGCTAGGTGGCCTCCCAGCTCCCTCGTTCCATGGGTGGGCTACAAAAAGGCTTTTTGGAGGCAGGATAAACAACAGGGAGGGTTAGCATTTTGTTCTAACCGTAGGGAGCTGATCCAAGGTGTCACAATGCTGACACAAAACAGAAGGAGACGCAGAAGCATCCACCCAGAGCGCCAGGGCTTTCTGCCGGACAGAGGTCGGGGAGGGCAGGCTGGCAAAGTTGCGAATGTTTACATTAATCTGGCGAGGTAGACACTGTTTCTCCTGTTTCCAGATTCGGTAACTGAAGCTGGGGCCGTAGAAGAGCTTAAATGGCAGGCCTTCCGTCTCCAAATGTCGTCCTTGGACCACTGTGACACCAGCTTCCCTAGGCCACCCCATGGGGGGGTATAAATGGTGCTATATATATAAATACAATGTCATCATGGGAATTCCTCGGGCTTCTTTCAGAGTAAAGTCAGGCCTAGGCGTGGCGTGTTTGGGAAGACTCCAAAACCAGCATTCCAGGAAAAAAAATCATGATTTGTTGTACTGCCAATTCCCAAGCTGTGAACACTCCCGCCATGACCTGGGTATGGCCTCCAGCAAGTGGGGTTCCAGGTAAGAGCATCCAGAAAATTCTACGTGGCTCCTGGTTTGCTCTTCGGTGAATGAAAAAGATATATATATATAGATATATAGATAGATACACAGGGGGAAAAATATATATATTTATATATTAAATATATAAATATAAAAATATATATTTATATATTAAATATGTAAATTTAATATATAAATATATATATTTATATATATATTTTTTTTCCCACTCCATAATTGTCTTTTAAATTTATTTCATAATTTGGGCTGTTTCTGGGAAAGGAATGGAAGGATAAGTACAGAGAATATATGGGTCAAGTCAAGTCAAGTAAATCAAGATGCTAGAAAATCCACCCGGGGAAGCCCAAGCAACCTTAAAAGACCCCAACGGCGACCTGCCTTCAGCATATCCACGCGCCCAGATCTACCTGAGTCACAACCTTGTATCACATGCTGACTGCTTGACTTTGGAACCAAAATCAAGCTGCTTAATTTGCTTTTAGGTCTATACTATTTCAGAGAGGAGTAATTTTTTAAAAAAAGAAATGTGTTCAAGAACTAGTAGGGACTAAAGGGATGCGTCTAACGATTAGCCATTTTTCACTTACTTAGAAAGTACCTTAAAGGTATTTTTTATGCCTTTTTTTTTTTTTTAAGAGAGGGTGGGGGAAGGGGAGAAGAAGAGGGAGAGAATCTGAAGCAGGCTCCCAGCTGAGCCCAGAGCCCAGGGACGGGGCTCGATCCCTGTTTGCAGGCTTACAGAGAAAGGAACCAGAGTTCCATGGGTGGGCTACAAAAAGGCTTTATACAGTCATGGCCATACCTTGAGATAGTCTTTACGTCATCATAGTAACACTGGGTAGTGATCAAACCAAAATTATGGCAAAATTTCTGTTTTTCCATTTGCTTAGTGTTCTGGATCTTTATCACTAATTCAACCCCAAACTCTCCTCTGTATTCTGTAACTCCACCCTCAAAACGTTCAAAATATCAGCTATGGGATCATCACCTCTTATCAAGGATCCTTTCCTGTATCCTCCTGATCGTGCCTCCCTCTTAAATCTACTGATATTTGCCATTTTAGAAATCCAACTACAACTTAAAATGCCTATTTATTTATCTTAAAATAACAAGGAGTCCATTATATGTTGGCATATGTGACATACCTTAGGAAATACACCTATTTACCCAAATAAAAAAAATGTAATGAGAAGATGAACATTGTTCTACATTTTCACAAATCTCTTTTATGCCTGGTGTACATTAAGTTACGCGGCTTATGACTGGTTATGTTGTTTCTGTTGTTTATATGGATGTATGTAGTTGGTAAATGGAGGGCTATTTTAATAGCCTTTCCAGATAATTGGGAACATTCTTCTTGGATACTGTACTAAAAATTGACAAGTGGTGGTCACTTAAAGGTTCACAGAAACGAGCAATCTGAAACTGCGTTAATCCAGGCTTATTACTCTGCTATACTAAAATCCATTAGGCTCCCTTGCACTTAGAATGGATATTATTACAAGATTCTGTAAGAATGCATAGGTCATTGGAAAATGTTTGTTTACTGAATTATATGTATCTTCCAGATGCTGATATACTCTGTTACACAATATCCAAAAAAATCACATTTGTTAATTTCACCATTAATCTTATCAGGAAGTCTTTAAGTCATGGATAGGTGATTGGATAAAGATTTTTGTACACACACACACACACACACACACACACACAGGAATATTACTCAACCATAAAAAAAGAATGAGATCTTTCCTCTGCAACAAGGGTGGACCTAGACGACATTATGCTAAGTGAAGTAAGTCAGACACAGAAAGACAAGTACCATACGATTTCACTTATATGTACAAACAAAAGCAGAAACAGACCTATAAATACGGAAGATAAAGTGATGGTTGTAGAGTGGGGTATGGGCAAAACGGGTGAAGGGGAGTGGGAGACACAGGCTTTTAGTTATGGAATGAAAAAGTCACGGGCTGAAAGGTACAACATAGAGAATACGGTCAATGGTATTGTCGTGATGTTGTATGGTGACAGATCGTGACTTGAGCCCAAGGCAGATGCTTAACCGACTGAGCCACCCAGGCACCTGCATGAAGGACAGTCTTAAGTGGAAATGTGGTTTAAAAAATTTCCGAACGTGTGATGATGGAGAATACAATGACTCATATAGTTTGGTGCCACTGCCTTGATTCGCGCAAACATGCCAGCAGTTTCACTCATCAGAGCAAATGCCGACCCAGTGAAAATGGCAAATAATGTCTGACTGTTCTATAAAAATCGTTTTGATCTCATGGACCCAGAGAAAGGGTTTTGGAGATACCACTGGTCCATGGAGGACCCTTGGAAAACTGCTGTCACAGGTGATCTCAAACAAAATAAATCAAGTAGAAGCAAAAGAAGAAAGGCATGATATGGAAATAAATATTAACAAACACCCACTGCCTTCCCAGTAGAACGGCATCTTTTGCATCAAGTCTTGTCAAATGATTTAACTCTTTAACTTACGTGTGCATGTAAGTTTGATTTAAAAACTGATAAAAGATGGACCTGGTTGAAAAATTTAAGCATTCTAGGTAACTGAAGCTTTCTTCCAAAGCCTACTTTATTGCTTTAAATACTCAAGAGACTGGAAAAACTCCTTCCCAAGGATAAACATGGTTGTATACCATGAGCTTGAAAAGTAATTTCATTTTTCATGTTGATAGAATACAGGCCATTGCTCTTTGTCAGCCAATTCTAGTAATAAAGATGGATAAATTATACTTCAGTCCATTCTGTCAGAAGAGTTGTACGTTTGTGTGTTTGTGTGAACGTGTGTCCACGAAGATGAGCTTTTTCAAGAGTGAACACAGGGAGAATGCTTGAGTTATTAAATGCTAGACGTAAGAGAAACAACCTCCTCTTCCTTCCATATTCCATGGCCTCCCTTGGAATGAGCTTTCGTGCCAACTGCAAGGCTGACTTACAAGGTCCCCCTAGCAGACCCCAGGGCCACTGCCTCTCCAATGTTCATGGTCCCAGAGTCCCTCACAAGAGACAGGCATGCCGGGCACGTTAACATACCTCAAACATCCACAGGGCTTTGCAGCCGGGGGTTCGAGGGTCAGAACCCACCCATCAACTGGATACCTTCCCTCCTGGAACATACAGACTCAGAGCGGCGTTCCTAATAGAAATACAATTCCAGACAAACTGGAGGTGAAGGTCAGGTTTAACTGAAGGCTTGGATTCCTCTCCCTTACAAAGTACACGTGAGCACCAACTCTCCACGAAGACTCAGCTTCCCTTCTCTCCGGGGAAGACGGGAGACATGTGGAAGGAACAGGGGTCACACTTAGTCATACTCCTGCTTATGGTGAAAAGGGGCTGGACCAGATTCATTAACATGGTCGTCATCGTGGCAATTTTCAAACCCAGCAACACCTGCTAACACCATCATATGGGCAAGGAGGTAGCAGGGGCGGGGTGGGGGACATGGGGAGAGCACGGGGAGAGCAAATCTGGGCAAAGCGGGACTATGACATTTCTGTGGCTAGTCACTGAAGGTGACCAACTTGTCCTCAGTGAGCTAAAGCGCTGATTCTAATAGTCTCTTTAATCACACTTTTCAAGGAACACTATGTTTCAATCTGAGCTGCTCTATACAATTTTCTTCTTCCAAAGTATCGATCCAGAGAGAAAGTTGTCATGTAAACCTTCCCAGAAAGCGGTTTTTCTGTACCACAGCAAAGAACCCCAGTAGGTTCATCTCATGGATCTCAGGCACGGGAGTCCCCAGGTCACTCCTGGAAACGCGTCCAGTCTCACAGAGATGGGCACCAAAGAATCACCTGGACAAGAGAGAACAGACCTGCCGCTCGGTTTCTGAACGGAGAGGTGGGGCCAGAGGACCTTTTAGCTCAGGGTTGCAAAATGGCCTCTTCTGGCCTCAAAAATATTAATACATATTATGCCCAAGTTGGTAATGCCGCCCAGAAGCCGTAACATTTCCTGGGTGAGCAGCTGGGTCGGAGTGGGTGAGGGAGGTTAGCGGACTTGGCACCCTTCCCAGAAACCACTTTCTGGGAAGGTTTCCACACCCCGTGTTTGGGTCCTTACCAACGGACCGGTGGCCAGTGACACTCTGGGTACGTGCAGGACAGCCCAGCCTGCTGCTATCGTCATGCATACAATGGAAGCAGAAAGAGATTTTTAAAGATGGAATCAAGAGCTGGACTGGCTAAGGCAGCCTCTACTTCATCCAGTAACACAGTATTTGCTATTTATTTCTGGGTTATGAGTCATCCAAATGGTCCATCCAATTCACAGCTTTCTAAGTAAGGGAGGCGAAATACATTTTTCTGGATTCCTGGAGGGAATGTGTATCTGGCTTCTGCTCTATTTTCTGGCTTCTGCCCCGGCACCGACCCCAGCTGGACCCACACCAGAGAACCACGCTCAGGGAGACCCCTGAAGGGATCTTTCCTCATCTTTCCTTCCCAGCTCCTGACCCTGGACACGGTGGGCATCTTGAAACCCCGAAAGAACGAAAATACTGACTCGAGTACATTCTCCAGCTGAACTGTTTTTGTTTTCCCAGGATCTGAGAGTCATAGGCAAGGCTGGGGAGATTATCTGTCACTTATCTTATCAATGGGTGGCTTTAAAAAGAGGTTGTTTCAAGGAGGAACAATGCTAAGTCGGGTCGGCGGGATCCCCATGACCCGTGCGGTCTTTATGGACAGGGTGGGGGAAGGGGCCAAGATTCTTCTGCAAGGTGGGTGGTCAGAGTCCAGTTGAGCTGGGCATCAGGCTCTCCTGAGTCCCCCACCTAGCAGCCTGGGTCATAGCTCCCACCTACCACTAAGGACACCAGAGTCACAGACGCCCTCCCTTCCCCTACACATGGGGACAGAGTAACGCAGGTAAAGGAGAGCCCATCCTCCCATAACTGGAAGAGCCCATCCTCCCCCGGTAACTTCCTAGAACAAGACACACTGAAAACAGGCACGGTGTGATGGTGTGCTTCATTTCTATTCCCAGGCACTAGCACGGTGCCCGGCTCGAAAAATGTTTGCCGAAGGGATGAGTACACAGATGGCTGTGTAAGGTATGGGGTGATACAGTCACGCCGCTTTCGCTGTCGAGACACTGAAAAGACACAATGGCCCAGTGGAGAAGATGTTGAACTCGAGTCAGAAGGGTTGGGTCTCGGAAGCATTCATCGCCTAACTGGCTCTTGCTTCCCTTACTTGTCTAGCCTCATCCGTCCCCGCCACCAGCACCCAATGTGGCCTCGCCTCCAACCCCCAGTCTCGAAGTCGACAGCTGGCTCCGGACCCGAGGGCCCAGCAGCTCACCACCCACGTGGCAGCCAACACAGGCTGGAGGCCACCCCCAGCCCACCAATCCTTAAGGCCTTCAGCCTTATCCTAAATATCTGTGCAATCTGTGCACCCTTCACCCAAGCCCTCTGCTTGCTACCCCTCACCACTGCCCAGAGCAGCGGCCCCCACTTTCCTATTTGCGGCAGCAGGCGCCCCCCACCACCTGCCTGAGTCCTGTTTGCAGACAGTTTCTCCCTGCCTCGGACAGTGGAGGGGTGAAGCCCACTCTGCCCATTTTCCCGCTCTTCTCCAGCTCCCAGCACACCTTTCCGTGACACCCCGAGCCTCTAGGTCTCTGCTCCTCCTTCATCTTCTTGGAAGCTCTCCGCTAAGACACTTTAGCAGGGGTGTAGATTCTGGGTGCTACAATGTAGGGGTGCCCCAGAGTGCCAGAGTGTGCAAATGCTTGCTTCGATGAAGCTGCGTGTGCTTACCATGTATGTGCACCCGGTGGCTGATGTTTGGATAGATGGTACACTAGCCACGTATAGACCTTATTAGATATTTAATGAGTAGTTACTGTAATTAACACATTCACACCAATTAACCCCAAAGGCTGCATTCGTCTGTTTACCGCTTAGACTATGATCTAGTTGGAACTCAGCAGCCCCTTAGAAGAGGTCGAAGGTTTGCAACGTTTCGATAAGTGACTTTCTTGTTAATTGCTCTACTTTTGGTCCCATGGCCTTTTCTGCCAAATCTTGGGCATCAGCTCCTCACAGTGATGGAATGGACTGATTTTCCTTGCAGGTCCTTGGATTTCCTTTGCCTCCCCACCTCGGAGAGGCGAATAAACCGTGACAAATTCAGAGCAGAGGGGTAGAATGCGGGGAAAGGTATGAGCAATTGTGGGATCAAAGATTAGGTATTAGAACTCGCTGGAGGCGATTGCACACTCTAAAATAAAAAAGACAGAAAGAGTGTGTGGGAGAGAGGGGATGGGGGTAGGAGGCTCGAGGTAACTGAATCTGAGCAGCCGTAGTCTGGGACCTGCTGAACACTCACACTCAGGTAAGAACTTCTTCACTGAACTTCCTCACTGTTCACTGTTCACGTAAAACTTACATCGTGACCTTGTAGAAAAGTTATCGACCAAACTTCTTAATCCTAACAAATAACTAAGTCAATGCTCCATAAAACACCCATTGGCTAATTTCTGCAGAGTCCGGAAACGTGGGGTTCCCGCATGTGGGGTGGTGTCCGTTTCCGCACACTCGTGCCTCAGTTTCCCCACCATGACAGCCATCGGCGGACCTCCCAGGACCGTGACAAAGCCGCACGGCACAAACACACAGGAAGTGCTAAGCGTGCTGCCCGCAGACAGCGCGCGGCCAGCGGGCATGAGCTGTAATTATTACTTTTATGACCGAGACACAGTGATGATATTCACCGACAGCTCCCCGGGCCGAGAGCCAGGGCACCAGAGACAAAGCCCGAGGCGGGGGGGAAGAGCATATCATAGGGGAGTGAACCGGGAGAGGCTCAGTGGGGTCTGCTCACAGGCTGACGACGCAGAGGGCAGCCCGGGAACCTCAGGCTTCGCCCCTGCGGGTGGAGAAACGGCCAGAGCTCACGAGGGCGGTGGTGGGAGTGGAGCACAATGAAGACACTCCCTTCGCTCGGGCTCTTCCCTGCATGCGGCTGCGTTCAAGACTCATCACGACGGGTGCCTGGGGGGCTCCGTCGGCTCAGGTCATGATCTCAGGGTCCTGGGATCGAGCCCTGCATTGGGCTTCCTGCTCAGCGGGGCGCCTGCTTCTCCCTCTGCCTGCCGCTCCCCCTGCCTGTGCTCTCTCTCTCTCTCCCTCTCTCTCTCCTGCTATCTCATCGCTGTCTCTCTCTCTCAAATAAATAAATAAAACCTTAAAATTTTTAAAAAAGCTACTCATCACGAGAGGACTGCCTAAACTGAGCTGCACAGCCTCAGGCATAAGGGAGGGCCTCCGCCTTGGGGGTTCACCCCGTGTCCGGGCTGGGTGCATTGTTCCGGTGGGCAAATGTCACCTTTCAGCGTGCCGTGTGGCTGCCGGATGCCAGAGAACCACGCTGTGCACGAGCAGCCTGTGCGTGTTGGGCTTTGCGGAATTTCTCAGTATGCAATCTCACTTTGCAACTGTGTATGTGTGGTTGTGCGTGTGCAAAATTGCATTTAAGGCCAATGCTTAGAATTCAAAAATAAATTTTAGGGTGAACTAACCGACTCCTCAAAGCAGTCTGAGGGACGGACACTCCAGGGCGGATCTCCACATTCTGTGGTCAGAATGTTCCTCAGCTATTCGGCAGATCAGGGGGGCCCCCTCCTCGGGGCCAGAACAGAGTTCCATTTCCACTGAGATCAGTTCAAGTCCTTTTGAAAGGATATGTGTGAAGACACTGAATTTGAACATATATCATTCTGTGAAATTAAACCCATATGATGGACAAGGAAATGGCTCTTTTCTTAATCTTAGGGAATTAATTTATGATGAGATTCTAAATATGGGTCCAGTCTCCCTCTAGGGAGAGCCGAAGTAGGTCTCACTAGAGGGCAGCATTGCTCACCCAGCCTTTTCTGTTTGGGGTGGTTTTTTGTTGTTGTTGTTGTTTTGCCCATTTTTGTCTCCAGCTTTGTCCCCACTGCCTCCCCACCTCCCAGAGAGAAGATGTGACACGGAAGGTTTATCTGCCCCACCATGCAGAGCAATAAAACAGGAGACCTGACTTGGAAATCCTGGTGACCCAGAACTGCCCAACAGCCGTGTTGGTCGGGTGTGGGGTGGGTGTCCCTTCCTGGGGCGGCTGCACGTTCCAGCAATCCCAGACCTGGCCCCTGCCCTCGGCAGGGTGGGGAGGGGCAGGGACACGTGTGCAGGAAACGGTGTTTGAATCCCAGCTCTGGCATTTCCTAGCCGCGTGACCTTGGGCAGGTCATTTGACATTTCCGGGCTTCCGTCTGTAAACTGTAATTCCCAGGGGGCGCGGCCCGCCATTCTGCTTCCATTGGTCTCTGAGGTCTGGGTGCTTTCATGAAAAGGGAGCACGTCTGGAGCGGACTCATGGGCTGCATTCTCCCAGCCGAATCCTCGGGAACTGGGGACGGCCAGCCTTGCTAATTATGGTGGAAACGGTCACCATCGGATTGGCTCAGACGGGTCATGTAGTTCCAAAACTGGTTACAGCCTTGAATGCAGATGTGGGTTTGCTTCTCAAATGGTACCTTCTTTCTCCCCAGGGTCATCCCCGGGGGGCCTCAGATAAGCTGCTGAAGGGACCTATTAACCCTTTGAGGCCCCTGCTGCAGCAGTCATGCCCTAAAAGCTCTCCAAAGTCCTAAAAATGGTGACTAATGTATGTTCTAAACACCCAGATGACTTCCTGGGAATGAGTGAGGCACATGAAATACATGACTCAATAACCAATCCCCACAAATACCCCTGTATGATCGAGGCACGCCAATTTGTCATGCTAAAGATGGTCAGCACGGCCAAATCTTAATTTGAAGGCAATTAGGTGGGTGCATTGGGTGGGGCAGGTAAGGCGGAGACTTCAATTTTCCAATTTATTGGTGATTCCAGATTCTATCATAATTGTAAAAGAAAGAATCTTATTTTATAAATAGATAAGTAAATAAAAAGAAACCACCCGTATTAACAATTGTATGTTATCGCGCATATATAAATAGCAAGAATGAGGGTCCCCTGGTGGGCTTGCCCAGTTCAATGTCTGCCTTCGGCTCAGGTCATGATCTTGGGGTCCTGGGATCAAGTCCTGCAGCAGACTCCCTGCTCAGCGGGAAGTTGCTTGTCCCTCTGCCCCTCCCCCTGCTTATGCTCTTTCTTTCTCAAATAAAATCTTAAAAACAAACAAACAAACAAAAACAAGAATGAAAGCCCTGAGTATTCTATTTCAAAGTGTTTGTCCAGTAGGAACCATGATCTAGCCCTGAATTACTCGGTATTTCAAATTAACTCCAAATAATGAGGATTTACTCTTTTGGGGTTAGTCTAAATGCTACCTCTTCTAGTCTGTAGGCTTATAAATGATCCAAGCCTCCATGTGGCCTCCCCCCCTTCCTTATAAAGGTCTTCAAATACAGAGAAGACTGGTCCGTGGGCTTTTTTTTTTTTTTTTTAAAGATTTTATTTATTTATTTGACAGAGAGATCACAAGCAGGCAGAGAGGCAGGCAGAGAGGAGGAAGCAGGCTCCCCGCTGAGCAGAGAGCCCGATGTGGGACTCGATCCCAGGACTCTGAGATCATGACCTGAGCCGAAGGCAGCGGCTTAACCCACTGAGCCACCCAGGCGCCCCCGTGGGCTTTTTAATATTTTACCAGTTGATTCCCTCCCTCCAGAGGGAGGAGATCATTCCTCTTAGGATCTGACCCTCTCGCGTCAGCCATGGTGCCCGTATGGAAAGCTGGGGTTTGGTACAGACGGCCGATGTTGTCTGAGTCGGTGAGTGCCACGTCATTCACGTGTTTGGTATCCATTGGGTCTTGTTTCCTCATCTGGTTCTCATGATGGAAGAGCAGACCCTGATTCCATTCAGTCTTGAGTCTTGAACCTAAGCTGGCTGGAGGAACTGAGGGTCCCCATGCATCAGACACAGCCCATTCTCTCATATCGTGTCCATCTCAGCTGTGCACCCGAGGGCTTGACCGAGGAGAAAACCCGGACACAGGACAGCCGGGAAGCCCGCTGCATAGAGGTCACCCCACACAGTCAGCAAGGATGCTGGGCTTTTATTTCTGGAGCATGAGCAGCAAATCGAGCGTGACCCAACGCTAGTGCCTCATTGTTTGAGACTTGGATAAAATCATTGATAAGTATCAACCTCAGACTTTTCCCAAAAACTCTGCTGACTTTGTCATTAAAACAAGAAAAGAAAAGGTGGTGCCTGCCCTTACCCCCTTGACCAGTTCCCTGTGGCTGGTGGGTGTTGGAGCACTTTTCCTTGACTCCATAAAGAATCCAAATATGTAGCCCGAGGAACCAGGGCTGGGGACACTGGCTCCGATGAGGTTGGATGTGGGAAGCTATTTAAAAAACAGGTAACTGTGAAAATCCAGGGTCCCAGGGAATCTTCTCTCTGACCACAATTCTCAGCTCCGCCTTCCACCCCAACGCAGCCCTGGGAGAGCTGGAGGAAGAGGAAAGGCAGTCCCCGAGGCCAGGAGACAATCGTCCCCACGTCCGCCCCTTCTCACCACCCACCCCGGGGAATGGGAGGTGTAACTAAAAAATACTTTTTTTCGGGGCACAGGGCCTTACCCACTATTTCTAGCCTCCTTCTGGGGCCTAGAAATACTTCTAGAAAAAAGAAAAATACAGATCATGCTACCAGTTGAACCCAAACCACCAGCTGGGTCTGAGGAAAAAGGCCTGGAAGCCCTCCGGCAGGGTCAGAGGAGGTCCCCGACGGACACTGACCCCCCCCCCCGGCAGCGCCCCCGGAAGTGCTGTTCAAAATCACACCTGTGGTTGGGACAGCGCAAATGCACTCGGGGAGTTTCATAAGCCCTGAAGAAGCGGTGATTCCCACAAGGCTGCATCCGGAAACCGGTCACTCGACCTGGTCTCCGTGAACGGTCTCTTTGCCAGCTCGCGAGGGGCTCCCCCGCAACCCCATGAGGGTGTCTACGGGCACGACTCCTCACTGCCTGTCTTTGGCTGTTCTTTTTTTTAAAGATTTTATTTATTTACTTACTTACAGATTTATTTAGACCGAGCGGGGAGAAGGGCAGATGGAGAAGAAGAGAGGGAGAATCTCCAGCAAGTTCCATGCTCAACTCGGAGCCCCATGTGGGACTCGATCCCAAGACCCTGGGATCATGACCTGAGCTAAAACCGAGAGCTAGATGGTCAGCCGACCGAGCCAGGAGCTCCTGCCTCTTTTTGCTTTACCCTTTGTATCTGCACCTTTTTTACTCTCCAAATGAAGGACAAAGGACATGAACAGGGCTCCCTTGCTGCTGACCCCTGTAACCACGGGCACCTGTTCTTCTTCCCCCAGTGACTCAGCTTGAAAGGGACATGGCAGCCCAGACCCCCAAGCCCTGGGTCCTCCACTCAGCCATCCTTCTATCCATCTGTCACTTGTCTGTAGTGGCTGCACAGTGCCCCCCCCCAAGTCCACTCAGAACTCATGATCTCTGCCTTTATGTGGAATTGGGTCTTGGTAGATGCAATTAGTTAAGGATTGAGAGGAGGTTGTACTCAATTAGGGTGGGCCCTTAATCCAATGACTGGGGTCCTTATAATAAAAGAGAGACCCCAGAGGAGAAGTAGGGGGGGAAGGCAGAGACTAGAGCAACGCAGCCACAAACCAAAGGACTCCTGCAGCCACCTGGACACTGGAAGAAACAAGGGAGGGCTCCTCCCTAGAATCTTTGGAGGGAATACAACCCCACCTTGATCTGGGACTTCAAGCCTCCCAAACCATGACAGAATAGGGTTTCTGTTGTTTGAAGCCACCTCATTTGTGGTAGTTTCTGATGGCAGCTTTAGGAAACTGATACACTATTGGTCTCTAATCTATCATCTGTCACCTACCACGGTCGTCATTCCCACTGTCCATGAACTATTCTTTTTTTTTTTTTTTTAAAGATTTTATTTATTTATTTGACAGAGAGAGACCAAGCAGGCAGAGAGGCAGGCAGAGAGAGAGGAGAGAGGAGGAAGCAGGCTCCCTGCCAAGCAGAGAGCCCGATGCAGGGACTTGATCCCAGGACCCTGAGATCATGACCTGAGCCAAAGGCAGAGGCTTAACCCACTGAGCCACCCAGGCGCCCCTGAACTGTTCTTTATAGCTGGGGTTCTTGACCCCCAGCAGCTCAAACCCAGGCCTGGGTGCTGTCCCCACATCTTCTGATTCACTTGGTCTGCGCTGTGGCTCAGGGACTGGTGGTTCATCGAAGCTCTCTCTTCTGTCCCTAAATCGCTCTGGCTCTGTTCGTCCTGCCTCCTCCTTACAAGGACCTTTGCTGTAACATTGGACCCACCCAGATAATCCAGAGCGACCTCCCCCCAAATCCTTAATGTCATCATATCTGCCAAACCCCCCTTCCTATGTAAGGGAATATATCCACAAACTTCCTTTTCTAGGTATTAGGATGTGAACATCTTGGGGGGGCGGGGGGAGGACGCATCCCGCGTATGTCACCAAGTAAGAGAGCAGTTTTGGAAATTTCCTGCTGACCTTCTGGGTGTTTGCTTCAGACCACACCCCTGCCCACATCCAGGAGACAGGACGACCTTCTCAGAATGCCACCCTGAGCTCATGGCCTTCAGAAACTCTCCGTCCACGACTGAATATACAAACAGCTTCCTTTTTTGTGTGCCGTTTGTCAGAATGCATAAAGATAAGTAATACCACTCTGACCATCTATAAACAGGCAGAAACAAAAACCTAGCATGTTTTTTAAAAAATCGTTCTGATGTCAGAATTTGCCAAACGGTGACATCTCACGCTATTGCCCTCGCTGGGCAGAAGGAGCAAGAAATGGGCAGCTAGTGGACAGCAGGGTGAGCCTGAGCAGGGCGCTGTGCGTAGTTTAGGGTGGGTAAAGACCATGAATGAGAATCCTCTGCTCCCGACTGGCTACAGAGCTGCGCCCCACTGGCCTGCAGGAAGAGGTTCAGCAGGAAGGAGCACCGGTCCACCTCCGCCCCCAGGCTCAGCTACGCGAGAACATGGGCTCCTGGTTTCCATGAACGCTTCCGAAGGAAAGCCTCTGAGTCCTAGGGTCCTAGCGAGCAGAAACTTGCTTTCCTCTTGCAGAGGCACAGGGAAGTCCTCTGTAAAAACACCAGGATGCCTGGGTGCCTCAGTCTGATAAGCATCTGCATGTAGCTCAGGTCATGATCTTGGGGTTCTGGGATCGAGCCCCGAGTCGGGCTCCCTGCTCAGCGGGGAGTCTGCTTTTCCCTCTGCCTCTGCCTGCGGCTCCCCCTGCCCACACTCTCTCTCAAATAAAAAAGAAAGAAAAGAAAAGAGAAAAGAAAAGAACAGGAAGGGAGAAAGAGAGCAAGCAAGCAAGCAAGCAAGCAGACAGACCAGCCCCACATCCTCCCAAGGCTTCTGGCAAAGAGGATTGTAGAGGTCTTAGGCTCAGCAGACCTTGACTCCCTTCTAGGCTGGTGTCACTTTGCACTCCTCTTGCCCATGACCTAAAACGTAGATTCCAATAACGCCTGCACTTACAAGGCATGATCAATTTCTAGAGCTATAATAGAGGTAATCCCACATCGACTTCAGCCAGAGCTTAGTCTACCATTGTCTGACATCAATTCCAATGGATGCTTTTTGAGAAAGCAGGATAATTTTTACCAAAGACATATTCCTTTGACTCAAGGAATGCATGGCAAATACTTCATCACATAAATAATCTGTTATGGATTTATGACTCATGTATTAATCTAAGATCACCTTAAGATTTTCTTGGCACGTCCTCTTTATCGGAGTGTCTTGAAATAAAATTCTTCTGGCTCTTCGAATGCACCTACATTGAGTGTGACATCAAATGCCCCCCGGATTCTTTGCACAGCATCTGAGAATTTATTGAATATCATTAAGATATTTCAGGTTAAAGATTTGCTTGATGTCAATTAACCGGTTGGTTTCCACCAAAAATCTTGGGGTCTGGATAGGTCTTTTGCCTGGAATGTTTTCCTGAACCTAGGGCTGATCACGAGAAGCTCCATTACTGTTCCCCCAAGAGCAACATTTTCTTTAAGGAGCAGCCACTTTTGCATGTGTTAGTTGCTGCGAGGGACATAAGAACAAAAAGCATCCGTGTTCTCCGTGAGTCTGTAATCTAGCCAAAGGGATCCAACCAAGATTCCGGAAACTCTGAACAAAGAATGTGTTATCTCTCATCGGCAGTCTTCTCTTCTGGCGAATGAGGGGATTTGAATAGATCACTGATGCTGGTATCCCTGCCCTATGGTTCATAAAATATTTTCCTATTTTTAACTCTGCTATCCAACCACCTAACAGGGTAGGGGTTCCATAGGTAAGGAAATAAATTAAGATGTTAAGTTACTAAGCTGAAGTTCAATGAGTGTTGGAGCCATGGACTTGATCCCTTGGTGAAAGGGTCTCCAGATTCCCACCATGATGCCAAAGACGGTGACCGTTCTGCTGGACTCTGTGATTCTGGACTGGAATCCAAACATTCTTTTGTTTCCGAGCGTGATGAGGATACAGTCTTTCCTGCACTTATTTACCAAAATGAAGAGAAATCAGGCAAAAGCAGCTGCCGTTCAAAAAGATGAAGTTATGAAGTCACGTCTTTTTAAAGTTAAAACCCAGGTGGTCCATGGAAGGTTCTAGAATATTTTCTGCTTCCCCTATTAAATATATAGACTGTTAACTGTCTACAAGCTCATCGAAGAAAGTCTTTCCAGGAAACTGAGGCTTGCTTCTTGAAGACGGCGGGTTACAGGGGGCTGGAGGGACCTCTGTCGGGCCCATGCGAAGGATTCCCCGTCACTGTTGGGAAGCCTGTCCCCGTCTCTGTCATGCTCCCTGCACTGAAATGGCAGACGGTCAGCGTCCTCCTCTCCCTCATTTCCGCAGGCCCCGGGTCCTTGGGTGTGGAGCAGAACTGTCAGCGGCAACAAAGCCTAGATGCTTCTCTGCCCAGAGAACGGCTCTGGCACCAGTCCAGAGGGCTGTCCGCTCCGTGGGGAGGGGAGTGGGAGTGCGGGTGGGCAGGAAAAGTGAGGTCAGCTTTCAGGGCAGTCAACCGTCTCTGCTGAGCTAGCTAGACTGTGAGCTGAAGGGTATTTCCTGCAGGGAGATGTCCACAGCAGGAGACGTTCAGTCTGGCCAGACCCGGGTCACCCCGCCCAGGGCATCGGGATGACACAGTCACGACACCCGGATGCTGATTTGCAGCCAGGCACCGAACGGCTTTATCCCAGATAGATTCCCTTAGATCCCTTTATCAACCCGGGGGAAAGGCATGAATCAGTCTGTCCTGGAGTTGGAGGGGAGCCATCCAACGTACCCAGGAAAATCTCAAATGGGTAGCTCGTGGGAATCACCTCTAGACCACAGCAACCCGCCCTTGGCTGCGGGCTGGACCGCAAGCCCTTCTGTGCACTCTCAGAGCAAGCTGGGATGCACCCCTGCCTTCACCTCTCTGGCACACACCGAGCGGTTCACCTGCCTTATCCCCTGAGGGCCCCAGGACCCAAGGCAGGAGCCCCACCAACAGCCCGCAGAGCGCCCGGGCTTGATTAGAGGCTAATACACATTTGTTACTGTCCCGGAGATTCTCTCTCGTCAGAGGTGGAGGGAAGAGAGGAGAAGCAGAAAGAATCAGAGCACAGATGACAGAAATGCACCCATAATCCTTGAACCTGAGTGTAGACGGCAGCTTCATGGGCCCCGCTCCCGCCCCCCACCCATCCTAACCTCCCCAGCACTCCGACCCTTTCACAGGAGGTCGCCAGCATCCAGTCCCTCTGTCCCTGCTCATTCGTGCCGGGTGCTGGCTGGGTCTTCCAGCTAACACCGGATCTATGTTTCAAGGGCCCCGGGGCCCCGGGGAGGTGAAACATGAGTTGTCTGAGTAACACGAGTACGTGGCTAGCACAGCCCGGGAGGTGTGGAAAACACGACCTGGGGAGAAGAATGCGTCCGGGAGTGTTTTATTTATAGCAGCGAAAACCTAAACGCTAGTAATTGGCGCTTGGTTGTATAAATCGGGCCATGCTCAGATAATGGATCGTATTTATATAAGGGCGTATTATGCTACCATTAAGGGTCATATTTTAGGAAACTATTTAATGGCACGGGAAAATGCACCCAGTGTATTAAGCGGAAAGCAGATGACAGAATTAAACAACATCGCCATTTCATAAATGCTGCTCCCTTAAAATACTAGGAGGACAGGCACCCACTGTTAGAGAGTCTATTTCTGGGTGTGGTTGACTTTTAAAGTCTTACTTGGACTTTTTTGTATATTTTGTTTGTGATTTTACAGTAACCTTCTGACTTTTTGTAGTTTCCAAAATAAAGTATTTAAAATCTTAAGCAGAGAAGGCATGTGATTCAGCAACGGAAGGGGGCAAGGGAATTCAGGTCCGGGACGGTTAGGTTCCAGCATTGGACTGGGAAGCCCTGTCGGGGTGCTGTTGGCCTATCGCCAGATTTATGCCACGGCCCAGAACATTCCAGCCAAAAGGAAAGGGGCAGGTGGGCCCCTGGAGGTCAGGATAGGATGGTTTTCTTTGGAATGCCACGCCTGAAAAGGAGCCAGTTCTGGGGAAGAGGTTGATCGAAGACTGTTCTGGGATATGGTGGTAAAGTCGGGAGCTGCTGAGGGATGGAAGCCTCTCCCCAAAGCAGGGGCAAGCTGGTGCTGGCTCTCTTACCGACTACAGGGCCGCAGGTACCTCGATTTCCCTGTCCACAAAAGTAAGATGCTACATCTGTCCTTCCCACCCACGGTCCTACTGTGAGGTTACAGAAAATGACGTGTACGCTGCATTTCGTAAACTCCAAAGCACCCACCCGGTAATGAACGTGGTAGGCAAACCAAGAATGCTTACTTCTCGAGACACCGATCCAGGCTGCCCACACTCCTTCACAGATCAAGAGTAGACAGCTGTGCTCTAGAAAAGTCACCAGGAGTTGGATCATCAGCCGCATTTACCTACCTTTATGCTTCCCCATATCGTTGCCGCTTGTAACAAAAACCATGTTGTGTTTGCTCAACTTGCTTCCCTTCTGTCCCAGACACATGGACAGACTGGCTTTCCCAGCCTCCCCAGTGGGAAAGGGAGGCCAAACCCCTGGACTCCAGCTATAGGAATGCAGCTGGAAGTGCCCTGTGCCCCTGCCAGGCTGGGCTCCCCTCTTCACTCCCATGTCCCCCCGTGAGATTCTCCACAATCTCTCTGCTTCCCTCATTTCTTGGCCTCTTGTACAAGAACTGGTGGCAGACTCTGAGGCCTCTGGAAAAGGGCGACACGGAGAGGAGCAGAAGATCATGCAGCAAACACCCAGCACAGCAGGAACATGTGTAAGAAATACCCTGAGATCATCTGTTCCACCCCAGCTAGCCTCCCTGACTAGCACAGTCCATGACCACGGCCACCTCTCCATGCCACAGCAACTCTCAATGCTTTCTGTGGCTTCCCACATACCCAGTGCAGGGGACACAGACACATATGGTAAACCCAACCCTTATCCAACAGAAAACTCACCCAAGAGAAATCAAGACAATTTTTTTTTTTTAAAGATTCCTTGGCAGATTTAGGACCTGCTCTCATTTCTTTAGGGAAACTTGGGACTTTGTGCTCATTTCAATAACTGCAAAGAGATAATAAGAAAATGGGAAGACACTTTTGGTAATGTCATCCCAACCGTATTTCAAGTGAGTTGCAAAGAGAAAAGGGTTCTGGTCCATCAAAGCGAAAGAGGTTAGGAAGGGAGTCCACACCTCTTCTGGAAGGTCCACACAGTTGAAGCAGAGAGCTAGAGGGATCACTGGTCCCTCAGATATTTTCTCTTTATTTAGCTATGTCCAGCGAGGTCACCTGGGGACATTAGGCTCTGAGTTGGGAAGTTCCCAGAAGGAAATGGACAAAGGCAGGAAGTGCTGCCATGTCTCTGTTTTGACTCCAACCCAACTTACTCTAATTTGTTCAGAGGCCACTTACCTGGTATGGGTACAGGGTGACCCCGTTGGTCCTCGACAGGGACCAGGTGCCGTCCAGGTACTGGTGAGCCTGAATGGCCACTGAGTTGAGGATGTTTCCATTGCTGGGACTGGTGGCCATCTGGAGGCTGACCTTGGCCTGGTGGGTTGGGGACCCACTCTTCTTCTCGGCCCCATTGCTGACCCCAAGACTGTTGGGTTTGCTGCTATGCCTGTTGTTGACAAAGGCTGTGTAGTTGGAGGAGGCATAGGGGGCAGGCACAAAGGCCCACTCTCTGGGCTGCTGGAGCCCACCCACGTGCCGGGGTCCCACCAGGGTGGGGATGTTGGAGAGCGGCGGGGGCGAGCCAGGGGAGCCATCATAATGCTCACTGCCCGCTGCCTGCTCCAAGGTCAGCACCATCTGGATGGCCTCCTGCTTCAGCTGGTTCAGGTGCGTAGCACAAACGTCACAGCGATTGTCCTTGTCATTCCAAGCCTTCCGGATGGTGTTGGGGACTTGGAGTTTGTCGTGAATCACAGCCGAGAAAGCAGGGTCCTAGAGAACACACAAGAGAAAAAAACAGGAGAACCTATCACTCAAGGCCGGGAAGCGCAATTCACACAAGAGCGAGGCCCTAGATGAAGTCAGAGTGGGACTGTCTGGTAGACAGCCAACAGAAATGAGCAGCCAGACTGCCAGGACAGCCTCTGGTGGACAAACACAGGTGATGGATATAAGATCATGATGTGCAGACATTAAGGAAAAACTTTTAAAAACAATCTCTAAGCCTCCTCCTCACCAGGATGGTCAAATAAGAACATACTGGATTCTTCTTCTTGCATCCGCTAAGGAATTACAGCAGTACCTGTCCCTCCCCAAGGTGTTCACTAAGAAGACACAAATGTTTGTGCAGGTGTGAGGGGGGAGTGCAGTTGTTCTGGACCAAAGCATGGGGTCCCTGGCTCCCTGTGACCCATGGAACTGGAGATTGATGGAGATTCTATTCTAAGAAAGTCTTGGCCTCATTAGTACTGTGTGCTAAGTGCCACTGGAAGAAAACCAAACGGAACAGATTCTGGACCAGAGACCCTGCAGCCTCGCAAGCCTGAAGATTCACTGATTACCATTTGCTCATGGCAAGCTTAGATACATGGAGTCTGATACCCGGACCGACTCAAAGAAAATTATCTCCTTGGCAATCAGTCCAAGATACCGTTCCCCATAAACTTCATCTACAACGACGATTCAAATTCATTAGTTCAGAAACCCTCATCTAAGAGAAATCAGAAACATACCCTAGGAGGATCAACTGGTTACCAGAATATTCGGATATTCTAGTTCCAGCTCTGCTACTAATTAGCTGTGTGACCTTGGGACAAGCTACGTAGCCTCACTGAGACCATCACCCGTCACACAAGGCCATGGCCTCTCCTTGTGAGGTCCTTCCAGCTCTGTGACCCTGGTTGTGGAGAAATTGGAACAAGAGAGTAGTTCTGTGTATTATAGGGACAGAGCCGTATGCCACCTTGGGGGCCTGATCAAACTTCTGAGAGGCAAATAATGGATGAGACTCATCTCTAGGCTTGTTTTCCTCTAGGGCATTAGAAGGAAACCTGCTCTTCTGAAACCTACTGTCAGCGTTTATGGGGTGGCCGGGGTTGGCTGGAAGATCCACAGTGGGAGGGCTGTTCGCAATTAGGATCCATCTTGATTACGGGCCGCAGCATTTTGTTTTGCCTGTTTAACTACCCTGAAGAGCTCCTCAGTGTGCCCTGATTAATTGATTAATAAATCAAGAGGTCTCTTCACACAGCAGCAGCAAGGAGTGGCTTGCGGGACAGAAACTCAAGACAGCCGGATAAAATGATGGGAAATAATAGGAGGTCAAGGTTGATCAAGTCTGGTTGAGCAAGTGATGCGAACCGTATGAGACCTGTCTTGTGGTGTCCTTTTCGCTGACAGCTGCTTTGCCCAGAGTCACAGTGCAACTCAAAGCGTGTGGCATCCAAACGGGCCCCTCGCGGACCACGTTCGAGCAGACCGTCACTTCTGTTTTCAGATAAGGAAACTGAGCTCCAGAAGGGTTAAAAGCTTGAACGACACCCAGACTTCTCGATCATTAGCTCATGAAGAGTCATATTCATCCCTGGACTCATATTTTTTTGCACATAAAGTTTTCACCTTGTCAATCTAGGAAATGTTCATTTATTCAAAAGAAATTTATTTGAGCCTTCATATGCCAAGTTAGAGTTTCCTGCTTTCTCTTTTTGTTTTTAAAAGACTGTATTTACTTATTTGAGAGACAGAGAGAGAGAGAGAGAGCACAGGCAGGCCAAGGGGCACAGGGAGAGGGAGAAGCAAGCTCCCCGCTGAGCAGGGAATCCAATGTGGGGCTCGATCCCAGGACCCCAAGATCATGACCCAAGCAGAAGGCAGATGCTCAGCTGACTGAGCCCCCCAGATGCCCCCATGTCTCTTCTGTTTTCATATAATACTACATAACGAGAATTTTCCCTTATAGATAAATATCATTTGAAAATGTGATTTTTAATGACGACACCGTATTTCAGCCTTTAGCTGTTTCAAAGGTCAATTACTTATTCCCACATTCTACGTCATTTTCAACGTGGACTTTTAAGTTTAAGGGTTCTGCACCCAAAACATTCTCCCTCTCAGAAATAACAGAAATTATTTGCCCTCCACATCCCCCATGAATTCAAGAAAACACCGAGGATCCTGGTCATGTTTAGAAGGAGGGTTAAGGGACAGTGAAGGTCATGTTCAGACCTGCCTCTGCCTCCCATCCCTGACTGCTGGAAAGGAACACAGTAAGATGGTTTTCTGACCACTTTATGGCTCCTTTACTTTTCCAAGGGCATTTTGGGGAAAGGATCATCCCGCCACATCCCCTAAGCACCTCCAACTTCTAACAGACTGTTCTAAGAAATTACAACAAACTCTCTCTTCCCCAGGAAATGGCATCCGAGCCCATGGCCTTCAAGAGCAATCGATACCCCAGTGACTATGAATTCTCTCTCCCTGTCCTCGCTGGGCTTTCTCCAGAATTCTGAGCCTTATATCTCATGCCTTCCTGGAAAACGTCTCCCAGAGAAATACTCTTCACACTGACAAATCAAAATTAATTTTATTTGCCCCTAAACCTATTTGTATCCCAACAGTTACCATCAAAGTTTAAATAGTACCTTTATCCCTTCTGGCATCCAAGCTGGAAATCTAGAAGGCCGATGGTACCTTCTAAAAGCCCGTGCCTGTCCTTCCGCTCCATGCCTCCTGCCATAATAAAGCTGTTAGCACTTCTCACATCACTGTGGTCTCCCCGATTCTAACCTTGACCTTGAAACTGCCCCCCCAAAAAAAAATTTTACTAAAAGGCAGCTCTAGTGGTATCTGCTTTCCTATCCTTACACTCTAGACCTCACGTCTGTGGTTTCTGTTTGTAGGACTCTCTCTACTAGACCGCCGTCAGCTCCTTGAGAGGAAATAATCTTTCTTTCCATCTTTAATTCACACCCCCCCAAGGTAGGGCTGGAAAAGTATTTGTGAAATAAATCAGTGAATGAAAATAACCCAAGCAAGGCAGAAACAGCCAAGTAACAAAGTTGGTCTGGGCCCACCTCTCGTTTATTTTGTCTAAGTGAGCTACTTGCCTATTAGACAATTCTTCCAGACCCAATGTTTAATTAGATTTTTCCAACCGTATTGTTCTACCTGGTTCAAAAGCCTCGCGTGTGTCCACCATGATCCGGATGCCCTCCTTTGACCTGACTCTCCCTTCAACTATTAGATTATATCCTCCTTCTCTTACCTCAATACACAATCTCTCACTGTTTTTCCTAAGTTGCCAGAAAAGTAATGTTTATACGCAAAGATTTTTGGGTTTTGTTTGTTTTACCATCGGGCCAGCTCATCAGCAGAAAAACAAGGGAAACCTACATAAAGGAGTAGCCCAGATCGGCAGGACACTCTGGGGTAGCAGGGCTGGGCCCCCCGGGGAAGCACATGGCACGCTTATTGTCCAAGAGCGGGGTGGGGCGCAGTGCTGGCTTTCGGCACATGAGGCGGGGCTGCTCCCGAGAGCACAGACCAACCGTGGACCCGGAGCAAGGACGCAGGAATTACTACCCAAGCAGACCATGTGCTAAGGGTCCTCATCGCTTTCTGCCCCATTTCATCCTCTGCTCCACCATAAATGCTAACGCCACTTTCGAGGACAGGGGTGTGGGTTTTTTCCATGTAATTTTAGCCAGAAGCGTACTTTGACGGTGTTCCTCCGAAGCCTCTGGGTCTGGGAGGGAGGCGAGGGCTGGAGTCAGTGTCTAACATGTGTCATACAAATTCCCGTTCTTGTTTGCTCCTGGTTTCTTTTTCCAGAGGCCCCTCGTGACAAGCTTGTCCAGATTTAAAGCTGTACTTCAAAGGCAGTTTCTTTCCACTTTGTTCTTAAAACTTTCTTCCTCCGTAAACGCTGTCCCAGGAGGCCCGGGATGGCGGGTAGGACTCTGAGAACTGCAGGCAGCTTCCCAGAAGATCAATGGATTTTACCTTCACACTCCTCAGAATCTTTCCAGCGAGAGGTTGTGCTCCCGCCTCCTCCTCCCCTCCGGACACATTCCTCATCAGTGTTCTTTCTTTCTCAAGAATCTGTGCTCTTCACAGCGGGTCTGTCCCCAAAGGCAGGTGCCCATGTTAATGATCTTTTTTCTTTTTTTTTTTTGAAGGGAAACAGCAAAATGGAAGGTTTGCAAACCCGCAGATAGGAGACCTCAGCAGCGTCTGAACCAAGAAAACACACACTCTCATTCCTACCTAGCTCAATATTCAAATATTTGGACTCACATGCCCCCCAAAGAAGTGGTTCTATTTTTTTTTTGCCCAGACCTTGGTAATTTCAGAAGGAGAAACAGCAAGATAATCTGACCACATCCTAATTAGCCAGGGGCAGAAAGGAGAATTTAAATATCTAAAATCTAAGGATGTACCCCAAATGCCGACTAGTGGGTGTAACTTCTTTCTCAGGGTGATGTGGTCCCCCTGTGCTCACCAGTCCCCCGACCTGCTCACCTCACTTTCCATACATCAAGTTCATGCATCCGGGCCTGATGACCCACAGTCCTTCCCAAGTGAGACTCACTCGTCCAGCCCTCTTGTTGAATCTGCCTGGAGCAAGTGACCAGCCGCTAAACATCATGTTCTCTACTCCTGTTGATCACAGAGTCCCCCAGACCCCCAAAGAGGGCCTCAGACTACCCTCGAGGGAAGGCTTCCAGGGAAATCAGACTGTGATGTCAAGTGATGACATCTCACTGCCCTGCGTGGTGAGGAGTGACCCCCTTCGCAGGGGCTGCTGTTCTCACTAACATCATGCAAGCTGAAGAGGGTCCGAATGGTCCCCTGTGTTTGGCACAAGGACACAAGGCTTGTTCTGCAAAGTTAGGGGCTTGCAAGAGGGAGGGAGGCAGAGGGGTGTGGAAGAGAGCTCACAGGGGTGCGATCATTCGACATCCTTTCAGGTGAGGCCTGAAAGCCAAAGCCAAAAAGACAACCACAGCAGGGACAGAGGCTAGCCCTGACATCTCGGGCAGCCAGCATACTGGCTTCGTTACCGTTACCATGAAACCTCCCTCCGGCCCCTGGCGCCATCTGAACACAAGGCTTGTCATCTCCCTTCCTCCTCTGCTTTGCAAGCCACCGGCACTCCACTTGGTAATGACGATCACACGCGGACACGGATCCTAGCATGTGAGCAAGCATGAACGTGAAGGCATGCTGGTAATGAGCTCAAAGAGACCAAAAAAAAAAAAAAAACCCCGAGGGAAGAAACATTGTCAGACCAAAGCTGTTCTACATAAGAAACCAGATTAACCTGGGATGTAGTGACTGCGCCCAGCCGAAGCAGTCTGGCTCAGCATTAGGACAGGGAGATGCAGGGGCGGGGGGCGGCTTGGGTGGAAATGACTGTGGTCCCCACGGGAGGCTGCTGGGTGCAGGCATGCAATTCACACGGCTGCCTGCAGCAACTGCAGAAAAGCATTGCAGCTCGTAAGACCCTTCTGCTTCAAAACAAAAGGGAGCTTTTAAATTAGAACTTAATACGATTAAGAAGAGTTCACGGGTTGCTTGAAAGAATAGGTATGGTGTCTCCATTAAGACCACAGTCTTTTTTAATCCCCATGTCTCATCTTCTGTGACTCAATGGAATGGACAGGGTTTGTCCATGCTCTTGGAAACGTTCCCTTACAAGCATGCAAGGTTTGGGCCCCTGGTTTACCATTTCAGAGCTATGAAAAATCCCTCCCCAATCTTCAGTCTCCCTAAATGTAAAAACGGGAACTGAGAATTGTCCCTGTTTTATTGAGCAAGGATTAGTTGCAGTCATATGTGTGAAATGTGGGGTACACTGTCCCGGTCCTTGGAAAATGTTAAGTGAAGGCAGTAATTATTATTTTGTTTGTAGATTTTTATTTATTTACTCATCAGAGAGAGAGAGAGAGAGAGAGCACAAGCAGGAAGAGTGGCGGAGGGAGAAGCAGACTCCTCACTGAGCAGAGAGCCTGATGCGGGACTCGATCCCAGGACCCCGGGATCATGACCCGAACTAAAGGCAGGGGCCTCACCAACTGAGCCACCCAAGTAGTCATTAGCGTCAGTGTCATACTTCTCAGTATCTAATACCACACGTCGCGTTTATGAATTTAGTCCTTCAGGTGATGATGATGATGGCAATATGGTGACAATTATCTCGGGGCTTCCACCAAGGAGGATTTAGCAAACACCTTTGGAATTAAGAGCTGAGGACATCACAAAGATGAGGACATACGGTCTTAGTTAGCATCTTTCACATTCGCGTAAGTCGAGGTCCTCTTAAAAGGAACCAAAGTAAGAAGGGGTCTGTGGAATTCTTGAGCACAGAGCATACTGGTGCTTCCCAGCCTTCTTCTCTGGGCTGGGAGGTGAAACAATCTGACAATGGAACCGATGATACAATGTTGCCCCACTGAGAAGAACTCCTCACCTCTCCCCCAGGAGGGGGGCAGTGCCCCTGAAGGTGCTCTGTGGGAATGTTCAAGTAGAATCCAAGACTGGTGTCTCCACCTCAACCCAGGAGGCAGAGAAAGAGGAAGATGGTTTTGCCTTAGTCTAACTACCTCCGAACCTGAAAATCTGGTCCTCCAGGCTACCCCGGGGCCCTGGGGAAGAGGATCTGTTCACAAACAGTTCAAGGCCTTAGGACGGAGTGTAGATGCTCACTGAATACTTACCTACATTTTGCCCAGAGCTACAAGGTTCTCGTCCAACCTGACACAAAACGAAAGCCCAGGACTCCACAGATACGAAGCACTGATGAAGGCTTCATGCATGTGTGGTACACTTGAATTCTAACTTTGAACTCTTGAAGTCCATTTGCATTAGATGTATTTGTCACGTGTGGGCTACAACGTACCATCCAGGGGCACTGGATTTTTTTTTTTCAATCCCTAAGTAGTTGTGTTAGTTTAATGCTCTTAAGGATTCTGTTAATTACCTAATTATGAAATTGCCTGATGTTTCTTCTTCTTTTAATGGACTTTGGATGCGAGAAATGCTGCAGAAATGTACTTGGTGATGCTTTTTGGACTCACTACAGAAAAATAAAGTACCTACAATTTGAGATTGGTGTTCTTAAAAGACGGAATTTCAACAAAAAGATGGAATTTCACGATACTCTACAACACGCTTAAATCTCTCTGCTGGTCCCCCTGGGTCCTACCTCTTGTGACGCCTGTGTTTCCAGCCCTGAGTAATCTGCTTCAAGTTGTCTTGTCAGACACCTGTCTCAGGGATCCCCATGCGACCCTCCTGCATACTCAGGGCAGGTGTATTTCTGTCCAGAGAAGCCCTTGCATTTCCTGCCTCTGGGCCTTTGCTCCAGCCCCTGCCCTCGTGATAACTCCCAGCCTGCCTTGTAAATACGAGAAAACTTGTGGGGGTGATGGAGATTCCACGATGGCGGCAGTGGTCCCATGGTCTATACATGTGACCAAGTGCATCAAATCGCACACTTTAGATGTGTATGGTTTACTGAAAGCCAATTATAGCCCCATAAAGGTAAAACAAACAAACAAAAAAACCCTGTTCGTCCAGTGTAAGACCCAACTTGGGCATGAAACCTGACTCTCAGAAGGGATGTCTTCTCCCCGCTGACCTCCGACGCACTTCTCCGATCTGAGTTACCCGAATCACTTGGCGGACACTTCCTTGTTACTTAGCGCTGGACGTGTTCTATCTCCATAATCATGGCAAATTCCAAGGGCGCAGAAAGCATGCCATGATTTTAATAGTAATGGTAAGTTCTACTCTTGCCCCTGGAGTCTCCTCGAGACAGCAGCCAGGGGACCCGTTGAAGTCTTAAATCCGGTGTTGACATTCCTTGACTACAGGCCTCCCTGGCCTGCCCGACTCCCCTCAGAGCCAAGTCACAGTCTGTGCACCCGGCCTGCACGACCTGGCCTCCTGTCCCTTCCCCAAGCTGTAACTCGCAGATCCCGGGACCTCTCTTAGATCCTCTGGATCCTGTGTGAGGATTTCGGGGGTTCTGGAATCTGCATTTTAGCAAGGCTTCTGGGTGACTCTGGGGGACGCTTTCATGAGCGGATGGGAAGTGAGACAGAATGAGGGGAAACAGAGGAACAGGCGGATAGGGACATCCGTCCGTCCCTTTCGAGCAGCCCACCCTCGCTGTGGCCTTCAGGCAGGAGCTCTCCACTCCGCCTTACGAACCGCGGAAAGCTTGGTGCTGGGGACCACTGCTTTTTCTACACAATAATCCAAGACAACGATAAATGGTTTGTGGGACAGAGCCCCGAGACTACGGGCACACAGCAAAATTCTCTCCCTGACTCCAGGGGCTCTCAACCCCTGGAGGACATCTGCAAAGACCAAAAATTGTCATCGTGGTCACAGCTGGGAGGGGGCTAGTAGGTAGAGGCCAAGGCTGATGGTAAAAATCAAGATATTTGCGAAAAGACTCACATACCCAGTCCACCAGAATGGCCCAGTCCCCGGGGCAGCTGTGCCGAGGCTGAGGGCGGGGCCTGCGCCCTCTCCCGACTGTCCTGGGAATGGATGCGGGGCAAAGATGCTTCTAAATCCAGAAGCAAATCCGGCTTCTGTCCCACACTCACTGAGGTGTGGAGTCCCCCAAATCTCAAAAGCACAGTCTCGTAACATGGTGACCGCTCGGTCGTGGCTGACCGCCACGGCGGGCCGTGGATGCTGCCACGAGTGGGCACAGACCCCCGTGCGCCGGTGGAGAGCAGGCCCCAGCCCCCAGCCCCCCGCCGCCCTTCTATGGGGGTACATGCACCACTGCCCCCTTCTGCTGCTTACAGGACCACCAGCCATTCACGGGAGCGTGGTGGGAAGGGCTGTCGGGGGATCCACGTTCTGTGCCCGTGAAACGATCCATCTGCTTCGCGGCCTCAGCGGCTGCTCACGGAGCCTGAGGTCAACAACCTGACCACCCGGCCCGGGTTGCTGCCGACACTGCCACGGCTGCTCTCACTCTGAAATGGCCTCAGACCTCTGCCCAGACTTCATATCATCGTAAGTTTGCAGCTTCCCTCTGGGACAGCGAAAACCAACACTGTGATGAGAAACCCATCTCGAAGATGTAATTTGATGCAATTAGGGAGAAGACAGAGATTTCGCTGTCCCTGCAGAACCCACATGGATGTGGCACAGACCACGTGCCAGGCTCAGAGACGCCGTCCCCTCCCACAGTTCAGACGCCGGACCGGGGTGACCGGGAAGGTGGGTGGGGGTGTGTGTGCTCCATCAGTCGGCCCAGCACACGGGAGCCTCGACTTCAACAGCTCTCCGGCTAAAGTGCTCACTGACCTTCGCATTTTTATTTTTATTTTCTTTTAATCTTTGAATTTTTAAAGAAGCCTTTTTAATTTGTAAGCCCCATAAAAGACAGATTTGAATTAGTCACTTCATGTATGTTACCCACCTGTGTGACGAATCATATAGGAAAGTGAGAACGTGAGTCCACCGCCCAGACCTCTGGTGTGGTCATCCCAAGAGAACACGGACACCTCCGCGGGGAGGGCAGAGCCAAGACTGGAGGAAAGCAGCCGGAGTAGCAAAGGGGCCACACTCCCCTCTCCACACCACAAACACCACACTGCACACACACCTACCACACACACATCACATACACACATCACAGGCGCTCACATGCACACACCACACCACCATCCATGAACACACACACACATCACACCATACCACCACACGCTTATATCACACACACACACCACACACATACACATTCATACAAACTCACAACCATACCATATACTCCCATGCTCACACACACCACACCACACCAACATGCACGTGCACCACACACACCATACACACTCATACTCATAGCCCACCACATATGCACTCATACACACTATATACAAACTACACACACACCACCATGCACGCATACATACGCACATGACACCACACACAACCATGTACCCATACCACACACACACCACACACTCACATACTACATACACACACCACACATACACATTCACACACCAAACACCACACGTATACTCACCCACTACACTACACACAACACACATACGCACACATGCTCACAAGTCCATCTCTCCTGGAGGAAGTGAGGGACACGACTCTGGGGGGCAGAGCAGGGAAAGCAGCACAGAGGAGACGGACAGGGAGTGAGAGCTCCAGGAGGGGGAGAAGACCCCGCCCCCTCCTCCCCCCTGCCTCCCCGGGACCACCAGGAAGTTGCAGGCCAGTGCACCCAGCGATCTGTGTGCTCCAACAGGGGGATAAGCCTGCAAAACCGCACCCACGTATGTCCTAGGTAACTTGAAAGGGGAAGGAGCAACGGGAGAATGAGATCAGAGGACTCACTGAAAAACAGATTTTAACTTTGATTTTGAGTACAGATTCCAATAAAATTTGAGCACTTTTTAAGAAACACGGCGTGGCCTGGATTCAGACCTTCCATGCTGATAGCGAGCTAGAAGAAATGAACGGTTCAGGCGTATCCGCCGCACGCACACGGCCACATTCTAAACCTCTCTAACAGGCAGATTTCTGCCCAATTCACTATTCATTCAAGAGTCACTCTTTCGTCTCTTTGTTCACTAATTGCAATCATTTACCAAACACGTATCAGTACCAAATGGGGCAAGGTTCTTTGCTAAGTGTTGGAAAATAAACATGGTCCTAACCCTTATAGACTATTACAAAACACAAGGTATTCAACACAGACCACGGTCCCCCCTCTTCATCCAGGAGCCTACGACGGGTTCACAGATGGGCAGAGCTCTAGGTGAGCTGCAAATATGAGTGTGCGTCACGCTCCCCAGTGTCCGAGCTCCACAACCTGGACCCAACCTCTGATCTCCGTGAGTCTTAGTAACTTCGCCTTCAGTAACGCAGGCATGATACTCATCCTTGGTACTAGTGGGAGAATTAAATGGAGTCACAGACAACCGGGTAATGTAGGGAAGTGTTGAATCGCTCTGTCGTACACCTGAAACTAATCTAACACTGTATGAGAACTATGCTAGAATTAAAATTCAAAACTTAATATAAAAGGGGGAGGTTAACAGAATAACAGGACCAGAGGGACCCATCCAGGTAATAAGCCTTTGGCTCCAGAGAAGGCCAAGATCAAAATGCTAAGCCCAGCTCAGCATCTAGCTCTCTGTCCAGATCTTGCCCACAGACAAGAAAAATGCTCTCAGCTACGCTTATCCAAATGGACAGTTCAGGATACGTGAAGTGGCAAGTGGTTCTCTTTCTTCCCCATGTGTAGTAAGACTGATCCCATGAATGCCCCACGCCACACTCACTGAAACACCTGTGAGAAGTCACTCTGCTGGACTTCTTTCCTCACAGTGGTGGAATGTTCCAGAAAGACAGACCAACAGAGTCTCACACCACATGAACTTCCACATAATGAGCCCCGCAAATGGAATCAGTAAACGCTGTGGAGAGCTGCCAAGAGCCTCTAGGACCACAACACCACACACGCGTGTTTGCGGGGGTTGTGGAATCACCTCCAAGTCGTGGGGCACAGAGAGAGCTGTTTCCCCTCGGAGGGGAGGGGGGCTGCTGGGCCTCCCGCCACAATGTGTGGGCAACCTCAGGGACCAGACGTGGAATCCCAGAGAAGGGTCTGAGGACTCTGTGGCTGGTAAAATGGAAAGCAGGGGAGGGCTAGAAAATACCCAAGATGCAAAAAATACTGAACCGCATAGTCAAGAGGCTATCCTCATGATTAAAAACAAAAACAAACAAACAAACAAAAACGGATGGAAGACAAAGCCTTTGGAAGTATGATTTTTTACGTGTGTTCCAGGTGCAATCCCCACCTGATTTACTGCCAAAGTTCGTTCTCAAAGGACTGCGTGACTGTGTTAAATTTCAAATATAGGCATGCTCAAGATTAACTCCACGGCGTTTGGGAGCTGAAAACACAGCCCAGCTGGGGACGGTGGTTTGATTAATACCAGATCTTTCCACATTATTATTTACAAGCAGAGTTTTAGCTGCTTTTTCTGCAAATAGGAGAGCCTGATTTATTGTTAACTAAGCCTGGTCACTTTTCCTAGAACCTAATTCATTAAGCCAGTATCACTGAGACGTTGTTAAAAACCTTTAGACCTTAGGCAGTTAATATCGGGGTGGGTTTATTTGGGGGGCACTTTTAGTAAATAATTCAACATTAATGAGAACTATGTATTTCAAAGGTTTAGGGAAGTTGTAAAATGGGATTATTGAAGTTTCCATTTTAAAAACACGGTGTTCCTTTAGTAAAACCATACCCTGTTAATGTTATTTAAACCCGTCTGGCTCTTACCATCAACTGAAAACACGTTGTTAAACCTTCTGGAATCTTCTATTACCATTCCAGATACATTTATAAATGTTTTAAAACTTCAGGGAAGAGGAAAGAAGACTCACTTATACTTTTTACTATTGTATTCACTTTGGAAATGTGAACCCATTCACACTCAAAGAGATTTACTTTTAAAAAATTAAAGACACGGAATTTCAAAAGCATCTGTGGAGGCATTTCCTGTGGGGACTTCATTCAGTTGCTCCACGTACCGTTGATTAAGCACCTATTATATGCCCCGCATTGAGACGGAGCAGAGAACAAAACAGTCTCCGCCTCCTGGACCTCTCTCTGAAGAAGAACAAGTAGACCAGCAAGTAAGACACATCCCGCGGACATGGAGAATGAGAAAGCAGGCAGTTAGGAAGGGCTTCTGGATCACAGCAGGGACTACTCTTTATCTCGGGGTGGTCAGGGAGGGCTTCTCCATTGGGAGACTCTGAACAGAGACGTGAAGGCAGCGAGGTGGTGAGCCCCCGCAGGCACCTCGGGAGGGCATCCCGGCCGAGGACAGGTGCACAGGTGTGGGCCCCGAGGTGGGGGCAGGCTGAGCATGTCCGGGGACCACAAGGAGGCCAGCAGAGCTGCTAACGGCTTTTACAGCCATGGGATCGGGAGAGGCCATGGAGAGAGGGGGTGCAGATAGGGAAAAGGTGCGAAGGCTGAGCTCTCCACGTGTTATTTTGGAGAGAGGAGACGGAACCAGGAAAAGACACTGAGAAGAAACGGGCAGCGATGTGCGGGGGCATGGAAGTGGGGATGGGGGTGGAAGAAGCTGGGGAGAGGTGTGTCCACCCGGGCTGGGGGACAGAACGTAAGGACCAGAGTCATCGGCTTTTTACGTGTGTCGACATGGACAGACCTGAAAAATGCAATTCAGGGCAAAAACGTTGAGTTGTAGAAGGAGATGCCTAGCATGATTCCATCTGGATACCATCCAAAGCTGCTCTCAGCCGACTCCCACTTGAGACCAGGGACGCTGATCGGCTTTTACTGTTTGCTCCGCATAGCGTCAGCCAGAGAGAAATGAGGTCATCGAGGGGCTGGGGTCAGGGAAGAAGGACAGATTCCAGCCGCAGGAATGACGGCCACAAATGAATGAGATGTACCTCCTGAACATCTCGAACCTGCTTCCCACCCCCGCCGCCGCCCCTCCGCCAGCCACAGCGGCCACCTTCGTGTCCCCCGAGGAGGACAGTGGATCCCTGTCCCACCATCTCCCTGCTGACCGTGCAACACGGCAACTGCAGTGGCTTTTGGAACTTTGGAAATTTCCACCGCTGCGTCCAAAAGCCTTCCTCTGACTGTGATGTAGCTTCCGCCTCCCTTCACATCCTCCCCGGCCACCGTGACCCGTCGGACCCTGGCTACCCTCTCACACCCTCAGAGACATCTCCCCACCCGTAGGCTCAGGCAGACCCTTATATCCCAAACCCCGTACATTTCTTCCAGTGCCCTTTTCACAACCGTGACTGCATAATTAAGTGGATAATTAGTCATTCCATGTCATGTCTTCCTTGAAATAGAAACTTTATGAGAGTGGGAGCCTGTCTGTCTCACCTCTCTGTTCTCAGGGTCTAGTGTGCGGTGCAGGAACTCAGGAAGCACTTCGGAATGAATGAGGGACTGCACAGTCACCTTGGTCCAGGGCAGGACAGATGGGGACAAGGAGTTGAGGATGAAGGCTAGCGAAATGGGACGCCCCATTTGCATCTAACAGAGCCTACTGAGAACCAGTTCGGCTAGAGCAGTGTGTCCTTTCTGATATGTTCTTCCTGCTTCACGGTCATGGAGGAAAAAAGAATCCCAGAGGGAAGGACGTTGGTCGACCCCTGGGGTCTGAGGTGAGGGTCAAGGCCTGGAACCCTGGGCCCTGGTGTTCCCCGACACCGCCGTCCTGGGATGAGCGATTTGATGTATAAAATGAACTTGGGGGCCTAGAATGATCAGAGGCCATGTCGTGCCCAGGCTGTTTGGTAAATCTGGACAGGAAGGGATGCATGCATAGATTTCAGAAACTGTCTGTGGGATTATACAGAGCTCCTCAAAACCGAACCGAACTCCCCATATATTAAAAAAAATGAGGGGCAAGCTGGGTGGCTCAGTCGGTACGGCATCTGACTCTTGATCGCAGCTTAGGTCTTGATCTCAGGGTTGTGAGTTCAAGTCCTATGTTGGGCTCCACATAAATAAATACAACTTTGAAAATTTCTAAAAAGGTGAGGTAGCTGTGCGACTTCATAAATAGACTCAAAACTCCTGAACTGTACACTTACAGGGGTCGATTTTATGGCATCTGATTTATATCTCAATAGAAAAGATACCCCCTTCCCATGCCAAGTCCAAAGAGTGTCTTAGTGCTTCTTTTAATGGTACACATACATAGGCTACCCACAGGCGTCTATAATCTCAGAAGCCTGCCTTCCATAATCAGTTCTGGCCCCTGGTACTTCAAAAGTAATAGCATAAAGTGAAGTGTATTAGCTAGCCTGAGCCAGGAGCATATCAAAGTCCAAAAAACCATTGCTAATGCGGGATAGTCACGTCAGCACAGAATAACCAATCAACATCCCCACCAGGCTGGAGAAACTTTCCCCACTGAGTCCAGGCAAAGGCCACAAGAATAATCTGAAAGTAGGGGCGCCTGGGTGGCTCAGTGGGTTAAAGCCTCTGCTTTCGGCTCAGATCATGATCTCAGGGTCCTGGGATCGAGCCCCACACTGGGCTCTCTGCTCAGCAGGGAGACTGCTTCCTCCTCTCTCTCTCTGCCTAACTCTCTGCCTCTCTGCCTACTTATGATCTCTGTCTGTCAAATAAATAAATAAATCTTAAAAATTAAAAAAAAAGAATAATCTGAAAACAAAGTCCGACCTGATGAGCCACATATTATTTCTTGCCATGACAGCTGACTTCCAGTACCAGTTTAATGTCTCACAAGACCCACGTAGCCTGGGCTACACAGTCATTGACTTCTTCATGCATGGCAAGGACATCTATCTTATAAACGCTTTGGGTGTGATCAATACACTTCAACTCACAGAGCTGTTGGAAGGATGGGGAATGTGCGGCGAGGTGTCCAAGGGAGTTCGCCAGAATGTTCTTATCCACTGGGTCAGAGATCACAACATATCATCAGTGGAGTGAAGCAGTAAGAGTAATGGCTGATTAGATCCAAACCCTTTTATTGAGTCATGTTGGAGAAGTAAAGGAAATGTGGTGCTTAACATTTCGTTGTGCTTACCAGCACACAGAAATGTGTCATGCACGCACACCCGTGGATACGGATCACTCGGTAATGCATATGCAAATGAGTTGGACAGACACATAAGCAGAAACTGACATCCAGGAAAAGGCCGATGTCTCGATCAGGGATGGGCCAACTTTGACAATAAATGCCTTTGGTTTTGCGGGCCACGTGGTCTCTGCTGCAAGTTCCCAGCTCCACTACTACAGCAAAAGTTGCCACAGATGAGCTTGATCTGGCTTTCAGGTTACCATTTTCTGTTCCCTGGTATAGATAATGGAAGTGTAGACGTTTTAGGAAAAGTTACTTACACCGTCCAAAGGACTCTTTCTAAAGAATTAGAGATCTTGTCTTCTAATAAAATTATGAGACGTAATTTCTGCTTTTGATGACTCAGCGTCTACTACGAACATTAATTAATTTCATACTGTGCAGAATGACGTCATGTCCAAGGGGACAGGATAGTGTAAAAGGCTGTGCCCTTAAGCCATCTGGTTCCAGAAGGGTGTACTCCAGCTGGCTGGGGTCTGTTTCTTGTCTTATCTCCTGCTGTCAAGCTGTGAGGCGTCCCTTTGTTGGGTTTGTGTTTGCAATTACCTCTACCTTTATTTTGCATTTCTGATCTGCTCCAGGCCAAGAACAGTATCTAACCTAGGCCTGGCTCTGACGGACAGGGGCTCTCTACTGAGTCCAGAAACAAGAGCCCCAGCTTTGCTCCCCCCGTGTGGCTACTCCATGGCCCTTTGGACAATGTTCCAATTTGTCATTTATCTTACTCAAGGTTGCTAGATAAGTGACTCACGGGAGAGGTGTGACCCTTGTCTGTGTGCAACACACACACACCCATAGTTGTTTGTTTCTTCGCTCAACAAATATTTACTATATTCCTGTGTGCTCATCACTGTTCTGAGTACTCGGAATGCATTAGTGAACAAAAGATAACACACACACACACACACACACACACACCCTATTTCTTGAGAAGCCAGAATGCCCACGCACTCAATTTTCTCTTCACATCTCATTTCCTGCCTCGTTTCTCCGCATGATGGGCGCCCTTGGAAGCAAAAGTAAGTCGCACACCTGCTAAAGACAGGAGGCCTGGCGGACTATCCGGGATTCCAAGTGGTCAGCCTGTTCCTGGATCATTTAAAACACTTGTTTGACTGTTAACGAGGCAATAAATTCCCGTGATCTGGGAGGTGAACCCAAAATCCTAGCGTGGGTTTCGGTTTCCTATAAAACAGACTTCTCGAAGCGCCAGACTTTCCAGTTTAATGAAGCTGGTGCTGTGGTCCCTGAGCATTTAGGGGAGAGGAAGGTTGGAAACTTGCAAGACGCCTGCAGTGTTCAGGTGAGGAAGGCCAGAAAGCGTGCTATCGATCCAGAAAGCAGACAGGAGCCAAAACAGGAAGTCGCCAGACCCAAGGTCCCCTCCAGAGCACCCAAGCCCTAGCGCTCACAGGGCCACACTGCCCAGACCTACCGAGAAGCAAATCAGGACTACGGGAAGGTGTTTCCCTAAGGTTGCGTCAGGGGAGATTCCACGGTCATGGAGAAAGAAACACAGCACCACCCCGCCAGGAGCAGATCAAGGTCACCATCCTCAGGGGGCCAGACCAAGCATCAAGCCACCCGGAAAAAGCACACGCAAGGGGATTCGCCATCCCGCCATGGGCCCTCGAGCACCACGCGCTGACCTGACAGTCCCTCACCTTGTCCGCCCCCTCTCCTCTCCTGGGGAGCAGGGGGTGGCGCTTCTTCTGTAGACCATCCTTGCGGCACGAGAGCAACTCCGGGCAGGGGCAGCAATCACCGCGCAGGACCTCTCTGTCCCTTCAGGGAATTCCAGGTCTGACTCACTTCCCAACCCCTCCTTGGTCACTGGGCAGGTCCTTCTAGATAGTTCTACTTCACCCGGTCCAAAGATGCCCACTCCTCAGATGAAGAAGGCCAGTGCCCTGGCTTGCCATCACATTTGAGGGTGTGTGTATGTGTGCATGCATGCGTGTGTGCACATGTACGCACGTGCGCGCGCGCACACAACACACACACACCATTGTGCACAGTGCCCTAGGCAACAAGTGTCTGGAAGGCAGGAGTCTGGGATGCCGGGCCCGGGGAGGCCAAGTCAAGACCACGGCCGGGGGAAGGACAAGCCCAATCCAGGGCTGGACCTGGGCTGACAGGAGTTTCTCCGCAGCCAACGCAACCCCGCCCTGGGAACAGGTGAATCTGCAGGCAGGACTCGCCCAGTTATGCCTTCACCTTTGTCCTGGAAGGGCCAGCTGGGCAGCAGAGCCGAGAGATGGGCTGGACAGTCAGAAGGGCTCACAGGTGAACAGGGCAGGTGCAGGGCGGGGACACCCACTGGCCCTGGGTCCGACTGCTTTTCTCTGTCCCTATACTTAGGATGATGACCCAGACCACAGGCCTATTGAACGTACTGGGGACTCCAGATGACATGCAGTTCTTCCCGTGTTGGGACATGAGCTTTGGAACCAAACAGATTTGGGTTCAGATCCCAGCTCTGACACTGGATCCACGCGTGGCCTTAGTCCAGCTACATCCCTTCTTTGGCTTCCTTTTCCATGAAAACAGAATGGCAGGAACGTCTACCTCACGGGCCTACTCTGGGTCTGAGCAGAGGGTGATCACAGGAAGGACTTGGCAGAGGCAGAGACGTGGTGAACGCTCAGAAAAATCCCTCATCCGAGAACAGACTATCAAGAGCCACGCCCTACACACCAATATTGCAAACTCATTGCGTGGGGGTGGGCTCTGTTTCCTTGCCTGGCTAGCATCCGTCGTCCTCCCCAGAAGAGGACCCTCCTTCTCCGCCGACCCTCCAGGGAGCCCCGACCCAGCCCGGTCAGGGATCATTAATCTGGGGGAGGCCCGAGGTCAATGTTCTGAAGACTCCCGCAGGGCACCTTCCGGCGTACCCCGGTGGCTTGTCACCTATGTGTCGGAGGAGGAGGGGCTGAGCTGGTGGGGAGTCTGCTCTTTGCAGAAGACATCTGCTCTGAGGGCAGTAAAAGACCCAGGTGGCACTGTTTTGAAGGCAAAGAAATGAAGGGCCATTTCCCTGCCATTAATCAACTGGCCTGTGAGGACTGAACGGTCTTCGGGAAGACCAGGAAAGAACATTTTAATAACATTCCTGGGCGCTAGCGGCGAGCAGAACACAAATTAAGTTAGTAGGCAGTGCTGGGATTGCTTACAAAATGTCCGAGCGGGTTTTAAAGCTGCCTTGAAGAAAGCGAGGCGCACTTAAAGGCAGCGGCTGTCGCTTTGTCTGCAGAAGAAAAACAAGAGAGGCCGACTCCCACACACGCTGTTTCCTGTTCCTCGGTGGACGGGTAACAGGAGGCCCCCACACTCGCCTCTCGTGCTCATTCACATTGTGGTGTGAGCATCACCGCCATCCGCCCCCAGAACGTTTTCACGCTCCCAAACTGCATCTCTGTCCCTGTTAAACTCCGACTCCCCATCCAGGCCACCCCCAGCCCCCAACCCCTGCTGTTCTGTTATTACGTCCCCTAAGCCCCTCATGTAAGTGGACTCCCATAATACGTGTCTCATTTTCTGGCATCTTTTTAGTGGAATGCCTTCCAGACTCGCCCGTGCCATCCTGGTGTCAGAAGTCATGCCCTTTTAAAAGCTGAATGATATTCTGCACGGACAGACCTCATTCTGCTTGTCCATGTATCCTGTCGACGGACATGTGGGCTGTTTCTGCCTTTTGGCTGCCGGGAACCATACTGCCCTAACCAAGGGTGCGGACGCGTCTGCTGGCGGTTCCAGCCGTAGCCTCAGTCCTCCCCAGTGTCCCCCGTCCTGCTTTTCCCTTCCCGCTTTCCACTTCCGCATTTTCTCCCAGTCCTCCGATTTTTGCTGCATAAAAATATCCTCCTGTGACACCATGACGGCTCCAGCCAGCATTTTGCCCTCCTCTTGGGGAGGCTGCCTGGGGGGACCCATGTAGAAAATACAGTCTCCCCAGGAGATGTGCCTGCACCGTTCCTTCCCACTTCTGACCCTGCCTCCCACCCCACTGCTGACGGACAAAGCCGACCGCTCTGCAGACCTGATGTCGTGTGCTGGATGAAAGCCACAGACGTTGTCCCCAAGCAAAGCAAGGTGATGAGCCATTAACAGAAGCCAAGTACAGTGCCGGACGCAGGCACAGCCACCAAGAATCACTGCCATCTTGTACAAAGCATACACAAGCTCTGAAGACTGATGTGAGGACCCCACAATCCCTGTGGGACTCGTAGGGGGCCGTGGCTACGGGACCACGAATGTGACGTCAGCAGTGGGCGGGGGAGGGGGGCAGTGCGCGATGTGTACAGGAGATGAGCAGGGACCGTGGCTTCCAGGGGCCAGTCCTGTGACGTCGGCAGGGAGGAGGGCATGCCAGGGAAGGCGGGGGGCTGAACTGATCTGGGAGGGAAGGAACAGTAGGCCAGACAAAGGCTCCCTTGGTACAGAATTTCCTAGGGAAAAATAAACGAAGAGGAAGTGCTTACTTGTGACATTTGGAGGCTTGGGAAGAACGCATTTCAAACTGCAAATCCAGATCTGGAGAGTGAATCCCCATTACTAGTGAGAACCCCCGCTCTGTCCGGAAACGTTCTACCCACCTTGCCCCTGACCCCTGAGAGACCGGTAGGGCTTATGTCACTTTTAGTCATGTGCCTGAATGAGTCGACGACAGCTCAAAGAAAGTTGACCTACACACGCTTCCACCACCAACACGAGAAGATTCGCAGCAGCTTAACCCAGCCCACAGCCACCTGCTTACCGCATGTCCGGTCCGCCCACCACCCCCACCTGGTCTCCACCTAGAATCCCAGCTAACCGAGTCCCTGCCTTTCCCACAGGTGTGAAAAGTACACACCGTCCTCGCTGGGCACATTATTTTATGACCACACGTTACGCAGTAGAACACGGTGACCGTGACGTAGTGGACATCTACCCATGTGTCCTCTACATCCAGATGGCAGGGTCGAGTCTCACGACCAAGCAGGCCTTGTGGAGAGCAACAGTCAGGTGACCGTTCATGAGTCCAGCCTTCGAGCACCTGGGGGGGCCTGTCTCGCAGAGCACAACCAACACCTGTCCCCACCACCGATGGCAGCTTAGATCTGGTGGATGCAACATTTTGGCCCATGTGGTTCCCTAGAATTTCCTTCAACAAATTTCAAGTCATGCCTTCAGCTAAATTCTTAGACGGCAGAAGCTCTCCCCGACGAGTACCTTGAGGTATTTAGTCTTGAATTACATACTGAGTTAAAACATTTGCTTATTTTTTTACATGTTATTTTAATTCAATTAATCAACATATAACGTATTACTGGTTTGGGAGGGAGACGTCTGTGACTTGTCAGGCTTCCACCACGTGCCCTCCTTAACGTCCATCCGCAGCCACCCCTGCCCCCACCCCCTCCCCTCCAGTAAACGTGTTTCCCGTGATTAAGAGTCTCTTATGGTTTGTCTCCCTCTCTGGTTTCGTCTTTATTTTTTCCTCCCTTCCCCTGTGATCCTCTTCTGTTTCTCAGATTCCATGCTTCAGTGGGATCATAGGATAGTTGTCTTTCTCTCATTGACTTATTTCACTCAGCATAATACCCTCTAGTTCCATCCACGTTGTGGCAAATGGCAGAATTTCTTTCTTTTTCTTTCTTTCTTTCTTTTTTTTTAAATGGCTGTGTATCTTGTATTTTAAATACACAGAGTGTCGAAGGCTATTAACTTGTTCAGCTTGGGCCCTGCGCCACCTCAAAGCTGGCTTGTCAGTCTTCTAAAACTGACCATGTAGGACCCCCGCCAATGTCTTGGTTCCTCAGAGAGCAACCCCATTCCGGGGCCCGGGCTTCACCGGCAAGAACAGGGTTCCCAGGCCTTTGTCTGTGACCCTCAGCAGAACGAGAGCTATATTTTCAGAGCAGCTGTCCTGTCACCCCAAAGTGTCCAGGCTCCTCCCGACAGCCACCTTGCGTTCCTCCTGCATTGCTGCTCTGGGGCTCCGTCCTCCAGGAAATCAGCATTCAGGCGGCCTGGGCTTTCAGATCACCTCGGGGTGCACTTTGCCAGCCTGCCCCTCTGGGCTCTCGAACCCCTCTTACTCCTTAGGTTGGATTTTCTGTCTTGGTTGGGGTGTCCCCCGCTTCATTCGGGGGCAGGTCTCTCTTAGCACTTAGTCTGAAATCCTTAAGAGCGCGAGTGAATGGATCAGCCGTCTGGCGGGATTCTCTGCGGGGGGTCTCGTGTGGCGCTCTGCCATGGCTCGTCGCCCGCCATCCCACCTGGGGGTCTCAGGCCCCGTTTCTCTGCTGGGAGAAAACAGCACCCCCTGCTCTGACGCCCCACCCAGGCCAGCCCGGTGGCAGGGGGAGAATGTGCTCTGCGAGTGGACAGCTCAGCACATGGGGTCTTTGGACCTGAGAGCGAGCAGTGTCCTCTTGGTAAACACGGGCTCCAGATACCAAGGCCCCTCTTTGGTTTAAGTGACTCCATTGTCTGTGTAACAAGTATTTCGGCAGCGTCTGTTGTGATGGGCGGTGACGAACCTCCAGGGCATTCAGTGGAGACGGGCAAGGAGCCCTGAACGAGGGGAGAGCCATCATCGTGGCTTGCTGGGAAGAAGCAAGAGAGGGGACAGGACGGTGACACACTTGTGCTGTTGGCCTGGATGTCCAGATTGCCCCGCTTCCTGCTCCTTCTGGCTTGTTCTGGGGGCCTCGTCTCCCCGATCCAGGTCCCACGAGGGCCAGCGGGGTGCGTGTATGTGGCTTGTTAGCCATTGTCAAGAGTAACGGGGTATTTAGGTAAAGGGACTCTGCCCTTCCCATTCACAGCCCTAGTGATGGCGGTTTCCTCTTGGACTTGCATCGGCGACAAGTGGGGGGCCCCCAGCCCCTGGGACTCGGACGCTGCTCGGAGGCTGGCGAGATGGGGGCTAGCCCCCACACACCCAGCCCGGTGCAAGCATTCAGTCTCCCAGGAGTCCCTAACACGCTCTGGGGACTGGTGGCCCCTCTTCTCCCACACCCCCCTTAGCCACCAAAGGGGAAATGGCAGGAACAGCTGATGCTTTTGAAGCATACGGCCACCCTGAGAGCCTGTGAACTCAGCTGGTTTCCTCCCAGTGATATCCAGATGCCCGCATTTTAATCCACAATCTACTGCCTTTTGTGCAGAACTGCAAAATGACAGAAAATGAGAGAAAATTACCCTCTAATAGATGATAATATATTAATAATAGCGCACAATGCAGCACAGACGGCGCGTGGATGTGGAGAGCTGACGGGGGACCCCACCCGTCCGACAAGTGTGCATGAAACATCCAGGGTAAGTCCGACTCGCTGCTCTGCCTCCTGCCTTCACGACCCCAGGGACAGACCGCAGGAGTTGTTGGCGACCCTGGGGCCCGTCCGGGGAATGGGTGAAGGGCGATCAGAGCGTCACGGTGCCGTGCCCCTCTGCCCTCGTGGGAGCTGGGCTTTTATGAACCACTGGTCACTGACAAGTAAAATGTGATGAAGAGATCCAAACAGGAAGACGTACCAAGTACAATTACGACTAACTCATCACCTTAGGCCTGACTTAGAGACACACAGGTGGCCCCTGAAACACAGGGTTGAACCGCGTGTGTCCGCATAGAGGTAGATTGCTTTCCATAAATACAAGATGGTCCTGTAAACATATTTTCCTGCCTTCAGGTTTTCTTTTCTCTAGTCTAACTTCCTCTAGGGTAAGAATACAGTATTGGATCCCTGCGACATACAAAATATGTGTTAATTGGCTGCTTCTGTTATTGAGAAGGTTTCTGGTGGGCAGGAGGCTATGAGTACTTAAGTTCGGGGTGAGTCGAAAGTTATATGTGGGTTTTCAACTGCGTAGGAAGTTGGTGTCCCTAACATCTGCATCGTTTGGGAAGAAACTGGTTGAAAGTAATGAACAGACAGAGGGCTACAAAGGCCTGAGTCGGAGGATGATTCCCCTCCACCCGCACTGAGGTTTTTTTGCAAGTATTAGGCCTGAGACCCAAAAAAGTACCCAATGACTCCCCCACCGGGACCCACTCCAGGTGGTGCAGGAGTGAGCGAGACCACGTCTCCTGCCCCAGTTGGGGCCACTCCCGTGAGCCACCATCAGCTAAGCACGGGCCTGTCAGCAGAGCTGATCGCTCAGGACCTCCCTGCCCTGGGTCACCTGTCACCCTCTTGCCAGCTCTGACAGGAGCAGATGGATCTACTCACTGCCACTCTTCACGCACCCCAGCTAGAGGATCAAGGCATTCCTTCAATCCCCAGTTAGCCCGTTATCGCCTTCTGGAAGCCACGAGCGCTTGATGGCTGATAAACTCTACCACTGCAGATAATACCTTCATAAACATGCAGCACGCTTGCTTTTTTTTTTTTTTCCTGCATTTGTCTAGTGTCTTCAAACACTGGAAAACACATTTAATCAAAGAAATAGCCGAAACCACGTACATGTTTGTAGTCACTGCAGAAGAAAAGACATCAGGAGCTAGACTCCTTGGCAGTCTATGTTACGAATCAGTGGTTCTGGGGACACCTGGGTGGCTCAGTTAGTTAAGCATCTGCCTTTGGCTCAGGTCATGACCTCGGGGTCCTGGGATCGAGTCCCACACCAGGCTCCCTGCTCAGCAGGGAGTTTGCTTCTCCCTCTGCCTGCCATTCCCCTTGCTTGTGCTCTGTCTCTGACAAATAAATAAATTCTTTAGGGAAAGAAAGAAAGAAAGAAATAGAGAGAGAGGAAGGAAGGAAGGGAAAGAAAGAAAGAAACAGTGGTTCTAGACTCTTCCTGGAGCCCTCTGAGATCCTGCCAAGGCGGAATCGTGTAGCAGCTGGCAGGCAGGAAGCCATTCAGCACGTGGGAATCGTCCGATTCATGAAAATATCGAGTCCCCTTCTCAGCACACAGCACTGGGGGAGTTGGGACTTGTAAATTCCAGGTCAAGAGCGCCTACTGTCTATTCCAGGAAATGCAGACTTCTAGGGTTAGGTCATAGCTACAAGTCAGGAGGAGGGAGAGACTAGGGCATAACTGACCTGTGAATAATCTGGGGGGGGGGGTGGTTAGGAGCACCTGTTGACCAGAAGCCTTACCAATAACGTAAAGTCAATTAACACATATTTGTACATTGTATATATATCATATCCTCTATAACATATCCTGTATGATATGTACATTGTATATATCATATCCATATCATATTCCTTTATTCATACAATGAAGGAAGCTAGAGAAAATAAAGTTATTAAGAAAATCATAAGGAAGTGGGGCGCTCGGGTGGTGCCATCGGTTGAGTGTCCGACTCTTGGTTTCGGCTCAGGTCATGATCTTTGGGTTGTGAGACCGAGCTTTGCGTCAGGCTCCACGTTCAGTGTGGAATCCACTTGAGATTCTCTCTCTCTCTCTCTCTCTCTCTCCCCCCCTCTGCCCCTCCTGCCTGCGTGGTCTCCCTCTCTCAAATAAATAAATAAATCTTAAAAAGAAAGAAAGAAAGAATATCATACCGGATTTATTGCAATAGTTCTGCATATAAGGAGACGTGTACAGCTCAAACCCCCGTCATTCAAGAGTCAACAGTCAAACAACCTGCGTGACAAACAATAAGGCTCGCTTATGTTTATACCCCATGCTCGGATCACCGGTAAGGATACCACTACATAAAGGAAGGCTTTTTGACGGGTTTTTCAATGCCAACCCTCAAAACTCTGCCATTTGGCAAAGGGCATGAGTGGAGAGAAAACAGGAGAAACCGGATGGTCCTCACCAGAAACAGAATCCCTATAAACCGAAAGGAGGTTTCAGCTCTGGGGCGTCGATCACGGGCCCCACAGCACATGCGCACGGTCTTCTCCTTCCTCTCCTTGTTGTCCAGCTTTGTCGAGCTGTAACTGACACGTGACACTGTGTGAGGTCAGCGTGTGCAGCGTGATGACCTGATACACGTGTATACACGGTGAACTCTGAGAGACGTTCACCACCACGAGGTGAGTTAACCCTGCCTTCTCGTCTGGAAGGAGGATCCCCCAAATTGTAGAAAGTTCCTGTCTCCCAAAACTGCACTCTGTCCCTGGCCCCAACATCATTGTGGTTATAACATTTTTTTTTTTTTTTTTTTACTTCTTTAGACTGTAAAGGGTGGGTAAGGACAAGTAAGATACGAAGGGAACGTGTGGGAGAGACCAGAGGAAGACCGAGGGATGACCATGAAGGCAGGGACAGGGACCCACTCACGGCCTGGCCTCTGGGGACCCGATCCTCCATCTGCACCTCACGACCCTGAGATCACGACCTGAGCCAAACTCAAAAATCAGACGCTAAACCGACTGAGTCAGCCAGGGGCCCCTCTTTCAGCTTTTAATATATATATTTTTTATGAAACAACTATTATGTGCCAGGCACTGCACTAAGTGTCCTAAGTTCAAAGGTAAAGAGGAAACAGTCCCATCCCGTTGGCTACAGACACATAAACAATCTAAATGAGGTGAGAAGAGGATCCATTCCCCCTTGGGTATGTGTGTGAGCAGGTGGCGACAGACACGGACTCTCTTTAGGAACCTGGTATCTCGGATCCTCCTCTCGTGTCTGCAAGTCTGCAGGAGCCCAGCGGCGACAGGCTCGAGGCGTGGTGGCCCCCGACTCGTGCCTGGCTCTGCGGGGGGAGTCTCAGATGCCGCACTCACCAAACACCGCACAGGGCACCAAAGTAGACGTCTCAAGTCAAGGAAGATAGACAAGGACCTGGGCACTAAACCAAGGAGGACTGATTAAAAAAAAGAGAAAAGAATCCATTGTAACCAAAAAGCATGAGGCTTCGTTTTATCCTCCACAGTCTCTGCAATCTCGTGGTACAGAGAAATTTCTCCATAGAGATTTCCCCAGCCCCCCACAGAGGGATCTGCCTAGAACCCCAGGGGATTTTGTAGGAAACACTATCCCTGTTTATTGCCTCTGAGGAAAGAAGTCTTTCTGGCCAGACAGCACATCTCAAAGCTCTGTAAGAAGAGGAGGCCATGTCTTGAAGATCAGATGTCCAAAACAATATATTCTGATTTTATTTTTTTTCTGGTAACTCTGTCCACCACATGGTGCCTATCCAGGCCTGACAATGTACTTCCTGCTCAGCCTGGACCAGGCAGATCCCAACCAACTCCACCCACACTGCCCACTGTGCACTCCTACAGGGCACACAGTAGGAGCTTACTAAATGTTTCGAGGGGAAGAATAATTATGCAGGTAGATGGACTGATTAATTAACAAATTAACTACATGAACAGGTAGTACCTTAGAGAGTCAGGCTTTTAGAGCATTTTTTTAAAGCATGGAGCCCAACATGGGGCTTGAACTGATGACCTTCAGGTCAAGCTCTGAGCTGAGATCAAGAGTCGGAGGTTTAACTAACTGAGCCACCCAGGTGCCCCTAGAGCCTTTCCTCAGAAAAAATTTAAGCAGTGTTTTCAGATTGTTTGAAGACACTGTCCCGAAAAGAACCTTCCTGGGAAGTCAAATCCGACATGCAAATTAGTGGTTCACTGATAGATACGGCGGCTCGGTCTCTCCCCATCAAGAGAGGCCTTCTTCAAAAGGCGGATCTTCTTGATTTTGGTAATGAATTTCTTGCAACTTTTCCAGACTCGTTCACAGTTTGGGGGCAAAATCACTGGCAATTGTGTCTTTTGTCTGCCATGAAGTTCTTTTTCCCCACATTTCAAAATCATGGTAACTATATCAAGTTTCAGGAACCATAAACTCGCTCAACCATATTTACAAAATGAATGCAAGAACATCCCCCCTTCGGAGAGACCGCTGGGAGGGTCAAACGGGGTTATGGCTGTGGAAGGATTTTGCAAAACCGCAAAGCACAAAACACAGATAGGGCATACATGTACACACACGCACACGCGTGCACATATATGTGGATATGCACACGTATGTAATGAGTGTGAAAAATACATATACACCAAGTAAGACATACACACAGATGTATGTATATACACATCACCTAAAATAAATATTAATGGTAAGACTTTTGTCTATTTATTATTTTAAGATTTTTTTATTTGGGTACCTGACAGCTCAAAACTCCCAGCATGTATCCCCTCCTCAGTCCTACGTCAGGGCCAAGCATTGTTCCCATTTTGCAGATGTGCCAAAGGAGATCCAAAGAAATCAGGTGACTTGCCCAGGCCCACCCATGCCCAGTATCACTAAATGACTTAGGAGCCAACTGGAGAAACTGACCCATGAGCTCGAGCTGTTTTCTACTACACTTTGCTGCCATCTAACTGACAAGGTTAAAAACACCCAAATTTATGACCCAAGCACTAGAAGAATGAACAAGCATTAGCCATCGATGAATCCTTGGTTAGCTTTTTATGAAGGGGCTCTGTCCTTGTTAAAAAGCAAGATTTATTCAATGTCCATATTCCTTCATCTTTTTGTTACTCTGGGCATCTCTAAGAATTATAAACAATTACCACCCAAGCAACAGAAAACCCACAATCAATGAGAATGCATGAGCTGCTAGAGGCAAGGGCACCTGGGTGGCTCCATCAGTTAAGAGTCCGACGCTTGATTTCAGCTCAGGTCATGATCTCGGGGTTGTGGGATCGAGTCCCATGTCAGGCTCCTTGCTCAGCAGGGAGTCTGTTTGAGGGTACTCTCTCTTCCTTTCCCCGACCCTCCCCCTCCAAAATAAATAAATCTTCAAGAAAACAAGTTAATAGATGCATTTGTTGTTCCTGTATCCACTAGAAGATGACTTGAGAATGGATCTTTTCCTTCAACCAATGCCAGCATTTGGATGCTTCAAGCAAAAGAAAGTCACGGGTTTGATCTGCCTGGGGTAGGTGTGTTTGGCTCGCTTTGTTCCTGACTTCAGGGTAAAAGGGGGCTGAGAGCTAAACTCTGTGTCATGGTTTTCCCTTATGATCTGGCAGTACATTACGCAAACTCCCGCTTAAAGGTGAGCTCCAAGATAACCCATTGACTTCCACAAGGATAGAATCCACGGTCTGAGCCACACAGCTGCTCAGCTGAGCTAACTGGCATGCCCTCTCCTTCTGAGGTCTCTCTTCCAGAATACTGGCCAATCGTGGCTAATCTCAGCAACATCTCCGATGGGCATAAGGAAACCCCAGCTTTGATTTCTGTTCTAACATCTTTACTTGCGCAAGACTTTCCGTCTTTCAGTGCTTCGGTTTTCTGAACTGAGATAGGTAAAATTCTCTTGTAAGACAATCATGGTTAGGCTACCATGGAATTTAGCTGATTTCCTCGGAGGAACAAGATTCTTGATATGTGCTAACACTCTGCTTTGCCATATTAAGTGAGGACCTTTTAACCAAGAGTGAAATCCATCAACCATATTCCAGCCAGGGGTAAGAATAAGCAGAGGAGATGGTTGTGAAAAACAGAGACCTCTGGATGCACCTGTGTTCCAGAAAATGTTTCAGCTCAAATAGGAACACAGTAAATTCTGTCACTGTTACTGAAATAAACAAGGAAGGGAAAATACTGGAGTTTTAAAAGGTAGTAGAAGGACACTGTACGATTCCAACTACATGACCTTCTGGAAAAGACGACACTATGGAGCAGGAAACAAATCGGTCTTCTAGAGGTGGGAGAGGAAACGGGCAGAGCCTGTGGGGTGTTTAGGGCAGGGAAACCATCATTCTGTACGTGTCGTAATGATGGATGGATGTCGTCATACATTGGTCAAAACTCCCAGAACATCCAACACAAAGAATGAACCCTAAGGTAAATGATGGACCTGATAATAATCAATAATAAGTATCCATCCAAGCCCATCAATCAGAACAAATCACACTGTGGCCAAGTGTGAGTAACAGGGGGGCTAGGGGTAGGATAAGAAGCACCGGAGGACTCATTTGTATGTTTTGCTCACTGTTTTCTGTAGAAAACCAAAGCTGCTTTTTATAAAAAATAATACTAGTCATAAATCTCTTAAGTTTTTTTTTTTTTTTTTTTTAAGGACAAGGTGGGGCGCCTGGGTGGCTCAATTGGTTAAGCGTCTGCCTTCCGCTCAAGTCATGATCTCAGGGTCCTGGGATCAAGCCCCACATCGGGTTCCCCGTTCAGCGGGGAGTCTGCTTCTCCCTCTCCCTCTGCCTCCTACTCATGCCTGCTCTCTCTCTCTCTTTCTCCTATAAACAAATAAAATCTTTTACAAAAATAAACATAAATGTAAAAAAAAGAGGGTGGTTGAGGGGTGCCTGCCTCTTGGCCTCGGCCCGAACGACGTGACCGTGTGCACGTCAGTCCCTGCTTGTGGAACCTCCAGTCCCTCATCTGGAACAAATAAGACTAACCCTAGCGGGTTGACCTCCCAGGGCCGACTGTCCTGCCAGTCAAATAAAATAAAACATATAAAAGCACTCTGCAAACAGCACCATCCTGCATACGTTCAAGTTACAGTTGTTTCTAAAAACCCAGCATCATTTCACTGTGAACACTCACGGACTGCTTGGAACAGATGCGCGTTCTGAAGTCTGGGCTAATTGCAGACAAAATAGTAACAAGGATCCTGTCTTTCTGAGCTACAAAATCATTCCCGCCTGAGGGATCGGTGTCTGAGCTACAACTGAACAGCCAACGGACTCATAAACCTGACCCACGGAATGCTTCCACTCACGCCTTCACAAAGCCACGGGGCTGTATTTTCCTGTACAACATTCTCTTGTCCAAGGTGACTGCAGAAATGGACCACAGACCCCTGTAAGTTTTGAGATCACGGTATTCAAGTTATTCAAAAAATTCTGGAAAAGGGCCTACAGCTCTAATCACAATGTATCCCCAGGAATTTGTGGATACATTTTCTAAAGAGTCTATCTGTCTACTTACCTACCTATTTATTTATTTAGGGAATGTGGGTGAGAGCACAAAGTGGGGGGAGGGGCAGAGGGAGAGAATCCTCCAGCAGATTCCCCACTGAGTGTGGAGCCTGACACAGGACTCAAACTCACGACCCTGAGATCACAACCTGAGCTGAAATCAAGAGTCAGACGCTTGACCAACTGAGCCACCCAGGCACCCTTGCAGATACATTTTTAAGGAAGGACATGGATTCCACTACATGTACACACACAAAGTGACAAAGCTCAGAGATCACCAAATATTCTGGAATCCAGATATGGGAAATCATTACCAACGTTTCTTTTGATTAAAAAAAAAAAAAAAACCCAGCATAGTAATTAGTTTGCCAAGCATGAAGGATGTAGTAATGAAGTAACCTCAGCAATGATTTTTAAAAAAAAAATCACCTTGTGCCAAGTCATTTTCATGGCTGTTTGTCAGGCCGGGCACGCAGCCAGGAACAGAAGCCTTCGTGGGGAATGCTGAGCAAGAAGTGGCCCAGAAAAATGCCACATTGTCACCGAGTCCTCAGCAGGCTGTTCTCGGTACTAAATGACAGCTGTAAGAAGTCCCAAAGTCAGGAAGTCCCAGCGGATGAACACGGAGGGATGGACTTCTAGGTCCTCGAAGGCTGAGAGGGTAAGTGAATGGGATCCGGTCATGGTGTCACTTAGCTGGGTGACATGTGTTGAGCATGCGTCTTGCTTTCTGTCCGTGTGCACCCGGGGAGTTCTAACTTAAGAGGAAAAGAATACCGTAGCTTTACTGAACTGATCTCTGCCACTGCCCAAATCCCCACTCTTCCCGCGTGTGATACTTCATGAATCTCAGATTTTTCCTCTACGCTAACGATGCTTCTTCACCAGAGGAGGAATAAAGCTTGATATAAATCCCCAAAAGAACCATCATCCAAATATCCCTATATTTTTCCTATTTACAAAGGTTCCCTCCCCTTGGTTTAGGCTAATCTCAAGTAGGGAGCTGTCCTTGTGATTAAGAAACCCTTCTCTCTTTACTCTGTTTTGTTGGTTCTTGTCTCATGCGCCCGCGTTGACTTAACCTGGCCATGTTACAGCTCAGGGACGATAGACACAGCAGCAGGCAGAAGAAGTAGCTTGCGGGGTTTCCAGAACCACATTCCATCCTGGAACTCTAAGGCGTGCGTCAGAGTCTTCAAACTCATGCTCGGTGCTTTCCGTCTGTCCTGACCTCCAGGAGTCACAGCAAAGTCCCCGATGTGAAAGGTCAACCCGGGAACACGACTATACTCTGTTCTGGGATATTCCAGCCCCGTCTGTTACCTACAGCTCAGGAGTCAAGCGGACACTGGTGGGCAAGTCATTCCGTCAGGCTGTATAGTTCCCGGGGTAAAGAGCCCCCCCGCCCCCCGCAGAAGCCACGGAGGCAATCAGGCAAGCCCCTGAGGGATACTCAGGTGCTGACGAAATTCTCTTTCCAGAAGCTGCTTCTCCCTTCACCTTGCCGAGGCTGAGTGGAATTCACAGCTGTATTTGCCTTTCGTGTCCTGCCTCCTTCCCCTGAACAGTGAGAAATCTTCATACTGATCAATTGATTGATTTTGTCCGTAGTGCCCAACCTTTTGTGTGTACTTAATAAATATTTGCTGTTTTGACCCAGGGTTAAATCCGAATGGGCTCCAAGATCTCCTAATTCTCGGCTCAGTGTCTGTAGCCCTCCTAACCGGGGCCGCACGAACTAAGAACAGAAACCACAGACTTGCCCTGGCTGCGCTTCTGGCTGCTTCTGCCCCCGGAGAGAGGCCTGGCGCTGTCCTAGCCTGGAAGCGAGGAGAAGTAGAACCCGTGACCTTAGAGACATTAGCTTGCTTCCGAGTGTTACATTCCCATGAGTGCCCCGTATTTTTTTTAGGGCCACTGAAGACAGAAAGATAAAACCCGACGGCCGTTCTACTTGGGCCAAGTTTTCTTGTTTTAGGTCTTAGATCTTCCGAAGGCCAGCAAGAAAGGTCCCATCGGAGGCACGGAGTGGCGCTCCTCTGCTCGGGACACCTGCCCCAGCAGGCTGTGGAGACAGCCCAGGTCCGGAGGGGTGTGAGCGAAATGACCCGACGTGCACCCCGAAGAGTCAGCCTCTGCAAGGGGGCTTCCGCGCCTGGCTACGGAAGGAAACCAAACAAGCTCCCCGCTTTCCTGGGCCTGGGCACGCGGTCCTCTCCGTCCGTCCAAACCAAAGCACAGGCCCCACCTGGTGTCCTGAGACTCCATTCTGCAAAGTGAGAGGCGATCGGGCTGTTTTTCTCAGCAGTGCCCCAAACCAACAGCTTCCCCTGTCGCTCCCGCCTCAAGCTTTGATTAAATGGATTGATCAAGCCCTGAAGAAGAGGTCCATTGTCTGAAACCCAGACAAGGAGCCCTCCGGACCTGCCAGACAGAAAATCGCCAGGGCGATGAAGCCCTCCTTCCGACTGCTCTCTGTTAGCTAGAATTTTCGAATTTGCAGAGCTGGAAGGAAGCTTCCTTCGACTCCTTCCTTCCACAGATAAGAAAAGGAAGGCCTGGCCTTTGAGATCTTTTCATGATAAGAGGACTGAATGCAGTAGATCCATTTTCAAGCAGTTTTCTAGATGTATCCTCCTCTCGCTGGGCAGGAAGGCACCGAACAACGTGGACGCAAAATCCCAGGCAGGGAGTACAGAGAATCCAAATCACCCCTGAGATGCTGAAATCGTACATCACTGGCGCGTAACAGATCCAATATGCAGGCCTGACGGGGGCATCCATCACCCGGCCTCGGGGAGCCCGGCTCCACGGCCGGACAACGCAGGCACCGCGACTCTTAAAGGAGACGCGCCGGACGCAAGCGACCTGCCCATCGCCTGGTTTCCCTGCAGGGGACAATGGGTTTCTTGAGCTCGGCTGGGTCTCTCGAGAGCCCCACGGACATCACACTGTTCTCCATGCTTATGCATTATACCAAGTGCAACGACTACGTCAGGTTCACGTGGAGAGACCGGCTGTCCCCCGCCTGTCCCAAATACCACGGGGCGGCCAGAGGGGTCTAGATATGTTGGCCCAGGTAGGATGAATGAATTGTTACTGAATTATAAAGGCAGGGAGATGAGGTCGTTGAAGCACTTTTGTATTTGTATTTGGCTTTCCTTTAACTCCAGTTAACAAACCGGGTGGTATCGGTTTCGGACATTCGACACTTCTGTACACCACGACAGGCGCCTTCCTTCATCCCCATCTGTGTCACCCTGTGTCACCCCCCGCCCCACCGCCCCTCTGGTGCCCAGCAGGGGGTTCTCTAAAGCTAAGAGCCCATTTCTTGGCTTCTCTCTCTCTCTCTCTTTCTCTCATTTTCCCCCTTGCTCATTTGTTTTGTTTCTTAAATGCCGTGTATGAGTGAAATCATATGCTAAGTGAAACAAGTCAATCAGAGAAAGGCAAAGACAGATACAGCTGTTTTTAGAAGCGAATTCTAGGGGTGCCTGGGTGTCATAGTTGGTTGAGCCTCTGCCTTCAGCTCAGGTCCTGATCCCAAGGTCCTGGAACCTGCCAGAGCCAAGCTCCCTGCTCAGTGGGGAGCCTGCTTCTCCCTCTGCCTCTGCCCCTCCCCCAGCTCATGCTCTCTCCCCCCCACTCTCAAATAAATAAATAGAATCTTTAAAAAAATAAAATAAAATAAAGGGCACCTGGGTGGCTCAGTCGTTAAGCATCTGCCTCCAGCTCAGGTCATGATCCTGGGGTCCTGGGATCAAGCCCCACGTCAGGCTCCCTGCTTGGCAAGAGGCCTGTTTCTCCTTCTCCCTCTCCCTCTGCTTGTGTTCCCTCTCTTGCTGTGTCTCTCTCTGTCAAATAAATAAAATCTTAAAACATAAATAATATAATATAATATAATATAATATAATATAATAGCAAATTCTATCAGAGGGGGAAAAAATGACAAGACATTGGTGATCGTTCAAAAAAGATCTGCAGATCCCTGAGCTGGGTTTTTGTCTTGGGAATAGAGGTAGAGAATTCTTCTCTTGAGCCAAGATACATCTCATCTGGAGAAGAGATTTCCTAAATAAGGATGTCAGGGAACCAAGACGTACTTGATCTCAGCAGTCTTCCTGGTTGGGCCATCCCACAGGAACTGTAACAGGAGACGGGCTGGGGTCCAGTTAAGTGACACTGTACTGTCCAGACCACAATGTCCGTCCTTCACCTATAATAGTATCATCTGTATAAGAAAATGGTAACTATATATAGTGATGGGAATCTCATTTTTATTACAGTCCAATATACATAATAGTTACCATTTCAGCTCAGGGTATTTTGTTTTTTGTTTATTTGTAAGAATTTCATCATGTGAGAGAGAGTGAGAAAGAGTCCGAGACAGTGGGAGAGGGGGAAGGAGACTCCCCGCTGAGTAGGGAGCCCGATGTGGGGCTGGATCCCAGGACCCTGGGATCATATCCTGAGCCGAAGGCAGACACTCAGCTGACTGAGCGCCCCAGGCACCCCATTTCAACTCGCTTTAAGTGCACAGTGGAAAGGATTCACTTCATTCCCACTACTGTCCAACCACCCCTACCAACCCTCTGCAGAACTTTCATGTTCCCAAAATGAAACTCTATACCCACTGAACAAGAACTCGGGGATTGTAAGTCAAATGATTCAGGTACCTAACGACACTGAGCACTAATTTTGTATTATCACACAAATGTAAACCTTGCTGAAGAAATAGAAATTTAAGATTAAAATACGAGGGGTGCCTGGGTGACTCCATCGTTAAGTGTCTGCCTTTGGTGCAGGTCGTGATCTCGGGGTCCTGGGATCGAGCCCTGCCTCAGGCTCCCTGCTCCTCCTGCTTGTGCTCTAACAAATAAATAAATAAAATCTTTGAAAAAAAATGAAATAAGATCGGTCTACCCCTTTTAAGGCAAGGTCGTAGAGTACCAGGCAGCTGGCAAACCCAGGATATTTACCAAGAGCACTGATAAGGAGAACAAGAGAAATAGGGACAAAGCTCAAAGATAACCATGCTTTTCTTTCTTTCTTTTTCTTTTCTTTTTTTTTAGAGAAAGAGAAAGTATGAGTGCAGGAGGGATGGAGGGAGAGAGAGAGTCTCAAGCAGACTCCGTGCTCAGCGCAAAGCCCGACGCAGAGCTCGATCTCACGACCCTGAGACCAAGACCTGAGCCGAGCCAAAATCAAGAGTTGGACGCTTAACCCGCTGTGCCCCTCAGGCACCCATCAGAAAGAACCATCTCGATGATGGCTTAGCACACAGCCAATGGAGAAGAGCGTGGGACCCAAGTGGGTCAGCTCAGCCCACTTCTTCCGGCCTCATTCCCCCACTCATTTGTCATCTGTGTGTTCCTTCAGCAAACGAGCATTCAGTTGCTTCCATGCACCCAGCAAGCCTGTGCTGAGTGTAACTCGGACCAGCTAAAGCTGCTGTCAGTACCCTTCCGTGACCCCCAGTTTGCCACCTTGGTGGGCATTTGTGTGTCTGAACAGGACACTACACCACAAAGATGCACTTGCTGGTAAAGCTAAACAGAGGGGCTGACAGGGAACCAAGGAAGGGGTGTCCCCCAGGTGCTGAGAAGATGGTATTTGAGCTGAGACCTGAGTGTAGAGGGAGAAGGGGCTGGGAGCCAGGGAGGGAGGGAGCAGGATGGCAGGGCGCGGGCCACCGTGTGTCAAGGCCAAGAGGAAAGATAGTGAGCTGGCTTGAGAGCTCCAAGGGGGAATCACTGAAGGCTCGTCAGGAAAACGGTATCTGTAAAACAGGCATCACGAGCCTCGAACCATAATGTAGACATTCACAAGATGTGGTGTGATTTATGTCTGTTAAATATCTGTCAGACCCTTAGATGGGCCTCCATAGTAACTTCTAGTAGTGAGAATTGCTTTCCTCAGGCTCTGGGACATGGGTGTTCGTCCCAGGGGATCTGCTCCCCAGTGTGGACCTTCTGGTCTGCAGATGGCATGGCAGTCACTGATAGTGGTCGCCAATATTGCTGGTTTTCCTTCCCTTCCAAGACACGGTGAAGACAAGGCCCTTGGGCAGCTGGGCAGGGCCAAGCAACTGGCACTGAATTTTGTCTCTTCCAGGCTGAAGCATTTAAAACCAACATGCAACCCTTCAGCCCCCTTTCCCCTACCTCGGTGCATCCTGAAGTTTCATGCTGATGTACTAAGGTCAGGAGATCAAAGTGGTTTGGAGACATGGAGAGTAACAGCCCTGGAAAGTCTCCTAGACCCACAGGGGACTCTGCATAAATGAGTTAAACCACCAGACTCTGGTGTTATCACAACTTAACACAGCTTATCTTGACTGATGCAGACGGAGTACAACTATAAATCCACTTGAATCTTCAACTCTATTCTCTTATAAACTCTCTCCTGCTGTCATTACTTTGAGGCAGCCTGGTAGCAGCGAAGATCATCAAGCTGTTGCCACCAGACCTGGGTTCTAGTCCTTACTCTGCAACCCATCAGCCATGTGAACTTGGGCAAATCTCAATGTCACAGTGACACACTTTCTTCCCTAAAAGGGGGAGCTATACTTGCCACCACCTACGTAAGCTTAAGAGTTGGTATAAAGTTTAAAATAAAAAGAGAAAACATATGTGAAAATGTTGCACACAGTACTAGGGATATAATCATTTTCTAAACTGCTAATGACGGTGTCCAGGGGAAAGGGGAGGAATGAATTAGAATTTTCTTAATGTCCCCTCCTCTCAAGAAAAAAAAAAAAGTTGGGGCGCGTGGAGCAAAAGACTTATTTATGTAGATTAAAAATCTCATTTTTGTGGCTCAAATAATTTCAGGTTTTGTGAAAGCTGATTATCACACGCAGGCTCAGATAATTTCCCCAGAGAGCTAAACAAATTAAAATATATTTTTTAACTCCAACAAGCTGACACGGGCCATCGGCTGCATCCCTAGTACGAGTCCCATCATGCAGCTTTAATCAGAAGCTGGGTGTCTAAACAGTATTTACCTGGCGGGAAGGGAGGTAGCAGGCTGACAGGCCAGGAAGCGGGTCATCAGGATCCCTGGATCCCAGTACCCACTACCTCCACAGAGCCCCCTCCATGCTCTAGGGTCCTGAGACCTCTAAGTTGTGTCCCTACCCACCCCCCCAGGAGGCCCACAGTCTGGAACTCCTGGAGGCACACCCTGACCCAGCTTGGAGGATTCTGATCTCAGCTAGAAGAGGCAAGGCTGACTCCCTAAAGAGCAGACAGGACGCTGTTTCAGGGGGCTCAATGACACACAGGTGACACACTCAATGACACACTCAACTTCAGAGACAGCTTTATTAAACACAGACCAATCCACTGATGGGCCCAAGGTAGGTCGCCCTGCCACAGCGACAGAAATGTGGACCTCCTCTGGGCCTTGATCCAGAGGTCATCAGGCTCCTTGTGAGCTGAGGTTAGGTCCCAGGAAGTGGATCATCAAAAAGGAAAAACCAGGAGGTGAGAATGTTGTCAGAGTAGGGAGACATTAGCTTCACCTCTCTCTCCCCCTCTCCAGAACCCGCAAATGCTCTCTGTCCCGTTTCTCCTCACGAGCTTCCTGCCGATGTGCAGACAGCCCTCAGCAGAGACCCCCGAGGTGCCGATGGAACTGCTGAGGGAGCACAGAACTTAGTGTCCAACAACTTCCCTGGCATCTCTGCTCTGGTCCTCGCAGGCTACCCATGACCTCAGAAAGCACTTTCTAAATTTCATAGCTGGAGGGACATCGGTGGTTGCTGTAACCACTTTTCCTTTGCAGCTGCTCTGAAGGACCCCCCTCCACAGAGCCAGCTGGAGGGTCCCCGCACAACAGCTCCGGCAGGTGACCCCCTTCCCGGGAGCGCTCTCTCTGCCATCCTGCTGCCAACACCACCTACTGTTCACGCCACATTAACAACCCACGCCGCACACATGCCTGTCCCTCTTTTCCAGGGACAGAGAGGAGTAAGCACCAGGGTGGGAGAGGAGTAAGCACTGAGTGGTTCTCCCACTGTGGAGCCCTCTCCAATCTTCACCCCTAAGAGCACACAGAAGATCGGCTTTATTTAGATTAGGGCCCTGAAAATATGACATTGTTTTGTGACCTTGGATGACTTCCCTTAACTTTTGAGGGCCTTGATTCCTTTAGAATATTGTAATGAGGCTTCAGTGCACTAATATGTAATATATATGCTATAATAGGAGCTAAGAGATGTGCTACAAGGTATGCCATAAATGTCATTATTGATATTGTTATTATTATAAGAATACTTAATAGATTAGAGAGTATGAAATCCTCCTGCCATTCAATGATTTCAGTTAGAGGCCTGTGAATCCAGAGAAATTTCACAATTAGAAGCTAAGGCCCATGCTATCTCTCTCTGCATATAAAATGTTTGCCTTAGGGGGTCTACAGAAAAACAGAAGTGTGTGTGCCTGTTTGTGTGTGTGTATACACACACTCATGTAAGATTTCATACTCTCTCATAAAAGATTTATTGTGAAGAACTGGCTCGTGTGATTATGGAGGCTAAAAAGTCCCAAGATCTTCAAGGTGACTTGGCAAGCTGAGACCCAGGAGAGCAGAGGGTATGTTCCTGCCTGAAGGTGAGGAGGCTCCAGACCCAGGCAGAGACCATGTTTCAATTCTAATCCAAAGGCAGGAGAAAAGAAAAAACAAACAAACAAAAAACAATGCTCTAGATCAAAGGCAGCAGAGGAGGGGAAGTTCACTCCTACTCAAGGGAAACTCAGCCTTTTTGCTCTATTTGCTCTTTTTTGCTCTTCAACTGATTAGACTGGACCCACCCTAAGTGGAGAGGGCAATCTGCTTTACTTCAGCCATGTATTCAAATGCTAATCTCATCCCCAAACACCCTCACGGACACACCCAGAATCACCTTTGACCACATATCTGGGAACACAGGGCCCAACAGGTTGACACATAAAAGTAGCCATCACCATGCCTGTGGCTGCATTATTGACACTAAAAGCACTTGGTTACCAGGCATTCTTGATCCCGTTACCCCTGGTCCTCAGCGGTGCCCCCCCAACATCACACACATGGCTCCAGTGCATTGCACACACTGCAAAAATGTCCTGATCAGTTCCCCTCCCCACCTCATCAGGCTTGAGGACACAAGGGCCCTACATTGTGTCACTGATCCCTTTCTGTTCTTTCAACTCTGTCCTGAGAAGCCCAAGGTGAAGTCTGTGGGCCACGTCGGGGAAGCATCACACCTCGCAGCCCGTGTTCCACAGACCGATGGGACCTGAGACTGGAGCTCGTGTTTCCTCCCCACTTTGCCTTCCTCTTCCTTCCTGTACCTCACCATTCTCTTTCTGCTCCCCTGCAGGCATTTTAAAAAGACATCCCAAGTTTATGTGTGAACGTGGCGGGTACAGATGCAAATAAGATGCGTGTCCTCCCACACCTGTCCCCACAGAGGCCATTTTGTTTTCCTCTCCCTAGTGCCTAATGTTGTGTCCCCTTCCCCAAAACTGTTATGGGATTGGACTGATTTGCAATTGGGACAGTCTGCTAAACTGCACCAGGACGGGGGTGCCTGGCTGGTTCAGTCAGTTGAGCATCCGACTCTTGGCCTAGCTCAGGTCTTGATCTCGGGGCCATGAGTTCAAGCCCCACATTAGGCTCCATGCTGGATGTGGAAACTACTTTTAAAAATGGGGAGCGGGGACGCCTGGGTGGCTCAGTGGGTTAAGCCGCTGCCTTCGGCTCAGGTCATGATCTCAGGGTCCTGGGATCGAGTCCCACATCGGGCTCTCTGCTCAGCAGGGGGCCTGCTTCCCTTCCTCTCTCTCTGCCTGCCTCTCTGCCTGCCTACTTGTGATTTCTCTCTGTCAAATAAATAAATAAAAAAAAATCTAAAAAAAAAATAAAAAAATAAAAATAAAAATGGGGAGCGGGGGCACCTGCATGGCTCAGTCAGTTAAGCCTCTGCCTTTGGCTCAGGTCATGATTCCAGGGTCTTGGGATCGGGCCCCACATCGGGCTCCCTGCTCGGTGGGAGGCCTGTTCCTCCCTCCCCCACCCTCCCATTGCTTGTATTCCCTCTTTCGTTGCGTCTCTCTGTCAAATGAATAAATAAAAATCTTAAGAAAAAAATTTTTTTTGCCCCATGGCTGCCACATCCAAAAGGTCCTGCTGTCACCAAACTTCCAGATTTCAAAGATAAGAGCACACAGCCTTCTTCCTCCTCTTGCCAGAATTCCAGGAATATAGTGATGAGTCACTGTCCTCCCTTTAGCCAGACGCTGATTTAAATGAGCTTGGGTAAACCTCCTATTCACTGGGCTCCAACATGAGCTCTGAACATGGAGAACAAGGCAGACTGACACTTTGGAAATGGAAAACGGCCTCCAGACTTGACACCAAAGTTGAACCAACAGATGAATCATTTAAAGGTTTCTGCTTGAAGATAATCGTAACTTCTGTGGATAGGGTGGAGGTGGGGAGGAAGATTCAGTTGTCTGTAAAATGTTTTGCATTAAAAAAACAATCCAAAGGGGCACCTGGTTGGCTCAGTCGGTTAAGCCGCTGCCTTCAGCTCAGGTCATGATCTCAGGGTCCTGGGATCGAGTCCCGTATCGGGCTTTCTGCTCAGCAGGGAGCCTGCTTCCCTCTCTCTTTCTCTGCCTGCCTCTCCATCTACTTGTGATTTCCCTCTGTCAAATAAATACATAAAATCTTTAAAAAAAAAAAAATCCAAAGCAGATTTGCCCCCCCAAAAAAATGCATTTGTTAAACATGGGTGGTACTATGCACTTCTGTATATTTTAACTACGCTTAGTTGGTAAGTACATTTCCTTAAAGAATTCTGGTTTAAAGGAAGATCCCCAGGGGCGCCTGGGTGGCTCAGTGGGTTAAGCCTCTGCCTTTGGCTCAGGTCATGATCTCAGGGTCCTGGGATTGAGCCCTGCATCGGGCTCTCTGCTCAGCAGGGAGCCTGCTTCCCTCTCTCTCTGCCTGCTTGTGATCTCTCTCACTGTCAAATAAATAAATAAAATCTTTAAAAAAAAAAAAAAAAAAAGAAAGATTCCCCAGAGAAGAGGAGCTTTATGCTGAACTTGAATGGCTATCAGGGACTTATCACCCAGGACAAGGGTCTCCGGGGCCCACTCATTAGCAGAGGAGCAGAGGAACAGAGCAGAACATTAATTTATTTACCAGATCACGACTCCTTCTCACTGAAATGAATGTAAGTGTTTTCACAGAACTTCTGGCACCCGGTTCCCTCTTTGTCATGGCCGCGTGCATGAGACAGTTCTGTTTACAACTATGACACGCTGCCAATCTCGTCAGTGACGAGTGTCCCCAAAAAAAGTGCATTACCTCATCCGACAAAACTCATGTAGCTGATAAGGGATCTTAGAGGGCCGCCAAGAGTTAATTGACACTGATTTGCATAGTTACCAGGGTTACGGATATAATCATGATGACGCCCCGCACGGTTAGGGTTTTAAGGGTTCCCCAAAATGTCTTTGTATGCTTGGTTTCATGTTGTTCTGTAAAAACTGCTGTGAAGTTGTCTCCTTCAGGGTCATCTCCAGGGTCACATCTAACAATTTCGCAGTCCAGTCACTGTGTCGGGAGGTGACAATGGTCATGTAACAGCTGGATAAGACCAGGGGTCCGGGGGATGCTAATGCAAGTGAGCCCACTCCCTGATCCCAGAGAGCCCTCAATCAGACATAGGTAACAGGACAATCCAGGAATCACGACAGGAGGCAGACTGAGCTGGGGGCTGTGACCGAGGGACGGAGGGAGCCTCCATCCAGAAGGAGAGGCACCCAGTTCGACGCACTATGACATTTGAACAGGTGTCTGGTTTACAGATGAATAGATGAAGGAAGAAAAATGTTCTCTATAAATAACACGCCTTGAAAGGCAGTCCGAGGAGTCTGGACTTTTTCTGAAGGTGACTAGTAAATTTTACAGTGACAGACACGCCTCTATGGTGCTCTTCGTGTTTCAAACAGATCTGCTGAGATGTAACTGACACGCCATACAATTCACCCACTTAACGAGTACGTCTTTAGGACATTTGCATGGTTGTGTAACCATCGCTACTTTCAGAACACTCTGATCCCCCCTAAAAGAAACTCTGTATGCACCAGCTGTCACTCCCCGCCTCAGTCCCTGCTAATCACTACTCCCTACTCTACAGACTGACGGATCGTGGCCGCTTCATAACCGTAGGATCACATGATGTGTGGTCATTTGTGTCCGGCTTCTTTCCCTCACCAGAATGGCTACAAGATGTGTCCACATTCTAGATGCATCGCTATTTCCTTCCTTTTTATTGCCAAATATCATCCCATTTTACGGATAGGCCACAGTTTGTCCAACCATTCCTCAGCTGGTGGACATACAGACCATCTCCACTTTCTGGCTATTATGAATAACATTGTCGACATCCGTGTACAAGCTTTCATGTAGATGTATTTTTTTTCATTTCTCTTGGGTATAAGTCATGGTGTGAAAATTTTGGGGGGGGTCATACAATAATTCTGTGTGTAACTCTTTGAGGATCTGTCTGGCTGTTTCCACACTTCCTCGTTTCTGCCAGCTGCATATAAGGATTCAGTGTCTCCGTGTCCTTGCTAACACCTCAGACTGTCTGTCTTCCTAGTGGGTAGGAATGGTACCTCGTTGTAGTTTTCATGTGCATTTCCCTGATGACTAATGACCTTGGGCATCATGTCACATATTTACAGCTACTTTTACATCTTCCTTGCAGAAATATCTATTCAAATCCTGAATTCATTTTTTTTGTACCTGAAGTATAATCTACATATAATATTCTGTTAGGGGCACCTGGGTGGCTCAGTCAGTGAGGCGACTGCTTTCGACTAAGCTCATGATCCTTGAGCCCCAGGATTGAGTTCCGCATCGGGTTCCCTGCTCAGCAGGGAGTCTGCTTCTCCCTCTAACCCTCTTCTCTCTCATGCTTTCTCTCGTTCTCTCTCTCTCAAATAAATATATAAAATCTTTTTTTAAAATCCCGTTAGTTTCAGGTATACATCACAGTGACTCAATATTTTTGTATACTATGAAATGATCCCCACAATAAATCTAGTTACTGTCACCAAAGTCACTACATTATTGATTATATTCCCCATGTTGTACTCTTCATCTCTATGACTTATTATCACTGGAAGCTTATACCTCCTTTTTTTTAAAAGATTTATTTATGTATTTGAGAGAGCGCGTGCATGTGCACGCAAGAGTGGGGGAGGGGCAGAGAGAAAGAGAGAAAACCCTCAAGCAGACTTCCTCCTGAGTGAGGAGCCTGACGTGGGGCTCGATGTGGGGTTCGACATGGGGCTCGACGTGGGGCTCCATCCCAGGACCCTGAGATTACCCCTGAGTGAAAACCAAGATTCACATGCTTAACCAACTGAGCCACCCAGGCACCCTGAAACTTGTACCTCTTAATCCCCTTTACCTATTTTGCCTATCCCCCACTAATGCTTCTCCCCTCTGATAACCAAAACTTTGTTCATTCATTTTTTTAAATTTGGTTGCCTTTTATTGAGCTGTTGGAGGTCTTTATATATTCTGGATACAAGTCTCCTATAAGAGAAACGATTTGCAGAATGCAAATCCTGCGGGCTGTTTTTTTTTTTTTTTTTTCACTCTCTTGGTGGTATCACTTGAAGCAAAAATTTTAAAATTTTTCACATAGTCCCATTTACCTATTTTTAATTTTTCCACTTGTGCATATTTTGACATATTTTGTCAGTACACTTTTGATTTTCTCTTCACACAAAAACAAGCTCATAATATCACCTTTTATGGAGAGCAGAGAAACAGGATTCAGTCCTTTTCCCAGCCCGGAGGTAATTTTCAAACTGGTCGTTTGGAAAAGTCCCTAAAGCCCAGAATCTGGCTCTGTACCTTTCTATGCCTCTTCTAGTGCCAATAGCAGACAACAAATTCATCTTGGGAAGGGACCTCTGGGCCTGGGCGAGCCGGCACAGCAGGCAGGAGGGAGCCCTTCCTCCACAGGGTCCCAGCAATAATTTACGTAGACACAGAAGTGACTGAGAATCATGTAAGTGTAACCCACCGCATGGGAACTGAGTGGATCTCCTACTCGCCTCTGCTCCATGGGCCACCACCAGCACCCACAGCTCCTCCATCCCCGCCTGCCGAGGGGGAGAGCAGCGTGGACCGGGGTAGTCTCAGCCCCCTTCAGTGAAAACCCAAGAGAAGCGAACAGCTCATGAAGGGGCAGAACGCTCACCCCTCACCGGTGTCATGGGAAATCCAGTCGGAACTGAGGACGGAGACACCTGCAGGGAGATGTCACATCAAACTGGGGAACACAGTGCCCCCCACCAAGGAAGCCCAGTTACTACTTATTAACTCTGTGAGCCATTTCTGAGCACTCCACACATGTCACTCCATTTAAGACTCTTTGGGGCCATGGGAGACAAAGCCAACACTGGGAAAGATTTTACAGAATGGAGAGAGTCGAGAGTATCGCTGGTTTGGTGCAACCAAACCAAACCAAACCATGCGGACTCGCAAAACAGCTCAGGAATCGGTGACTGGCTTTCGTGACCGGGAAGTTGCCCACCACACTGGACAGAGCAGTTCTGGGGACTTTTTTCACAAAGTCAGACAGTGGATGGAGAGAGAGGACAATGGTGAGAGCCTTACAGGCCATCTGATTCCTATTCCCACTCGGGCTTGTCTGTAAGCTGATGGACAATCGCATGGCACAGATCCCCAGAGAAAGGATATCCAGAGCCAAAGAGGGAAGGGGAAAAGGGATTCTTCTTCCCCCTCCCTCTAAGGATTCAAGAGCAGCATGTAGAACGACACCAACTCCATTTTGTCTCATTAGCCCAACTTCCAGATTACAAAGGCCCTCCTTGACCACCCTCCGTTTTGCCTTCAACTACTGAGTCTTCTTCTGGTCTCCTCCAGTACCTGGCTGGGCCAGAGACAGAAGCATGAGATCCTGTGATGTCTGAGCACTTCCGTGCTTAGAACCAAGCCTGGAGGGAAGAGACCAGTTGGCTCTTGGCTCTCATCCGAGAATGAGACAGAAATCCATCGGGCTTAACCGTTATTAGTTCTTTTCCTTTCTCCAAAAGACAACGCAGACTTTACCCCCTTGAAGACATGGCTGATTTGCCCTCCTGGCACGGGAATACTTTACTGTACTTCGGTATAAGGTGATCAGCTCCTGGGAGCTTCCCCACAGATCCTCACTTGAGGTAGGGAAGATGGCGGAGTCGGAAAACCTCCCAATGGATTCGGAAAACCTTCCAACAATGTCACTGGCTTGAGAAGCATCACATCTCCTCTGTGGTGAAGCCCACGCAGGTACAGTGTCTTTAGTCTCAAACTCCCTCCCCTCTGTACATGTTGTCACACATCCCGACAGGATGTCACTTCATGGTACAAGACCCTGAGACCTCAGGATTTGCTAAAGGGGGCAGAACTGGCCTGGCACGGCTGGAGGGTCTATATGATCACCTCATTGGCATCGGCACCTCCAGAACAGTTTCTTCTAGTTCCAGTTCCAAGGGGTTCCACCTTTCCTACGCAGCACCTTTAGTTAATATAAGAAACCACCGCTGCTAGACGGTCTTCAGGTGTGCAAGCAACAATTACCCAGGTGCAAACAATTAACAAATCCAAATTAAGTCTGCTAAGATTGCGTAAATAAATCAAGAGAGTTGATGCACTGAATTCAACATCAAGCTGGATAGGATCTTCGAGAACGTTCGTCTGGCAATTTCTTTTTTATTTTTTTAAAGATTTTATTTATTTATTTGACAGACAAAGATCACAAGTAGGCAGAGAGACAGACAGAGAGAGAGGAGGAAGCAGGATCCCTGCCGAGCAGAGAGCCCAATGCGGGGCTCGATCCCAGGACCCTGGGATCATGACCTGAGCTGAAAGCAGAGGCTTAACCCACTGAGCCACCCAGGAACCCCTAGCAATTTCTTTTTACAAGCAAGGAAAGGCAGGTCCGGTGAGATAAATAAATTTGCTCGGGGTCACTGAACATGTTCGAAGCACAAGTGAGAACGGAACTCAAATGTTCTATTTTTCTTGATCACCATGGATGGCCATTCTCCATCTTCACCACCATGTAATTCTTCATGTTCTGGAGGAAAAAAAAAAAAAAACAATTCCCTAATACACTGGGGAAATTGTGCATGTTTCTTACTGCTTCCATGACAGACAACAGGAACAGGGAGGTGAGGGACAAGCAAGCTATGACTTCCTTTGTTGCTAAGTTTATGGAGCCAACTTTCTTCAATCCTGTAGCAAAGCAGTGCAATGTCCAGTTGACGGCTGAATAAAACTGGATGATTTCACTTTACACGTTCGTGTAAACCATCCTGTTTTGGAAATAATTCCAGGGGCGCCTGGCTGGCTCAGCTGGCTAAGCGTCCGACTCTTGATTTCAGCTCAGGTTATGATCTCAGGGTTGTGAGATCGAGCCCCGCGTCAGACTCCATGCTGAGTGCTGAGTCCGCTTGGGATTCTCTCTCTCCCCCTCACTCTCCCTCTGCTCCCCCTGCTCGTGCTCTCTCTTCCTGCTCTCTGTAAAATAAACAAATACAACTTTAAAAAAAGAGAGAGAAAGAAAGAATTCCAAAACAAGCCCCACTGTACCTTTACCACATTAGCAGCTTTTCTCTTCCAACAAGGGCAGGCACCCTTCAAGGCATTCCAGTAAACTTACAGTAGATTCTTCTGAGCACTGCTGATAATAACGCATGGATGGATAGAATCCTGTCATTACGACAACGCATCCAGAAACAGCGCCTTGACTGAGAAGAAGCAAAAACATTGATGTTGTCTCCTGCGCATAAATCCAAGACAGAGGATGGGGGATGATTGCTGGAAGACGTCCTGATAGGAGTCACGATAACGGATCCAACAAAATTCCTAGTCTTTGTTCAACGATAACGGATCCAACAAAATTCCTCATCTTTGTTCAACTTAATAAAACGGTGGTTTAGTGAAATGGCTGTTCCATTTGATTCAAACAGCCCAGGACGCCGGCAGAGGCCCCGGGACTGGAACGGAGCAGCTGAAACAGGAAGGGAAACTGAGGACATGGGGACGATGCGGTCGCTTCTGCTTCGCATCTCCAGGGGCTGAGATCCGGTTTTCGCCCATCGCGACACCCATTGAGTGGTCCGGAGCTTGCGATCTTCAGGCTTTCCCGGTAAACAGTCAGGCACTCACTGGCAGGCAGAGGGCTCGACCAGGGATTTCTGCGAGATCCGATTCAGGTTCACAGACAGGCAGTTAAGCTCTGAACCAGACTCACCGAGGCGGTAAACATTTGCAATGATACAATTTCCTGTCTCCTGAAGAGCTCCCTGACGCAGGCTGCCGAGACAGAAGCGCGGCTGACAAGCGAAGACGAGCGGGGAGGTAGAGCACGGGGCAAGGGACCAGATGACCTGGGGCTCCAGCCACCGGCCCCGAGCCCAGTGAGTCCAACCCCGACAGCAGCGCACCAGGCGGGACCGCCTGAGATCGGTGGGCAGATACTGTCCTGCCTGGCTGTCCGCTTAGATAAACACACAGCTGAAGAGAATCCAGGAATATCTCCAAAAGAGAAAGCCCTGCTTTTGTCTGACAAAGCTACTCTGACCCCAGAGGAATGCACAATAGGAAATGAGCGCTGGACAGAAAATCAGCGCGGACGGGAAACAGGATGATCCCTGCTCAAGCTCAATTCCAAGATATGTCACTGTAATAACGCACAGCAGCCCGGCCGGGGAGCCCCGGCCTCCCCCACCCTGCACCCCGCAGGCCGAGGGGAGAAGGGGGGCCCAGAGACACCAGCCGAGGGGGCCCGCCTCTTGGCCTCATGATTCACTGAGCTTTCAACGAGATCGGAGGTCATTTCTGCCCCGACCAACGAAAGGATGATGATGGTGTTTTAAAACGACCTTGAACTATGGACAGGGAAAACCTCTTTGAAAAGGAAGAGAAGATATCTTCGATCTTATCACTGTGACTCCTCATTGAGCCACAATATCATACACAGCGATTCCCAGCCAGAAGGGAGAGGTCTGCCGAGGTTCCTGAGTTCCCGCGATGTCAGGTACCAGACACAGAGAGATGAAGACACGCTCGCCCCTGGCACCGGACCAGATTTTCAGCCTTTTCGACTGGCACTACTAGACGTCCTGGCCAGGCTTCACAGAAGTGGAGTCTGCAACATCTGATAGGCTCCAGCTTCCCTGCTGGGGCAGTCGGAGCCCCATTCCAGAGGCCAAGGCAAGTCCCCGGCCTCAGAGTCAGGCTCGGAGTCATCTACCAATCTGCGAAAATGGGTCACAGGCAGACCCTTGCCCCGAGAGCTACTGAAGAATGGAAAGCATGCAAAGTGGACCTTGCGAGGTTCAAATGGCCACGGTGACTCCGTTGCTAAAGAACAACGATGACCCGAACGTGGCCCAACAACAGTGGCTCGTCCTGAAATTCTTGACACTAAATTGGTTGTTCTCTTCCTGGAAATGTTGTGTGATGCGGGAAGGAATTCTGGATGCAGACACAGAGCATGCAGTCTCCAGATCTAGCTCGAACCGATGTTAGCTGTGCAAACTCGGATACCCCCCCTTAATGTCTCTGTGCTTCAGTTTCCCTATCCAAAGTGGGGAAACCTGCTCACCTCCATCGCAGGACTGCTCTAAGGACTGAAAGAGATTACATAGGGGAAAAGTGTTTTGAACATCCTGAAATGTTGTGCAAATATGACTTTTTATTCCTTTATTATGTTTTCCTTATTCAATATATAAAATGAGTTTGCTTTTCTTATGAAAACACTGTCTGATGGTGGAAGGCTAGCGGGTCAGAGAAAGCCAACATGGGATCAGGACTTGTCCTCTCGCAACCCATCAGGCGGCTGATCCAAGCTTGAAAAAAATAAATCCAGAATTGAATATAAATGTAGAGTGAAAGCCATTCACTTGATCAGACCTGTTGGAAAAAAGGATTTTTTTTTTTTTTTTAAATCTTCTCTGCTAGGCTCTGGGCAGGCAGAGGGCTCTGAAGGTAGCAGGGGCTGGCACTGATGTGATCATCATAAGGAAAAATCCAACAATGCAACTGTTCAAACCCAGCTCCGGGAATGAGGGTTACACTAAAAGGCGGGCAGGAGGCAGGGAGCTGGGTTAGGAACACAAACAGGTTGAGTAATCAATCCAAAACCACAGTTGTGAAAACCACATAAAAAGCCATCTGGCCTCCTGGATGGAGTGGGACATTAAGCAAAGGCAGCCTTCCAGTACACATGTTCTCGCTTCTCCGAGAACAGCTCTCCTCATTACCCAATCGACTGTGAAAGCACTACCCGGAACCTGGTCCAGTTTTCTGCCCTCGCCAGACCCCCTCTGAACACTCTCGAGACAGACCACGTGTCCCGGGGAAGGCTGTTCAGACCGACACTTCGCATTTCGAAAACCGCCTGGTGACATGTGGGGTCTCTTTGGCTTTCCTGAGATGGGTTGCCACGACGATCTCCATCTCCCTCTTGCCTTAAACGTGTTGATAAGGATCATGGATGCTATTCTGGGAGATCATTTTTGGGTGTGTGGTCAAATACATATGAGATGAATTTAACCACTTGGACCTTTTTAAAAATATATTTTATCTATTCATTTGAGAAAGAGAGAGAGAGAGAGAGAGCATGAGAGGGGAGAAGGTCAGAGGGAGAAGCAGACTGCCCATGGAGCTGGGAGCCCGATGTGGGACTCGATCCCAGGACTCTGGGGTCATGACCTGAGCCAAAGGCAGTCACTCAACCAACTGAGCCACCCAGGCGCCCCACTTTGACCGTTTTTTTTTTTTTAAGATTTTATTTATATATTTGACAGAGAGATCACAAGTAGGTAGAGAGGCAGGCAGAGAGAGAGAGAGGAGGAAGCAGGTTCCCCGCTGAACAGAGAGCCTGATGCGGGACTCGATCCCAGGACCCTGAGATCATGACCTGAGCCGAAGGCAGAGGCTTAACCCACTGAGCCACCCAGGCGCCCCATGACCGTTTTAAGGTATATAAGTCAATGGCATGGGGCGTCTGCAGGAGGGGTCAGTCGGTTAAGTGTCCAACTTTTGATCTTGGCTTGGGTCATGATCGTGAGATCATGGGGTCATGAGATGGAGTCCCGTGTGGGCCTCCGCGCTGGGTGTGGGGTCTGCTTAAGATTCTCTCCCTCTCTCTCCCCCTCCGCTCCTCCCCCACCTCTCTAAAATAACAATACGTCAATGGGATTTGCGTACACTGGTTTGTAACCATCAACACCATCCCCTCCAGAACGTATTCTTCCTCCTGACCCGAAAGCCTGCACCCATGAAGCAGTAGTCCTACTCCCCCCCGACCAGCCTCTGGCATCCTCTCCTTTCTATCTCTGTGAATTTGCCCGGTGCAAGCGGAATCTCACGTCTGTCCATGTGTCTGTCTTATTTCACATGACCCTGTGTCTTTAGGGTTTGTGGCACAAGTTAGAGCATGGACGACGATTTTGTTCTTTTTTCAACACTGGATAGTATTCCATGGTATGTATTTGTTTATCTGTCCACCCATGAAAGCATCCTGAAAACTAGTGTTTATAGAGTGTGAGCTCACTTGGAGCTCACGGAGGTCACACTGGCCCACAGGTGGTACACTAGGCATCAGTCTTCCAGATTCACAAGCGCACGGGATATCTGCAGCCGTGGGGTCCCACCTCCCGCCCTCCCAGGCTGAGAGCTTGGGAAAGGGCAGGAACCATGTCCTCCCCGGACAGTGTCCCTGTTCCCTTCAAGCAAGGCGGTACCCAGAACAGGGCTGGCACCTGACCAATGCTCCATAAAGAAACAGGTAAACCTTAAGAATAACCTTTCCTGAAGGCTGAGACTACTCCTTTAAGTCAGGTTTTGTTCTAGAAAAAAACCATCATGTTCAAAAGGATACTTCCTGAGAATGAAGGCTTCCACTTTTTAAATTGTGTGCCTTACTTTTTGAAGGTAGAATTTATCGGGTCGGCCAAGCAAAGGGGCAGTGTGTGGTCATGTAAAGAATACTGGACACGGAGTCAGAAGATAGGATTCGGGGTGCCTGAGTGGCTCAGTCAGTTGAACATCCAACTCTTGATTTTGGTTTAGATCACGATCTCGGGGTTGTGAGATTAAGCCCCTTGTTGGGCTCTGCGCTGAGCACGGAGTCTTCCTGGGATTCTCTCTCCCTCTCCTTCTGCCCCTCCTTTCTCTCTGTCTCTGTCTCTCACAAAAAGAGAGAGAAAGAGAGAAGATAAGGATTCAAATCCTGCCTCTTCCCCTCCCCCCACCTGTGCGACCTTGGCAAGTCACTGGACCTCCCAGAAGGTCGGTTTCAACATCTATAAAATGGAAATAATAATTGCTCTCAGCTTTTTTTTTGAGAATCAAATATTATCCCCAGACCTGAAAATTAATATATACAGTTCATACAATTTAGTTTGAGTAGGTCAGTTCTACTTGCTTCAACATAAAAACACTCTTAAATGTGCCACCTAAGAAGTCAGCCCGTAGCCGCGCCCAGGTGTCTCAGTCGGTTGCGTCTGCCTTCAGCTCAGGTCATGGTCCCAGGGTCCTGGGATCGAGTCCCATGTCAGGCTCCCTGCTCAGTGGGAAGTCTGTTCCTCCTTCTCCCTCTGCCCCTCCCCCACCCCTGCTTGTGTGTGTTCTCTCTCTTTCTCTCTCTCTCAAATAAATAAGAAGTCAACACATAAATGAAGTTACTAGGGAATGCTACAAGTTATATGTGGAAGGAACACAAAATTACACAGTACTGAGGTGAGGCTGTAGACAGGATTTGGAAAGAGCTGAGTTTTGATTGAGTCCTTTCCGAAAGGGACGGGCGTGAACTACCAGGGAGGAGAGGGGATGGCATTTGGGGCAAGGGACATAAAGTTAATAAAGACGAGTGTATGAAAAGCAAAGTCAACTTCACTAATAAGCAAGGCTTTTTGGTTCCGACCTGACATTCCAGGTACCCCATCAAGACAGTTGATGCCGGCAGGAGATCCCAAGGGTGACGGCCATGGGGAAGATCCTTCGATCACAGGCTCCCCAGGACGAGTCCCGGTGGATCCAAATCCACTCCCTGACTGCACCTTTGTTTGCGGCCTTATCGTCCGCCCCTCAGATGACTACCCTGACTGTTCTGCTTGCCTCTGGTATTAAACGGCGCTACCCTGTAATCACGGAGATCAGAACGGTTTAATAAGGGATGTCAACTACAAAGCGTGCGAGGAGAGACGTGAGTTAGCAAGCATGGGTATTAGCCTCTTGTTCCTAAAAGGGCAATGCCATGGACCATACCTGCCCTCCTGGTTCTCTGCCCTTGGGGTAAATTTCCCGCCCCATGAGAAAAAAAAAAAATGACTATATCCCCAAAGCTTTCAGGACCCTGAATCCTTCTTCCCCCAAAGCCACAGCTCCGAGCAGCACAGGGGGCCCAAATCGACAAATCAACTCAAGGTCTATAGGGTAGCAAACAACCGAACGTCAGAGTCGTTGAAACCTACCTACCTTGAAATCCACATTAGGCTACGTACAGGCTTATAAAGACAAATAATGGGAGAGGCAGAGATGTCTCCACAAGTTCAAGTCTGAACCAGAGCTGTCTCAGGCAAACCTTAATTCCCCAAAACAGCCTCACACTCTTAAGGCTTCCTTTCACCCCGAGCCATCGGGTCAAAGCAGATCTACCCACGCCATTCTGAGAATGACGTCCCCCCAAAAAGTCTCTTAGGCAAATCCAGTTTACAGAAAACTAGAGGGAGGAACTTTTCTAAGTATACTTAATGGAGATCTTCCTGTCAATTAGCTCGAGCCCCTGAAAAGGAATGTTTGCAAAAGGACTTAAGAAAAGCCCGAGTAGAATCGTCATCTCTACTGTCCAAATGCTTCCGGGAAGTTCTCGCTCATCACCTCCATCACGCCTGCCAAACACATCAACGTCTTCTGTGTGCTTTTCAACACGAAATGAAAATAGCACTTCACGTGAAATCAGAGGAGACCTTGAGGGGTGGGGATGGAGATTTCATTTCACCAGTGGAGGAGGGATTGCTTGGGCTCTGCGGTTGGGAGTTCTCCGATCTTCCTTAGGTCAGACCACGGCCCTTCATCATGATCAGTTTCGCCATCTCTCCAGACTCCCGACCACTGCACAAGCGACCACCTGCTTCACGCCAATGACTGGCTCGGTTTTGTCAAAAACCCATTAAGAAGCTGACTGAATTGACCATTTGTTGGTGTCTAATTAATTACATTAAAATGTTAAACCAACGGCGTGTATACACATTGCTCTCAAAGATATGATGTCTAATGTTTGAAAAAAGATCATTTCTCTGCATTCCAGATAAAGGTCTTTGACCAGTCTACGCTTCATTATTTAAGTCTTGATTGGCGAGAGACACACCAGTTTGGGCTCTAACTCTCCGCCATGCTTTCCCAGGAGTTAGAAGCCACCGGGTTGTGTTTTAGAAAACATCACAGCAGTCAAAAGCTGGAATGCCTATGAAATTCGAATGGGGTCTTCTCAAGGGCATTTCCTTTAAGAACCAGTCCCAACCCTTGTCCTCTCCGGTGCCTCTACCATATCTCCCCTGCTAGTGTCAGCATAAGCAGGTCTGAAAGAGAACCCAGTGATCTTGTGGAAAAGCAAACGACTGCTCCGGACCGGATTCACTTTTAGGCTGGCGTTCAAGGGCAGTCTAGTCTGCGGGACTCCTCAAGGAGACAAGCCGGCTCCTTATTTAGAGACCCATTTCAGAGAAAGGAAAAAGCACAATGGTAAAATTTGAGAAGGGAGCTACTCCTTCAGAGACATCAGATGGACCACAGGTTCACTTCTGGAAGGATTCTCCTGGATGGTGAGCCTCAGACACTTTGGTTCTCTCCTTGAGAAGAGAGAAAGAGGGCAAGGGTGGGGGCGGGGTCTTAGCACAGATCTGCTCCCTGCCCCCCTCTCAGGGCTGGACTGAAGTGAACTGCCAGGAGACTCCGTGGGAGGTTTCCAACACAATTTGCACCGCCTTCCATTTCTATGGCTCCTTTCTCTGACAAGGGCTCTAAGTGTTTTATGAACCTTGCCATAGACTTCCTGTCCGCAGCCCCTCAGGATGCAAAACAGGGCCACCATTATGGTCTAGGCTCCTTAAAGGAACAAGTCAAAGCAGTCCAATGGCCTTCTTTCTCAAGGGGACACCGCCCACGGGAAATCAGAGTTTTCCTTTGCCAGTTCAAAGACCGTGTATCATGATGCTTCTCTTCCAAGAGGACAGCTCAGAATGACTAAATTCAGGGTTGTGTTCCTCAACAACAACAACAACAACAAAAAAAAAAAATACAAGAAAGGAAGAAACCTCCCTTCTCTGTCGCCAGGCTTTTACCCCAAGAATTTTTTCATGAAGGGTTGTCTAGCTGCTGCCAGGCCACATTCTCTCTGGGGAGACACTGAGGCAGCCCAGGCTTGGGGGAATCACTCAGATCTCGCAGAGCCGGGCACAGAGTTCAAGTGCATCAAAAGCACAAAGTTCGAGCCCACGGCACTCCACTTCCGCCACCCACCCCCACGCCCGCAACACAGACCCAGCTCGGGGCACCCTCGGCACCCGAAATCCCCTCTGCTCCCCGTACTGAGGCATTGCTGACACAGAGCACTCAGGACACAGAAAGCAAAAAGGAGAGCAAAATCAAAGGGCAGCCCAAGCAGAAGACAGAGGGAAAACCAGGTTTTCCTTAGCCGTGGGGACACGATTATGAAAGATTAAACACAAATACGCGTATACACACACAACACACCCACGAAGCGTGGGTAGAAAACCTCTCGAAGTTACATTTCTCGAATTGTATCATATTATCTTGGTGACACAGTTAGTGAACGTTAAAGATAACATCTCCATCCTGCAAGTAACCCAGTACGGAACACGACTGAGAAGCAGGACCCGGGCGGTAAAGAAAGCTTCAGGAGGGCTTGGGGCCACCTGGCGAGGGGACCTGCCGGCCAGAGGGAGGCTCTACAGGTTCCATCAGGAAGAAGCGGGGCGGTCACCAGGCTGCGTCCGTGGCCCACTCAGAACCGAGGACAGCTGGAGCGGGTCTCCTGCCTGCACACACGGTTGGTCTCCCCCCTGGACAAAAACTTGCGTCTGTTATGCCCAGAATACCACGAAGCTTGTAAAGGCACTTTCAAGACACTCCCATGGGACAAGGCCAGAAGGAAGACCTTGGCTTCCCCCGAGAGCCAGGCTCCCTAAGGTAGTTAGAAGGTTCTGACAAGTTGCAAAGTTTTTAAATGATGCCCAATAAAAGGGTTAAAAAAAAAAGTGGGGGTGTCTGGGTGGCTCAGTCGTTAGGTGTCTGCCTTCAGCTTGCGCCATGATCCTGAGGTCCTGGGATCGGGCTGTGTCAGGCTTCCTGCTCAGCGGGAGGCCTGCTTCTCCCTCTCCCACTCCTCCTGCTTGTGTTCCCTCTCTCTGTGTGTCTCTCTCTGTCAAATCAATAAATAAAAGCTTTGAAAAAAAGAAGAGAAAACAGAATAAAAAGGAAAAGAAAAAATGTGAGCAACCATCAGGTGTGAGAAGTTGTCCCAGGAGAACAGGCGTCAGACAGTCTCCCTTGAGATCAGCTGAGTCCCAAGCCTGTCTGACTCTGCAGCCTCACCTCCCTCCCCTGCAGGCGCCCGGCAGGACAGCCCCTCCCCGCCACTTCCCTTCCCATCCGGGCCCCACTTCCTCAGCTTCCAGCGGCCCCTGTGCGCCCCCAAGGCGGAGACATCACTGTCCAACCCAGGCTTCAGAAGGACCTAAACGTGCGCATAAAAGATTTATTTGAACGAGTACTGCTGACAAGGTCGTGGCAATCTTAGTGTGAATTCAATTTAGTCAGATTGCTTTCTTCCTAACACCTGGTGGCGGGGGGAGCATGAGGTTCCTGTTTGGTTTTATTAAAGTTAAACGGACATACAATAGCCTATTCATTTCAGGTGTGCATCGTAAGGACTGGATATTGTTATACATTGCCAAGTGAGCCCCATGAGAAGTCGAGTTACGATCTGTCACCATACAAAGTTATTATGACATTCTGACCCCTACGCCCTTAGGCTGCCCATCAGGGCCCCCGACGTATTTATTTTATACCTGGAAGCCCGTGTCTCTAAGTCCCCTTCACCTGTTTCTGCGTCCGTCCCTCCAACCGCTCCCCTCCGGCAACCCGCGGCAGCTCTGGGTCTGCTTTTCTTTTGTTTTGTTTGTTCATTCGTTTTGTTGTTTAAATTCCACATCGAAGGGGCGTCTGGGTGGCTCTGTCGGTGAAGCCTCTGCCTTCGGCTCAGGTCATGATCTCAGGGTCCTGGGATCAAGGCCCACATTGGGCTCCCTGCTCAGTGGGGAGTCTGCTTCTCCCTCTGCCTCTGCCCCCCCCCCCACTCATGTGCTCTCTTTCTTTCAAGTAAATAAATAAATGAAATATTTAAAAAAAAAATTCCACATTTAAGTGAGATTATGTGGTTGGTATCTGTCTTCTGCTGTCTGACTTATTTCGTTCAGTATTACGCCCTCTAGGTCCATTCATCGTTGTCACAAAGGGCAAGATCACATCCTTTTTATGGCTGAGTAATATTCCATCGTGTGTATACAGCACGTCTTCTTTATCCATTTGTCTGTCGATAGACACTTGGTTGGCTTCCGTATCTTGGCTGTTGTAAACAATCCTGCCATAACCATTGGGCTGCATGTATCTCTTCAAACTGGTGTTTTTGTGTCTTTGGATAAATACCCAGAATGAAAATTGCTGGATTGTAGGGAAGTTCCATTTGTAATATTTTGAGGAACTGGGGGACAGTGCTTTGATGGTGGTGAATGGAATGGATCTCATGTCCAGTCTTACACACTTCTCTCCTCTGTTCTCTATGCGGCCCGGGAAGATTTTTCAAAGTGAATTGGGTTCTATCTTTCCCTATATAAAGCCCTTTAACAGCTTTTCATCCCCCCCCCCCCCGGGAAAGAGCCTTTAGGGCCCACGAAGTTCTAGGAGATGGGATCTGTACACCCTCTCCTCCCCCCAGCTCCCCACACACCCTGCTCTCTCCCTCCTCGGGGACGTCCTCCATGCTCACTCGTCCCGGGAAGTGCTCCCCATTGCCTTCCTGGCCCTCACCGCTCTTGGTTAGCAGCCCCGACCGACCCTGACGGTCTTGGCTTCGACATCATACCCTCAACGGGCCAGTCATTATTGATTCTCTCCAGTCCTATGTGTCTTTGTAACTAATCACACTGATGGCTTCTCCTCAGACATCTGTACCAGCACAGGACAAGAATGATGTTCTCCATGCTCGCTGCTCTACTCCTAGTAAGAGTATGGCTTGCACCTGGCGCTCGGCAGTAGAGCAAGTGCCTAATAAAAGATTTGTCAGCTGAAGAGAAGGACTTGGCCACTGACAGGGCAACATGAGGGCCCGAGTGTGTGGCTAACAGTGGACTAGGCCAACGAGAAGCGGGCAAAGGACACGAAAGGGATGTAACCTGGAACCAAAGAGAAACTTAACCGTCTGACAGACTGCCCCAGATTCTGGCTAAATCTAATATTCCTCGGGTTTAATTCAAGATTTTTGGGTTTGTTTGCTTGGAGTATTTCCTATTTTCCAAGTATGGTAGATTAAGAAAATGTCCTCAATTCTTCTCTTCCCTGTTTCCCTGTCCCCAGCAATGTGACTTTGAACCTCCTGCCATTAAAAGGTAAAGTTCATTCCCTGCCCTTTAACTGGACTTGTGATTCCTTTAGCCAACAAAATGTAGCAGAAGAGGCACTCGACCACTTTTAAGTTTAGGCCCCAAGACATCACAGACACCTCTCCCTCTCGGGACACTACCCCGTTACCTCCCGAATAAGCCTGGCTACTCTTAGAAAATAAATGACCACAAGCCCCAAACTGACTAGGAAGCAGACAGTAGTCACATGAGGGAACCCAGAAGAACCATCTGCCTGAGTCTGATCTAAACCGCCAGTCTGCAAAACCTTGGTTAAAGAAATGACTGTCTTATAAGTTGCTAAGTTTCGGGGTGGCTCATTGAAGCAACCAATGATAGACACACCACAAGGGCCCTGAGGAAACAGAAATGAATGAGGTATGGAAGAGCCCCCACCTTGATGAGATAGACACTACTTTCATTCATTCATTCATTCATTCATTCATTCAATACAGGTTTTATTAAGCACCTACTGAATACCAGGCTGTGTTTTATCTGCTAGAGATACATAGGTGGCAAGACACAGCCCTGTGTCCCAAATGAAAAAAATATATAGACAATAAATAGGCAATTGAAAAACAGAATATGGTAACCACTAAGGGGTAGGGGAGCCTCGCAGAGCTGGATGTAGGACTGAGTGTGGAGTGGGGCAGTTTGGGGTGCTTCCCAGAGAAAATGACGGCAAAGCAGAGGAAACCCGGAAAAGGCTTTTCTAGGCGGAGAGTTGATGCTTCTATTTCCAGTCTGTGCTGCTTGTCGAAAGGAAGATGACGTGTATCATTTCCACTACTGCTCCTGTTCCCTCTTTGTGGGTCTTTTGAATGGACTGAGAAAACTCAGGGAATAAACTCCCAGCTCTCCTGCCGAATGATCGGCAATTTGGGATACATCGCTCCATGAAGAGATTTCATTGAACCCCCTCCCACCCTCCAAATAAGAGGAAGAAAAAAATCAAGGATGTAGGAAAGGAAAACACAGAAGCTCCCAAAATATGTAGTTATTCAAGGAAAAAAAACCAAAAAGACCTGGAAACTGCAAAAATTCATCTGAGGCACAACGCCACAGCTGAAGTTAGCAATTTTCACCCACGTTGTTCCACACCACTACGATTACACCAATTAATTAAAGTGGGTGCATCTGGTTCCTTCTAATTTTCTGCTCTCAGGCATTGAGCAGCTACTAATCAATGTTTATTAGATGATTTTTTTCAAGTCCATACACTCCTTAACTAGAAAATCACAATAATAATCATTGAATAGAGGTAATGGAAGGTTCTACAATGTCTGGGTTCCTGTGACTTGTAGTAATTTCTCCAGTGATAATTGTTTCAAAGAACAGAAAATGCCTCCAAATCCCACCATGGGTGATTAAACCAAAATTCAGGTTCACTGCATTTCAGGAAGAAAGTTGCCCGAGACTTGCTTGATCAGTTGTGGTGAGGTTTCCAAAAATTACTGGTGATTCAGAGGGAAATATTTTATTTCGGAGCAACTTTTCCTCAGCAGTCCTAACAGCTTTCTTTTACATGTAAGTCCTGCTATGAAAAGGTAGCACAAATCTCAGGCTTGATCAAATACAATGCAGCCTATTACGTGAGATGTCTGTGTGATTCTCCTGGCGGGTATGGAAAAATAGTTGGACTATCTGGATTGAATCTCTTCTTGTGGCCAAAAACTCCCTTCCTCGAAATAGGAACAGTAACCTGAAAACGGGATATTTGAGTGTGGTGGAGGTTCTAGGTCTTTGGGCAAGACATCAAGACTCTTGGGTTATTCCTGGGGTGCCTGGGTGGCTCCGTCAATTAAGCATCTGCCTTTGGCTCAGGTCATGATCCCAGGTCCTGGGATCAAGCCCCACATTGGGCTCTCCGCTCAGCGGCAAGTCTGCTTCTCCCTCTGTGATCTCCCTCATTCTCTTTCAAATCTTAAAAAAAAAAAAAAAAAAAAAAAAAAAAAAGACTCTTGGGTTATTCTTACTGTTAATGATTGGGAGGTTGTAAGCATTAATTTACAGACCCAGTTCAATGGATATATAGCTCTTCTTCCTCGAAGTCCAAGGAAACCAGACACAAATCAAAATCATCCTTTTCAGAACTCTGTCACCCAGCTTGTCATCTTGTCTCTCTAGAAGTCCCACTGGCCCCGTGGCCCAGCACTACAGGGCAAGACTCTAGCTTCAATGGACCCAACCTCTTCCTATGCCCCTCCTCCCCACGAGCACTGCCTTTTCTAGAGAAATTTCCTCAGTACGCTTTGGTGTCCACTATCATTTCTGGTTGAGATTATGTTCTGGAGGCACTGAGGACAGATTATTAAATGGGATGCTGCATTATCCTCAATCCATTTATGCTGTCCATTTTCCTGTTTTCTGTCGGTTGCTAAGGAAATCAGTGTGAAATGGGGTCCCTGTCCTACGGGGTTAATAATTTTACACCGCTCACTCGCCGCAGAAGTCATAATCTCCGTGTGTGAAATCACTCTGCATTGCTGTGAAAAGGATTGCAATGCTTGGATCGGAACGTTATGACTTCAGGTGGGAGATAGTACGTAGAGCAGATGGACTCCTGGAAAATTCGAAACTTCTTCCAGCCATAATGCTCAACACTAAAACAGAGTGAGAGGAAAGGATGGTGCAGTGAAAAAAAATAATTGGGGATATGGAAATTGACTGTTGGTGGATTTCCTAGTTGTTTCCTTCTCTTATCATTCCTTCTATTTTTAATATTTTTACTTTTTAGAGAGAGCATGCACACGTGCATACAAGCAGGTGCGGGGGGGGGGGGCACACGGGGAGGGCAAAGGGAGACAGAATCTCAAGTAGACTCCATGCCCAGCATGGACACAGGGCTCGATCTCAAAACCCCCAGACAATGACCTGAGCCTCAATCAAGAATCTGACACTTAACCAACTGAGCCACCCAGGCACCCCTCGTTCCTTTTATTTTTAACAAAACCTACAATAGTATGACTAGGACACCCAAAAGATAATTATCAAAACCAAGAAGCTTATGGGAAAAATAAAGATGGGGAGATGAAAAGGAGCAGCAACTTTGCAATGAAAGAGCTAAACTACTGTTGGGAGTTAGAATTCTTTCTTCTTTGGGCATGTGCCAGTGAAGACACGAGGCTCTCCCTAACAACGTGAGCTCTGCAAGTGCGCCGAAAGTGCCAGGCCACTGAGATGCAGGTTACAATAATCTTTTAGTCAGTCTTGAACACAGAGATTTAAAAAATTATATAGTTATGAAACACTAAGAGATCATTAAAATAACATGGGAACACAGTCCAATTTTAAGACATTTAAATCCTGCTTAATATGAAAATTTAATGATTTAATGTCATAGCAATTAACAAGTGTATAAAATGAACCATATATGAATCATTAAACAGTTTTTAAAACAAAAATTAAACAGCTAAAAATATACAGTGATCACCATGGAAAAAAACAGTTCCAGGTTTGCAAAGATTTTCCTGTTACATGTTATGGGGAAAAAAAAACAGAAAAAATAAAAAGTTGTAAGGAAAGCAAGGATTTTTAATTGAAATTTTAATGTATTGGGAAAAATCTACACGAAGTCCATTTATAAAGTGAATAACCTTTAATTTATAAATAGCTACCACCTACTTTATCTTTTTAATGCATACACCAAATATCTAAAGATCTTGAAAATGAACCCATTTGTATCCTGGTAATTTTCTGCAGAATTATGATATTTTTGTTCACCACTAGCTTAAGAAGCAAAACATAAAATATAAGGGTTGGATTTTGTTTTACTCTCTCCTACCCATCCCAGCCTACAAAGCACCAGGTGATCACAGGTATTCCACAAACCAGGTGACATCCTCGGACTGTGATGGACAAGTTTCAAGGGACGAGGCTGCCACTTCAATTCCTGTTCTCAGGAACCCTCCCCTAGGCAAGCAATAAAGCAAGAGGAAGCAGGGGTCTCTTTGAGTGAGTATTCCTCTGCTTTTCTTTTTTCTTTTTCTTAATTTTAGGAAATATTCCATCTGGATTGCTCTACCTGAGAGACCCCCAGAGGTAAAAATGAATATTCTTGATTAATAAATCCAACCCTCAAGATATTTAAACTTTTGACAGTGAAATGCAGTGAGGACAGATCCACACACACTGACAGATACAGAGCCATATCCCTTCAACACTACGTTAGTATTCCAAATTCTTTATCTGTGCTTACCACATGACGTTGCAGTTCCTTCCACTAGAGGAAGAATGTATTTCCTACCCCACTGGGGGCTATGTGAGAGCTGTGGGCAATGGAATGTGAGTAGAAATTAAGTGTGCAAGGCCTAGAAGTTAAGTGACATGGCATCTTTAGCCCAGCAGTCTTGGACTTCTGCCACTGCCATAAGAAGAAAATGTTCACATGATAGAAGTCATGCATGAAAAACCCACACCTAACATCATACTCTATGGTGAAAAGCTGAGAGCTTTTTTCTTAAGATCAGGAACAAGACAAGGATGTCCACGCTTGCCACTTTTATTTAACATAGTACTGGAAGTCCTAGCCACAGCATTTAGACAAGAAAAAGAAATAAAAGGCATCCAAACTGGTAAGGAAGAAGTAAAACTTTTACTATTTGCAGATGACATGATACTATACATAGAAAACCCTAAAGACCCCACCCAAAGACTACTAGAATGCAAAAATGAATTCAGTAAAGTTTCAGGACACAAAATTAATACAAAGAAATCACTAATAACAGAGTAGCAGAAGGAGAAATTTAAGAAAACAATTCCATTTACAACTGCATCAAAAAGAATAAAATACCTAGTAATAAAATTAACCAATGAAGTGAAAGAACTGTACTCTGAAGACTATAAACCACTGAGGAAAGACATTGAAGATGACACAAATAATTGGAAAGATATACCATGCTCATGGTTTGTTAAGGACTAACATTGTTAAAATAGCCATACTACTCAAGGCAATCTACAAATTCAATGCAAACCCTATCAATACCAACAGCATTTTTCGGAGAACTAGAAAAATAGCATGAAAATGTGTATGGAACGTCAAAGGACCCTGAATAACCAAAGCAATCTTGAGAAAGAAAGAAGCTAAGGAGTTGTAATCTCCGATTTCTGACTATACTACAAAGCTGCAATAATCAAACAGTATGGTACTGGCACAAAGACAGACACACAGAGCAATGGAACAAAACAGAACAGAAAACCCAGAAAAGAACCCACAACTCTATGGTCTACAAAGCAGGAAAGAACATCCAATGGAAAAAAGAAGTCTCTTCAATAAATGGTGTGTGGAAAACTGGACAGCTACATGCAAAAGAATGAAACTGGACCACTTTCTTATGTCACACACAAAAATAAACTCAGAATGGATTAAAGACCAAAATATAAGACCTAAAACCATGAAACTTCCAGAAGAAAACACAGTCATTAATCTCTTGGACCTCATTCATAGAAACCTTTTTCCAAATACATCTCTCCAAGCAAGGGAAACAAAAGCAAAAATAAACTGTTGGGGCTACATCAAAATAAAAATCTTCTGCAGAGTGAAGGAAACAATCAACAAAATGAAAAGGCAACCTCTTAAGTGCAAGAAGATATTTGCAAAGGATATACCTCATAAGGAATTAAAACATATAATCCATATAGAGAACTTATAAAACTCAACACTAAAGAACAAATAATCCTGTGAAAACGTGGAAAGAGGACCTGAAAAGACACTTTTGCAAAGAAGATAATCAAATAAATGGTTAACAGACACATGAAAAGTTTCTCAGATCACTCATGATCAGGGAAATGCAAATCAAAACCATATTGAGAAACCACCTTACACCTGTCAGAATGGCAGTGTCAAAAAGACAAAAAATAGCAAGTGTTGGCGAGGATGTGGAGAAAAAGGAACCCTCCTGCCCTGTTGGTGAGAATGCAAATTGGTGTAGCTACTGTGGGAAAGAGTATGGAGATTCATCCAAAAATTAATAATAGAAATATCATATGATCCAGTAATTCCACTTGTGTTTACCCAAAGAAAACAAAGACACTAATTCAAAAAGATATATGCACTCCTAAGTTGACTGTGGCATTGTTTACAATAGGCAGATATGGAAGCCACCCAAGTGTCCACTGATAGAAGAACAGATAAAGAAGATGTGGCATATACATATAATGTATTATTAGTCCGCCATGAAAGATGAGATCTTGACATTTTACAACACGGACGAACTTAGAGGGTATTGTGTTAAGTGAAATACATCAGACAGAAAAAGACTAATACCACTTAACTTAATAATAAATAAACAAAGAAGCAGAAACAGACCCTAAACATAGAGAACTAGGGGCACCTGGGTGGCTCAAGTGGTTAAGCATCTGCCTTCAGCTCAGGTCATGATCCTGGAGGCCCCGGGATCGAGTCCCACATTGGGCTCCCTGCTCAGCGGGAAGTCTGCTTCTCCCTCTCCCTCTGCCCACTTCTGTTCTCTCTCTCAAATAAATAAAATCTTAAAAAAAAATACAGAGAACAAATGATGGTTTCCAAAGGGGAAGGGGTGGGGAGGTGGGCAGAGTGGGAGATACAGGCTTCCATCTACAGAATTACTAAGTCCCAGGCATGGAAGGTACAGCATGGGGAAAACAGTCAATGGTGTGTGTCCTCATGGTGTTGCCTGGGGACAGACGGTAGCTACACTTATGGTGCACAGTGTGGCATGTGGATGTGGAGTCCCTACGTTGCACACCCGAAACTAATGTAATGTTGGGTACCACCTACATTTCAATTTTAAAAAGATGACAAGGAGGAGAAAACACTCGACTGATCCACAGGGGATGGGGGACGTGCAGCAGATGGAACCCAACCCGCAGGTGGGTGCCAAGAGCAGCTGAGCCCGGCCTCGATCCGCAGACCCCAGTTCACTTCTCAGACCCAGAAGCAACCATAAATGATTGGTATTTTAAGCCACCGCTAAGGTTTGTGGTTGCCTGTCATACCTCACTGCGGTGAGAACAGATAACCAGTTCTGTTTTGCTCTTTTATCGCTGTATACCAAACCTACTATCTCCGACGTGTAAGAACCTAATGAGAGACTGCCACAGGAAACGGGCGGGCACCTGTCAACCAAACCTTGACACCCGGGGTGGTGAACTAGAACGAAAATCCACCCCACAGAAGAAAACTATGGACATACACACCTCTCTCGGATTTGGCTCCAGGTGTTTGAAGTAAATAATATAATAATGTCAAGGAGTTGATCAGCCGTAAGTTCAGGACAGAGTTCATCCAGGGGCTTAAAAAGGGGAAGGTATAATGAGGGAGCATTACACTTGGGGCTTCAAGAGTACTAGAATATTCCATGTTTATGCCCGATGGACAGAACATGGGTATTCTTTTCAGTACTCTTCTAAATTTATATTCCCACCATACACACTTTTTGCACACACTTTTTTTTTTGCTATAAAAATAAAAGAGGTCACAGAGGCCCCCAGCTTCTACACCCCCAGGTGCAGACACAGCGGTCACACCATGGCCACCAAGGTGCTCAGGGGCCTTCAGACAGCCCTCCTCATTTCAAAGTAAGAAAAAAACAGATGGTCTGAGGCCTCGCCATCCCAAGTTGGAGGAGCAGCTCTGACAAGAGACCACAGAGGATGTTAATACTCCCTGGGGGAGAAATGAGAAGAGTGAGACTCTGGGGAAGGTCCAGCCGCCACGATGCCAATCAGACAGAATAAAAGCGCCAGGCGCTAAGCCCCGAATGCCCTGGCCTCAGTGTGTCATCAGCAAGGCCCTCGGCTCTAGCCTCCAGCAGGAGGGAAGTTTGAGCCAGTGGAGAAGAGCTCAGATGACCTTTGCCTCTTGGCTTCAGCCAACGGATACTTCTTTTCAGACACATGCAGCTCGGAGACTACCCCGGGAGTCTTACTTCCCACCCAGTCCCATCAGCAGGATCTAGTATCCACCACTCCTCCCCATCCCCTTCCAGAGCACCCCCGCCCCACTCCATGCACACGCGGAGGTGTCGCTGGAACCAGCAGTCACACACGTCTCGAGGAAGCCGGGCTCTAAACAAAGAGTCAGAGGAGAGCGTGAGTTGCAGGTGTCAGGTGCAGCTGGTCTGAGACGCATCCATCACCCCTGCACACGGAGTGTCTCAGGATGGCACCTGGCACCCCGTCAATCAAAATACCACCCAAGATTCCGTGAGCCTCCAATTCACAGCAGACAAAACGGGAAGACAAGTGAACTTGGGTAGCGCAGAACCGCACGTGGCAGCGCAGGGCTGGAGCTCAGCGTACAGGTGCACTGGTCATGCCCACAAGCCTCCCTTCTTCGGAGGGAGGAACGTTCTGGAACCAAGAACCGGGCTGCCACGTGTAAAAGGCTGAGGGCAGAAGCAGGTAGAGTCCTTTCCCGAGGAAACCCCATCCCCAGTTTTTATCTCCATCTCTCCCTCGAACAGATGAAGAGCTGTTAAGTGGCCCATTTTCCACGCGGGACTTCTGGAGAGAGAAAAGAAATGCATGATTTGGGAAAGGAATTGCTCATGCCAAAGAGAGAAAGCAGGGCCCTGCCTTTATGTCAAGGCTATTGATTGAGGCCCCAGATTCTGAATGCAGAGTAATGAAATAAAGAGCCGGGAACGCGCTAAGTGAGGGAAAATGAAAAGTATACTGAATAAGGGCCAGGACTTGCAAAAGGGGCATTCTGGTGGCCAGATCGGTGCAAAGGCATGAATACCAGAAACCAGCCCATCAGCTGGAGAGAGGATGCAGAGGACACGGAGGGAACAATGCAGGGAAATTGTCCTCCTGCAATGTATGCACAAGGGAGAGTCTGGAGTGCAATGTCTAGGGCCGTACTTGGGGGAAATTACAGCATTCTCCTGCAGGCACTGTGTCTCTTTTTTGTGATTCCCCCACCTTCCTTCTCCTGTAACCCTTTTATAATAATCTACCCCCACCCCGCCCGCTGTTCCCCACCCCCTTCCTGCCTCTTCCTGCTCCCTGCTTACAGTAACTACCAGACTCAGCCGAGAGCCCTGACATCTGCAGGGGTGCGGCCGGCCACCGGGAAGGGAAGGGTGTGATCCCAAGCACCGGAGGGGAGGGGGTGGTTTCAGACTCTGCCCAGGATGATGGCAGGGCTTAAAGATGGCATTTGAAGAGAAAGGAGAGAGAAAACAACCTACAGAGATTTCTGGAGATTCCCTTCTATTTTCTTTCTTAAGTGCCAAGACATTTTCCATGCCAGATGAAACCCTATTTTAAATCCCCTAAAAGAAAAAAAGGAAGTTGTCTAAGGCATGGTTGTTTTGGTATAGAAATGTCAGGGGTCTGAAAGCCATGGGCCCGGCCTCCGCCTGGCACACTCCCTCGGATGCAGCCCCGGGGCTCCTGCACATGCAGCCCTCATGCCCCAAGGAACGTGTCCTGCCACTACTGAACGGAAGCCTCCCAAAAAAGCAGCCGCACACAGTGGCCACAGAGAAAGGCTGGCTCACTCGGAGCAAAGGGGTAGACGAGGCTGTCAGCTGCAAAAAAGAAAGAAATAAATAAATAAAGTCTAAAATCCCCTACCCGGTTTTTGGCAGTCAACATCCCAAACTCATCTGCCACGTTGTGTGAGTTTCCTGTGGCTGCAGTAACAAGTGGCCTCGAACTTGTGGGCTTCAAACAAACCGACACATACCCCTAATCATTCTAGGGTCCAGAAGTCTGAGACCAGGGTGTCCACAGGGCTGGTTCCTTCCGAGGGTATGAGGGAGAGTCTGCCCCTGTCTCTCCTAGCTTCTGACCATCCTCGGGGGCCCCTGGCTTATAGACACATGGTTCCACCTCTGCCACGGCATCCTCTGTGTCCCTGTGTCTTCTCCTTTTCTGTCTCTTACCAAAGCCCTCATCACTGACTGCATTTAGGCCCCACCCTAATCCCAGATGCTCTCCTCTCAAGATCCTAATTTTAATTACATCTGTAAAGACCCTTTTTCCTAGCAAGGTCACATTCTGAGGCTCTGTTTGGACATACCTTTTTGGGTGAGCCACTATTCGACCCGCCGCGCACATCCACACAGCTGTGGCCTGCCTATGCAGGTATGCAAGGTGGATGTTGGCTGTGGTGACCAACGGTCCCAGTTTGCTTGGCATTCTTCTAGTTTTAACAGCGAAAATCCTTGTTCCTAGGAAAGCCCTTGAGTCCCAGGCAAACCAGATGCTTGGCTGTCTTGGTATTGGCTCAGAAAGACTTGGATTTATACTATGATATTTATAAGAGAAAATTAAAATGTCCCACCAAGAGAGGCTAAAGACTGGACAAGATCTCTGGGCAGAGGGCCTGGACTAGTTCAAATGTCAGATCTAATCCTCCTGGGCTCTGATTTCGGTCTACTGACACAGTCCTCACCATGTGCCTGGAAACATGGCTTCATGACGGCCAAGGTGGGAGTGGGCCCACATGTGACATTGGAAGAGTGTTCAAAAGCCATGCTCTTTTTTTTTTTTTTTAAGTTTTCTTATTTTAATTCCAGTATAGTTAATACAGTGTTATTCGTTTCAGGTGTACAATATTCAGCGAGTCAACAACCGTATACATCACTCCATGCTCATCACGGTAAGTGTACTCTTTAATGAGTTTTTTTAAGGATTTATTTATTTGAGAGAGAGAGAGAGAACATGTGCATGGGACTGGGCAAGGGCCAGAGGGAGAGAGAGGAAGAGAAGCAGACTTCGCACTGAACACTGAGCCCGGCACGGAGCTCAATCTCACAATGCTGTGATCATGACCTGAGGCAAAGTCAAGAGTTGGGTGCTCAACTGAGCCAGCCAGGCACCCCTTTAATGAGATTTCAGGACAGGGTAGATTTATCTCTGAGACTGCCGCATTGAGAGAGGGTCCCTAGGGTGCACCTTGGGTCCATCCCCACATCAGCCCTCTGCTGCCCCGTGTTCTCCGCAGAGCCAGGTTTGTAACTTACAAGCAGCTTGACAGGTACCCAACAACAGAGAAACACCATGTCCTCCCATTGCAATTACCTTCTGCGTTCTGCATGGACACACTACTATTCAAAGGTTAATGGTACAGCTAATGCCAGCAAAGAAGATGCCACGATGATGTGAAAGCAGGGGGCAGGGAATTTCCCCATGTGAAGAGCACTGTGTGGCATGGGGTGGAGGCATGGGGTGCAGGGAAAGGGGTGTAGGAACAGGATCTGGGCATTTAGTGGAGACCTTGCAAATCGACATCAAACCTATGCTTACTGCCCATCCAGAGTCCCTGCTATGGGCAGTGACAGGAAGGATGAGACACGCAGAACTTGCCCTTCACGCAGAAAATAACAAAAGCAGCTGCCAGTTAGGAAGGCCGACTCTATGCTGTTAATTTTTAGCCCTGAGACACAACCTTCTATACTTTCACTGTACAGATAAAGGAACCCAAAGAGTCTTCTGCTCTAGGTCCTCCGAGTCAGCCATGCTCAAACTGGGGTTCTACTCCTGGTCTGACCCCAAAGCTCATTCTCCTCCCACCAGAGTCTATGCCAGGAAGTGCACTGGTCGGACTGTGAGCACATGACTTAGATCATAGGGCTCAAATCAAACTGCTTCCCAAAGCTGGTGTGTCAAATCGCAGTCCTACCAGTGGTGTGGGAGAGTCCCACGGGTGCACATAACCTCGCCAATGCTTGATAATGTCAGACTCTTATATTTTTTGTCCATCTGGCTGACACAAAATGGAAGTGCATTATACTTTAAATTTGGGGTTCATAAATTCTGATGGTTAGGCAGGTTTTCATATGTTTATTAGCTCCTCCTGTTTTCTTTTCTCGGAAATGCCTGTTCAAGTCCTTTGCGCATCTTCCTTTGAGTTATCTTTTTCTTATTTATCTGTACTATTTCCTCATATATTCTGGGTACCAATTTTTTCAGTTATATATATTTCAAACAATTTCTCTGAATCTGTCATTTTTGTTTTGTTTTTACCTTGCAGTATCTTTTTACTGACATTCTTAGATAAATACAAATTTATCAATCTTTACATTCACGGTTTATGCTTTGTGTGTCTTCAGAAAGTCATTCCCTACCCCCAAGGTCATAGAAATACCTTTCTCTAGTCCTTCCTAAACGGTTTAGAGTTTGCTTTATACCTTTCCATCTTTAATCCAGGTGGAATTCATTTTCATATATGGTGAAGGTAGGGATCTATTTCCATGGCTAGGCTCTTCGCTGGCTTTCTTAATTCCCAGCACTATTTCCTATTTTTTTTTTAAATTAAGACTGTATTTACCTATTTAAGAGAAAAAGCATGCACACACAAGCGGTGGGGAGAGGCAGACGGAGAGAGGGAGAGAGAGTCTCAAGCAGACGCCACGCTGAGCCCAGAGCCCAACACAGGGCTTGATCCCGTGACCCTGAGATCATGATCTGAGCTAAAACCAAGAATCAGATACTTAATCAATGGAGCCACCCAGGTGACCCTCAGCACTATTTCTTAAATAAGCCTTCCTTCTCCCACTTTCCACAAGGCTCTCTGTCCCCTATTTCCCCATGTACTAGTTAGTCTGCCAGCTCTCTCTCCCACTCCATCCATCCGTCTGTTTCTCCCTGTGCTAATACTCATTCTCTTACCTACTTGCATAGCTTTACAGTGAATCTTCCCGCCTCTCTCCTCTCCTTATACGAATATGTATCACATCCTCCCCGCCAAAACCTGTCGTAATTCTGACTGGCACTGCGCTGAGTCTTCCAACTGCCTTGTGGAGAGCTGACGTTTGACAATATCAAGTCATCCTATCGTGAACCCGACATTCCCTGTTTACTTAGAGTTCTTAGTGTCTGTTGAAAAAAACTTACAATTTTCTCCATAAAGATTTTGTGAATCACTTATTAGATTGATTCCTGGGTACCTTTTCACTAAAAGGAAAACAAATGTAAATAATGATGTAAATAAATACAATTTAATTTTGGATTTTGAATTCTGAATCCAAAAATCTTGATAAACTTGTCCTAAATTAACAACTTACTTGTAAATTGGAAGGGAGGGTCCTACAGACAAAATTATACTTGTAAATAATGACAGAGCTTTTATTTCTTTAAGAGCACTGATCTGAGACCAGCTGGCATGAGACCAAGACCAGTGATTTCCACTTTTTTTTTTTTAAATAAAACTTTAATAGGACAAAGGGAAGAGACTGCAACAAACTCCAGTTCTCCACTTTTCCCAGAAGGAAAAAAAGGGGGGAGGGGAGAGATGCAGAGACATGGGGCAAAGACTGTGCATGTTTAACCACAAATACATCTGTCTGGTCAGATGACTGATACAGATAATAACCAGAATTAGTGAGCACCTACTGTATGCAATGTGGTGCTTTCCATACATTATCACACCTGACTATACTGGTGACGATGGAAGAAAAGAAAAGAAAAAAAAACTGGAAAGACTGAGGTTTTTTTTTTTTTTTTGTTTTTTTTTTTTTTTTAAGACTGAGTATCTTTCGCAAACTGCGGTCAAGAGCTCAGAGCTCCTTCGTGATGGACACAATGATACAAACGCCAGGCACCGCTGTTTTATAACACAAGGAAATAATGAAACACATCTTGACGCGGGAAACAATGAGCTATTGTGTCTAGCAAAGTGGGAGCCAAAATTTCAGTTTTGCATGTGTTTGTATTTAGAGAAATAAATCTGCCTTAACAATTCTTTAATCAGGGACAGAATAACTTAGACGCTGCCATCTGCGAGTTTAATCATCTAAATACTGGAAAAACCTGACAGCGATCCTCAGGGGAAAGCCCCAGCCTCAGAAAGCCGAGACACACAGACTGTGGTTCCACCATGACAAAAGAGCCAGTCAGTTCGTTCGAGGCGGCCAAACCAGTTATTGAGCATTATGACATCTGTTCCCTAACTGTGCTGCTCTCTCTCTCTCTTTTTTTTTCCCCAAGTGAATTTCTGGGTATCACCCAGGCTGGCTAAATGACTGAGTTGCGACTCTGGAAAGAGAACCTTCCACGACGATGACTGCGCTTTTAGGAGTCCAGTCTTCCAAGTCTCGTGTGTCCCAAGGGGACTGGGAGGCCCAGCGATCTGTCAGTCGCTGGACTGCGTAGCCGGAGCTCCTGGGGCAGCCCGCAGGTGGAAACCAGCGGGGGGCCACCCCTCGGCATCCCGTCCCCGGTGCCCAGCTTCGTGCCCACAAGCACCGTGCACACAGAGGATCGGGAGCTGGATCTGCAGATCTTTTCAGAAGGTTCTTGGCTTGTACTCTCAGATCTGCTTGCTAGAGCACGTCAATTCATCACACGTGCCAACACGGCGGCTGTGGAGTGAGCAGGGAGCCCTGAAATGCCAGGAACCCCAACCCGGAGCTGCCTATGGCATAGGGGACAGAGAGAGCCTCCGGCACGAGCCCGTCCACCCTCTCCCCACGCTGGGCCAACACGGGAGACGCAAACCAGGGGGTGCAGAACAATGCAGCAGCTCAGGGAAGTCCACGAGGCGGGAGAAGCAGTACAGGTCACAGGACGTCACCATGGGCTGAGGGGTCCCCCAACTGTCTGGTTCTCCCCCTGGCCTCAGACTACAAACCCAGAGCTTCTGAGTCCAAGGCAGACTTCGGACGCTCCCGCACCACAGAACACGGACTACAAGTAAAATGCAGTCATATTCCTAACAATGAATACTCACGGCGTTTTTCTGTTGTGCCAGGTGTGGTTTCTAAGTGCTTTAACATGCCTATGTCTGAACCAATGAGGACCAAGTTCTCTTCTTGGCTAAAGCCCCCGTACTGGTTAAAATGTCACTGTTGCTGGCGTTGTGTGTGTGTGCAAAATGAACATCCATCTTCCATCCTTCTAAAAATTCCAATTTGCTTCCAGAGTGAGACTCCCAAGAGGTCCCATTAGGAAATCACCCCCTCCCCAGAGACGCTCCCTGGAAAAGCAATTAGGAAGGCAGATGTGCAAAAGATCCTTGCCCACGTCTCTTCGGCATCCGCATTAAAGGAAAGTTGTCTGATGGAGGAAATATGCAAAATGACAGCAAGTCATCAAATGTAGTGGAGACCCTGCTTTGTCCTTCCATCAGCTGGACAGTTACTTTGATGGACGGCTGTCACCTGACCCTGGGCTGGTCCCTGGGCATTTAGGTGCATGTATCACACAGGAGGAAAAGAAGTCTCCCCAAAGACAAACAGAAAGACGTGACCCATCTGTCGGCATGGGAAGCATGGCAGTGATGTGACTCCCACCCTGGGAGTGTTTCGTGCCCCGATCCGGAGAGGATATTTGATCAACATTGACCACGCATACCAGCAACCAAAGGCGCACAAGCAAGCTGCTGGGGATCAGGTTAGATCCATAGATGACTGGTGGCTCCCAGATTTCAGACTTTGCACGTGAGGAACCATCAAGAAATTCAAGGGTTAACTGCCCAGACTCCGTCAGTTGGCCAGTCAGTCATCAGTAAGCATCTGTGGGAAGCCACATTCACGGGCTTGAGCGGGGTGCCATGGGGAATCTAAGAAAGGAGACTAGGAGACAAGATGGTGGCTGCAAAAATGTCCCAATGTGAAGTCCATCGACGAAATGGTGGACATCCACAGTCAGGAGCTTGGGACTGTATGAGTTCATGGCTTGTGAGTACCCGGCTCAAGCCCAGTACGGATGCCCACATGACGTTTCCACTTGGCAGAAAGTAACAGACGTGGGAGAAAGAACCGCCCTCTTCCTGCCCTTCTAAAGAAGTGAATTCCACCAGGTAGTGGGACTGCAAACCAGTGTCCGAGCCTCAGACGTCGTGCATCCTGCAGGTCCCCTGGAAGTCTTACAAGGCCAGCGGGACTGTGTTTATCGAGAATCAGAGCATCCATATCGGTTATGCATCCCGGGTCCCTAGGGAGAGTCTAACGTTGTTTGCTTTCTTACAGGTACCTGAGTCCCAGAGGCGGCAAGTGACTGCAGGACCCGTGCGGCCTCCTGATTCCACCAGCTCAGCCCGCCGAGCTCCATGGGAAATGTGGGGGTCTGGGGTGGGGGCAGACAGATCACCCCCACGGGAATCCAACTTCTTGCACATCAACGCGATCAACACTCATTTATCTCATCTCCTGGCCTGGCCACAGGCCCTCCCTCCCCTCCCCCACCACAAGGGCAGGTGTAAGCACCCCTTCACCCCGCAGACGGCCCACGAACGGCGTCCGACTCGGTCCCAGCTGTGCGGAACGCAGGCCAAGAAGAGCGAATAGAGCAAACGCGTCCTTTTTAAACAGATCTTCTTGTCAACATTGCAAAATGCTTCCTACTTTCTGACGGGTTGATTACCAAGCTCCCAGGGAGGGACTGGGTTCGGCCCAAGCCCAGGGGCTCTCTGCGCCCTCCTCAGTCTCCGTCTTCATTCTCTAGAATCCAGACAGCTGCTCTGACGAGGGCATTTGTGCTCATTGGACCTGATGGCCTGGATTCCCTGGCCGGCCACGCTGGTGCCCCAGCCCTTGTCCAACGAGAAAGGACGCAGGGGCAGACGAGCAGGGCCAGGGAGAGAAGACACTGAGGGCAGGGGTCGCCCTTCTGCCCTCTGAGCCCCATGACCTAAGCAGCGCTGATGCGGGCTCCGCACCCACAGGCCAGACACTGGGACAGAAGACTGAACCTAGAAAGATCTCTAGAAACCAGCCAGCCCAATGCCTCTCCCTTCACTGAAAGCTGCATGAGGCTCAGGCCCTGGGGTCATTCCCCAGGCTCACCTAGCCTACGGTCTGATGTCCCCTGGCGCGCAACTGTTCCTAGCACCTGCCCAAACCCCTGCCCGGGGCCGCTAAGTTTGGTGACTGCACCAAAGCGACTGACACTGGCCGGGACCCAACGTGAGGACGACCGTGGCTTCGGCGCCAGCAGGCCCGTCGGTGTGCCGGATGCGACAGCAGATTCACACGCCGGGCAGCTGGAGCAGAGACCGCTGAGTCACCTCCCAGACACTCGGTGAGTCAGCCGCCGTCCCCCGCAGCTTAGGCCTGGGACCCGCGTCCACACCCGCACCCGTGGGTCCTGCGCGTCCTGACCTCGCGCCGCCCCCGCTGCCCCTCCTGGAGCTGCTCCTGTCACCCTTGGCCGGCGCCAGCGGATTGTTCCCTGAAGGCCTGGGTCAGGCGTGGCGAGAGACGCCTGGAAGGAGCCATGGCTGCTCCCCGCAGAGCAGGTGGAATTTGGAAAGGGGCCAGCTGCTAACCGCAGGAGACCAGCTTTCATGTCCGTCTCTCTCTGTGGCTGCCGCGTGTTTACCTGCTCCCCTCTGCAGGCCAGCGAGGCGCGAGCTGCGATCCTGTTCCAATACCAACAGTCCTGCCTGCCCCCAGCACGGAGCAAAAGGAAGAGGGGTGGGCTGTGCAGGGTCCGGAGTGGGCCCTGCCTCCGTCCCCCGGAGGACCCTGGGACTCCTCCCCGTGCATTCTGCAGCCTGAAGGACATGTTTCCCGCGGCCCAGGAGGCCCGGTGGTGGGGATGTTTACCTGAAACGTGTCCATCCTGCCTCTCGGCGGGACAGCCTCCAGAAGACAGCTCTGGACGGTGTCAGGTCCTCACGCCTGATTACTCAGCAAAACTCGCAGGTGGTGACCATGACAAGGAAATGACAATGAAAACTTAGCACAGTCTAGGACAGCAGCCCCATCGGGGGCCCCAGGGCACCAGGGCCTGTGTGGAGACTAGGAACCCTCAGACCACCAGCCTGGTTATCTAAGACCCAGCCCTGCCCTGTGCTCTCCAGGACACTGGAAGGCTTCAGCCAGAAGCTCAGCTCCCATCTCCAGCCTTCCGCCAAGCTAGCGGGGAGCACGCGTGAACCTGGGAGTCCAGCCGCCTCGTTGGACTTGCAAAGTGGGAGCCACGGCGACGCCACTGGAAGGAACAGCCCCTCGCCTTGGCACGCAGCCCCAAAGGGCCAAGCCCCCAGACTCCTCATCTGGAAAATGAGACTGCTGGACAGCTGAAGGCCAAGGTCGCTCCTGAACTGAACATTGACCCTTGCCTCCAAGTGTCACAAGAACGTGTGTGTCCATTTCAGGTCTCCAGCCAACAAATGTCCTGGAGCGCGCTTGGCGGCCTCTGTCCCGTGAAGTCCAACCAGGATTTTAGGTCAAATCCCAAAGGTTGGTAACTTTCCTGGTCTACAGCGGTAACCTGGGGGCCCAAGTTTTGTCCTAAATTGCCTGGTCATTAAAGAAGAGATCTTAGATTTTATGGAAGGGAAGACGCAGACTCCAAGACGTCCAGCAGCGAGCTCAAGGTCGCACGCCGAGGAAGGGGCACTCCCAAGGCCACAGCCTTCGGACACAGGAGGCGGAAAGAGGACCGAGTTTTAGGAGCCGGAAGCCAAGAGCAAGCGCGCGGGCACACACATCTCCCAAAACGACTGAGAGTAAGAGATTTATTTCATCTTCTTACGCGTTCATCTTCTTACGCATTCTCGTTTCTACTTCGTAAGGAAATATTCAACCATTCACCAGCCTTGAGTGCCGGGAAGAAATGAATACATGTGACACCCAAGAAGCACCATGTTGAACAGTTTAGACATTGCTACTCTGTGGCTAAAAGAATGAGAACATTAAAGCTACCCTCTTGCTAAAAGGATGAAAGGAAGTTTTCCCCATCCCAGATTTCTTTTAAATAGTTTGCTACGTGAGTTTTCTTTTTTTTTTTTTACATCCATAGCCTGAAGCTTCCTTAAAAATTGCTTTAAACCAATCAGAACAGGAACGTCTCAAAAGAAGACAAGTTGCTTTTGACAAGAGAGCTTGGAACGCGGTCTTCCATGCTCCTCGGACGGCAGCAGGCCACCAGGTCGGCTCTCCTCTGGGCACACGGGTTACAGAGGCTGCGTGACTGCAACAAGCGGAAAATACACACGTGGCATGGGTATATAGAGTACTTTTGAGAAAGAGCATGTGAGGACGTCTGAGGGCTCTTTCAAAGGAGAACGCACCAGGGGCGCCTGGGTGGCTCCGTCGGTGAAGCATCCGACTCTTGATTTTGGCTCAGGTCACGGTCTCAGCATTGTGGGATCGAGCCCTGCATTGGGGCCCACACTCAGCACAGAGTCTGCTTGTCCCTCTCCCTCTGTTCCTCTCCCGTGCATGCCCTCTCGCTTTCTCTCTCTCAAATAAATAAATAAAAATAAAAACATAAAAGGAGAATGCAAGAGCCTGACCACGTTTCTGATTCCGGTCCGGGTTGTTCACAGCTCCAATCAGGAGACTCTGGCATGAGTTTTCAGAGTCTTGTCCAGAGGACACTGGCGGCAGTGACGGTGGGAACTTAAGTGATTTTGGCGAGGCGGTGGGGGGTCGGGGGAGGGATTGTCTTTATTAAGAAATGTAATTGCTGTGTCATTCATAATTAGGGTCAAAAAATTTCCAAACCTGAGAGGGGCATTGCTTAAACCCACCCCCGCCAAGGCAGCTGACTCCTTAGTCTCGGGGTGCAGCAGAGGAACCCCATGGAAAACCATATGCTATGCTCTACGAACTGAGAAGAATAAAAGGGGAAAAGCATTTCCTCCTCGGGTCACTCTTCCCCAGAACTAAGAACCCAATGCCTTTCCATGCACTTTTGGGAATCTCTACAAATGTCTTTCAACAGAGGTGGCTCAGACCTAGAAATCTGGACTCATCATTTCAGGCAGGATGTGTTTCAAAAATAAGTCATCACTCCAAAAGAATGTGTTATTTTCCTTTAGCAAAAAGGAAAGCCACCCCCTTCGCCCCCGGCCATTAATTTTCACAGACCGGCCTTTATTCTCACCCAGTACAGCATGAGGAAGTTCCAGCATTTTGCTCTGGAAAGTTACACTACCTGGTTAGCTCTGGGTGACTGCATGGCAGAAATTACTGTGTGTCTACTGTGTGCCTCGTGCAGCTAACCACACACGGACCCTTGTGAAATCCTAGAAAGTTAATGGCGAATAAAAATCACTGCTAAATTCAATGCTTAACAGTCACCTTCTTGATGAAGATTTAAGGATGGAGGAAATGCCCATTAAAGGAAAGAAGTTACAATTCTAGTAGCTAAATAGTTAAAATTCTACATACAGTCTAATCCAAAAATGTTTTAATCTGAATATAAATTAAGAATAAATTTTTAAAATGAGCAGTCCTATTTTTTTAATTAAATTAGTGGTTAAAAACTGACACAATACTCCCCATGTCTAAACAGTTTTACAGGGAAATTCTACCAAGTTTTACCAATTCTTAGGAAAACTCTCCCAAAGAATAGAAAAAAAAAAAAGAAAGAAAGAAACCTTCCCCTACTAATTTGGTGAAGCTGCTCTAACATTGAAACCAAACCAGCTAACAACAGTATAAGAAAAGTACAGGCTACATTCGCTCAAGAACACAGACGTGAAACTCCTAAATAAAATTTTAGCAGGTGGGTACCTGAGTGGCTCAGCTATTAAGCATCTGCCTTCGGCTCAGGTCATGATCCTGGAGTCCTAGGATCAAGCCCCATATGCTTTTCCCTCTGCCTCTGCCCCTCCCGCTGCTTGTGTGTGCTCTCTCTCTCTCTGTCAAAATAAATAAATAATATCTTAAAAAAATTGTTTTAGCAAGTCAAGCCCAGCAGTATATTTAATAATAATTATTATTATTATCAAAATATCTTTAACATAATATAAGAATAGTTTAACATCAAAAATTATCTCTTAAGATAACTCCCTCATTAGCATATTAAGGACAAAAATTATAATGACCTCAACAGATACAGAAAAAGCACTTCATAAAATTCAACTCCCATTCATAAAATTTAAAATAATATTCACAAATATTCACAGGAAGTTTCTTAGTTTGACAAAGGACATCCACCCTACACAGCAAACACCGTATTTAATGGTGAGGTGATGGACACATCCCCTTAAGGACCCCAGAACTGATGAGGATGCTCAGTATCACAGTTCCTGCTCAATGTGGTACTAGAGAACGTAGCCAGGGGAGTAAGACAAGAAGAGTTCGCAAGAGGAGTAAAGCTTGAAGAGAGACAGACGGTCGTAATTGCAAACTATGAAAATTCAAGAGAATCCACACCGTATTGGACTTAGGCAGAGTCAGCCATATCACGTGAGTAAATAAAACTATATGGAAAACAATCTGAGGGGTTTGAAGTGGCGGGGGGTGTGGGAGGTTGGGGTACCAGGTGGTGGGTATTATAGAGGGCACAGATTGCATGGAGCACTGGGTGTGGTGAAAAAATGAATAATGTTTTTCTGAAAATAAATAAATTGAAAAAATTTTTAAAAAAACTATATGGGAGGAAAAGATAAGGAGCTTCCTTTACCAATGGGGCAGGCAAGGGCTTCTTAGGCATGACATTAAAAGTATAAAACACTGAGGAAAACATAGATGTTACGTACGACCAAGGACAATATAAACACAGATTAGGAGAAGATATTTAAAATGAATATACTTGCGGTGCTGTGTGGCTCAGTTGTTAAGTATCTGCCTTTGGCTCAGGTCATGATCCCCGGGTTCTGGGATCCAGCCCTGCATCAAGCTCCCTGCTCAGCAAGAAGCCTGCATCTCCCTCTCCCCCTCCCCCTGCCTGTGTTCCCTCTCTCTCTGTGTCTCCCTCTGTCAAATAAATGAATAAAATCTTTTTTAAAAAATAAATATACTTGCATAGAAAAGCGTTTCCATAGCAGGCCTGACTACTCTTCTTAGAAATGCCTGCTTGCAAGCTTGGTCCTTGGCTGGCATCTGGGACTTGTATATAGGGAGGGTTCCCATCGATCCTGGATCTGATAGGAGTGGCTCACCGTGCCTAACCTGTTCGAACAAACATTGTGGTTTACACCAAACATCTGCTTTCCCTCAGGGAGTCTGGAATTCTGGTATGCAGTAGGCAGAGAATGACTTCAGGACAAGCCTCCAATAAACACCTGGGGCATGGAGTATCCAATAGGCTACCCCACCCCCACACCCCCTCCCCTACCCCACCGTAGACGACATTCCATACTTGTTGTCACAATTTGATCCTGAAGGAATTAAGTGCATCAGTGGGTGTGACTTCCCTGGAAGAGGACTCTTGGAAGCTTACAGAGTTGGTTTCCTCTGGACTTCACGGTTTTCCCTTTGCTAATTATGCTGTGTCCTTTTGCTGTAATGAATCTTTGCCATGAGACTATATGCTGAGTCCCATGAACCCCACAGGAATCACTGACCCTAGGTGTGGTCTTGGAGATCCCCGAAACAATGAGCAACAAAGATCCACAGTCACATCTCCTAAAATCCTAAAATTCAATTACAATAATGGGTATGAAAAAGACAAGCAAGACAATGAGAAAAACGGGCAAAGGAAACAAGCTGTGTATTTTTAGAAGAGAAAAACCCCATGGCTAGTAAAACTATGAAGAGATGCTCAATCTCCCCAGTCATTGGGGAAATGCACATTAAAATGATGAAACGCCCTTCTGCGATCATCTGATTGACAAAACTTTAGAGTCTGAAAATAAACAGCAATGGTGCAATTGTAGAGAAAGTGCTCTGTAGAACTTTCCGGCAGCATCTAGTAGAGTGGAGTTGTGTGTCGGGTGAGCATGTGTGAAGTAGTGCGTGCACAAGTCCTGTACAGGGTGTCTGCTGTAGCATTGGCTATAGTAGGAAAAGCTCAAAACAACTGCAGGGTCTCAGAAGAGGAACGGCGAAGAAAATCATGCTTTTATTAGAAAATTACAGTGAACATAAACTAAGTCAGCACATAAATCTTAACAACATCAACTGAAATAAGCATGTTCTCAAGGGATATGTAGAGCATGCTATCACTGTAAATGAGTCTAAAGATTTTATTTATTTATTTATTTATTTATTTGATTTTAGAGAGAGAGAGTGCAACTGCGAGCAGGAGAGGGGCAGAGCGAGTGAGAATCTCCCCCAGACTTAGCAATGAGCGTGGAGCCCATGCAGGGCTGAAACCAAGAGTGTGACGCTTAGCCGACTGAGCCACCCGGGAGCCCCCATTGTGGCTGACTTTAAAACACACAAAACACACAGTATTATCTTTTGCTACCATACAATACTCCTACATGCAAAGCTGTGTTGGGGTCCACACAAGGACAGAGAGGCTAATTCCCATTATTTCTAGGGAAGAATGGGCAGTGGGAGGGGAAGGAGAGGAAAGGGAGAGGCCTGCAGCCATGTTTTGTTACATTAAAAAATACATCTCTGGGGCCCCTGGGTGACTAGGTCAGTGAACCAGCCGACTCAGACTCTTGGTTTCGGCTCAGGTCACGACCTCAGGGTTATGGGATCGAGAACCCCACTGAGCTCAGCACTCAGCGTGGGATCTGCTGGGGAGTCTCTCCCTCTCCGAGTAATACTGTTGATGTTCCCCAGTGGGTCACAATATCTCCGTCAATGTACTCCAATATTTGGGGGTGTAAAAGTATACCACCAGTGGGGAGGAGGAAAACAGTGAGTCGGAGCTGTAAGCCGCAGACTCACCCAGGATGTTAAGAGAATAATGAAGCCATTTGAACGTGCATGGCTGTGTTCGCACTGTTGGTGTTGTGACTAACAGAAGTGGTTTCCCTCTTCTTCCCACCCCTCTGTAAGACAGAGCATTAGAACCGGGGCGAATGTGGGCTCTGGTGAGTCGCGGACATCTGCCGTAGCATCTCAGTGCGGAGAAGCTCAGGAAGGTGCATAGAGCAGAAGAAAAGAGAGCAAAGCTTTCTGCAGGAGATGGTAATAAAATATTTGATTGAGGGAGGGGTCCTCCCTCTACCCTCCCTCTGTCCCAGAAAAGTTGAGCTTAACCATCCTGGGGCGAGGAGCCTGCCCTAGAAATGAAGAGATGGCTGAAATGTCTTCACCATCCCATTCTTACTAATTTTTATATTCAACCCAAACCCCAGTGTCCAGCCTTCAGCATCCTGCCAGCCCCCTCTCCATCCCTCAGTCCCACTGACCATGAACTCCATCAACAGCACTCCTGCCCACTGAGGCTGCCACTGTGACGAGCCACGGCCGCACCCTGCCCTGCCCTTGTCCACCTCCAGAATGTCCCCCTCCCCTCTCCACTCACCCAACCTGCCTTAAAAATTCATTAACTGGATACTCCCCAATCAATTACATTTTTAAATATTTACCAAAATCCTATGCAGCTGTGGTGGCAGGTACTACAGGAACAAAGAAAGAAAATCGTTTCTACTCTGGAGCGGTCTGGCTGTATCTTTTACTGTCCAACCCCTTGGCATCTGTGATCTACATCAATGTCAACGGGGTGACGCATTGCTTTTTTAAACTGTGTGTGTGTGTGTGTGTGTGTGTGTGTGTTCTGCCCTGACCAGCAAGCTTTTTATGCACCATCTATTAGTATAATGTCTTCTCAAAGAACCCAGCGCATAGCTTGACATACAGTTGAATTCCTTTGTCCTCCAACCATAGAAAAGGGCCCCAATTTTTGTTTTATGATGTTTTGATCATTACGATATTTAACAATTTTTGTGGCATGGACATCTACCCATGAAAATGTATTCCTCCCCAACAATGTGTGGGGGAGTGGGGCTATGTGCACGGGCGTCTGGCTGTCTGTCTCCCTACGAGAATACAACCCAGCCAGAGTCTCCAGCAGGGTCCTACAGGCCCTCTGCTGTTCCTGGTGTTACCTTCCAGCTGCTGACCGGAGAAGGTCATCTCAGAAATCCTGGGGAGTGGGGACTTGGGCTCAAGAAGCAGTAATGAACCAGCATGCGGGGCTGTGTTTCAATGTCGTAACAAATAGTGTGACCACACAGAGCATTCTGTGGTTCTTTCTGGACCGAGGAGTGGAAGGGGCTGAGGAGGACAGAAGGGATTGCTGGTAAATCACAGAATGGGTGTATGTATATGCATGCACATGCGTGTGTGCGCGTGCGCACACATGTCCCTTTTCACAAACCCTTCACACAGCTTGGAATCTGGTTCTAATGAACACCAAGGACAGCTAGGACACCAGAAGCCAGGGACAATGTGAGCCATGCTAGAAAGAGGTGCAGGCCTCAGCCATACTGGGAATACCCCCTGGGCTCACTAACATATACACCCCCTCACTCTGCATCTCCCACTATGACTGGCTATCCTCTCTGTCTAGACAAGGCCAGCAGCCAGCAGCAAAAGTCTTCAGCAACTGTGGCGGAAACCAATGGAGTCAGACCCATAGTCATAGAACTTGAAAAACCAAATGTCCACACTTCCATGGATTTAACTGATCCTGCTGTAGAATTAGATTTCATGACAATACTCAAGGTGCAATTCTGAACTTCTCAAGAAGAGACTGAAGTAATTTGGATTGTCCTTCTTGGAATAATGAAACAAACAGGCTTTAAGAAGAAACACTTTAGGGAAGTATTTCTTAGATCAAACACTTCTTTAAATGTTTTATTTACTTATATATATAGAAAAAATTGAGTGGGACTCGATCCCAGGACCCTAGGATCAAGACCTGAGCCAAAGGCAGATGCTTAACTGACTGAGGCACCCAGGTGCCCTAGATCAGATACTTTTAACAAGCATGAATGACAGAGAAGAATATGGATAGAACTGACTACATGGAAGTTTAAAACTTCTGTGCAACAGGGGCACCTGGGTGGCATAGTCAATTAGGCATCCAACTCTTGATGTTGGCTCAGGTCACTATCTCAGGGTCCTGAGATCAAGTTCTACATGGGACAAGTTCCACATGGGTCCCTGTGCTCAGCAGGGAGACTGCTTGAGATTCGCTCTCCCTCTTCCTGCCCCTCCTGCTTGTGCTCTCTCTAAAATAAATAAATCTTTAAAAAAAAAATTCTATGCAACAAAGATTCCTTAAGCACAGTGAAAAGCCCAACCACAGACTGGGAGAAGAAACAGGCCCCACACATAATCAACAAAAGATTATTATTTCAACTATATAAAGAACCCCTATACCAGTAAGGAAAAAAAGAACATCTAATAGAAACATGGGCAAAGGACATGAACAGGCAGTTTACAGAAGGGGAAACTCCACACGGTTAATAAGCCCATGCAAAGATAATCGCTGTCCCTAGGAATTGGGGAAATGCAAATCAAAACAACAAGAACCTATCATGCCATATGACTGGCAGAAATTTAAAGTCTGACAAAAATAAGTGTTCTCAGGGGAGAAGGAAGAAGGCAGCATCTACCGGAATAACTGCTTTAGAGGGTTTGGAGAATTGGGGAATTGTTGGGGTGTACAATCTATAACTTGACAACCTCTCTTTTTCTCCAAAACGCAAAGAGAAGCTTCCACATAGGCACAAAGGAGACATATCTCAGAGCGCACATGGCAGGATATACATAACAGAGACGGAGACCCCAAATCAGAGAAGGCGCGGAAGTAAAGGAACCACGCATTTTCATCCTGGAATATATTCAGCAGCCAATACTACACATGTCAACTTGGCCAAATCTCAAAAACAAATTACCAAGTGAAAAAGAAAATTTCTTGCTATGCAAGGCATGATACCACTTATATACAATTTTTGAGTGTATATTTCAGGGCAATATATCTGTATTTGTTAAGTGAGCAAGTAGCTGGAAATGAAGGCAGAGCGCAGGGTAAATGCAAGCGTGTGGCAGGTGACCACTTGAGAGCAAGAGTGGGAAAGAGCTCCCAGTGAGCCTCAGTTACTCTGTCTCTTCCGGTCCGCAGAATAAAATGGGATCTGAAGCAAATATGGCCTAGTGTTAAGATATGACGAAGCTGGTGGTGGACACTCCACACATTATTCTCTATAATCTGTGTGACTGAACTGTTGAGAATAACCATGAGGTGCAAGATGCTACTTTAATAGGCATTTCTCTCGTTTGTCTCCTGGGCAAGGAAAAGACCTTGAAGGCAGTGGGAAAGGCATGTTTGAAAAGCACAGAGGTTCTAGAACACTTGGGAAATTCAAGAAACACTGACTAAGCTGGCTGGAGATGGGGCCGCCAAGTCAGGAATGAGTCCCGAAGGACACTGAGGAATCCAGAGGAGCTCATGCCAGGGGATAAGCAGGTGAACTAACAGAGCCCACTCCCTGAAGCAAATGCTAGTCAGACACGGCTCTTGCTGTCACCGCTGCTGGAACACTTGCCCAACAGGAGAAAAGGAGAGCTGACAGCCACCCAGACAGTGTCCACCATGACTTCCTGCCCCACGGACCTGTGACAGCCTCTAGGACTGGACAGGAGGACATGGGAGTCCCTGTCTCTTGAGGCCATCAGGGTAAGGGTCATTTGGGGGCAGCTTTGATCAAGACCCTGGACTGGGGGCACCTGGGTGGCTCAGTGGGGTAAAGCCGCTGCCTTCAGCTCAGGTCATGAACCCAGAGTCCTGGGATCGAGCCCCGCATCGGGCTCTCTGCTTGGCAAGAAGCTTGCCTCCTATCTCTCTGCCTGCTTCTCTGCCTACTTGTGATCTCTGTCTGTCAAATAAATAAATAAAATCTTTAAAAAAAAAAAAAAAGACCCTGGACTGAGACCTCTAAGGGACCCGGGGGCTGTTCTCCCATCAGAAGAGCCTGGGATTCTGCCTTCCCTGCTTCCACCCAGTGCCTCTGAGAGCAGCAAGGGGCAGCCTGCCGCATGCCCTGTGCCACATCTTCTACCTAGAACCAGAAAGCCACGAATCGCCGACCTCAAGCCTGCGCTGTCTCTGCAGGAGCGCTGGTCCGGCTGCCTGCCTTCCGCCGGGGATTCCTCGGGCTTCGTCGTCATCCCTGGGGTCCCCCTCCGGGCTCAGGACACTCGGCCATTCCATCTCCTGGCTCCTTGCTTCTTTCAGTGGCAATGACACCTCCCAGTCCTTCAGAGCCGCACTCGGGAAACACGGACACTCGGACAAGGGAAGACCTTCCTCACTATGGATGATTCATTTCCCAATAGAATTCTGACCCCGGAAAGAGCTGCTCAGTTAGGCCCAGTGATGTTATGAACTGTCCAGCCTGGAGGCCTGGTAGGACTGAAGATCAGGAAAGAATGGAGGAGACCCAGGATCCACGGGTGGTGATCTGGGGGCAGGTACCTGGGCCAGCTCCACGAGGGCCCGGAGGAGGCAGGTTTCTCACCTTCTGGTCCTCTGAGTCACCTGTGGCTCCCTCCCAGCCTCTTCTGACCTGCCTCTACCCTCCTGGACCTCCTGTCCCAGCCGCTTCCTCCCTAGATCGTGTCTTCTGTCCCCTCCTAGCTCAGCACACATGTGTCTTTCGGGCAGGACAGTCCTACCCCATGTCCCTGGCAGAGATGTTAGTATCACAGGAGCCCCCTTTCCCCCATTTCCCCAAGAAGGGAAAAGACTGAGCACAAACCCAAGAGCCCGAGAAAGGTGGGATTCTCCTTTCCCCCAGGAGTCTTATGCGCACACATACGTATAGACGCGTGTGTGCGTACACATCCAATATGCAGGATTTTGAAATTCCCAAATTTATGGAAGAGAAAACGAATTCTACCAAGCAAGTTTACAAATGTCGAGAACTTCCACAGTAAGGCACTGACCAAAAACGTACAATGTTGCAAGCCCACTCCCCAGGTTTACAACATAGACACAAGGGGAAAAAAAATAATAAAGAAAACGTGGTACTGGATGCTGCAGAAGTGGACTCAGGAAGTCACTGTGCGTCCGAGTAATTCCTAGGTTTCAAGGGGGATGGTGTGGCTTCCAGGAAAGAAACTCTTCAACACGGCAAAGGGAAAATACACCGTCAGGAAGAGTGGCTTCTGGGTGAGAAAACCCTAAGACATTCAGGAGATCACGGTGCTAACCAGAATCTTCATCAGAGGGTGGAAACTGGCTTCTAGCCACCTAGAGGGCATTTCCTCTGTGTTTCTGATAGAAGTCAATGCAAAGAAAGAATTCATTGTCTATAAACCACTAAAACGCAGCTCTTCCAGAATGATGAGCCTGTTCATTAACTCACGTTCTTTTTTTATAGCTCTCATGTCAATCACTGCTTTTTCTTTTCTTTTTTTCTTTCTTTTTTTTTTTTTTTTTTTTTTTTTTGGCTATGTGCAAAAATCATAAGATTCTGTGGGATTTCGGCTAAATATCTGCATGGATGAAAGAGGCATAGGGCATCGTCGTCCGTGAGAACAAGGCCAAGGGCACAGGAAGGAGCCCTGTTTCCTCCTGCCCTGCCTCGCTCTTCCCCCCCAGCGTCATGGGGTCCCAGTCACCCAGGTCACCCTCTGATTAGGGAAGTAAAATCAGCAGATCGGGATGGGGAGAGAGAAGGGAGGCAGAAAAACAAAACCCCTGTTAGTGCATGTTGGAAAACAAAACTTTGAGATAAGAGCCCATATCTCGGTATTAATGACTATTCAACGCCGTGCCTGCCCACGGTTTACCAATGCCAGAGATAAGTACGAAATTCAGAGTAAGCATTTCCAATCTTGCGCCCCAATCCCAGTATAAGACCCATCTACTGGGCGCCTGGGTGGTTCAGTGGGTTGAGCCGCTGCCTTCAGCTCAGGTCATGATCTCAGGGTCCTGGGATCGAGTCCCGCATCGGGCTCTCTGCTCAGCAGGGAGCCTGATTCCTCCTCTCTCTCTCTCTCTCTCTCTCTGCCTGCCTCTCAGTGTACTTGTAATTTCTCTCTGTCAAATAAATAAATAAATAAAATCTTTAAAAAAAAAAAAAAAAGACCCATCTACTGTTTCCAATAATTAGAAAAAGAGGGCTTAGCTTTTATAGGTCTTTAGGTTTGGACTTTCATTTTCCAGTAATTGGCTTTGGTTGTATTTTACAAATGCATCAATATGGAACATATCGGAAAATTTTTAAAACCGCTCCCTCATCACAGACAGCATGAGAAGCACTGCTCTCTACACCTCTTCAAAATGCAAAAAGATGGGGCGCCTGGATGCCTCAGGGGGTTGGGCCTCTGCCTTCGGCTCTGGTCATGATCTCAGGGTCCTGGGATCGAGCCCCGCATTGGGTTCTCTGCTCAGCGGGGAGCCTGCTCCCCCCCCCACCCCGCCACGTCTGCCTCTCTGCCTGCTTGTCGTCTCTGTCAAATAAATAAAATATTTTTTTTTAAATGTAAAAAGACAAGGGTTTTGTGACTTTCAAATAATGATTTTTTCCAGTTTGCACAGAGACCCACAAAGTCCCTGGAATCATCCAAGGAAAACACTGTTCCAAAGACAAGAGTTGTCGGCAAAAACGGGGGGTGGGGGGGGGGATGTTTGTTTACAAAAAGCTGAAAGAGGAGACTGGGAGGTCCCATAAAGGCTTTTTGGCTGTGATGTTTACAAGTCCCTGGGCCCTCTGCTTCCGCGTCACCAGTCACCAGGGCATGGTTTCCAGAAGCCAGGGAAATGGGCTTCTCTACAGCCGAGTGATCACTGGCACCATTACCCACCCAAGGCTTCCAGGGTGCTGGAGAAGCACTTTTCCTGTTACAAAAACTCTACCCAGATGGCCTCCAGGAGCCAACAGCACCTTGAAATTGGTGGCAGGAGAGTGGGCTTGCTAACGGACTCGGGAACGTGCCATCTGTCCGTAAAGACGGGATATGACACACCCACATCTGCTCCAGGCTTGGTCTTGAGACAGACCCATAAGTCACATCTGCCTTTGTCCAAACCCCAGTGTTGGCAAAGGACACACGACCAGGGACAGAGGCCTGGGAGGAAGAAAGAAAGGAGGGAGAGCTTTCCTCTGTCCCTTCCTCCATCTGCCCAATGGTGATGCTGAGCTATGGGATCCATGAAAGGGATCCATGAAAGGGATCCCTTGAATAAGAAACACATTGTCCCTGGGCTCCTACGATGTGCTCAGAGCAGAGCAGAGAGGGTCCGTGCCCTGGTGGGCTCACAGCCACGAAGACTGGGTATCCCTCCCCCCAGCTCTAGCATCCCAGGACTCTGTGTAGCGTACTTTTATTTCTACCCTCTGGTGTTCTTAGCTTTAGATTTTTCTTTTAAATCAAAAATAAGAAAGCACCAGGAAAAACCAGGTACTTTGCATGGTACAATGTAAGTCAGGTCTTCTTTAAGAAAACTCAGTACGCTAAACCTTCAATTTATAAAACAAATATAACTCAGAGTTGATTGTTAACATTACAGATTTACAAAGTACTTCCTTTCAAGGTTCTTTCACATGATGAATGCTATAGGTCACACGTTAACAATTATAATACTTATCGAGCATCAGGAATGCCTCAGGCATTGTGTGACTCTCATACCAAGTAGCCTTTCCTACAATGATAAATTAGTGATGTAAACCACGTCTCATTCCGGTTTCATGACTGGAACAAAGTGAAGGTGAATGAAGTTAAGACCGATTTTCCCAAAGACCCACAGCTGATAAAAGATGGAACCAACATAGGGAACCAAATGTTCTCATCTATACACACCTTCTCCATCAAAACACCAATTACACAGTGTGGGGGCCCCTGAGTGGCTCAGTTCTTTAAGCCACTGCCTTCAGCTCAGGTCATGATCCTGGAGTCCCAGGATTGAGTCCCGCATCAGGTTCCCTGTTCAGTGGGAAGTCTGCTTCTCCCTCTGACCCTTCCCCTTCTCATGCCCTCTTTCTCATTCTCTCTCTTTCAAATAAATAAATAAAATCTTTAAAAAAAAAATAAAGAAAAAGAAACGTAAATTACACTGTGTGCATGAATTTCCCAAGGTGGTAGTGCGTGGGAGGTGATAAGCATTTTCTTCGTTAGCTATTCAGAACAACTACCCGAATGACAAGCCCTGTATTTCACTTAGATGCCTTAAAAATCGCACACGTGGTTCTCATTGAGCCCAGCGCCTGCTTTAGGACCTTCATACTGTACCCCAGTTGTTTTATTTGGAATATCACACCATAAAGCCATCCAGTACTTTGTGAACTTTTCCTTTCTACCCCTAAGTAACAGAAGCAAATGTAACTGCTTATAAATGTTCCTATGGAACGGATATAAATTTTCATTTCCAATGGCAAAGGATGCCTACTTCTAATTAACCTTGGCCTTTCAAGTACAACCTTAAAGTAAGAGCAATGACCTAACCTGCAGAACTCCAGCATATGCAAGCACCTTCCTGGAGAGATCAACCCCTCAAAGGAAGGTTCCGTGGCGCCCACCACTCCCTCCCCCAGGCCGTGAAGCTCAGCATCGGGGCAGAAGAGCAGGGAGCACAAAAGGACTGTCGGTGACACATCTGGGCTATCTCACCAGACAGTAGTCTACCTCTTCTGGAAGACCCTGCCTTCTGGAAGACAGGGAGGCCACGGCCAAGCCACGTTGATCTGAGCGCCACTGGGCCTCCAAGAGCGGCTAACGCCCATCGCAGTTGATGGAGGGCACGGTGCTGTCCCACTACAGGCTTTCTTTCTCTTGGAAACAAATAAGCACAAGCTGGTGTTGCAAAACTCTGAACGCTGTAAGACAACCTTCAACTTGCAAATGGAAGCCCAAAGCTCTGGGCTCTCCCCAACCCAGGTCTGCCCATCTATGGCCCACGACACACACTGCTATCTCACCAGCAACCCTCACTGTGCTGGGAAGCTCCCTGTCTGGATCTCCAGCTCCAGAAACAAGCAAGTGCAGCTACGTAGCCCTGGGACCTGGGCCATCTCCATGGATCGCCCAACAAGGCAGAGCTCCAAACCCAAGCTCATTTGCAGGTGGGGCCAGTCTCCTTGGGCGCCCGTGTGATGCATGTACACATGTGTGAGAGCCTGTGTGGGCACCCCATCAACCCTGAAGGGGTGCCTTCTGTCCATATGATTGGGTGCTTACTCTAAAACATCAAAGGACAGTCCAAAAACTACAAGATTCCAAAGACCCCCCCCCCACTGAGGAAGAGGTGAGGATACAGAAAGGCATTTTTAAGTCCCAAATTTTCCATTAAACCATTATTATCTTTGTCATTCACAAACCCATATTTATCCACTTGTGGATCATCTTAGCAAATCCTGCCAGCCATCCCCCCAGATACTAACAGTACTGAAATGTTATATTAGCATCTCCACTTTACACATAAGAACACCATGGTCAAGAGAGAAACTGATATGTGGAGTATGTGGTTGGTTAGGAGGAGACTTGTTTTCAGGTGTGGTTGAGGAGAAAGAGCCAAACGATGGAGCCTTGTCCTAGCTGAACACACTCCGCCATGACTTTATCGTACAGACAAATCAGCTGGCATCTTAACAAAAGGCAAACTCTCATACGGTTCATCCACTGTGGGGCCTAGGATGCTGCATTCTGCAGGTAATGTCATGCTACTGGTCCTCAGGCCACACTTTGAGTAACATGGTTCTAGACAATGAGGGCAAGGAAATCCACTGGAGTTGAGAAACTGTGCATCCGTCTCACCATGGCTAAAACTAGAGGTGTATGCAACTCCATGATTTTTCTACAAAGTTGACTGTCGCATGATCCCCGCAATGCTAGACATAACTTAAGAGTGACACATCTACGAAGGCAAATTCCACAGACTCACTCATTTCCTTCTGGGCTCTGAGAACCTCTTAGGAGAATGGGAACGTGTCCTAATCATTTTGTCATGTCCAGCATCTAAGATGGTGTTTGACGTCTACTAAATGACTAATAAATGCTTGCTGAGAGAGAGTGTCTAATTCCCTTAGTGCCCACAAAGATGAAGATGCTAAGTAATCAAACCACAGAGCTACCATTAGGGCGGGGATAAAAAAACTTTTCAGCTCAGAACAAATGCAGCTAGCATGCTGACGGCTGCCTGGCGTGCTACTGGGAGCGGAATTCTAGCTCTTCGTGGGGGCTCAGTGAAAAACAGAACCACTGCCAAGATCAATAATTAATGTCCAGGGTTACTTGGAAGGAAAGGAGTAAAGAGCACATGTGCTGTGAATTTGCCACTATTTCTAGGTGAGGACCTTCCCAAGTCTAGACAGCAAAATTAAGGATTTTATCGCCTTAGTATATTTCTTATGTGTGTAAAAATGACAAACTCAAAAAAGTATCTGGGTGCCTTCTCTCGGTAAAATTGACCAAATTCACAACTTGGGCTTCTCTCCCTAGATAACTTCTTCATCATTTCCCACTTGTGGGGATTCAGGTCTTTCCAAAGCTTCTCTAATGTCTTCTACTTTCTCCCTTCTTCTGCTTTGCACACTTGGCATCCAGAGCCTCCAAAGACACACTCAGACTGCTCTTCAGGGATTCTGGGTTTGGTGACAACTCTGCAACGAGGCTCCATTATTTTTATGACTCAAACTATTTTAGCAGGATCTTATGAATGAAAACATTCAATTAGTCTCAGAAATCCAAAGTCCTCTTTCAAAGTAGCTCTGCAAATAACATTGTTCAAATCACCAGTTTACTTTGCTAAATGTCTCCGCTGATCTCTTAGTTGGACTCTGCCCAACCTCTAGCAGATCCTTCAGGAAGGAACTGTTGGTACAGTATTCCCTGAGTTCTTGTAGGATTAAAAATTTTTCTGTAACCTTGATACTTGAAAGACAGATTAGCTGGATATAAAATCCTCGGCTCACACTTTCCTTACGTTTCTTGAAAATATTGTCGCATGGTGGCCATGCTCTGCATACAGCAGTTGACAGGTCTGATACCAAATGAATTTTCTTCCTTTTTTAGGTGACTTAGTGTTTTTGTACACAGGCCTGGAGGGCTGTTTTCATCCCCCTCCTCTTTCTCTTCCTCTTCCATCTTTCTCCTTCTTATCCTCTTTAACCTCCAAGTTTATTTGGATAGGTCTAGATTTAAGCATTCTGGGTCAGTTTTCCCACACACATGAAGGAACTTCCAATATACAGATTCTCAACTTTGTTGTTCTGGAAAGAATTCTTGGATTTTAATCTCAAAAGTCAATTTTATTCCAGCAATCTGCTTTTTCTTCTTCAGTTATTGGTGTGTTGGACCTTCATTGCCCAGCCTCTATCTATCACGGTCTCTGTGTCCCTTTCCAGCTCATTTTTGTTGTCTTGACTAGTTTTGCTCCTCTTTTCAATATCCCTTATTATGTTTTCAGAAGGCTCTGAATGGACAACTTGTGATTTTGTCTCTATTTCTGGGATGATTTTGTCTTTTCTCTTGAATGTCTTTCTTGCATGTAAGAAATCTTGCATGTAATCTCTCATTTTCTGTCTTCTGGTCTTTGTTTCTATCCTGAGATTTTCATATTTCTGATTTGAGGTTTTCTTTCTTCTAATACTTGTTATTCAGTTCATGTTGAAAGGAGTGTTGGAGTTTTCATGTGCTTTGTGGTGGTTTTAAGGGGGAGTATTTTATTCCTTCCATTGAGTAGGTTTTGTTCTCATTTTTTATTTCCCTATTACAGTTAATTTTTCTGCTTGTTACTTGTCATCTTTTTTTTTTTTTGAGAGAGAGAGAAAGAGAATAAACGCAATGGGGGTGCGGCCAGATGGAGAGGGAGAGAGAGAATCTTAAGCAGGCTCCAAGCTCAGTGCAGAGCCCAATGTGGGATTTGATCTCACAACCCTGAGACCATGACCTGAGCTGAAATCAAGAGTCAGGCATGTAACTGAATGAGCCACCCAGGCACCCCACATTTTGATCATTCTTAAATAACCTCAATGTTCCCAGAATGGTTAAGATGAGGTATTGCCAAAATCCTTTGGGTGGCTTACTAATTAGCTACTTAATTCAAGAGCACCCTCTTCTGCTATTACAGTAAAGTACAGTATCTTAATAAATGCTACTTTTGGGTGAGTGGGGGGCGGTGCTGACAAGTTGGTTTTGCTGGGTTTGAAAGCTTATTTCCCCACTTACATGCAACTGGAGTTTACAGTATTCTCTGTCTCCTGGTTACACTTTAGATGTGGGCTGTGAATGCTTTTACGTGTTTTCCTTGTGGAACTTTATATATTAGACCAACAGGAGAAAGAATAAAGAAATTTGGAAAATAATAGCAACTTAAGTTTAGGTGACAGTGTCTTTAAGTCCAAAGCAACACTTTGATCACAGAATAATCAAACAGTTACTTTTAAAAAAAATCAAACACTTTCTTTAACTAGCATTTTCAACTCATCATCCCCATCGCCTCCAGACTACAATAAGGCTACAAATGTTAGTAAAATACACACAAACACAGTAAATATACACCAGATTAATGAATAGGACGCCAAGACCAAATTTACTGCTCACCATCAGTGAACTGTCTGGATTTGGCCCCCACACAGAGCTCTGTTATTATCTCTGAAAGTTGTAAACGGAGTGAGCTCCTTACCATCAGGGGCTATGAAATACAATCGTACCTGTATCACTCTCGGCAGCAAGTATTCTGCTTCTAAAAGATCATCGGAAGGGAAATTTGCAACTTCCCTAAAAATATAACTTGGGGCATGTGATGGTGTATCTGGTCAAAGAGGGATGGGTAAAACAAATCCCTACAGCTGGAATGTAACCTTACTCACTTTTGTGAAAGCCTTCAGGCTACTTTGAGAAGACAGCATCATGCAGTGATTAGAGAATAAATTCCGGAGCCGGGCAAACCCATGTTCCTGTCCAGTTCCTCTCCTACCCTGGGTACTAGGTGTGCAACTTTTGGGGGCAAATCAACCTTGCTAAGTCCCCGCTACCAAGCGAAGGTGATATTATCTCTTTGGATCATTGTTAGGATTGACATAATAGATGTAAATCCCTACACATTACCTCCTACACACAGACCGCACTCAGCAACCACGGGTGCCCCGTGCTGTCACTGATATTATTACTCTTTTCCTCCAGTCCTAATTATAACTAGAGCAAACTTGTAATTAAAAGGAAGAAACTGACATTTGATTCTTCATTCAGACACACATACAGACCTCAAGAGCTCTTCCTCAGAAACATCTAGATATGAAGGGGATTTCGGCTCTGGAAATACACAAGGGTAGAAAATCCATAAGGCTCTGTCGGAGGGCCTGCTAAGGGGCTGGTAAGATGTTATAAGTGACAAGTACACTTTTTTTTTTTTAAGATTTTATTTATTTATTTGACAGACACACAGTGAGAAAGAGAGCACAAGCAGGGGAAGTGAGAGAGGGGGAGCAGGCTTCCTGCTGAGCAGGGAGCCCGATTTGGGGCTCGATCCCAGGACCCTGGGATCATGACTTGAGCTGAAGGCAGAGATTTTAACCCACTGAGCCACCCAGGTGCCCCTGGCAGGGGCACTTTATATGACACTTTATATGACCCTAAGTACATGTGGCTTTTGGAGGCAGGTCTGAGAATTCTATTTATTTATCTATTTATTTTAAGATTTTATTTATTTAGAGAAAGAGAGAGAAAGGGAGTGCAAGCATGAGCAGTGGCAGGGGCAGAGGGAGAAGAAGAGAGACAATCCCAAGAGGACTCCGCTCTAAGCGTGAATCTTGACTTGGGGCTCCATCCCACGCCCCCAAGATCATAACCTGAGCCAAAATCAAGGGTCAGATGCCCAACCGACTGAGCCATCCATGTGCCCCAGCTATAAGAATGTTTTATCATTGTTTCCAGTAACACATACAGTCAGAGGTCTGGGGAAAAAATACAACAAGATTTTTAAGAAATAACCCAAATAAAACAAAGTCTGATACACTTAGTGACTCACAAAACAAGGGTTCTAAAATTTTAACTCTTTCCCTCTCTTGCAATTCCTGATTTTTATCTCCACGCCCCAGAGCAAAGTAGGGAGCAGGTTGAGAAGGCAGTGGCTTTGCACAGAAGGGATCATGTGACGGGAACAGGAAGAAAAAGGCCAGGACAGAGGAAACCGTGGAGACCATGCCTCCGGTCTGGCTGCAAACACACGGTGAGGGTTCCCCCTCCTACCGGCTTACCCTGTTTCTCTGTGCCTCTAGCATATGCAAGGGGAAGTGGGGGAAGTTGGCTTCTCCCCCCGCTCATGCTCTCTTCTCTCCAATAAATAAATAAAATATTTTTTTTTAAAAAGTGACCTAGGACTGACCCACTGTAGGGGTTGACTGAATTCACAGTCGCCATCCCCTACAGTTCATTCAGAATAAACTGTCTGCATCTCAAGAATGTGCAAAAATGCCGCAAGACCAACCAGAGCGCGCACCTGGACGACGGCATGTCTGGGAATGAATGAAAATCCCGTCCTCGTCCTCGACCTCGTCCTCACCCTCGCTCCGGGCAGCGCGTGACTCTTCTTTCCAAAACTCACAGATCACACCCCCGTGAGTCCCGAAGACATGAGACTGCCCCCGCGATGTGGCCAAAAGACTGGCCCCCTGCCCCTGCCTCACAGGAAGACCCCGCTCTCCTGCCACCTGCCACCACCTTGTTAAAGGGGCCGCGCCCTCGGCGCTGCAACCCGAGAAGACGGGCTCACCCAACGCCCCGGGTTCGTGGCCCGTGTTCAGTTTCATCTCTTTCACTGGCAGGGATTTAAGTTGGAAAAGCTGTCACTGCTGGACAAAGCCTGGATTTCGGATCTTACCCTCTTTTGCCAAAAATTCCTACAGGTGATAAGGCCCTGCGCTGGGCGCTGCGGCGGCCCCCCGGGGTCGCGGGCGCCCCCTGCTGGGCTGCGGTGGCTCAGGGCGGGGCTCGCCAAGCGCGTTGTCCCGCCCGCAGTCAGCGCCCAGCGTGTCTGAGACCACCTGCACCCCTGTTTTACCTTTTTTTTTTTTTAACATAATGCGTTCAGTGGTACACAAAACAAGTTCGCCAAGTGCCTGTTCCCTTAATCCGGAACCCCTTGTGCGTCTTCAGGGAGACTAGGCCATATGGTTCAGATTTCGCTCACAAATAAATCAGCCAAATGTTTATTCAGTAAAAGCAGTTTTTTATGGGCCTTTTTTTTATGGGCCTTTTTATCCCAAGTCCTAAAATAATAATAATAATAAAAGCTAGCTGGGCTTCACTGAGGGTGAATAAACTTAGGCTTAAATCCTTCTCTCCCCATGGATGGGGGAGAAGAGAGGGGGTTGTGGGGAGGTGGTGTCAGGGCGCTTCTGGTCCTATAGCTACACAAGCCTCTTGCTGGCCTCCAGCCACCAACACTGGACCTGGAAAGGAGGGGAGAATCCACAGCAAGGACATCCAGGACTGAGATGGGTGACGGAAAGGCCAACAGAAAAGTAGTGGCCTCCCAACAGGAATTCCTAAATGGCAGGAACAGAGGCTCCTTGCTCTTGTCCCATGCAGCCAATGGAAGCAGCAAACCATGCTTTCCCCAGGAGCCACCCTGGAGGCCACAGACGGCTCCTTGTAGAAATCTGGAAGGAGACTCAGATACCAGAGACTGGACAGGAAAATTCAGCTCCTTGCCACATTGTTGCCACAGAGCCTGATTCCAGGAGGTGGCTTTTTTTATTGGAAAGCAACCCCCTCCCTGGTATCCCTCGCCTTGTGTCATAAAATACCCAGTGCTCTAACTGTGCTTTATAATGCCTTACATCTAGCTAAATTCAAAGAAGACTCTGGCCTTTATGGAAAAACACAAAAACAGGGGTTGGTGTCTATTTCACATGAAGTGTTACAGACTGCGTCCCCACCCCAAGCAGCAACAGAGACACCCACCCCGGGCCCAGTTCCTTCCCCAAACCCCACTGGGCATCTCAGCCTCCAGCCCCCACAGTGCGACCTGCGCCTATGAGCATCTGAACTTGATCTCGATTTAGTGTGTGTCCTATGGCATTAGAGGGGGAAAAATCTAAGGTTATTTTGGAGTCCGAGAATGCTTAAAAATGTTTCCATATAGATGTAAAGAAATTGCATCTTTGCTTCATGCCACTTCGGCTTAGGAAAGTTTTCAGAGGAATGGTCTGCAGTGGGAGAGCGGGAGAAACCCATACACCTCGCGATAAAGAGGAATCAACTACTGATCCAGGAACACGGCGCATCTTAAATGCACTGTGAAAATCAGCAATGCGGGTCTCCAGGCCAGTTCGTGCCCTGACGTGTGAAGAACATCCAAAAGTTTTTGTTTGTGTGGGTTAGGTTTTATAGCAGCAGAAATTAAAATGAGAACATTCCAACATATGTATTAATTCATTGAAACATGATAAAACCCATTACCAATTAATTTAACATTTTTGAGAAAAACAATTGTTTTCCCAAACCAAAAAAAAAACCAACAACTTTTTTTCTTCTTCTTCTTTTTTTTTTTTTTACATTTTTGCAAAGCTCTTTAATGTGCGGCTTATCAGAACCTAGGTCAGATCTTCTCTCGGCTTCCTCATTCAATCTGTCATGATTGGGTTTTGTGCTTAAAGGATATAAAGAAAATTCAGCCTCACACAGAAATGTACTTGGGAAATGGAGGAGTAGTATAATAGCCTTTTTGGGCATTCATCTTTGATACGAGTCAAAACTGCACAACTGGCCATTTCTTTTTTTTTTTTTTAAGATTTTATTTATTTATATATTTGACAGAGAGAGAGTGTGTGAGCACAAGCAGAGGGGGCAGCGGGCAGAGGGAGAGGCAGGCTCCTTGCTGAGCAGGGAGCCCGAGGTGGGACTCGATCCCAGGTCCCTGAGATCAGGACCCGAGCGGAAGGCAGACGCTTAACCGACTGAGCCACCCGGGCATCCCTAAGTGGCCATTTCGTAAAGGAAAGCCGCAGTGTGGAAACCGAAACCTTATCAGTCAAGTGTTCATACTCTGTTATGTGAAAATTCGTTGGTCTATTTACACTCAGAATGGAACTCTGACCACGGAGGATGTGACGTCCCACATAGCCGTCTGGAAAATAAGGATCCCCTGACCTAGGCAAAATTTCCAAACGGTGACGCATGTCATCCTACAATATTTTAAAAGTCAGCTGGGTTGAAGTCACCACCAAGCTCACGTGCCAAACCAGAGCAGCGATCAAGCTCACGGGGGAGCAAGTCTCCAAAGTCCTGGTCCTCACTTGAAAGTTCCAGCCTCATCCGTGGCAACAACTATCGTGAGTTATTTCAAGGGACGGGTCCGCTCCATCTGCACACGCTAAATAACCACAGCCGGCCTGGCATGTGGTCTTCGGCCCGTTCGGGTGTCGGGTCAGTCCTGTCGCCGTTGCTGGAGCCGGTCCTGACCCAGGAGTCGCAGAACTCTACGTGCCCCTCTGGGTTCAGCGCATGGATTAAAAAGTCACAGACTCAGGGAACAGAATTCGATCAAATAAACCATGTTTACAGGCTCCTTGGGGACATTCTTAAATAATGCCAGCTTTTTTCCTACAGGTGTGGGGTGAACAACAGGTGACTCTATGATTTGGTGCCACAGCCTGTCGGGGTACATGATGTAAAGGGGGGATAAGTCCTAGTGTCATTATGAAATTAACTGTGACATGCAGATCCCCACCCAAAAGGGATTAGGGACACTCCCAGGGGCCCACAGAGCACAATGAACACTGCTGTGTCACATTCTTGAGAGAGCTCTCACGCGGGAAGGTGTGTGGTGTGTGATTCCGTTTATGGGCAATTCTAGCACGGACAAAAGTGTGTGCTGGAAAAAATCATACCAGTGTTGCCTCGGGGGTGGGTGGTCTGAAAGACGGTGAGATGCCTTTCTGAGACACTGATAACATTCTCCAGCCTTCCTGGAAATGCATCCAAAACCAAGATAGATTAAGGAAGGCAAGGGTCCTGCACTGGTGAAGTTTAGGGCTGGAGAATTCTTCATTGCAGGGCCCGTCCTGTGCGATGCTGGGTGCTGAGCCCACTAGATGCCACTGGTCCGTCCGCCCCCCGTTGTGACCCCCCAAAATGCCCACAGACATTGCCCATAAGTTCCCTCTGGGGACACACTGACCCCCAGCTGACAGCCCCGGGATCAAGGGGAAGGATGGGCAGCTGTGCAGGAAAGCAAATAAAGCAAAATGCTAATGGAATCAAGTAGAAGGTGGACGTGCAGGTGTCCCTGTAAAATCCTTCCAACCTGACTTCGTGTTCGAAACTCGTCCCGTTAAAATCTGGGGCGAACGTGCATCATTCTGCCAGATACCTGAAACAAGTGTAATACTACATTGATTATACCTCAATTTAAAAACAAATAAGATGTTTAAAATGCCATTGGGCTGAAAGTCATCTTTTTTGCCCTTCCTTGCTATTAAGACTTAGACATTTCATTGTGTGTCATTGGAGGTATTAATGTTGGCTGTGACTTTTAAAATTCCAAAATTTTAAAATTTTAAAATTCCACTATGGAACAATTCTACCAGTTTCTCCCTTCTCCTCTCAAGAGACACCACGTTGTCTCCAGGCTCCGCCCCTGTGCCGCTATGACCGTGCGTGCCTGCGCGATCTGTGACTCAGTGGGCCGGTCTCGTTCATGGGCGTTTCTTCCCTTGCCCTTTTGAGAAGCCTCCCCCACTCCGAGACCAAATAAAAATGCGCCTGTATTTTCTTCTCCTCCTTTCAGAGTTTCATTTTCTACAATGCATCCTTTAATCCCTCTGGAGTACGTTATTACGTGGTGTTCCTTCCAGAACCATGTATTAAATGACTTTCTCCCCTCATGAAGTTGGCAAGTAATATTTAACCTTCACGAAGTACCTCTTCCTTCACGCATGGGAAAAACAAAACAAGACAAAACAAGAATATTCCCCAGAACTGTGCTCTTCCCAAGGCAGGAGAGGACTCTGTCTGCCCTTTTTGTGCTCCCACAGCTGAGGCCACATCCACCGGGGACCAAAGCTCCCTGTGAAAGTACACCTGACCCTGCTGATGGTGTGTCCACTCCAGTCAGCTTCTGGAACAGCCAGACCTAGAATCCAAGGTCCTGACATCCCTGTGCTTCAAATGATTAAAAAAAAAAAAAATACATTTTTAAGATTTACTTCCAAACCCAGAATTGAATCCTCATGGACCATGCTCTTTGGTCTGGTCTCCTGAGCTCGTCGAGTGCAAAGCTGGATGTGAATCCAAAAGTTGTTTTCCTTTCCCTCGGGCTTTGGAGAAGTCAGGCCACCTCTGAGCCCGGGGCCAGCAGGCTCGGAATAAATAGGCCCCCAGTGCTTGCAGGGAAGCGAAACCCTTTCCGAAAACACAATTTTTCCTTTTGTCCATTTTTTCCTTCTCTTTCTTTGGTTTGGCCCCGGGTCCCGTGGGTGACATTTGTGGCTGTTATTTTGAAACTGTTTGGGTGCAGACTATGTGTTTTTTAATATTGGGGAGGGAAAAATTAATTTCCTGTTGATGAGCTTATTTATACAAATGTCACTTTGGAGCTAAACTGACACCATGTGCCTCCTTGGACACCAGCTGATGGGAAGGCAGTTGGGAGAGTCGCACCAAATGGGGCCGTGCTGGGCTCATGTTTGGTTTTTATGGCCGCCGCTAATCCCTGGGGCCGGATCCTTCCCAATCTCCTTCGTTCCCAGGCTTCAGTCTGGGCGTCCTGCAGACAGACCTTGAGGACGGCGGAGCCGTGTGAAATTCGTTACCGAGGAAGGACAGGATGGCTGAGGCTGGGGCCGTCCCTCCCCGAGCCTGCCCGCACCCATCCCAGGGCCCCCGCACCCACACCCTGCACTCCTGGAATTTCCATTGTGTTTGGAAATTCTGTGGCTTTCTGGAACAATGCTGGTGCTGCTGTTCGTTAAAGAAAACCAGCTGCAAGTTCTCAACCTCTTTTTGCAAGAGACAGTGTTTTAGACTCAAAGAACGCAACTCAACCTCACCCGCTGGGCCCACCACACACACACACACACACACACACACACACAGAGGCAGTGGGGATAACTCCGACCCTATGACCCACACCAGGGTTACTGCGGGAATGAACGTGGACGTGGATGAAAGCCTTAAGAGACTGGTCCGTGTGACTCACTATCGGGGCTTATGATTAAGTTCTGCGTCCAGCTGTGAAGGGGAAGACAAAGAATCCCTCAAAAGGAGGGGGGCACCGCCCTGTTCCTCTCACCTTCTGGTCCACACACCGTCCCCAGCACCCACAGGCTCTGGGTCACTGTGAACTGGGCCACATGCTGCTGACAGAGAGGCCAGAAAGTCCATAGGAAGGGCCTGGCAGGCAGGGGGCCCCCCGATGACCCCGTATCCTGTTGGGGTCCCTCCTGTCATCCAACCTCCTACGAAGGCAAATGGAGGTCAGCCGAGTGTGGGCCATTCCGGGCTCCTCAGAGGAGTGAGCGCAGGTAGAAACTGTCCCTCACCCCAAAAGCCTATGGCAAGTCCCAGCAGCCAGGAAGGAGGTCACAGCGGTCCCCTGCCGCCACCACCTCTGTTGGAAAACGGGGAGCTGACCAGAAAAGCAACAATTGGGTGGGAAACTGGGAAGACACAGTTAATACTCTCTTTCTTTCTTTCTTTAAGATTTTTATTTATTTATTTGAAAGAGAGAGCGAGAGCACGAATGGGAGCAGAGGGAAGGGGAGAAGCAGCTCCCTGCTCAGTGTGGAGCCCAGAGTGGGACTCGATCCCAGCACCCCAGGGTCCTGCCCTGAGCCAAACGCAGACGCTTAACTGACTGAGCCGCCCAGGCGCTGCACAGCACCAGTTTCTAATACAAGCAGGAGTTCGATGCTTGTATCGAAGAAACCGAGGGTCGGAATGAGCCACTCGTGACTCTGGAGAAAGAGCACCTCCCCGAAAACAGCAGGTGTGCACAACGTACACTCCCGGCGCCCGCGGTCTGGGGGGGGCGGGGGGGGGGGGAGAGGGTACAAAATGCTCCCACGACCCGGGGGAAAGGGTTTCAGGTGTGGCCACAGGACCCTGCCAAGATGCACAAAAAGCAGTAGTTAAGAGCCAGTGACTTTCCTGTGGCTCATTTCTGCCCCACGCTCCCTTTTGAAAAAGGCTGGTCCTGTTCAGCAATTCACAGGTTTGGAAGTAGAAAGCCCCCCTACAGCAACGTGCGATGCATATTTCTTGGTTAGAATTCTTAGCTGAGCACACGTGTGGGACACGCAGTGAAGCTGTCCGTTCCTGAGCAGCCCCGGCTCCCCCAATCCCGTACCGCATGCCGTGGGGTTCCTGGGGTCCCCCCACCCCACAGGGGCTGGCAGTGGGGCCAAAGGGGAAACCTGGCTCTCGGCCTCCAGGGCAGGGTTACTAATCAGATCCCGAGATCCCAGCCCTGGCCGGGCTACCTGTGCTGTCTCACTCACCCTCCTTTTCTTCCTTCTCCGGAGGGCAGAAAGGGAAACAGGAATGAGGGAGGGGGCCAGGAGCTCTCTCGGTTTCCCCTGAGCTTCCCCACTCCCAAGGCAGCTGCTGGTCCCATAGCCGCTCATGTTACCCCAAGCAGACCAAAGGGACAGAACCCCATTTGCTGGAGGGGCTATAATGCACCTGCCAAAGAGCCCGAGGCATGGTCTTCCTCCCAGAGCCTGATGTCACTGCTCAGGGGACATGAACACACCGACAGAAAGCTGGATCTCTGGGACTCAGCCTCTGGGCCCTGGGAGTCCCAGTCATGGCCTCTGCCTTCTGCCCAGGGCACAGGTCATAGGTCTACTGAACTGGAGGGGGCTCTCTTCAAGGGCACGGTGCAAAAGTCCCAGATCAACATGGCTAAATACTGAATCACCATATCACCAAGTTGGGACTCAGAAAAAAAATGGAAAACCCACGGGGCTAAATTCTAGTTCTGCCACCAGCTGGATAATCTCGAGCACTCATCGGTTCTCCCTGTGCCTCTCTGGTCCTCGCTTGTAGAACTGAGGTGATGTAAAAACCAAACGGGCAGGTTGGTGATTACCATCGTCACCGTCACACAGGTCAGGAAGCTACTCTGACCTTCAGTGTCCTCCTCTGAAAAATGAGGTTAATAATCTTTAGCAGGCAGCTGGTCACGACTCTTGGGGGGCCAGGGGATGTCATGAGATTGCATACTGGAAATGACATGTGGGTTGCAGCATTAAAACAATTACAACCAAAAAATAGAAGAATCTCCCATGGTCCAAATTTTAGACAGAAAGTTCTCCGGGACAAAAGACATCTCTCCTTAATGCAGTTTCCTCTGTTTCTCTGCTAAGTTGGGTACAGGTTTTTGGTTTTTTTCTTTTGTTTTGTTTTTTTAACCATTTATAGCTCTTTCTCCTCCTGAGTTCTATCACTGGAGAGCAAACAGGGCCTCGGAGGGGAGCGAGGCATGGGGCCTCTGTCCGCAGATGAGCAGACAGCAATGCGGGGAGGAGGGCCCTCCCTGCCGAGACCAACACCCTTCCCTGCCCTAGGAATGCCTCTGAGCTGGGTCAGGAAACCACAAAGCCCCAGCTCTCCCAGGACGATGACGGATGCTTTGCTAGAATGGTCTCAGAGATGAAAAAAGGCAGAAGTGAAAGAGTTTCATAAGAAACAATTAAAAAAAAAACACACAACTATAATCACAGCGGAGGGAGAAATACAGTCTTCCTTGAAGATCACTAAACCCAGTCAAATCTTTCCACACCTTCACTTAGCCCGAAAGGACCAACCTGTAAAAGGACAGTGGTCGACTCTTACCCGGAAGGCTGCAGAGCCAACTGAGGTTTATTCCCAGGGGAGCAGCTCCCCATCTGACAGAATGAGTTCTTCTTCATTTAAAATCCAAAGATAATTCCCGAGAACGCAAGGCTTTCCAAAAGGCTACAATAAATCAATTTTTCTTGCCTGCATACAATCTAGACTTAGCCACTTAGTTCATCTTAATAAACAAGTTGCTCATTCAAAGGAAAATAAATGAAATGTTTTGCCTTGAGGGACAGTTTTATTTTTAATAGTTTGGTGCTACGGTGACAGAAGTAATATTTTGCTATGTGAATTGCCTTTTGTTCTTCGGGAGCTCTTGAGGACAGACTGGGGGCAGGGTGGGCGGAAGGGCTGCCATCTTCCAGAGTTTAACCCGCCGCTGGAGCATGAGCTCTGGGTCTCCCTCTTGCCCTTGTCTTTGGGACAGACACATCTGTTCTTGCCGGGAGCTCCATTAAAAGAAATGACACTTTATCTTCAGGAGATATCAATGCAATGTCGAGCAGTTTGGGATTTATTTAGACAAGTCGGGCCAATAAAGATGGAACTCAAGGGGCACCTGGGTGGCTCAGTCAGTTAAGCATCTGAATTCAGCTCAAGTCATGATCTCGGGGTGCTGGGATCAAGCCCCACGTCAGGCTCCCTGCTGGAGTCTGTTTCTCCTTCTCCCTCTGTTCCACCCCTGCTCATGTGCTTGTGCGCTCTCTCTCTCTCTCAAATAAGTAAAATCTTAAATTAAAAATAAAAAAGGAGCACAAGAAGAAGGGGTTTCTCTTAAAGAAATAACTAGCACTACAAATATGACGCTGGGATCTGACTCAAGATTAAGTCACACCAAAGTCACAGCATGCCACATGACGAAGGTAGACGGCACATTTTCAAACAACCTAAAGAATAAACATTATTAGTTTAAAAAAAAAAAAAAACGATTATCAAGTAAGCCCCTAAGAAACATGAAAGCACAGAAATGACACACAGAGACCCAATTTCTACTATCATAGCTTCCCAGGTCCAAAATCCCTAAGCAACCTTAGGGATTGTAAGACCCTCAGGAGGGAAAATCAGGTCCAGTGCCCTTCTGCAGTCCCTGAGCCCAGTGTCACGCCTGGCATGGGGGAGATGTTGAACGATCATGATGGATGGATGGATGGATGATGGACAGATGGGTGGATGGATGGACGGATGGATGGATGGACAGATAAATGAATGGATGGACAGATGAATGGACGGACAGACAGATGAATAGATGGATGGATGATGGGTGGGTGGATGGACAGATGGCTAGATGGACAGACAGATGAATGGATGGATGGATGGACGGATGACTGGATGGATGGACAGAAAGATAAATGGATGGATGGATGGATGGATGGATGGATGGATGGACATATGAATGGAAAGACAAACAGATGGACAGATGGATGGATAGACAGATGGGTGGGTAGGTGGATGGATAGATGGATGGATGGATGGATGGATGGATGGATGGATGGATGGATGGATGGACAAATGAACAAGTGAGTAAACTAACAAATGAGATGAATCCTCAGACAAGGAAAAGCTTCCAGGGGCTTTCAGAAATGGGAGGGAGAGAAGTTCTGTCTTCATGTGCCCTGAAGAAAGGGATCCCTTTCAAGACTGAGCACATCAGCTCCCTAGTGTCAGAGAGGCATGTTCCGTAATTGGGTAGCTCTGTTCCTCTCCTGGACTGAATCTACTCCACAGGAATTCTTCCCAACATCCTCCCAACAACCCAGTGAAGGGAGGTCCCTAGGACCACTTCCCATCGGGGCACCTGGCTGGTCACCCAGAAGTACAGTCAACCCTTGAACAACGCAGGGGTTGGGGCACCGACACCACTCCCTCTGTGTGGTCAGAGATTTTGACTCCCCCAAAACTAAACTATTAATAGCCTGCTGTTGACTGGAAGGCTTAGTGATCACATAAAGAACTGAATAACACACATTTTGTATGTTCTATGTAGTATATGGTTACCATAAAGTAAACCAGGAAAAAGAAAGCATTTTTTAAAATTACAGCACTGGATTGTATTTACTAAAAACAAACAAAAACATACAAACATGTACAAGTAAGACCCATGCTGTCCCAACCCAGGTAGTTCAAAGTCTAACTGCGCTCAGCTGCCACTGTCTCCCTAGGGGCTGCCATCGGGCTGGCACATAAACCAAGGACACCTCTCATCACCACCTGAGCCACACAGAGGCTATGCAGCAGGGGAAGAGTTTTCGTCTGAGGAAAAGGAAGAGAAATGGAAGGGGAGGGTTAAGGAGAAAGATCTAAGCAGAAGAGAAGAGGTAGCCCATCTGTTGTCACTGAGGTCCAACTGAAAGGTCACCTCCTCCTTCCCTCGTCAGCCACTCAGACACGACGCCCCCTCTTCTGAGCCCCATTCTGTGGTTCCTGTGCTCGCATCTACCAACCCCTACCAGTTACTCATGCACTTTTCTCTGCTGCACTCCCAATAAACACACTTCCTCGGGACAAGACGACGTCTTGCTCTCCCCCATCATTCATCAGAGCTCCTGCCTGGCCTAGGGACACGACTGGCGCTTAGAAAACATCGACCAACGGAAACTGAGTCAAAAGTGAGAATAGGGGCGCCTCGGTGGTTCAGTGGGTTAAAGCCTCTGCCTTCGGCTCAGGTCATGGTCTCAGGGTCCGGGAATGGAGCGCCGCATTGGGCTCTCTGCTCAGCAGGGAGCCTGCTTCCTCCTCTCTCTCTCTCTCTGCCTGCCTCTCTGCCTCCTTGTGGTCTCTGTCAAATAAATAAGTAAATAAATAATTTTTTTAAAAAGTCAGAATAAAAGAAGGGAGGGAAGAAAATTACAGATTCTGAGGGGCCTGGAAGATTTGAGGAAGACAGGACTACCGCAATACGTCTTTTCAGAGACTAATAAAAAGATGGCACACTGGGAACGAAACATCAAAGGAAGATACACCAAGAGAATGATGAAGCAAAATTCAAACCAGGAAGTGCAGAAAGTAAAAACATTGGCTTGTGGTATTTATTTTCATGTCAGAAGATATTTTTTAAGATTTGTTCTAGAGAGAGAGAGATCACGCGTGCACACAAGCGGGGGTGTGTGGAGAGGGGCAGAGGGAGAGAGAAAATCTCAGGCAGACTCCATGCTGAGTGTGGAGCCCAACGCGGGGCTCGATCTCACAACCCTGAGGTCATGACCTGAGCTGAAACCAAGAGTCAGATGCCCAACTGACTGTGCCACCCAGGTGGCCCTCCTGTCAGAGTATTACAGTAAACCCTTCCACCCACTCCAAAATTTCTCTTCCACGTGGCCTCAGATACTAGAGCAAAGGTGGTGACATCTGACAACGAGAAGCAGAGCAGCTTTTCTCAACTTGGGGAGATGGGGGCACGCTGGTACCACCAGCGCACCGTACAGTCACGGGTGGGGAGAAGGTTTTCCTCTTAAAATGTCATTTCAGTCACTGGTCAACTCTGTCCGAATATAACTTGTTTTTGGAGTTCTGGCAGGCCAGGAAAAAAGTATACTTTGCTTAGAATTATATGGAAGATACATACTAATACGGACAGAAGGATCTTGTGACCACTTGTGTTGTATGTTCTTTGATACGGAGGGCGGGGTGAACATCGGCCTCGGATGTGCGCTCACACCCCGTAATACACGTGAGACAAGAACACGCTAAGCCAGACCCCTGCAAGCCAAGACCTTGAGATAGAGATCGTTCTCCTAGTTGCCCAGTCAGGCTTCTAACTTAGGCCTGAGTTCTAGAACCCTGTGGGGAAGGTAGGCAGGAGACGTACCAGCCTCCAGGAAGAAAATGAACACCCAGACTTTCCAGCCATGGAAGAGCCCCTCCAGAGGGGCCTCCCGTTTCTGAACCCGAGCATGGGGGTACCATCCACATGTCCTCCCTCCTCCCTTCCTCCGGAACGATCTCCCTGCTAACAGAATTTCAGCCTCTGGTTCCTCAGAAGAAGCAGCGTCCCAGGAAGGGGCACAGAAGGCCTGTGGGGGGGGAGGGGGTCTTACTCCGTGGGAAGGAGTGAACTGCATTTCAGATTTCCAACTTTGGCAACATTTGCATGCCAGGTATATATGGACAGCACGGATTCCCGCAGGGTAACCCCGGGTCCCTGGGTCCCATCCTGAACCAGGAAGAGCTCAAAGCTGAGGCACCACGTCCCCCATTATCTCAGCAAGGAGTGAGATGTGGCCCAGCACACGGCCACGTTAGCATCCACACTGAAGAAATGCTTCGTATGCATGGGGCAAGGCTCCGAGGATTCTGCTCCCGACTTACGGCACGCGGTGCAGTGGCTAACTCCCCTCTTCCCGGCCCCTGCTTGAGGTCTGCCTGGGGCCAACTCGTCCATCCCTGGACCCCACCAGCGAACCCTGGGAGTAAAGGCTGCCAGGCCCCCTTCTTAGGGGAGGAGAGAACGATCCTCTTTAAAAGACAGGAAGAGCTTCAATGTCACTCGGCATCAGGGAAACACAAATCAAAATCACATCGAGACCTCACCTCACGCCAGTCAGAATGGCTAAAATCAACAAGTCAGGAAATGACAGATGCTGGCGAGGATGCGGAGAAAGGGGAACCCTCCTACACTGTGGCTGGGAATGCAAGCTGGTGCAACCACTCTGGAAAACAGCATGGAGGTTCCTCAAAAAGTTGAAAATAGAGCTACCTTATGACCCAGCAATCCCACTACTGGGTATTTACCCTAAAGATACAAATGTAGTGATCCGAAGGGGCATGTGCCCCCGAATGTTTATAGCAGCAATGTCCACAATAGCCAGACTGTGGAAAGAACCTAGGTGAACGTCAAGAGATGAATGGATAAAGAAGATGTGGTCTATATACACACACACAATGACAAATCACTCAGCCATCAAAAAGAAAAAAAAATCAATCAATCTATCAATCAATCTTGCCCTTTGCACCGACGTGGACGGAACTGGAGAGTATTATGAATAAGTCAGTCAGAGAAAGACAATTATATGATCTTAGTCATGTACAGAATTTAAAAAACAACAGAAAAGCATAGAGGAAGGAAGGGAAAAATAGAACAAGACGAAATCAGAGAGGGAGTCATAGGAGACTCTCAATTGTAGGAGGCGAACTGAGGGCTGCTGGAGGGGAGGTGGGGGGGATGGGTGGCGGGGGATGGGCGTGGAGGAGGCACTGGAAGGAAGGAGCGCTGGGCGTTAGGGGCAACTGATGAATCACCAAATTCTACCTCTGAAATGAATAACAGCAAGAAAAAAAGACAGGAAGAGCTTGAGGAATGTGGAAGTCCTCAGAAGGCACAGTGGCAGGCAGATGTTTATTTAATCAGGCAGCAAGGAAGAAAGGCGGCCGCTCCGACCGGGGTCTCCGTGGGAGAAGATGGCCCGAAGTGGTCATATGGCCCCTCTCCAGGACCCCCACCAGCCTGAGCGTCTGTCTTTCGGGGTTAATTGTGGTAACCGAGCCCCCTTAGGGCCCAGTTAATTTCCTTTCCCTCCAGAGATTCATTCTTAAAAATCAGAGATTGACCTAAATTGTTTTGAACCAAAAGGAAATCAAAATTGAACTAGGTTAATTGAAAAAAAAAATAATGTTCTGACTACATCAGGGGTCCCCCCCCCCGGTCCCCTGCCTTGGAAAACCCCACTGATTTAAAGGATATCGGTCAATAGACCTAAAAACATGTTAATGTTGTTTATTACCTTGAGCTTTCAACTAACTGGGTCAAATTCCTACTCTGCGTTTGCTCCAAGGAGGACACCCATAAAGGATGACTGGAGCCCTTCTGCACTTCTAGGCACGGAAAGTGCCGGCTGTAGACTCACTGCATCCAGTTTGCGGGTATTAAGTGCTCATTAAGTGGCTGGTACTCCTGTGACCAGCAACAACAGGGGTGAAGTAGGACGAGCTCAGGCTGCTTGGTCTCCTGCCTTGGGGACACCTGTCGTGGTGACTTCATGCAAAGTGCACCCGATGAACGGACTCTGGCTTCAAAACCAGGCGCAACGTCTGCGTTCGCACCAGCAGGGGCCGTGCAGGCAGCCCCCAGGGCCCCACCCCGAGCGGTCTCGTCCACGGCGTCAAAGGAGAAAGGCAAACCCCCCGCGCCCGGCAGGGGCTGGGACTGTGCGGGCGTCCCCAAGGAGGGAGGGGACAGAAAACCTGCATTGGTTTTTCGCTCCAGGCTCCCTCCGGGCATCCAAAGGGAGTGGGTCAAAGGGAGACAACAGGGGACCTCGTGGCTTTGCGTCCATCCCGAGAGAGGAAGCTGACGCGGTGGCAGGTGGCAGCTGGCCTGCAAGGACCGGGTTTCCAGGCCCAGCCACACCACTTTCTCGTGTATCAGGAGCAATCCACGTCCTCCCTCCGGGCCTCCCAGTGTCCAGCCTTCAACATGGAGAGGAACGGTAGGCTTCTCTTCCGGATGCGATGTGGAGGAAGTTCTTCCAGGGAAGGCTCCCCAAACCCCATCTCCAAGCCCTGAACCGGAGGCCATGCCCACCACCCACCACCCACCCACCCACGGGCAGCCACAGCAGCCCAGATGAATGCCCTCGTCCAGGAGGACCCCCGAGGGGCAGGGAGGAGTGGCATCCTGAGGCACGGCTAGAGGGTGCTCCCTTCCTCTGGGCTCCAAACCCCTGTGCTATGGGAGCACTGCCTCTCGTGATCCCGGGGAGCCCCGAGCTCTCTCCCAAGTCCCCCACCCTCCCCCAGGGACACCCTGAGGAGCTCAGGTCCCTGGGTACCTACTGCATAGAAGAAACGTGTCTGATAGGGTTTGGGACCAGCAACAAGACCGACTGCATTTTCTAAGACACAGAGAAGGAAAAAACTGCTCCGGAGAGAGAGAACTCAGTGAATCTTGATAGAAAGTTTTTTTCATTGTTTGCAGACACCATAAGGAAAAGAAGGCAAAGAGAAAGAAAAGAGGCTGTGTTTCTTGATAAAAAAAAAAAAAATCACCCTGCATTCTCCCAGACTTACTAAGGAGCATAAGGAAGAAAATACTAAAAAACACGAATCCACAATCTGGCCTAAGAGACAAAACACAACCATTGCGTTCGAAGGTTTCTTCCAGAAGGAAAAACTCTGTGAGCAAGCACAGAGAGAAAAGCCCCGAGCTCGGAACGAAAACGGAATGCTGGGGACCCAAAAATGCCACGTTCTTCTCCCACTGTGACTAGGCCTCGGCAGCAGCCCGACTCCCAGAGCTGGCTTCCAAAGACCGGTCATTTCTAGAGCCGTCACAGCAGCAGAAGGCTAGACAGTTGTGGTGAGTCTGCAGAAGGATCCAGACGCGTGCGTGGATGGTGCCTCTTTCGTCTCCAGAAGCCAGAGAGATTTTCGATTGCATTCCAAACTGGGAGAAGCCTCAGGCCACACAGGGGCTCAGACAGATATTTGGGGAGCCTGCGGCGGCGGTTCCCATCCCACGCCCAGCCCCGCCAGACCCCAGCTGGGCTGGAAGCTGGGCCTTCTCGTTCACAAGGGAATACTGGGTTTAGCAAGAGTTGGCTCGCTGTCCCCCTTTAGCCCGCTGCTGGCAAACATCTCAACCAGAAAACAAAGCCCACGGAAACATCATCCTGCTGTGAGCTCCGCAACAGCCAGAGTTCCCCGGGACAAATTTTTGGTCTCAAAGAACAAATGAGGCTTCTCTGGTATCCCAAGGAGAAGCCAACATCGCCAGCGGTATAAAGAACAGCTGGCAGGAGGCAAACGCGTCTTAGGAAAGGATTTCCCTCATCTGGAGGTTCCTCGGGGGCAGGAAGAAGGTACAGGTCCAGATGCCCCAAAGGATGCTCCAAGAACAGCCTGGTGCCTCCGGGAAGCAGGAGCACCCCCGCTCTTCCACGTGCTGAGGGGTGCACACAGCACCCCTGAGGGATGAAGACGACCACAGGTGACCCACGACCCGACGTACATGCTCCTGGGGAGGCCCCCGGGCTCCTGGACGGTGTGAGCGAGCCGCTCCCTCGGTGACAAGCTCCGTGGAAATGCTCTTGTCCTCCAGCTCCACTTCTGGCCTAACCACTGAAGATACAGACCCTGGGGGCACCTGCGTGGCTCAGTCGGTTAAGCTGGTTGGGCTTCGTTAACTTGGTTAACTAAATCGGTTAACCAAGTCAGACTCTTGGTTTCGGGTCAGGTCAGGCGGTGATGGTGATCCCAGGATCGCGGGATCAAGGCCCGCACTGGCCTCCACACTCAGAACGGCGTCTGCCTGAGATTCTCTCTCTCTCTCGGCCCGTCCTGCTGTTGGGCCCTCTCTCTCTAAAATAAATCAACATGTCTTGGGAAAAAGAAACAGACTCTGGGCCCTCAGTACTAGAATGAGATTACCCTGAAGCTTGCTCAGGAAGAGAGTAAGATGCCCCGAACCGGATACCGGATTGCTATTCAAGATATTACTCAAAGTGTTCCCTTCCCCTGCCCTGCCGAAGGATTACCTTCCTGTCCGTGGCTCCTCAGCATAGCTGGAGAGCAGCCCAAGGGCCAGACGGAGCGAGCACACCTCTCCTCCCCTCCCATTTTGCACAGCCACCTCACTCTGAGAAGGACCGCATGACCTGACAGGGTGTGACCCGCCTCCAACTTCCGTTTCCCCTTTGACCTCCAATTCCATCCTTACACATCTCCAACTCCCAAGTCAAAGCCAGTGGCAGCTGGGCACCTGGTACTGTTTCTCCCTGTGCGCCCAGCATTCTCTGAGTTCACACCTGCAATGCCCGTCTTCCAGGCCAGAGTCTCCAGGAAGTCCTCCTGTTTACCCCCAAACAGGAGGGGCAAAGTCCAAGTCCTGCAGCCCCTTTGGGACCTTCGAATGATCATTCTGGGTCTTTGCCTTTCCAGGTCTGCATGTAGGTCTGCACGTGACCTCTGTCCTCCACTACACTGGTCCATTTGCTAACGTTCTCTGGGTACCCATGGCATTCCAGGTTCTAGGCAGGCTCCAAAGATGACGCAGGGAAGACAAGGTCCGTGGCCTCCAGGGACTTACAACCCATTTGGGAAATCACTAAATTCAGCGACGTTCAGAACGCACCTCAGACAGCCACAGGTTTTACCTTCATTTCCCCTGAATGCCCAGCACAGAGCAGCTTGGCCACACGATGCCCAGCAGATGCGTGAAAGGAGCTACAGGTTGGTCTCTAAGCCCATCAGGAAGGTATGCACTGAGCCAGCTGACCTCATGGAGACCTGGGCGGGGGTGGGGTGGCAAGTCTCTGCATGCCATGTGCACAGCACACAGATCCCCACCTTACCACCATTCCTACCCCACAAGGCTTGTGGGGCGACCTTGAAAATCCCGTGGCTCGCTGGGTAGGAGGAAGCAGATGACAGGCACAGAAGCTCACGTCGGATCTCCCCGGGCCTCCCCGGGCCTCTGTTCCTGGAAACCGCTAACCTGAGGACCTTCTGTGCCCACATTGCCTCAAAGGAAAGAAAAGAAGTTCCAAGGAGACGCAGCCAATTGGCTCTCCGGACAGCGACGAAGCAAGGCAGCGTTCCAGCAAGTCTGTTTATTTTACTGCTTCGGAGAAGAGCCACCCCCGAAAATGACCAGCTTGTGTCAATTACAGAGCCCAGGGCCCGGGGCCTCGGGAGCGGGAGGACGAATGCACATTCCAGCGCGCTGGACCCCAGCGGATTGGCCCATTCAGTGCGACGATGGGCTAAAAAGACGTCGTTGGGAGCGCCTCATTAATAAAATTCAAAACTGTGTTCTGCAATTATGTGCAATCATTGGTTATTTTACCCCTCGCCAAGTCCAGTCCCCGAGCCAATCTGCTGCTCTGGTTTCAACTGCCAGGAAAACGTCCCGGGCTCGGAGGTGAGGAGAGACACGGGGCCGGATCCGAGGAGCCCTACTCAGCTCACGGACAATAATGATCTGTTGAGGAAAGAAACTTGCTGTGAAAGGAAACCAGGTGTGTCTCTCTGAGGCAGACGGGGGCTGCAGGGCCCACCTCCCGGGACTTCTCCATCTGCCTCCTGCGGCCAGGAAGCCACCAGAAGGGCTGCTCCGTCCTGCATCCCTGTGTCAGCAGACCTACGGACCTGTGCACCTGCTGGGGAGAGGGCTGATGCATGACCGAGAAGTACACTTTCCTTTACCAAAAAGCCTAAGAGTAACAGCGTGAGGAATGAGAACTGAGGTACACACGTGTACCTCACGTGTTAGGTGGGCGCTGCGGGACAGCAGGTCGTGGAAAGTGGGAGAAAGCTCCCAAACCCTTCAGAATGGGTTTCATCCAACACGACTCCCCAGGGAGATGCCGGTGCGTTTCCAACGGCGAGTCCTGCCTTCACGCGGCTCCCCTATTGCATTCCTTCCCTGTGCAACACTCCTGTCTGCCCTCTCTGGGCCAGCCCCGAGCTAGGCGCAGGGCCCCCAGGCTTCCTCTGACACACGGCAGAGACCCTCCGAGACAACCACACCCCATTTAGATACCACGTGCTGATTCAGACAGGATCATCCCAGTGGGACACAATCTCCCAGGCCCAGTTCTGTGATCTCTGTAGTGTGATTCTCTACATGATTTTCTTCTTTTCTTTTTTTTAGATTTTATTTATTGGACAGAAAGCGAGAGAGGGAACACAAGCAGAGAGAGTGGGAGACGGAGAAGCAGGCTTCTCGCTGAGCAGGGAGCCCGGTGCGGGGCTCCATCCCAGGACCTTGGGATCATGCCCTGAACTGAATTCCGACGCTTAGTGACTGCACCAGCCAGGCGCCCCTGATTTTCCTCTTCTTGGTCTCTTCCTGTGTGTTCCACACTCTCTATATTGGGTGTATATCTCTTCTATCAACAAAGCTATTTTGTTATTTAAAATGGAACGTGTTAGGGGCGCCTAGGTGGCTCAGTCGGTTAAGCGGCTGCCTTGGGCTCAGCTCATGATCTCAGGATCCTGGGATCCAGACCCACCCACATCGGGCTTCTCCATCCCCCTCTGTCGCTCCCCCTGCTTGTGCTCTCTCTCCCTCAAATAAATAAAATCTTTTAAAAAGAACAGGACTTGTTATAAGCTCATCTAAGATATTTAGGTTTTTTTTTTTTTTTTAGATTTTTAAATTTTATTTATTTGGCAGACAGAGATCAGAAGTAGGCAGAGAGGCAGGCAGAGAGAGAGGAGGAAGCAGGCTCCCCGCTGAGCAGAGAGCCTGATGTGGGGCTCAATCCCAGGACCCCGGGACCATGACCTGAGCCAAAGGCAGAGGCTTTAACCCACTGAGCCACCCAGGCGCCCAGATATTTAATTTTTAAAGAGTAGAGCAAAGGGGAGCGGAAGTGGCCTGCAGCCAGAGGTCCTACCAGCCAGTCCTTCCCGGTGGCTGTCACCTGAGGCAAACAAATTTGCACAGCTGCTGTGGACGGCAGCATAGCACCAGGGGTTAGAGCCCCAGCTGTCCAGGAGTCACGTGGCCTCTCTCGGTAGAGATGCACCCACCCCCTCCAAGCGGCCACTGAGATGGCTTCTGTCCATCAGTCGCTGCCCACAGCTGCACCCTGTGTTTTAATGCCGAGAAGGCTCTGGGCTTCCCCCTCCGTTTCTGGACCCGGTGATGCCACTTCTCCCCAGCGGAGCAGAAGATATGCCCAGAGGTGTGTCCCCGGACTTTGCAGGGAGCTGGCGCTTAACGATGGGCTCCTGTTCATCCTTGCGATCCTCCGGGAAGGACCCACAGTGGGAGTCAATGGAGAGGAGACACTGGACCCCTCGCTGGGTTCCCCATCAGCTCCCAGCCAGACGCCGTGCCAGGAGACGTGCACAGGGAGAAGTGGTGGCTTCTGTCACCCGGCTGCTTGCTTTCCCAGGTGAACGGCAGTGGTGTGATTATTGTGCAAACGTGGTTCGCCCCCACATCACTCTTAGGGTAACTGCTATAGCCGGCTGAACATATTATGGTTATTATTCCTATTGTGCACTTGAAGCGCTATCTCCCCTAGATTTTTAGGAATAGATCCAATAAGGCAGAATGATTTCTGGGCCTTCGCTGTTCTATCCTATAGGAACGAGAATTAGTGTTCTTTCCACACACCTTACTGATAACACCACCACGAATTGTAGAAATAATTCTGGCACACTGTGCTTAGACTAAACTGCATTTGCAAAAGCAATAAACGATAGTAATGGCCCTTTTAATAGAATCTGCTACCGCCACGTGCACAAAACCCAGTGTTTAGGGAAACTATGTGCTAGAAGGTGCTCCGTGGCCTGAATTTACAAAGGACATTAAACAAACACATTGAGTCCCTTTTATAGCCCCAATCAGGGCTGTTAATGAACAATTAAGTAGTAGCTCACAAAATAAAACCCCGTGCTAGAAAAAGATAAAAACCTGAACTTTTGAGGGGAATTATTTGCTTTGAAGTTGAGACAGAGCCATCAGAAGAATTGAAGAGATCCTTACAATGCGTAAGACACATTTCCCTACAACTACAAATTAGTACAGTTTCTAGGATGACGTTCCAAATAGTATTTCGACTTCGTGCTCCAGCTGGAAATTTTGCAAGTGAATTATTATCACCCAGGAAGCTCCAAGGTAACTTCTATTTGTTCCTTCCTAGATCTGATGGATTTTCCCACCCCCCTCAGGACAGCCCTGTCCTAGTCCCCCCACCATCTCCCTGCCTGTCTGCCACCCAAGCCAGGCAGGACAGTGGCTATCCCAGGATGCGGGAAGTAAAACTCCAACATCTTGCGGGGGATGTGAGCTAATCGGTTACTCCCTGTGAGCCATCTGTGTACAGACTTGAATAGCTTGGGGTTTATCCTCTTCTGGGGAACCAGACCCAGTTCCTGATAACATTCAGGAAGCCTCGGTAGGGGCGCCGGGGTGGCTCGGTCAGTGAAATGGCTGCCTTCAGCTCAGGCCATGATCCCGGGGGCCTGGGGTCGAGCTCCCCACACTGGGGTCCCTGCTCAGCGGGGACTCGGCTTCTCCCTCACCCTCTCCCCACCCCCATGCTGGTGCTCTCTCTTTCTCTCTCTCATTCTCTCTCTTTATTAAATAAAAATCTTTAAATAAATAAATAAATGTTTGTTGAGTGAGGGAAGCAGGAGAGGTGAATAATGGGGGTCCTGCGTCCGGTCTGGAGATCTGCCCCGTCAGTACCCAGCCTCGGGGCAGCCCAGGCGTGAAGCAACTATCCTTCAGCCCCCTTGTCTTACAGAGCCGACATCAACTTCCTTAAACCTCAACCCACTTTCAACTGGAGAAACCGAGGTTTAGAAAAGCTGAGTAGCTTGTGGATCGGAATTTGGACTGTGGTCTGCCAGACGTCAAATGTTGTGCTCTTCCTTCCACATCCTGTCAGTCTCTGGACCCAACTGGCGCGAGTGGACTTTTTCAATCGCTTCTTGGAGCACTTAGTTAAGGTGGAGGTGCGCAGGGGCTATGTTCTGCAGCAAAGTCAGCGGCCGGTGTCACGGGGGCCCAGGGATACAAATGTGAGCACTCCCTGCCAGGGGTTCCCAGGTCCTGCTGAAGGCACTGGGGACAGTGGGAGGTGGCCTGCATGGAGAGGTGGGGGGGGGGGTCCCTCCATGCAGGCCACCTCCTACTGTCCCTGGGTGCCTTTGTCCTATACAAAGGACACAGATGCTGGAATGGGGATAATTGAGTGCATATGGCCTACCTAGCAAATCTAAATAAAGATACTCTGTCATGCAAATGCCCCAAGGCCAACACAACCTACCCTGACAGGCCTCCTGCCTTGCAGGATTCAGAGAGACTTTAAAATAGCAACATCAACAGGAGTACCTTTAAAACCCCACAGGAAGTACTTGTCTCCTCCTCAAAGCAGAAAGTCAAGCCATGGCCTTGGGTACAATCACACCCCCGTGGTGAAGGCTGGGGGGGGGGGTGTGTAAAACAATTCTCCCTATTAAACCAATCCCTACGGCAGCCTGGAGAAATTTAAAATGGGTCCTTTACCCCTCTTGCCCTGAGAAAGAGACCTGTTTCCATTTCAGAACATGCTTTAAATGGTAGATGACGGCTTCTGGCAACATTTAGCTTTGATTTCTCCAAGACTGTGACTCTAAGGAAGCCGAAGGCTGGTTTTATGTCAAAACAAAGATCTAAGACCTCGAATTACAAGCCGTTTATTGCAGTGATCCTCTGCCTCTAGGTGGCTGTCTCAAAAGTTATAAAGGTGCAATTATCCAGGTGGCTAATAACCTTTCTGAATTCAGAATTCCAGCAGTCACAGACGAAACCGTAGGCAGGGCCACAGGTCCGTAAGGCAAATGGACCAAATCTGGACGCATGGAGAATGCAGCAGCCAGTCACTGGCCCTCACTGGCCCAGTGAGACCTCCGGGGTGTCTGTCCTCTCTGCCAGCTGTCTCTTGGGCACGGGGCTGTGCCAGGACGGTGTTGTTTTGGGCAGAACATTCTTCTCATTATTACCCACCTTCTAAATGCTGTGTTATTTCAAACTGCAACAGACCTGGTGCATTGGTGTGTGTAATTTGTGATAACTTGAAAATGGCTAAGAGGTGGGTGAGGTGAGGCGGTAGGGATCCCGGAGCTAGATCTCCCTGGGCCAGGTGAGCCAGCCCCCAAGGGCCCAGGGCTCAAGCCCAACTCCCATTCTCAGTCATGTGGCCTCAAGCAAGTGAGTCCCTTCACTGCTGGAGTCGCCAGTTGCCTCGTGGGTCAAATAAAGTAGCAAAACCCCAGGCTAGGGGTGAACCTGGCTTCCTGGTGTGGGACTAATAAACATTGTCTTTCTTTTTTTTTAATCTGGTTGCCTTTTCCAAAAAAAATCAGGACACAGAGGCATCAATAGGAGAGCACAAGACCTTCAGCCTACTTGAAAAATGTGCAACCTCATAGCCTGTCCGGGACAGCGAGAGTTATGTTTATACCTGTGCAAGGTTTATACCAAGAATCCTTGGAAAATCCCATTACCCCCAAGCCAGCCCCGCCTACATCCAAAATGGAACAATAAGAGAGTGGCTCCTTCGGAGGAAAGCTCTGATTTCTATGAAAAGGCAAGTTCCTCTGGAACATGGAAAGGTCATTTTATAGTGATAATTTTTCATCCTTTTCTGGAAACAAAGAGAAAAACATCCATGAAGGCAACTAGGGACCAAAGGAGGGAAGTAGGGGGCAGCCCCTCAGGGGGAGGGATGCACAGTTGGGAGACTGGAGAAATTCATGGGCATACATGTACATTTCCACACACAAAGACAGTGACTCACTCTCCTGGGGATGGAGACTGTGCCGAGCAGCATCTGTGGGTAACACTTGCATTAATTATATTCCAAAATATTTAGGATTTCAGCCACAATATTCCTTCCTCAAAGTCCCCAGAGCTGCAAAAGATTTAAATATTTTGTCTAGGAGATTAGCAGGGCTCTAGACAAGATCAACCAGACTCAAGAGACCAGAAGGGAAATAAAAACCCAGGTTCACAGAATTCTGTTCCTTGCTGAATGCCATGTGCTACTCTAACCATCTCCCAACCCTCGCTGAGCATCTGTGAAAATGAGATGCCGGAGAGAAATGAGATTTGGGACTAGCGCCGCCCCTATCGTGGAAATTAAAAATAAGCAAGCCAGCAAAGGAACAGCCTGGTGGGATTAACAGGGTCATATATTCCTTGTGGGGGTTGAGACCAGCCTGCACACCTCTTTGCATCCCATAGCACACATCAAGTGTGGGTGTGTGCTAAGCTGCTGTTGATTTATGAATGGTATTTATTAGACCGTATGAGGGTAGAGACTGGGTTGGTTGGGTTGACTATCAAAAATACCTTACACAAATGGTTGACCTATATCTGCCCTTCAATAAATGTTTGCAGACTGCATAGCTGGCGGATGGATGGATGGATGGATGGACAGACGGACAGAAGGATGGATGGATGGATAGATGGACAGACGGACAGATGGATGGATGGACGGACGGACTGATGGATGGATGGATAAATGAGACATGCATGGGCCAGATCATTTAAATCTGGAAACAAAGGAGCAGCCTGAATTCTCCCCCTTCCGCTCCCCTCTACCACCTAACTTATCTCTCTGAGCCCCACCAGGCCAAGTAAGGAAGCCAGAAAGAGGAAGGGAGGGAGCGTACCACGTATGCACGTGCGTGTCGGGGCTGGAGCGGCAGTGGGCCATCGCAGATCCCAACACTTCGGCCTCCTTGGGCATGGGGACCTCGCACCCCGCCAGGCCCAAGTATAAAAACATTCAGATTTGCTTCCGACAGGAACTGGAAGTAGTAAGAGTTGAAGGGTGAAGGGTTTTCGAGGTACTGCCTCAGGAGTAAGGGGACCTGGGTCTTGCCTTCACTCTGGCTGGCATGGTGACCTGGAAAAGGTGATCATTTCAGGGCCTTGGCTGCCTCATCTCTAAGGTGGACGTGGTGACCCAGATGTCCTTGGCCCCACATGCTCTGACGTCCCAGTCCGCGTGAGGACCCCTTAGCTTCCCCTCCCACCGCATCCTTCACCTTTGTGCCCCCCAACGGCAAATAACACGCACCGAGCATTTACCAAATATCAGGGTCCTCTCTACTCAACTGACACACGCTACGGGTTTGGATTCCCACGGTAACTTCTGAGGTAGGTATTTTTCTCATTCCCATTTTACAGATCAGGAAATTGAGGTCCAGAGACACAGGCAGCTTGTCTGAGGGCACACTGCTTAGTAAGTGCCAGGTGTGGGATGTGGACTCAGCTGTCTGCCTTCGGAGACCGCACTGACTCTGCGATCCTGATTCAAACCTCCCCTAAGGCCGGCACTGGGTCTGTCTCACTTGCCACTATGCACGGTGCCTGGCACCTGCCTGAGTGCGGCAGCGTGGGGCATGGCACTCCACGAGGATCTGCTGGGAGAAGGGAGGAAAGGGGGAGGGCCGAGGGAAAAATCACAAGGCAGGATCGCACACCCTCGCCTTTCTCCCAAGTAGCTGGATGAAGGGAGCTGGAAACCTCCGGGAAACGCTCGAATGGAGAACTGAAACACACCTGTGACCCTCAGGTCTGGATAGACATGCAAATAATCCTGAAGCCATCGGAAGAACCGGATTGTTCTCTGTACTGCAAACACCATGTACTTTACTTTTGGGGCATTAAAACAGCAAAATCTCCCAATATAGCACATTGAATTTATAAAGGATCCATCCCCGGGGGCACCTAAACTCTAGGTCTGTCTATTTCTGTAAAGTGTGTGTTGTTTACAGTGAGCATATATTAAGCTTGTAAATTTTTTTTTTAAAGATGGTGTTTATTTATTTGAGAGAGAGACAGAGCACGAGCAGGGGCAGAGGCAGAGGGAGAAGCAGACTCCCCGCTGAGCAAGGAGCCCGATGTGGGGCTCGAACCCGGGATGACGCCCTGAGCAGAAGCCAGATGTTTCACGGACTGAGTCACCCAGGTGCCCCTGAGGTTTATAAATTTTTAAAACCAAGTACTGAAAATAAATCCTCAAAAGCATACATGTCCTCTCCCTCGCTTGTCCCTGCTTCTCTGTTCTTCCCAGCGAGCCGCTACACGGCCACCATCCCCGGCCATAAGCCACTCGTGCGTGTACGTCTTATGGAACAAGGTGGTTATAATTATATTGAGCTAAAATAAAAGATCGGCCTTCACTCTTCAAAGCGTTCTCCTCTGGAAAAGTAATGTCCTGGGGATGAAGGTGCGCCCCGCCCAGGTCTTCCTGGCGGACGGATACTATTCAAGCCTCCGTGTTGGAAGGATAATAAATAGGTTTAAACTATGCCACACACCAGTTCATTAAAAATAATAAATGTGCTCCTAGAAGGCCCACAGTTTATAAGAAGATTAAAGGCGGAGACGCGAGAGGGCCAGGCAGAGTTTCCTCCTTACTCTCAGGCCTGCGGTATCTCCAGTACTTAAGCTTGTTACCCATTCAACGAACACTTATTCCGGGCCTATGTGGACAAGGAATTAGTGAAGTGCTTCAGAGGCTTCAAATAGGAATAAGATATAATCCCTGCCCTTTAAGAGTCTCAAAGCACTTGCCAGAACCTTTTAAACAGTACAGAATCAACTAGAAGGAGAGGGTTCTTACCTCAAAAAGTTATTTAGCCACCAAACACCGAAGGAGTTCTATTGTGTTCCTCTCAAAGAGTTTACCATCCAGGAGGGGAAAAGAAGATAGAATATAAATAACCACAGCACATGGTAGGCTCTGATAAAAGAGGTAATAGGATTGTGGCCAAAGGAAGGCGGGCTCAGAGCCATTCCGAAGGGCCAGCGATCACTTCCTTGAAGGGTGGCTTCCAGAAAAACTCAGACGGATGCAGAGGGTTTTGATGGGTAGAATGGGCCGAGGAGAGTACTCAAAGTGAAGGAAGAGGCAGTAAAAAGAAATTCAAGGAAGGGCCTGAGGTCCGTTAAACTACAGACGGTCTGTTTGGCTGGAACCGTGGTTCACAAAGCCTCACTGGGAACCTGTTAGAAATGCAGACGTACTCCGGGGGTGGGGCCCAGAAGTCTATGTTTTAACAAGTCTTCCAAGTGACTCTGGAGCACTGGCCTGGAGCACAGGACACATCCAGGGCACCAGCCTCGGAAAGGTGGGTAGGAGACCTGGGGGCCTAAGGAATTTGCTTCAAGTTCGCCACTTGGCACAGAGCCAGTGAAGGCTTTTGAGCAGATCCATGACAGGACAAGAGCCATCCTTTAAAATGTACCTGAACAACACAGGGAATGTTGTGTTCGGAGCCATTAGGAATGGAAAAGAAATTTCGGGAGACCAGACAGGAGGCCAGGGTGCGGGCTAAGAGACGGGCTCCGACATCCTGATCCAGAGCGGGGAATTAACAGGATTCGGATTTGGCCACAAAGTAGCTGCTGGGAGGCGACAAAAGACCACTATATTTTAAACCTCTCCTACCAGGAGAACGGTTGCCTCGCCACAGGGACAGCATCTAACCACGGTGTCATATCTCTACCATGACACAAAAGGTCCCAACACCTGAGAGAACACCAGAAGGGTCCTCATTCCACAGAAGGGCAGACTGAGGACCTAAGAGATCACTTCAGTTCCCAGGCAAGGGCTCCAGTGCTCTGCTGCCCACAAAGGAGCACAAAAAGCCAACGACTCTCCTCCGGGTGCCCCGTGCAGGCCTGCCTCGCCCCCTCCACATTCAAGAGGGGTCCACAGGGCCAAGACTTCATGCAAGTGGAAATGCTGACACTCGACCCCAGCGTAATCACAGGTTCATATTTGCAACCCACGTCCCCCAAGGATGTCAAGCAACACGCGGCTTAGAGGGTGGAGCCCACCCAGCACCCTTCACACCAGCAGGTGCAGACAAGGCGCTGGAGATGGAGAAACGGTGGTAGGACAAAACAACAACATTATCCCCACCTCAGAGAGAGGACCACTCCCCCAACCGGGTGCCAAATAAGCATCAGGAAAACGTGGGCATCACTGAGGAGACTGGCCATGTTAGTAAAAGTAACACATGATCCTTAATTTCCTGCCTGGCTGCAGGTGGAGAAATGAAACCCAAGGTGAATGGGGCGCAAATGCAGCAAGACAGGAACGCACAGGCAGCTTTTTAAAGATTTACTCATTTTGAGGGGGAGGGCCAGAGAATCTCAAGGAAACTCCACGGGGCTTGATCTCACAACCCTGAGATCACGACCTGAGCCTCAATCCAAAAGTCAGATGCCTAACCCACTGAGCCACCACCCAGGTGCCCCACAAAGGTCGCTTTTTTTTTTTTTAAGATTTTATTTATTTATTTGATACAGAGAGAGAGATCGCAAGTAGGCAGAGAGGCAGGCAGAGAGAGAGGGAGAAGCAGGCTCCCTGCTGAGCAGAGAGCCCCATGTGGGGCTGATCCCAGGACCCTGAGATCATGACCTGAGCCGAAGGCAGAGGCTTAACCCACTGAGACACCCAGGTGCCCCACAAAGGTGGCTTTTTAAAGGCAGTCTGCATAGGAATCTCCCCAGGTCACACTGGTTCCTATGCAAAATCCTAGCAGAACCCATGGAAGCCAGCAATTCCAAGTAGCTGCCTTTAAAAATTCCCCCATATGCTAAAGGCCTTGGAGCCCTCCATACAGAGTCTTAACTATATATAACCACAGTCAAACAGCTGTTAAATCTATAACCTTCTCCCAAAACACACACTCCACAGAGTGAGACCCTTACTAGTCTTCCTACAATGGATAGATTTTGGCTCTTCAAGAAAACACCAAACCTTGATGATAAGCATCTTTATTTTTCTGGCTCTATGGGCACCCAGGCCAAAGTTCTCCCTCTGAGTAGGACGGAGTGGCTAAAATGTCAGTTTCAAAGGCGAAACAGGAAATATCTTGCTATTTCCGTCTTCTGAGTTCGCAGTGTTACTGTCTTACCAGAGTCGAGGCAGCTCAGCTCAGAGATGGCCTCCCTTTCCAGAACTCTCTCCCGCGTCCGACAATCTATGCAAAACGAAGTCCAAGTCAACTCCAAAACAAGGTGTGGATTTTAAGAACACGCTTTGCCACTACAAGGGATCAGGCCTTCTGCACAGCTCAAGGAGGCTGGAAGAGGAAAAGCAAACTTCCAGTGGAAGGAGCAACCACACTTCTCTTCCTACGAAAATGAAGTGACCCAGCATCCTTCACGGAACGCTTTAACAACCGCGTTAGTGTTATTGTGGAATTCTCCTCAAAAGTCCACGGTCAACTCCCACCTGCCCATTTAAAAGCCAGGAGCAGTCTCCAGCGTGCAGATGTTAACTCTCGCTCTGCAAAGCTCCATTCCTCGGCTGGTCCATGGACACAGCCAGGCTCGGCTCCAAACCTCCTCCCGCCCCTGATCTGCCAGATGTTTCATCAGATGCCAGCCTCGGCCTGTCTGTGCCCGAGCTGATTCCCGCATAAAGTACACGCAAGTTGTCGGTGAACTTGGCACAGTGGAGAGACTCTGGGGTCAGATCACCTGGGTTTGAATACGGGCCTCTTCACATACCTGACTTGCTCATGTCTCAGTGTTCTTACCTGCGCAGCTAGAATCAGAACGCTAGATACCCAACAGGCTTGTGAACAGTGAGTGACACAGCACATGGGCAGGGCCTAGAACAGGGGCTAGATCCTAATGAGCTCTATTTATTACATGCCTAAAATGAGAGGGGGAAAAAAGCTTTTCTATTAAAAAAAAAAAAAGTTATTTCAAAACTAAAGCATAAGCTTTCTTTTTGAGATTTATTTATTTCAAAGGGAGAAAACAAGTGGGGTTGAAGGGGGACAGAGGGAGAACCTGTGGCAGACTCTGAGCCCAGCATGGAACCCACTCGGGGCTTGCTTTCACGACCCTGAGATCACGACCTGAGCTGAAACCAAGAGTCAGACGCTCAACCAACTGGGCCTCTCAGGCGCCCCTAAGCTTTCTTTAAGAAAAAAAAAAAAAAAAAAGATTTTATTTATTTGAGAGAAAGAAAAAGAGAGAGAGAGAGCGCGTGCATGAGTGGGGGGGGAGGGCAGAGGGAGAGGGAGAAGCAGACACTCTGCTGAGCAGAGAGCACAACATGGGACTCGATCTCAGGACTCCAAGATCATGACCTGAACCGCAAGCAGATGTGTAACCGACTGAGCCACCCAACTGCCCCCACCCCCGCCCCAAGATTGCTTCTTCCAAAGCTGAAACAGACGACATGGTATCTGACTATGACCGTAGTGAGCACAGTGGCACCATGTCAAGCACGGAGGATATGGTACACAAACCGGGGACTTCTCTGTGGCCGTCTCTCCCCCGTCAGGCAGGAATTCTGTGGGCTGCATGCGCAGGCACTGAAATAAACACAGTTCTTTCATCTCTTCCGCAAGATTCTATTATTTTAAAAAGCCAACCGTATAGATGATCACGTAGCAGGATATAAAGTTTGGAAGCCATGTAACTTCTCAGAAGAGGGTCATCTGATAGACAAATCCTAAAAATGGGTATATGAGAATCAAGGTTTTGCAAAATGAACCAGAATTTTTAATTTTTTTTTAAAGATTTTATTTATTTATTTGACACAGAGAAAAAGAGAACACAGGTAGGCAGGGCAGCAGGCAGAGGGAGAGGGAGAAGCAGGCTCTCCGCCAAACAGGGAGCCTGATGCGGAGCTTGAACACAGGACCCTGGGATCATGACCTGAGCGGAAGGCAGAGGCTTAACTGACTGAGCCACCCAGATGCCCCCCAAAATTTTAAATATTTTTAAAGTAAAATGTGCTCATTATGACAAATCAGAAAACGGCCCACAGTGTGAGATTAGCAGCCACTCATGTTGCTCTGTTAAAATTTTAGCCAAAAATCAGTCAATCGCTTTTGTTTTTTCTGCAGTTTCTGATTGTCTAACGCTGCCCACGCTGTGTGACATCCTTGCTTTCTGCACAATTAGCTTCAATTACAGCAGGAGCTTTCGCCCTGTGCCCTGGAAACTTTTCATAAACTTCATTTAAATGAACACAAAGTGTTTGATCAGATGGGTCATAATTCAGTTAACCGTTTCTGTAACACTGAGCATGTCACTTCTGTCAAGTTCCTTATAATCATCAGAAATACCTTTGCACACGTGATCTCCATCGCTACGATTATTCTCTTCAGGGAGATTCTCAGAAGTGAAGTTACTAGATCAAAGGCACAGAGTCACGACCTCTCAACAGCCCACTCTCCAAAACAGCCGTTATCAACATGCCCAGGGCTGCCTCAAAGAGTATCACATTTTTAAAAAGTCTTCGCGAAGGGCACCTGGGTGGCTCAGAAGGTTAAATCCTCTGCCTTCGGCTCAGGTCATGATCTCAGGGTCCTGGGATTGAGCCCCATATCAGGCTCTCTGCTCAGCGGGGAGCCTGCTTCCCCCTCTCTCTCTGCCTGCCTCTCTGCCTACTTGTGATCTCTGTCTCTGTCAAATAAATAAATAAAATCTTTAAAAAAAAAAGTCTTTGCAAAACTGAATCAGCACTGGCATCTCAGCATTGTTGGGACTGGCATGTGTTTGATTAGAAATGGGCTTCAACCATTTTCCTTGGGTTGTTTTTGCCTTTTTTTTTTTTTTTTTTTTTTTTTACCACTTCTGCTTTCCCCTTTGCAAAGTCTGTACGTAAATTTTGTCCACGTGTCTCCTGAGGTCTTACCATTTACATGAAGAACATGTACAAAGATACTATATATGAAATATGATAATACCGTGTTCTAATTTTTCACATCCTCTACGCACTGGTTTTATTTACCCAATGTGTATCATCAGACCCATCCCTGTATTCTCTTGTGATACCTTCCATTCTCTTTTTGTCTTTCTTTTATTTATTGAGACCCATTGGACATAGAACACAGTGGAACCTTTCCTTCCTTCCTGCTTAGAATCTTCCCCATCCATTGACTAATCACCTATGTTTTTCTATATTTTTAGTTTTTTTCTTACATTTAATTCTCTTACCTATTTTGGCTAAGATCAAGTGTATTTTAGTAGGTAGCCCTTTAATTACATCTTGAGGACAATAACGCTCACAATTTAATGGAATCTGGAAATAATTATTACGGTGATTAAGTTCACTGTTAATTTCATCAAGCTAATTAACAGTGTTTGCAGAAGGACAAATATTGTATGATTCCTCTTAGATGAGGGATCTACGAGAGGCAAATTCATAGAGACAGAAAATTTTGACTTGGGACCTGACTAATTATAATTAGAAGACACGCCCAACCCATCAAAAAAGGTGCCCAATAAATCAGGAAAGGCAATGGCCATAAGCAACCAGGCAGGCTTTCCTGGTATACAGCAGCTGCGTATCTGCCCTACTTCCAGGGATTATTTTATCCATATAATCTATCGTCAAATACCCTCACCCTTGGAGGTTTCCAAGGCATGAAAACAAATACCAACTAATTCTCTTGGTCAGGCATGGCACCATCGGTTCAACCGAGCTGATTACAAATTTCTCTGCACAGGAAGGATCCGGTCCCATCTTCCAGAGAGCATGTCTTAGCTGAACCAACTCATCCCTGATCAGTCCTTTCTTCAATGGATTCGTTTAAAGGTTTTCTACAAGTGGATGACATCACCTATTAGGTGTCGATTTTACTGGTGCCCATGTTAGAAGGTAACTTCTTTCCAACTGTCTTCCCAAATCTCGGTGGTCCCTTATCACAGGAAAAGTTAGGATCGCAGGTAAACAAATGTTGATATTTACACATATTTGGTAATCGTCTGTTAAAGGGAGACTGAGACACGAGACAGAGTCGTGACACTAAGGGAAAATGGCCACTTTCTTTGAATCAAAGGACGCTTTACAAAGGTGCTGAAGTTTTAAGGACATCGGTGAGAAGTGTAAGATTATCACTTCAGGAATCTTACGGGGGGGAAGGGCAGGAGGGGCAGGAAAATGGATGCTGGCCCAGGAATTTGGAATTTGGAAGCTGCTCTTGGGGGACATGAGACTGTTTCCAATGTGGGCCGCTGGTCCAGACCTCATGCCACGGAATTCTGGACAAAAGACCCAAGAGACAAGCAACCCTCAAAGGCTTTGTTCTGGGAACAGCCAGCACAGACAGAGGAAGGGTCTGGACAAGTGGGTCCTGGTGATGTGGGTAGCGGGCCTAGAGCCCTTCTGTGGGCTGTTCTCTGAGCAGCTTTCACATTTCATTAACATTCTCGAAACTCCAGAGATCATCATCTTCCTGACCACAAAGAGAAGACACAAAATTCTAACTTCTGGAGCATCACATGGGCGGGATGAGGTTTACCTTGAATCTCGGGTCTCCTTCAGAAAGAAAACTCCAGCGGACATCTAGAACCCAAACCCTTACACAGTCCAAGGCCCACAAAGTACTCAGTGCACCCACAAACCCACATTTCAAGACAGTCCTCTTGTCAGTATAAAACCCGATGTAAACACTGCCTCTTTGTGGATAACAATAGCAGAGTGGTTTCCGTAGTGTAGTGGTTATCACGTTCGCCTCACAATAGCAGAGTGGGATAAACTTGAAATTACACTTTGCGGTGTGTTATTGAACCTGTCAACAGGGTGTTCTTGGTCTAGGAAACATCATTGCATTTTTTTTAAAAAAGCAAATGACATTTAAAAGGACCACCATAGTTAACTTTCCAGAACTGGAAAACAGAAGAAGAGAATTTTAGAATCTATATTTTCCAGGATTTCGAAGAAAAAAAAAATTACTGATTCAAGAGAACAGTACACCATTTCTTCCCTGTGGAATATGTAAGATGGACCATATTAGCCCTTTTTCAAGTATACAGTTCAATGCTAAGTCACATTGCTGTGCTCACTCCCAACCATCTCCAGGATTTCCTCTTCTTCCCAGACTGAAACCCTGTACCATTAGATACCAGCTCCCTGGTTCCTTCCACCCAGACCCTGGAAACCGCAATTCTGCAACCAGTCTCTGCATCAAAAGAGTCCGGACTCATGATGTAAGCGGAATCATAAAATATCTTCCCTTTTGTGACTGGCTTATTTCACTTTGCAAAATGTTCTTGAGGCTCATCCATCACTATAGCATTTCAGAATGGCATTTCTTTTTGAAGGCTGAATCTTATATGTGTGTTAAAATGTCCTATATATATAGTTTATACATATACACTATACAGTTTACATATATATAAATAATATAAATAAAATAAGTACATATAATATAAATATATAATACATTAATATATGATATATAACATAATATAAATAATACATATAAAAATATAAAATATATATAAAATAAGAAAAGATAAAAAGTGGAAGCAATGCCATCATCCACTGATGATGATATATATATATATATATATATATTACAAATAGATCTTTGAGTCCCTGTTTCCAATTCTTTTCAGTGTATGCCCGGAAGAGGAATTGCTAGGTTGTATGGAAATTCTACATTTAATTTCTTTTTTTTTTTTAACTTTATTTATTTATTTGACAGGGAGAGATCACACGTAGGCAGAGAGTCAGGCAGAGAGAGAGAGGGAGAAGCAGGCTTCCCACTGAGCAGAGAGCCCGATGTAGGGCTCGATCCCAGGACCCTGGGATCATGACCTGAGCCGAAAGCAGAGGTTTAACCCACTGAGCCACTCAGGTGCCCTTCCACGTTTAATTTCTGAGGGACCACCACACCCTTTTTCTTTATCAGCTGCACCATTTGGCATTCCTACCAGCAATGCATGAGTCACCATTTAAAAGTTTAAACATTTGTGGAAGCAGAATTTGCTTGGGAGCTAGTTTCTCTAAACTCATCTTGTCAGTCGTTTGCAGAGCATAAAGGGAAATTTAAAATGTCTTCCCTAAATTGAGCCATGAAATCCAACCCAAACACGACAGTATGAAAATATAATCCTGGGGCAAATGGAGGCTGTCAGAGAGAGAGAGAGGGGCTTTACTCGCTCTTCCAACCGCCTCACTTCTTCCCTCCCACCCCCACCTCACGCAGCTCACGAAGCCTTGCCTGTCCTACGGGGTCTTCCATCTGGCCTTGTTTCCCACCTCAATCTTCACGCAGATTCTCACACATTCAAACTTGAACTTCTCCAAGATCAGAAAGGTAATCCTCAACCACAGTTTTCGTCAACTCAGTCTTGAGCCCAAGAACAAGAATTAATCCCACACCCTTTTCTGGTCCTTCAAGGCCCTTAACCAACTGCCCCTGTGAAGTGATTAGTAAATGCTCCAATGACTGTTTACCATTATCTCGTCAGCCATGAAAACTGAGTCAGCATCCCATCACCCTCCATCACGACTGCACATTCCCACTCACAAAACTCAAACACCAAGAGCCTTCCAATACACATTCCCCTAAGCACAAGTGGATGGACAGAGCATTTGGTCCAAATAGGAACCTGAATGATCCCTTTTACTGTCTCTTGAGCTGGTTAAAAGAAAGTGACCAGAGAAACATTCTACTTCATTAGCCAAACCACCAGTTATCCAGGGAAACCTAGGTGGCTCAATCAGCTGAGCGACCAACTCTTGGTTTCGGCTCAGGTCATGATCTCAGGGTCATGAGATCAAGCACCATGTCAGGCTTCACACTACGCATGGAGTCTGCTTAAGATTCTCTCTCTCTCCCTCTGCCCCTCCCCACTCGCTCTCTTTAAAAAAGCAAAAAACAACAACATCCCACCAGTTATCCAAAGTTCTTAATATCTTTTATTTTGGATATTTAAATTGTTAGGAAACTACTGGACCTTTTGTCCCATATTATCATACCCTCCCTGGTGGTGATGATGACAATGACGTCACTTTAATTTCATAGACATTTCCATCTTTGCATTTGATTCTTACCTGCAAAGGTAAGCAGGATAGGTATGACGATTCCCACTCTATGGAAGACTGGATCGGAGGTAAGTTCCTCCCCACCAGCTCTCAGATCAGAAAGCGGAATGAGAGTCCCTACAAGTTCTGACTCCTGACCTCGGCACCTCCCACCGCCCTTCAGGGTTGCTCTCTACAGACAACAACCGTCAACACTAGCTACTGAAACTCCCTTTTCCTCATTGACACAGCAAGGTTGCTTTATCCCAGAGCATAACTTGCGAAGGCTGCCTGGTTTAGCTACACCCAAATAAAGTGGGAAATGAAGACTCTGAGGAAGGTGCCGGTGGGTGACACGAAGCCTGGGTCAGGAAGCCAGTCGGTCCTTTGCTGGGGAGGGTATCACACAACTCTCAGGGGATGCGGCCAGCATCTCCACAACCCAATTCTGCCAATGCCTCGTCCTGGGGGGATTTTTGTTGGTGGTGGTGTTATTTAGAAAACCAGCACCCATGGGAGTGGAGGGGCAGGACCCATTTTGAGAAAATACAAACATTAAAAATATGAGTGAACTCATGTTTTGGGGAATTCTTGATGTTGGCTGTTAAACTACCAGATGACGGCCCACCGGGGACGAAGACTACAAAGGGCCGCCCCTCAGGCTTTGCAAAGAGGAAAGGCAGATGACCGTGTTCATTGATGGGGAACAGAGCTGACTTTCTGAGTAATGAGACAACCCAGGAAAGGATGTTTAGATTCACGTAGTCCCAGTGCGACACGCGTGTCTGGATACTGTCCAGACTCTCCCCTCGCTAGACCACGCTTGAAGGCTGGAACCATGTCTTATCAAGTATCTCCACCGCTTTAGCACACAGCAGGCTCTCAGAAATGTGCGTGGAAGTGAATCTGAATTGGATGATTAGCATACTCCCAGAGAAGCAATACAAAAAAAAATTGGCTCTGAAAATTAACTGTGGGTTTGAGTGTCTCAGATTCCAATCTCGAATCATATGGTTTCCTGTTGTACAGGGATATAAATACCCAGAGAAATGTTTAAGTAAGTGTTCTGCAAAGTCTTTCTCAGTGCAAACAAGAGACACATTCAGCAACACATCTCTATCTACTGTGGCAGTGACAAGCCTATGTCAATCCTCTCGGGTTTAGGAGGAAGAAACCAAACAGCCATATTTGCTAAAAATCATCTACTATACATTACGCAGCCTCCGTCTGTACCCTGGGAGAAGGGAGGTACAGACATGCTTCCATATTTAAGAAGAGAATTCCGAAAAGTTTGTTGCAATTACACCAAAGAACCTGCTTTTTATTTTTTTATTTTTTTATTTTTCTTTAATATATTTTTTAAATTTTTTATAGAACCTGCTTTTTGACAGAGAGATCACAGGTAGATTGAGAGGGAAGCAGGCTCCCTGCTGAGCAGAGAGCCCGATATGGGACTCGATCCCAGGACCCTGAGATCATGACCCGAGCCGAAGGCAGTGGCTTAACCCACTGAGCCACCCAGGCGCCCTCAGAACCTGCTTTTTAAAGGCCAACCGTGGACATACCCCATTCTGTGATGAGAACCGGTACTCCACATTTGATTTGTTACGCAAACTCAGAGTTTTAAATCACAACTCTCTTCTTATTTCATGCAGAAGACATGACCCCATTTGATTTTCAGTACTTTCCCCCAAGATATTAAACTCAAGTGGTGGATGGAGGGACAATAAACATGAAGCAGGGCTTTCCTGGAGAATTAGGGACACAATGCGTACTTGTGCATGCAGATACGGTCTGCATACGTGTGGACAAACACCAACATCAGCACCTAAGACCACCCCACGCTCTCCACAGTCAGTCCGTTGGCCAGAGGGCTGAGCTCTGTCCGGCCATGTGCCCAACGTGTTTTGAGACCTGGCCAGGAGCTCAGGTGACAAAGTATTAAATTTCATCTCAAGAGGCTACCACTAGGGCACCTGGGTGGCTCCACTGGCTAAGCAACTGCCTTCAGCTCAGGTCATGATCCTGGGGTCCTGGGATTGAGTCCTGCATTGGGCTCCCTGCTCAGCAGGGAGTCTGCTTTTCCCTTTCTCTCGGCCCCTCCCGCTGCTTGTACTCTCCTTCTCGCTGTCTGTCAAATAAAAAAATCCTAAAAAAAAAAAAAAAAAAAGGCTACCACTCAACTTGCTTTTATGGTTCATGCCTCAGGAGGGAACAACATCCCATGAGATCATTGCATCCTATGACTTCTAGCCTATGCCATCAGTCTTGATTTTTGGTAAAAATAAGACTAGCACCTCCCTTCTCCCTTCACATCCCCAAAAGTTATATGTAGCTGATCCCTGGGGGACATGGGAGGCAAACCAAAGATGTGCTTCAGAAAGCCCTGGCAAATTTTTCAGGACCGTGAGGAGCAAGATGTAAAACAAAACAAAACCAAACAAAAACAAAAAAAAAGACCAAAACACTGAAAGCAAAACTGGAGAGAGAGCTTAATCAAATGACTATGTGATGGCACCCCAGCAAAAATCTTGATCACTGTCTGCCCTTCTGACAGCTTACCTGGCAGACCGCCCAAGAGTCACGACTTCATTGCACCACCTCCATGAGGTCCCTCTCTCTGATGGCTCATTTGCTTTGTCACCTGTGACGCTCGTCAAGAGGTCAAGCTTTCCTCTGCTTAGTGCCAAGGTCCTGGGGTCCAGCTCCCGCCTGTGGGTTGCCCATGTGACTGCTCTCCCTGCCATCCGTCCAAAGACACATGAAGAGATTTTGGCAGGGACTCAACTCTCATGTCGATCTCCACAGTCTTGACCCTTACCCAGCACAGGAGGGCCACTAGGTATGTTGTGTTAACAAATAAGGAGCATGAAAGAAAATCTGCATCAATCTTACTGAAACCTGAATGAGTTTGGGAATAATTTTTACTTCAGGAAAAGTGAAAGAACTTAATAAAAAATGGACCGTAGGCCTAAGTTGAAGTTAAAACTACAAAACTCAAAAGAACATACAAGAATGTATTTTCAGGACTTCATGTCGGGCAGTGAATTCTCAGATAAGACACCAAAAGCACAGCAATGAAAGAAAAGCTGATAAGCTGGACTTCATCCAAAATAAAAGATCTGTGCTTCAAGGGACATCGTGAAGAAAATGAGAAGATAAGCCACAGACTGGGAGAAAACACCAGCCAATCATGTATCTGCTAAGGGACTTCTACCCAGAATATATAAAGGACTCTCACAACTCAGTGACAACAACAACAAAAAGCCCAACTAAAAAACTGAACAAAAGATTAGATTAGATGTTTCTCCAAAGAAAACCTAAGAAAGGTGAATAAGCACGTGAAAAGATGTTTGACCTTGCTAGGCATTCGTGAAACGCAGATCAAAACCAGGCTGTGATACCAGTTCACATCCACTAGAATCAAAAGGAATCAACAGAGGAAGGACATCTGATCTGTTGCTGTGGGAGCGTAGATGGTGCGGCCACACTACCAAACAGCTTGGAAGTTTCTCAAAACATTAAACACAGAGTTACCACACTCAATAGCAATTCTGCTCCCAAGTATCAGCCCATGAGAACAGAATACATATGACCTCATAGAGACAATGTTCACTACAGCATTTTTCCAAAACAGTGAATACCTGGAAATAACCACATAGCCCTCTTCTGATGAACAGGTACACAGCGTGTATACCCACACAATAGAATGTCATTCCTCTTCACATGATGATTTGGTGAGCCCTGACCACATTGCACTGAACATAACAGGTCAGTCACGATATACCACATAGTTCACAATTTCCATGCACAGGAAATGTCCAAGACAGGCAAATCCATAGAGAAATAAAGTGGAGCCATGGTTTCCTGGGGCTGAGGGGACAGGAGAATGGGGACTGACTGAAAATGAGCACCACATTTCTTTGGGAAGGAACAGAAATGTTCTAATATTCCATGGGGACGATGGCTGCAAAATTCTGGGAATATACTAAAACCCACTGGCCTACACATTCAAAACAAGTACATTGTGTGGCCTATAAATTGTATCTCAGTAAAGCTACTAAACAACAAAAAGGAATGATTCCACATTCCTGCATGTGCAAGAGTGTGACCAACAGCAAACCACCTGGTCTCCAAAAGTAACACCAGCCAGCCCTCAGTGGTGAGCATCGCCTCCATGTCTCACAAAGTTGACATTAGAAGGATCTTGCCGACTCTACAGCCCATCTCATCTTTTCCCTAAAGTCATGATTTCCTAAGAAAATCAGTTCTCTAGAATTTTGATAGATTCCTGTTTCACATTGTGGTCTTCTATCTGTTTCGAGTTTATCTTTGTGTATGGTGTAAGAGAATGGCCAAGTTTCATTCTTCTACACATAGACAATGTCAGCCACTGCAACTTCTTTCAAGATATGTCTTCAAAGGCAATGGAAACAAAAGCAAAAATGAACTTTTGGGACTTCATCAAGATCAAAAGCTTCTGCACAGCAAAGGAAACAGTCAACATAAAAGAGGCAATCCACGGAATGGGAGAAGATATTTGCAAATGACAGTACAAACAAAGGGCTAATACCTAACATCTATAAAGAACTCTTCAAACTCAACACACACAAAACAGATAATCACATCAAAAAGGGGGAAGAAGACATGAACAGACACTTCTCCAAAGAAGACATACAAATGGCTAACAGACACATGAAAAAATGTTCATCATCATTAGCCATCAGGGAGATTCAAATCAAAACCACATTGAGATACCACCTTACAACCAGTTAGAATGGCCAAAATTAACAAAACAGTAAGCAACATGTGTTGGAGAGGATGTGGAGAAAGGGGAACCCTCTTACACTATTGGTGGGAATGCAGGTTGGTGCAGCCACTCTGGAAAACGGTGTGGAGATTCCTTAAGAAATTAAAAATAGAGCTTCCCTATGACCCTGCAATTGCACTACTGGGTATTTACCCCAAAGATACAGATACAGTGAAAAGAAAGGCCATCTGTACCCAATGTTCATAGCAGCAATGGGCACAGTCACCAAACTGTGGAGCATAAGGAATAACATGGAGGACATTGGGTGAAGGAGAGAAGTAAGTTGGGGGAAATCAGAGGAGATGAACCATGAGAGACTGGACTCTGAGAAACAAATGGAAGGTTTTGGAGGGGAGGGAGTGGGAGGTTGGGTGAGCCTGGTGGTGGATATTGTGGAGGGCATGTATTGCACGGAGCACTGGGTGTGGTCCATAAACAATGATTTTGGGACACTGAAAACAGAATTAAATTTAATTTAATTTAAAAAAAAAAAAAAAGAAAGAAAGAAAACCAGTCCTACAAGGAATCCAAAGAAGAAACCAAAACACAAAGTCCTTTAACACTGCTGCTAGGTGTCTCCGTGCCCCATAACTCATCCACCTCCACACACGCACACCCCACAGGTTCTCTCAGAACACGGCCCAGCCCTGTAGAGTCAGGTTCCTTTTCATCTGGGTTATAATATAATGGAAGAACTCATCATTTTCTTCTCCCTCTCTCTCTGTCCGTTTTTTTTGCTTTATTAGTACATTTTTCTCTCCTGAACTCTCCTGAGCGAATGTGATACGATCTTGAAAATATCCACCAGCCCCTTCTCAGGGGGAGCACTAATTGCCACTCACAAAGCCAGGCCATCTCATCCAGGGGATCCATTAGCGGAAACCACCGTAAAAGCAGCAGCAGAGGAGGAGAAATCAGGGAAGGGAGGTTAAACAGCACGGAATTGATTTGAAGAGAGCGGAGGCACTGAGTTTGTGCATGAGGAAGACAAAGAGAAGAAAGCGCAGAGCAGCAGGTCCAATGGGAGCGCGCTGAGTAACCGAGATGGGGCACGGGTCTTCAACTCCGATGGGCTGGGCTGGGGCGTGCGGGGAGACGCCCACCACCTCACCCCCAGCCGAGGACGAGAGCTTGCTCAGGACTCCAGAGGGACGCAGGTGCTGCTCTGAGCAGGAACGAGTGTGTTCCCACGGCTGGGGTTTGGGTCTTTGCGTTCCCCCCTCTCTGACCACTGCCACGAACCCACAAAGTGTCCTCGGCCAGAAAGACTCACCCGGGCTCAGGACTGCACCCGCAGGGTGTTGAAAGCATCCTCTTGGAGGGAAGTAAGGATCCACAAAGGCAGGGCTGTCTGTCTTTCTTTCAAAAATTGGGGGGGGAATAGGCCAGGCCTTCGGGCCTTTGTGCAGAAGCTATGGCAAATGGCCTGCGGGGCCCACAGCACAGCTCCCTGCAAACCACCTCCTCCCGAAAGTACCAGCGTGATACACGCTTCACACCAGGTTCTGCTCAAAAGTACATCCTACAAAAGTCACAGGACGAACCGTCTGAAATTCAGCGGCGCCTAATTGGCTCAGTGGGTTGGGCATCGGCCTTCGGCTCGGGTCATGATCCCAGGGTCCTGGGGCTGAGTCAGCGTGGGGCCTGCTCCTCCCACTCCCTCTGCTGCTCCCCCCACATCATGCGGTCTTTCTCTCAAATTTAAGTAAATAAATAAATAAAACCTTTTAAAAAGAGTAATAAAAGATCGTCTGAAATTCAGCGGCTCCATCACCCGCGGGCCCATCCAGTCAGCCGTATGTCACCCACAGCAGCTGAGGTCACCGTTAATAGCAGAAGCGACCAACCAAATGTCCCTAAAGCTTTGTATTGAGTGCGAAAGGCGTGAATGAGAGTCCCACCACCCCCCTCACCACTGTCTTGGGGACAGTAGCTGGCCTGGCTTATCACACAACACCTGTCAGGACCTTTGGCTCCTTCTAAGGCCCTCAGCTGCCAGCCTCGCCACCAAGGGTGGGCACCTTCAGTCTAGGGAATGACCAGGGCAGATGCGGACAACAGCAGGCCCAGAGTCTTCTGGCTCCTCCCAGGGACAGGCGCAGCTACGGCAAACACAGCGGGAAGCTAGGGCTAGGAGAAAAATCCAGACGCCAGATGAAATCCCAGGCTAGACCTCAAGGACGCATCTTTCTCGAACGTCTCCGGTCCCCTTCTGTAGAAGGGGGACCTTCTATTCCTTCCTGCTTCCTAGTAAATTCTGGTGTGATCTTCATACCATAGATCTATTTCTTCCCAAACAAATGTTTTGGTTTGTTTTTTGTTTTGGTTTGTTTTGTTTTGTTTTAAATAACCCCACCCTCTCACAGGGAATAAAAATGGAGGTATGATTACACCACTTTCAACAAAAGCAACATTTCCACGCTCGCTGCTCTACCCTTTGAACCCTAGTCAGGAAGAGAAAACAAACAGAAAGAGGCTTTTGAGGAAACAGGAATACAATAAAAGAGATCTCAGAACTCAGATTATGGCCTCTTTGTTCTTTTGGGATCATAGCTAGGCTCAGGGACTCTCTACATGTGGCCACAAAATTATATCTTCTAATTTTTTGTGCCTTTGGGGTTGGGTGGTTTCTTTTGTTTGTTTGTTTGTTTTTTCCCCTTAAATCTCTGCTTGACAGAACCTCAAGGGATTGCAGCCAGTGAAAACTGGCCATGGGCTGGTATTTCTAGGGCGAGCCTTGGGGAATCTCATGTCGGAAAACAACCCTGCCTGCTCCTTCATTACACCCTTTGCAGCATCTTGTTCTGGGGCTGTGTGTTCGAGTCCCCACCTCACTGAGGCCCCCGCCGCAGCCATGCCTGCAGCACACGTGACCTACCAGCCAGCCCCCGGGGAGGAGACTCAACGGGACCCGAGACCTGGCAAGGAGGTGAGTTTCCATCTTCTATGATGGTTCTGATCTGTGCCCCTTCCTGGGGGCGCTAACCAACATATTAAGATTTCACCCTTTCTCGAGATGATGAAACGGAAAAAAGCCCGCGTGTGAGCCTCGTGCTTTGTAACTCACGTCTGTCCACCGTGTTGTGTTCACATATAACACACACCGTGTTGTGTTCACATATAACACACACCGTGTTGTGTTCACACATAACACACATGTAGCTCCTAGACATGCACCCTATATTCCAAGATTGTAGGACTGCACTGTTGATGCTTTTTGTATTAACGTAGGCAATGCCTTTTACAAAAATGTCTAGTGCCTGGGTCACCCTATCCTTCCCCCTTTCTCCGCCCAAGTGCCCTGGAGGGTGGAGGCGGATTGGTTCCAGGCTGTGATGGGATCTGGATCCTGTCACCTAGGTCACCATCCTGAGTCTCGGCCACCTCGGCCACATCCAAAAGCAGTTACTGTGCCATTGATGGTCCTGCTCCAGACAAAAGCCACCACTGTATCTTTTCGCCCTGGGGGAAGTGTCGGCAGCAAAGGCAGCACAGAGTTAGCGAGGAGCCGCCCAGAGAAACTCCCCATCAGCCAGAACCCACAGGCACGGGAATCCTTTGCAAGAGAAGCCACAAGCTTTAGAATCTGAAGTCGATGCTGTGGGGGGATGAGGCGCTGGGGCCAGATTCCCTTCCCGCAACCTGGGAAGAGTCAAACACTTCTTTAATAAGAGCAAGGAGCTTGTGAGGCTATGAAATCCCACCAACACAGAACAACAGCATTCCAGAAAAAAGCAGGCAGCAGTGAGGCTCAGAGTGGGCTCACAGGGGACAGCGATCGAGGCCAAGAGCAGTGCCGGGCACGGAGCAGATGCTGTCCAATCACTTGCTGAGCAGGAGCGAAGAAAGTTCTCTTGACCTCTCTCTCCACTTTTCTTTCTCCAGCTTGCCAAATGAGCTTAAGACGGACCGCTGCCCCCCAGCCCCATATCCAGCCATCACATCCCTGTAAGGAACGTTACAGAGCCGGGAAATTAAATGGCAAAGGCCCAGGACAGTAACCCTGAAAAAGGCAGCTTTTTAAATATAAGGTTGTATGCTCCTATCGAATCTTTCAAAGTGTCCGTTGGGTCCAAGTCCAAAAAAGCAGTGCCTACAAGAAAATGTGCTGGCAAATTCAGAAGAGTGTTGCAGCCACTGAACATACCACTGTCAAGAACCCAAGGGCTAATAAGTCATTTTTTTTAAGTTTACTGCAAATTGTGCAATGTAATTATAGTATTACATTAATAACTTTCATGCAGGGGACCACAGACGTGCTGCCTTCAAAAAGATGAATTAGCCAGCCTCCTGTGTTCACTTGGGGAGGACGACAGCCCGCACAAAACTTGCAAACTCCTATAGGCACAATTGAAAAGGCTGCTTCTTGGAAGGTAAGGGGCAGTGAGGGGCCCTTCCCACACCCCTCCCCGGGCCTCCCCGGGCCCCTTCCCTCCCGTGGAGACAGCAGGGAGGCTCACAGGGAGGTCCCCCATCCTATCCCCGCCCCACATCCCTGGCAGGATGCAGACCCGGGTCCCTAACCTTGCTGAGTTTCCTCATCTGTGCAATGGGGAACAGTAAGTGCACCCAGTCGTAGGATTAGATGGGATTGTGCACAGCGTGCTGGGAAGCCGGTGGTGGTTAGCCCAACAGTTGTCACCATCACCCCTTCACGAGCCACTTCCCTGCCCAGGCAATCCGCAGGGACGTCTCTTCCCTTACATCGCTATGCTGTGACACAGTTCACCCTGCTGTGGGCGGTGTGGGACAGGGGGAGGGGCAATGTCCCACATAATGTAACATCTTAACGATTTTCAAATGCACAGCTTAGGGGCATCCGGTACAGCCCGTGTTCATGCAATCATCACCCCCTTCCATCTCCAGAATTTGTTTCATTTCCCCAGACTAAAGCTCCTTGTGGTTAAGCGTCAAGTCTCCACCCCCTCCCATCCCCCCCGCCCCCGCCCCCGCCCCATCCTTCCACACGATTCTGTCTCGGAGAATCCAACCACTCAAAGCATCACCTGGAAACTGGAACCGCACAGGATCTGCCCCTTTGGGGACCGGCTTATTTCATTCGGAATCACGTCAAGGTTCCTCCATGCGGTAGCAGGTGGTGTCCAATGTTGCTTCCTTTTTATACAGGAAGTAAATATCATCTCTAGTAATCCACACGTGTGTTAGGCACTTCCTTCCATCGCGTGTACACCACATTTAGTCTATCCTCTTGCCCGCTGACGGACCCTTGGGTTGCTCTCCCCTCTTGGGTCTGGTGAAGGATGCTGCCGAGAGCTGGGGAGGGGCACCACTGTCTTGTTGTCTGACACGCTGTCACCCCAGGCTGTGGGGCTCAAGGGCAGGGCTGTGTGCTAACCACCCTTCTGTCCTGGCCCCAAGTCAGGTGGCCACATGACTACACAGCGACAGCCAAAGAAACGCCGGCCAGGCATGCAGTCCGAGGGATAGACAGACATGGAGCACAAGAGAAGCAGAAAATACATACACTGACGTTAACTGTGTGGAATGAATCCTGGGGTCAGGGGTCGCCATTTAGAGATGTGAGTTTGACTTTCCTCTTCTAGGAAATGGCAGTTCAGATGCTAATATTTAGTGAACACCTACTACGTGCCAGACAAAACATACCAATAAAGCAATTGTTCCTGTTAATGCCATTATGCAAATAGGGAAACTGAGGCAGGAAGCATGTCCCTCTAAGTTCACAGACTACAGAGCTGGCAAAGGACAGAACCAAGATTCACAGCCTAGCGGTCTGGCTGCAGGAACCATGTTTTGGTTTTTTGTGTTTTGTTTTTTTTATTAAAGATGTTATTGGGGATGCCTGAGTGGCTCAGTCATTAAGCGTCTGCCTTCAGCTCAGATCATGATCCCAGGGTCCTGGGATCAAGCCCCTCATTGGGCTCCCTGCTCAGTGGGGAGCCTGTTTCTCCCTCTCCACTGGCTTGTGTTTCCTCTCTCACTGCTTCTCTGTGTCAAATATATAGGTCAAATCTTTAAAAAAATTTTTTTAAAAAATAAAGAAGTTATTTACTTACTTGAGTGAGAAAGAGAGTGAGTACAAGCAGGGGGAGGGGCAGAGGGAGAGGGAGAAGCAGACTCCTCGCTGAGCAGGGAGCCTGATGCGGGGCTCCATCCCAGGACCCTGGAACCATGACCTGAGCCAAAGGCAGACACTTAACTGAGCCACCAGTGTGCCCAGGAACCATGTTCTTAACAGCAGAAGTCACCTAGGGACACCTGGGTGGCACAGTCAATTGAGTATCTGGCTTGAGGTTTCAGCTTCGGTCCTGATCTGAGGGCTGTGGGATCGAGCCCCATGTTGCGCTCTGTGCTCAGCAGGGAGTCAGCTTATCACTCTCTCTCCCTCTCTCTCTAAAAATAAATAAATATATATATATATTTTTTGAATAGCAGGAATAACCCAACCTTCCATAAACTCTGAAGCTCATTCTCTGCTAGACTCCCAGGATTAAAAAATCCTAATGATTCAAAAGGACCACATCGGGTCTCCAGGAGTCGAGGTGACAGATAACATTAAAAATTCATGGTGTTCGGGGCGCCTGGGTGGCTCAGTGGGTTAAAGCCTCTGCCTTCCGCTCAGGTCATGATCCCAGGGTCCTGGGATCGAGCCCCACATCAGGCTCTCTGCTCAGCCGGGAGCCTGCTTCCCTCTCTCTCTGCCTGCCTCTCTGTCTGCTTGTGATCTCCGTCTGTCAAATAAAAAAAATAATAATAATTTTTAAAAAATTAAAAAAAAAATTCATGGTGTTCCTTTAAATCGACATATCATATTGAATTCTGCCATGTGTAAGGCAGAGGGCTTGGAAAGCTCATGATCCTTCTACTGATGTGTGCTCTACAATAGAGCAGAGAACACTGCTGTGTCTCTTTTCAGAACAAGTGCGACCCCATCCATGTCTTGGGGGAAAAAAACCAGCCCACTTCCTTGCTACTCTGCCATGAAGGACGGGAAACCAGCCGGGGGCGGTTCTCCTCTCCCTGCAAACCGTGGCCATTCCAAGCAGCCACTCCAAGGGAGCAGGACCCTTCGTTACTGCAGAGCCCCCTCCGGCCTGCAAGTGATCCTGTGTCACCATCTCGCCAAATAACAGAGGCAGGGCAGTGTCGACTGCGCACATGAACTTGCAGATGAAGGGAGACATTAAACCTCAGGGGCCGGTGTCTGGACGTGAGGCCTTGAGCTTGCCCTCGCGGCTTCGTTCCGACCAGTGAAGCCAGGCATCCTCCCCGGGATCCCTGGGACCATCTGAGCACCCCAGGAGCACTCCCACATTCCGTTATTCTCCAGACCAGAAATGAGCACAAGCGCATTAAATGGAGCAAAAACATGGCCAAAGCAACGAACAGGAAATTCAAGGGCCTCCAGACTAAGGATCCAGAAACACCCAGACCAGGAGCCCCCCGGTGAAGGAGCCCCATTCGCATTTCTTCCCTCTGGGTTTCACTCTTCTAGAACAGGAGGCCAGCTCTGGGGCGGGCGGCAGGCCCTCCACCCCGCACCTGCGGCCAGCATCCCCTCCCCCATCAGTCTCCTCCCTCATCCCCCATAAAGTTTCCATCATACAGAAGTAGAAAGAAGGAGATTTTTTCCCCTACAAAGGCCAGAAATCCTTGGAGAGTTCACATATTAAAAGATAAATAAATTACTGTCCAGTGGGTGTGTAGGTACCAAGAGAAACGTAAAATTCACAACACGACGGCTACACTCTAGGGCTCAGAGTCCAGGAGATCCGCATAGGCTAAACAACAGGTCCCACTTGAGCCTGATGGGGTCTCCGCAGCCAGAGGTTTTCGGGGTGACCCCAGAGCCCCCCACCCCTCTCCACCCTTCTGTTATCTTCTCCTGCCCACCAAAAAGGGCCATTGCGGAGAATCACTAATAACAAGGCATACTTCATTTAAAAAAAAAAAAAAGGAAATTACCACAAACTACCACCACCAAAGAGCCCACCACTAGCAACTTCCTTCGCGGGGTCCTGCCGCACACAGGAAGCAGAGCCTGAAGAGACAGAGCAAAGCCATGCCTTGTTGTTATACTTGTCACCCTGATTGCAAAAATGCTCGCCAAGCCATCCTGAGCGCACCTGCCGCAGGCAGCCCCTTCCTGCGACCACCAGCTGCCCAGACACATGCCACCCTTCTCTGCTCAGTGCCCTTTGGATGGCACGGCCCATTTTGTTAGCAGCCTTGACCTCCAATAAGAGCTGGGGCCTGACAATGTCTGAAACCGGAGACGGGCTTCCTCCCGGGGCTCCTGCGGAGTGTGCCCACACACGCTCACACGCGCACAGTCCAGCGAGCGGCAAGCTGCTTTAGAAATGCCACCGAGGGTCGCCTGAGCGAATTTAGGGGGCAAGGAGCAGAGGAGAAACAACAGTTCCAATGTCTGGGAACACAATGGAGGCAAACACGCGGAGAGGATGCTGTGCGGAGTTGGGCGAGCCCTGCAACGGCGTGGGCGTCAGTCTGCCCCCACCCCCGGGATAGGGGCCAAGAACCAAGTGCGAGAATGCGGACGGTCAAGTGCATGTCCACGTGTCCGGCTGCTCCGTGCGTGCCCTCATGCGTGCGGACACCCCAGTGCTAATCCCGCTCAAGGTCAGATGCAGTTCTGCCCTTAGTATCTGTAGGGCTCCCTGAACTGTGCTCAGACGACAGTGTGCACACATAGAGTGTTATAGTTATACGAGTGAGGGGGGCATCTCACAGGACGCAGACAGCTTAAAGACAAGATGGGTTAGTTATAAAGGAAGAAAAATAAAATGGATAATGAATGAACTAACCTTGTTCACTGCCCCCCCCCCCAAGCCGGCCACCTGTCCCCTCCTCTGCGGGCCACCCTTCAAAACAACGGGACAGTTAGACCCATGTCGTGGGCATGAAGGATGTAAATCTCGGTGTAAACAACTGTGGCCTTGTCTAAACATTCATAGGAGCAGAAGGAAGAAGGGGAACCAAAGGGGAAAGAAATGTTTTAGAAAAAAGTCTAGATGGCAGAGGTTTTTTTAAAAAGATCTTATTTATTTGAGAGAGAGACCATGAGCGAGAGAGAGAAGCAGACCCTCCGCTGAGCAGAGAGCCCAACACAGGGCTCCATCCCTGAACCCTGGGATCATGACCTGAGCCAATGTCAGATGCTTCAAGGACTGAGCTACCCTGGCGCCCCTAGATGTAGAGTTTTTGAAAGAAACGCAAATGAGATGTCTGGAGTTTTGGTGATCCTGGACTGCTGTCCAGGATGAACACCCCCCAGATTATTTCTAAATCCTAATCAGGGGCAGCTGGGTGGCTCAGTGGGTTAAGCCTCTGCCTTTGGATCAGGTCATGATCCCAGGGGTCCTGGGATTGAGCCCCACATCGGGCTCCCTGTTCAGCGGGGAGCCTGCTTCTCCATCTTCCCCTCTCCCTGCTTGTGCACGCTCTCTCTCTCTCTCTCTCTCCCTCTCCCTCAAATAAAAAAGTAAATAAAAACCTTTAAAATGAATAAACCTAATCAGTATGACAGATTTTTTTCCATGTAAAACTATAAGCCTTCTTTATATCTAAGGCAGTATTTTTTCTCAGACATTCCTTAACCAATTTGCTCTTATAAAAGCAATTTGTCTTTCCGTCTGCCTGAGTTTATTTCTGTGTACAAACACAGCAGACAGACAAGTAAACAGCTTTATTAAGAAACAGGAAGAATCCCATCCGTCCGTTTATGAACCAAATTCCGAACGCAGGAACCTCAGGGAGGGCAGGGCGGGCAGCACCCGTGTGTGGGGCTGGGCAGACCCTGGGGCAGGCGGCAGGCCCGGCTGGCTGGGGGTGGGAGACCTAAACCCTCGTTTGGCCAGAAAACCACCTCGGGCCTGGTCAAGCAGAACCCTCTGGGATTTGGGAGCAAGGACTAGGTGTCCCAGTCCTGGGGCTCCTCTGTGGCTTCACAGAGACTGGTAGGGACCACCGACACTGACCCTCTTGGATTACAAAGGAGGGACCAAGCACAGGCTGGCGGGCCCGGGATCCCAGTGCTAGTTAGCGCTGTGGACACGATGGCAACTGTCTCATCTAAGGACCGTCTCTTCTCATCTAAACATCGGGGGCTGCAGACAACCTGCGATGCCTACAAACCCCTACCCCTCTTTCCCGTTTTCTCTCGCCCTCTCTTGTCCTTCCTGGTCCCCTTCATCGTATTCCTCCCTCGCCGTCTTCCGTCCCTCTTGCCCTCAGCCTCGTGGCCTTGCCTCCCGGCTCGGCAGGGATGACATTCAAGGCCACCTGGGAGGCCGCCGTGTTCAGGACCAGGTCGTCCCTCTGCAGAAAGGCACACAGCTGGACCAGGCAGTTGTCCGTTGCTCTTTTTTCCTAATTTTTAATTTTATTTATTTATTTGAGACAGAATGAGCAGGGAGAGAGACAGAGGCAGAGGGAGAAGCAGACTCCCCGCTGAACAGGGAGCCTGATGCGCAACTCGATCTCAGGACATGGGGGTCATGACCGAAGCCGCAGGCAGAGACTCAACCACCTGAGCCACCCAGGCGCCCCAGCAGCTGACCATTTCTCTTAAACCATGTGGTTGCTGGCTGTTCGCCTGATCGGCTGCTTATTTTCTGGACAACCAGCTGGTTAGATAACTCGACAGCTTTGGGTTGTTCTTGGTTTCTTAGTTAATAAGCAAGTCTCCTGTTGCGGCATGAACCCGGCATTTAGACGGAGCGGGCGGAGGGAAGCAGCCATCCCATCTCCAAAGAAAGCAACCGCTCTGAATCAGATGGTGGTGTTGCGCGGGGAGGCGTCACTGCTCATCACCGCTAATTAAAAAAATGGAATCACACCACAGGAAGAATCGCAAGCTCTTGAAGTTCAGGGGGAGGAAGGGGTCCTGAATTAGCCATTATAAATCTCAGTCATCACTCAGGTTTGATAAAGTGTTGAAAGCTCATCACCTCTGTGGTGGCAAAGGAGATTTTATCTTACGATTTGAAGTTAATGCTTTAAGAACAAAGACATTCTGGGGCACCTGGGTGGCTCAGTGGGTTAAGCATCTGACAATGGCTCAGGTCATGATCCCAGGGTCCTGGGTTCGAGTCCCGCGTCAGGCACCTTACTCAGCGGGGAGCCTGCTACTCCCTCTCCCTCTGTCCCTCCGCCAACTTGTGCGCTCTCTTTCAAATAAATAAATAAAATATTTAAAAGAATTAAAAATAAAGACATATTGTGCATAAGAACTATCAAAGATTTTAAAAACCCTGTCGTGAGTGGAGAGGTGGAGCGCTAAACCTTTTTCCAAGAACTTTTTGTGGTTGGCCACAATATTGACCTCAAACTCCATTAAGCAGAGACGATGAGCCCAAACAGCCCCTCAGCTGCCACCTGGCCTGTAACACTCAGGATACATGTAGATCGAGTTCTGCTTATCAAAGGAATTCCATCTACCCCGGAGCCTCCAGACCCGTGGACCCCCAGAGCGGCACAGGCATATGGACGCTTTCTGGGCAGGTGAGAGTCTCCAAGGAGGCTCTGAGAGCCCAACCCTGTGCAGGAAATCCCGCATGTGGGGGAGGGGGTCTCTCTTTCCAGACTCCTCTGCAGGGTCTGGACAGAATCGAGGCGATAGGATCAGCAAAGCATAACTGCAAAGAAAACTGTCTGCGAGAGATAAAGCTGGATGGGGAGGCAGATAAGCCCGAATCCCCGGTGCTGCCCAGATCCGCAGCGGAAGCCCCCTCCCCGCTCCCCGCTCGGGAGGGAGAATGCTGGACGGGGCGGCTGCCAAGCTCCCCGGAGGAGGGCCTGAGACTGGCAGGGCACGGGGAAGGGATTTCCATCTGTGACAAGGGGTCGCACTCACATTCACAGCATCTCCGCTAAAAGGAGGGGTTATTTTCGTCCACTGAGCTCTCCCAGAGTCTCTGTGGGGTCACCCTGTGGAGGAATAAATGAGAGCTTTCTCCGCGGGGAGGGGAGGCGTGGAAAAGGCGAAGAGCGCTTTGGCTCCGTGTTCTCTGACGCTGCTTTTGCGTTTTTGCTGTCAGACCACTGGCAAAAAGAAGGGAGGGGGGGGGGGGGTAGAGAGAAGGGGGGAGGGGGGGGAGAGAAGGGGGGAGGGGGCTTTTATAAAATTTACCTTCCTAGAGAAGATCACTGGAATAAACGGAAAGTGAAGGTTGAACACTAAGTCGCCCATTCCACAGACCCTCACAACAACCCTGGAGGGGTCCTATCATTGTCCCCCTCTGTAAGGAGGAGAATGACCGGTTTCAGAAAGGCTGGGCCCAAGGTCACGCCCTTTGTGAGTAACCTGATTTTGCAGCCAAGTTTTTTGACCCCAGGTCTTCCTTTTTAAGGTCATAAGAGCTTCACAAGTGGATCTCTCTTAACCTGTTAGCGTGGTCAAAGACTCAAATGCTACCCCACATGCCCTCCGCCTTTCCACCCGCTCCTGGACACACGGTCATTGCCCACCTCTCTCCAGCACCAGAAACTCTTCGAACAAAGATCCCCAGTGACCTCTGAGTCACAGAACCAAGGGAAACCTCGGTCCTTACCTCCTTGGTATCTCTGAGGCATCGGACCTTTGCCTTCCTCGGAAGCTTGCTTCTCTCTCTGCTTCTGTGGCTCCGCTGTCTCTGGGTTGCCTCCCCTTCTCCTGGCTTCTCCTTGACTCCTCCTCCTGGCTCCTCGGGCTGCCTGTGCCTTCACTGTCCCCCGGTCCCGGCCCCACTCTCGGGAGACAGCTCCGCCTCCACGGATCCCACCACCCTCTCCATGCCAACATCCCCCAGACCCGAGTCTCCAGCTCTGAATCTCACCGGGACCCACTGGAACATTCCACTTCAAGCCCCAGAGGGCCCAGAACAAGTTTATTATCCACACCGTCCTCAGAAACCAGACCCACAAGAACAAAAGCCCTAGTCCCTCCTGTACTCTCCATCTCAATTAATGGCGGCAGCTCCTCACGCTTGTCCTGGCCTGAAATCGGTGGGGGGGGGGGGGCAGGGAGGGTGTGGAGCCCTCTTCTTCCTTCTCTCCCTCTGCCCCATGTCCCCATGGGTTTTCTATGCACGACATCTGTCCAGTCCAAGCTGCCACCCCATTCCTACTGCCACTGCTTCAGCTCAGGCCTGTACCCTGTCACCCAAGCCATGGTGAGGGGCCTCCTCATGGGCTCCCAGATGCCATCTTGAGCCCATCTTCCCTCAATGACACAGCAACCTGTCATCAGTGGTATCTGATCACCTCGTTCCCTTTCCGGACGCCCATCCACAGCTGCCGAAGGCCAACTGCGTCATAGGAGACTCTCCAGCTGTGAGGCCACTCTGCCTAACCCCTGCCATCTTCCCAGTGTATTACTCACCCATGCACATGCTGTGCTACGGTAACTATGCACCCCTGCAGCTCCCCCAACGGTACAAGCGTGCATAGCCTTCTCGTGCTTTGTGTCTGCCATTCCCTCCGGCCGGGTGTCGGAGCTGCCCTGTGCTCAACAAACCGAACTCCCAGCCACCTGCCGAAGACGCTCCCTCCTCCCCTCCGCTCCCTGGCAGCCCACCCAGCCTGTGGTCCGGCGCTTCCCACACTGCCCTTGAACACCAGCTCCTTGTCTGGTGGCAGAGCACTGTAGCTGATGCAGGAGCAGGAATCAGAAACTCTTATGGGCATGTGAACATGAGAGTGAAGGCAGTAAATAAAATATTTACACGTCCAATCTGCAGCATCCTTTGAAAATACATTGTGACCAAGTGGAGTTTATTACAGGAATGCAAGGATGGCTTGTCAACAATGGTAATTCACAACAGTAATAGATCTAAGGAGGAAACTCATATGATCATCTCCCTAAAGACTGAAAACACATTTAGCAAAACACAATACCCATTCTCGATGAAAAATACTAAATGAAGTAGGAATTGAAGGATATTTCCTTAATTTGTAAAACTATTACGTATGCCTCAATTGAAAAGCCGACATCTTGCTTAGTGGGAAAAACTATACACATGTCAACTGTGTCACTACCATTTAACACTGTATCAGAGGCATGAATCAATGTAACAAAAAAGAGAAAAACCATTAAAAGAATACAAAGAGCAAAAGAGTAACAATATCTCTATTTATATCAGATAAATTCTTTCAAAAATCCAAGAGGATGAATTTTTAAAACTAACAAACACATTAATAGAATTTAATATGCTATAATGTTAATATAGAAGTCAATATCCTTCTTATATACAAACAATTATCAATTAGAAGATGGAAGTGAGGAGCCCATTTACAATAGCAATAAAAGATATAATACCTAGGAGTAAATTTAAAAAGAAATGCTCAAAGTCTACAGGAGAGAAACCTTGAAAATTGGTTTTTGGCTCAGGTCATGATCTCATGCTCATGGGATTGAGCCCCACATCAGGCTCTGTGCTCAGCACGGAGTCTCCTTCAGATTAATTTTCTCTCTCCCTGTCCCCTCTCTGCCCTTCCCTTCCACGAATGCACACGCCTGCTCTCTCTAAATAAAGATCTAAAAAAATAAAATACACCAAAGTAGCTTCCCAGTGGATCAGACATCTAAATATTTAAAAGGAAGCTATCGAAACACTCAAAGAAAACAAAGGTGAATTCCTTTGAAACCTGGAAGTGATAGACAGACTTTGTAACCATGACTTGAAATCCACCCTTCTTAGATGGGTTCTGGAGCAACCCAAAGGCAGCAGTAAGCAGGATGACAGATATAAACTGATGTATTAATTTGATACATATATATATATTTTTTCAATTTATTTAACACAGAGAGAGAAATCACAAGTAGGCAGTGAGGTGGGGGGGACAGGCTCCCCGCTGAGCAGAGAGCCCGATGTGGGGCTCGATCCCAGGACCCTGAGATCAAGACCTGAGCTGAAGGCAGAAGCTTAACCCACTGGGCCACCCTGGCGCCCCTGATGTGTTTATTTTTTTAAGTAGGCTCCACACCCAGTGTGGAGCCCAACACAGGGATTAAACTCACAACCTCAGACTAAGACCTGAGCTGTGATCAGAGCTGGATGCTTAACCAACTGAGCCACCCATCACCCTTTGATAAAACATCTTTTTTTAAAGATTTTATTTATTTGAAAGAGAGAGAACAAGGGAGAGGCAGATGGAGAGGCAGACAGAGAAGCAGACTCCCCACTGAGCAGGGAGCCCAATGCAGGACTTGATTCCAGGACCCTGGGATCATGCCCTGAGCTGAAGGCAGACATCCAACCAAGTGAGCCACCCAGGCGCCCCTTGATAAACTTTTTAAAGTAATTTAGGAATGTAGGCTTATTCCCTGTCTTTTGGCACCTCTGCAAATGCCCTCTGCGGGATTTCAGAGGTGCTCAAAAGTATGAGAGATGAGTGAGAACCCATAGAATTCGTGCTTCTTTGCCACAGTAAGACCATACAGGAGGGTTCAAAAAAAAAAAAAGGGTAAAGAAAAGATGCTAAGGTCAGCCTGTGACTCAAGATAGTAAAAACGAAACCAATTTGTATTCCTGAAAAGAGACTGGGAACCCTGACAGACACCAGCCAACTTGCAACCTTTGCCAGGACAGAACAGAGCTGGAGTCTGGCAGCCCTACAGACCTGGCTCGGAGACGTTCCCCTGGAGAACGCTTCCCCTCCGGAGGTCACCGGAGCCTCCTCCCGCCCCCATCCGATAGGGTTTTCCAGAAAGGGCAGGCAACAGAGGAGTCTCAAGCGAGTGACTAGAAGAAATATGAGGCAGTTCCTCACCCACTCCCTGCGTTACACTCCAGCCAAGAAAATTATTCAACTCCCCATCCTGACAGCCCCACATATTTTTCCCACCCCCCAAAGTGATGCTACCATCTGTAAGCCCAGGAAAAATAATCCAAACTCTGTCTCTCCAGGTCGGAGGTGGGGGTGGATTCCCACTCAGGCAGTTACCCTAACAGTGACCCTCATCACGGGGTCTGGGGGAGACGGCTTCCTTGGATTTCTCTGTTCCTTGCACCTTTACTCATGCTTCCTTTTTTGTGACCCGAACCACATCGATCACTTGGAATTCCCGGGTAACAAGACTGCATTTGTCTCCACTTTGCTATAGGAGAGCTAATGGATTGCGGGGGTGGGGAGCGGGGGTCCAAGTACAGCGCCCAGCACATACCAAGGCCGGTAACTGCTAGCTGTTCCTAATCAGCATCATCACCATCACCATTAGGATTAGTTCATGAACGGCGCAATCGCGGACATGCCAAAGAGCAGCTCATGTTGCCTAAATTTTATTGACTTGATCCTTCCAAATGCTGACAAGTTACTAGCCTCAGCCATTTAAAAATCACATTTCTAATGCAATAATCCTATCTGCGAGGCGTGCGGGACACATTACTACAGCCCAGGGATTTTCACAAAGTGAATTAAGTCACTATAAAAACTGACCATGTTGGTTCACAATTAAAAGTCTGGTGGAATGAAATGCCATTATTCCATAGCCTGCTAAGCCCAAAGGAAGAGACTGCCACTCACGGGTCTCCGCTGGGAGGGCATTTAGAACCCCTAACATATTTCCGGAATGTTCTCACGACTGATATTATCTAGTAGCTGATCTTGGACTGAAAATCTTTCTGAAACGGAAAAAGGCTCAAAGCACGTATTCTGAAAATCACCATGTGTTCTTGAAAGGATTTCAGATAAACATCTCTCCTAACTAATAAGCATTTAAAATGCAATTTGTATTGTATCTATAAAGAGTTGCACCATGGCTTTTGGAGAAAACTTTCCATAGTTATTTTTTCATAGCCGTCTTGGAGCTGGGAAAATACAGAAATATACACACACATGTGCACGCGCGCGCACACACACACAGACACACACACACACATGCACACACACATATTCCCCAAGTCTAGACTTACTTGGACTCTGGCTATTTACAGTCTACGTTTGGTGTTTTTAAACCCTTCTGACACATTCCTTTCTTTCATCTCTGTGATTCCTGGCCACCCTTTTCAGTACGACTGGCTAATCTTCCTGATATTTCCGGGACATAAATGGGCCTAGAATACTTGACTGAGAAAAAAAATCAGATAGCAATATAGTGCTGGACACTTTTTTTTTTTTTCAAATAAAAGATTTTCTTGTGTTGATCTGGAAATGATCAGATGTCCGAGACCCTTCTGCCAATCTGGAACATTTCCACCTACTCCAGGGAATTCCTTCGGGCTGATGTTTCTTAGGACTCAGTGTCAATTCAAAAGTTCCATTCAGTTCCCCGAATGATCAAGGTGAGCCCGAAAATGGGAGATCCGTTCCTTGGCCCTTATTTTTGCTTGGTGGCTTGACTGTGCGTAAAACCGCAAAGACACTCGTGCCCGTGGATGCGAAATACACGTGGGGACGCTGCCAGGGGCAGACAGACCGTGTTTACCCCAAATCCCAACACTTCACAAACCAACATTCTTTCATCTTCTACTTCTCCCTTCTACTTCCAACCCTAAAAAAAAGATGTGGTATAAAACCCAGCGAGTGTTTTTTCTTTTTTATTTTGACCTGACGACGCAGGTAGTAGAAGTCGATCCAAAGGTTTTACAATCCGCCACCAGACACAAGTGTTTACTCACCAGGTAACTTGTCATTTGAAGAGGCAAATCCAGAACATCAACAGGAGCAAGAGATCACGCTTGCTGTTTCTACACTGCAGAGCCTGTCCTATTCCTCAATCTGCCTCCACTCCCTGCCTCTTTCCGGAAACCTCACACTCAGTGCAAGGAAAACCAAACCCCTGAGCACCTTTCTCTCCGAGCCCCTCCCAAGTGTGGAACTGCTCCCGTTTCCTGCCTCAGTTAACACCATGCCCGCCCTGCGCCCAGAAACCTCAGAGGCCAGCTGCTACCTTCCACCCCAAAGCCCTGGGCTCCTGTGGTCACGTGACTCCTAAGAGGGCTCAGAATACGGGCGGTCACTCTGCAGGCCACCAGAGCTGGCTGAGATCAGCCACACACCCCTCCCAGATGAGCTCACCAGCATTTCTCCTCCCCTCCTTAACCAACTGTCCCCAAGACAAAACTGGGGGGGGGGTGGGGTTCGACAGGGCTTGCTACCTACAAACAGCGCGGGGTGAGGACTCCTACCGCTGGATGATATTTGGAAAATGTGATGAAATTAGAAACTAAAAAATGGATAATGTTGGATTGAAAAAAAAAAATACCTAACTCTATAAAACATAAACCTAACAGTGTCTTGGCTAATTAATAATCATCAACAGCCCCACGTCTTTCTCCAAAGAAACTTATAAATGTGGACAAAAACGGATTTACTCAAGGTCACAAAATAAATCAGCAGTAGAGAGAACTGAAACCAAATAAATAAGAAGATTCCCGAATGTGCTAGTCTGCCTCTGACTTCTAAATGCCCACCTAGGAGACTTTTCATACCACCTAGTAGAATTTAGAACTCCGTTTAAGAAAATGGTTCCCAGGGGCGCCTGGGTGGCTCAGTGGGTTAAGCCTCTGTCTTTGGCTCAGGTCGTGATCTCAAGAGTCCTGGGATTGAGCCCCTCATCTGGCTCTCTGCTCAGCAGGGAGTCTGCTTCCTCCCCTCTCTCTCTCTGCCTGCCTCTTTGCCTACTTGTGATCTCTGTCAAATAAATAAATAAAATCTTTTAAAAAAAGAAAAAATAGTTCCCAAATTCCGTTAGGTGTCTTAAGTGAATTACAATGATGATTTTTGCTAATTTCCCCTCAAGAACATGCCTTCATCTTCTAGATGCTTACTCTCCAGGGCAAACTGCATGTTGGAGTCACAGTGGCATCTCCTGGGCTAATGAAATTTAACTCTTTTGGTGCCAGAGGGCTACCGAGGTCCATAGAGAGCTCATAAACCCAGCCCTGGGAAGAAGGGAGGCCTAATGTCCGAATTCTGTGGCCTCCATCCATCCTGTTCAAGAGAACACAGCATGTGTTTCCTTAGAATCTCACAGGCTTTAAAAGGGGAGTGGAAATTGTACCTCATCTGAGGGTACCAATATTTAAAGAAGAAGGAAAAAAAAAAAAGCTTTAGTTTTTTTAATTATTCCCAGAGATGCACAGAAGACTTAGAGCTAACCTTGAGGCCCCACACCTCCTGACTGAGGAGGAGACAATCCAGGTCACTGTTGTTTCTGGCTAAGTCTTGCGCCCCCAGGCAACTGTGGTCCTGGGCGATATTGATGTGTGCCTGCAAATGACCCCATGTGACCTCCCGGTGCCTGACAGCTGTCCCCCAGACATGCCCGCGTGACTGTGAGCTGGCACAGAGCACTGAGTTCAGAGACCCCCCAACCGGCTTCCTAGGATCACTTTAATTTCATCAGGTAAACACAATTGGTAAATATATTGAACTGTAACACCGGGAATGGATTTCCCAGGTGCTTCCAACAAAACCCCAAATCAACTTTGTCACAACACAGGATGGAGGTATTTGAGTTGCAAACATTTATTTCTTCTTCCTATAGGTTTCCTTCCCTTCCTCCATTTGCATGAAAAGAGCAGATTTTGATTTACCTTTGCACACGGAAATACTACAACACCAACCAATAAACTGTTATAAGAATGGTTCCTAGAGAATGTTCTAGAATGCTTCGGTACACTGCATCTTACTAGGATTGCCACCCATTGGATGGTAACTTTAAGAACCAAGGTTTTTCAAAATTCATCAGAGGGTCAAGTCTGGTTTATCATCTCACAGCGCCCCACACGCTACCTCTCAAGCACTTAAGGCAATGGGAGCAAATTCTGAATGGTGCATTTTGTGGTTTGTATCCTCCGTTAGAATATAAGCTCCATGTGGATGAGGGCTGTTATTTCGCTGCTGTGCCTAACACAGTGCCCTGAAGGCAGCAGAAAGTCAGAGATTTTTGATAAATGATCAAAAGAGCAAATAAAAGTGTGAATGAAGCAGTGTTAAATTGGAGAATACAGAATGCAACTATAAAATAAGCTTTTCGATTTCCTGAGATCCTTCCCCGGGGAGTCTGGACAGATTTATTATCAAACTACAAAAATGGCATCCTGACAACAATCCACAAGTTAATTATTCTTGGGATAAATTGGGGCTTCATAAAACCAATTCTCTGGGTGGCAATTTTCCACATGTAAAATTTTTACAACTTCTGTGGGTATTTGTTTAATTTAACCCTTGCCTGGGAAAACATTGATGTGTGTGAATTTGGATTTGCAGACAGAGGCAAGCAGACGCAGTTACTGCTAGACTTCACGACTCAAAAATCACAGTATGCCATTTCAAAAGTCACAGAAATACAAATCAGAAAATGCCACGGAGCAGTGTCGGAAACCCCCACAGCTATGCACTGTTTTCTCAATATTTCTCTCCAACCACTGATAAAAACTCTTTGAAGTGGAAGAGTAAATATTATCACTTGATAGTACTTGGACCCAAGAGTGCAAATACAATCGCATTGTGTTACACTCTGGAGGCTCCCGCACACCGCACGGAGGGGCCAATGTGCTGAGCCGTCTGCGAAGTAGCCCCGCTCCCAGGCGCTCCCGCCCCCCGATGCCCCTCGGGCGCACACGCGGGATGTCAGCCGGGACGTGGGGGCATTCGAATACGAGTTTCCGTTTTTGTCATCTGGGAACGAAGACCCACGAAGAGGCCATGGGACACGCCAAGCCCTAAGTATCAGCTTGCGTCTACCACTCCCACCGGCCTGTTCGTAAGCATCGCGGGGGGCCGTGGGGAGGACACTCTAAGGAGCCGGCCACAGTGCCGGCGCGAGGCAGAAAACAAGCCCCCCCCCCACGAGCAGGTGTCGCCCGTTCCCGGGCCTGCCGCACCGCAAAGGTGGGCGGCGCGCGGGCAGAGGGTCCCCGGGGAGGGCGCCAGGCGCAGGTCCAATGGCAGGTGCCAGCGAGTGCGGGGAGTGGAGGGCAGCAGGACCGATGAGCTGGGGCATACCCAGTGGGTGGAGAGGCCTGGGCACACCTCCCGGCTCTGCGCCCCTGGCCGACCCGGCGAGGGAGAGGCGCGGGCTCGCCCCCCGGGGCCCCTCCGGCCGCCGCCCGCCCCGGTCGCCCCCGCCCCGGGGCCGCCCTCCCGCCTGCCCCCCCGCGCGGGCTCACCTTGCCGGGGAAGGGCCCCGGGAGGATCAGCTTCAGCGCCTGCCTCTTCAGCTCCACCAGGCGGGCGTTGCAGTTCTCGCACCAGACGCCGCGGTCCGAGCCGGGGGAGGAGCCGCCGCCGCTGCCCGAGCCCGGGGAGCCGGTGCCGAAGCCCGGCGAGCCGCCCAGGGAGCCCGGCGAGCTGGTGCCGATGCCCGGGGAGGCGGGGCCTGGGGAGCCGGTGAAGGAGCTCGGGGACGAGGTGCCCGAGCCGGGGGACGGGGTCCCCGACGAGCCGAGCGCCGAACCCGCGCCCTCGGGGGTGGGCCGGCTGCCGGCGCGCGACTCCTCGTACGCTTTCCGGTACCAGCTCTCGGGGGAGAAGGGCGCCGCGGGCTTGGTGGGCGAGCACACTTCGTTCACCTGCGGGGAGACGTGCCGAGTCAGGGGCCGCAGGGCGGCGGGCTGCCGCGCCCCCGGGCCAAGCCGGGCCGGGGGCGTCCTCCCGCCGGCCGGGGAAACGCGCGCCCCCGAGGGCCGGGCAGAGCGCCAAGGAGCGCGCGTTCGGGACCGCTGGGAGCTCGGCGGCCGAATCTGCCTCCATCTGCCCCGTTAATCGTCCTCGAGTAGGTCCCGGCTTCCCGGGCGCCGGCGGACCCCTCCTCGGGTCGGGAGGAGAGGGCTCGCTCAGGGGCTTCCCATGCTTCCTGCAAGGGGAACTCATACAGTCCGCGCCCGGCGCTTTTGAACCCGACACCCATCCCAGAAAGAGCCCAGGTTCAAGATCCGGGAAGACGCTATGCCGGGGGCGGAGGCGGGGTAGGGGGCATCTGGATTTGTATTCATTCAGGGTACTGCCCTCCGGATCCTGAAGGTAAATGCAAGGCTCCCCCGGCTCCAGGGCACTGATCCCGAGGGACGGCAGAGAATTCATAGACAACCCCTCCCCCCCGCCCAATTCGGCTTAACTCTGCCTGAAGTGCACGAATGCCACAAAAGTTAGGGGTGCGGGAACCGCCGGGAACGCGAGGACTGGGAAAATTCCGGGGGCCAGGCCAGTGTGCGGGCGTCCTGGCGGCCGACCCGCCTCCGTGCACGCACGCCCTGCCCGCCCGGCGGAGGCGCCTCCGCAGCGGCAGGAGAGCTCGGGGCCGCCCTGCGGGGCCGCGCGGCGCCGGGGAAGGGGGACCCCGGCCGAGGGGTGGGGCGGTCTGGTAACGCGCCTCCGCAATGTGCCCGTCCCAACTTACCCCGTATTTCTTCCCCCTGCTGGAGACCGCCAGCCTCTCTTTATTCCCGGCTACCGAATTCATGGTGGCTTTTGCAGAGCAGAGTGTCTAAACGTTCCACCAACGCTACATCCAAAAGGTCTTCCAACCCAGAAGGGTCCCCCCGTTGTCGAGGGCTGCCTCTTGGCCCTCAAGTCAAGGTTTCTTAATTGGGGGGAGGGAGAGAATCAAAGCGAATGGAGCCCAGAAGTGATAGCACTAAATTTGCAGAACGGGCTGGAGTGGGTGGTTTATTCTTCTCTTCAAATAATGCTTTTCCTCATCCTCTTCTGCCTCCTCCAGCCACACGCTCCCTTTGCACGGTCACATCCAGATAATTGGCATTCTCCTCGGCCAGGTGGCTCCGTTTTCCTCCACGAGGGAAGCGAGGCGGGCCGCCAGGCACACGCAGCTGCCGGGGAAGGTGGGCGAGCCCTCGCCGCGCCTCGCCTCCCGCCGGCGAGCCGGCGCTGGGAACTTGCCTCCTTCACGGAGCTCGGTAACTGAGTTCAAAGAAATTCTCCCAAAATATAAGGATCCAGACTCGGGGAGGAGCCTCGGCGCGTCGCGGAGCCAATATCCGCCGGCCCGCTCGGCCTGACAGTTCCGCGAGCGCAGGGAGACGCGGCTCGGCGTGGCCCGGGTCGCCGCCGCGGTCAGCGCGCGCGTGTGCGCCCGGGCGCAGCGCGGAGCCTCGGGAACAGCCGCCCCGCCGCCCGGGAGCCCGCCGCCTGCCTGCCGCCGCCGCGCCGGCCGGGATCCATTTTATGTTGCGGCGCGCGCGCCTGACAGTGCGAGGCGAGGCTGGGGGCGGGGGGTCGTAAATCTCGCCCCTTGCGGGGAAGTTACGGGAGAGTGGCCCGCGGCCAGGGCCCTAATGAGACGCCACTGCGCGAGCCTGGCGCGGAGGGGCAGCGCCGAGCGAGAGGGCTGGACCGAAATGCGCCCGAGCCTCCCCGCCCCCAAGTTCTTTCTCTTCCTGGCAAGGCTTGCAGTTCTGCCTTTGAAACGCCGTGTAAAAGGGACTGAGTCACAAACAAGTCCGCAAACATGCCGGGTCCTCCCCCCACCCCCCGCCCTTTGTTCTCCTAGACCTGCCCTGCAAACCTTTTCTGGAATTGCCCTACCAGCCCCCAGGCCGGCTGGGGTGGGGGGGGGGGGGGAGGGGGACACCCACCTAGCCACAGCCAAGGGCCGGGGGCCTTCGCCCCCCGCCCCGCGCGCCCCAAGCTGCAGCGTGCCGAGCCGCCCAAGCTGGCCCAGGTGAGCCCGGGACCAGGCCGGCCGCCACCGGGCAGGGGAAACTGAGGGATTCGCCGCGGTGCACACGCACAGCGCCGGCCTGGAAAGGGGGTGTGTGCGGGGTGACCTCGCCCCGCCGCTCCGGAATCGCTCCTCGCTCGGCACCTCTCCTTCCCTTTCTTCCCGCGCCTGAGCCCCGGGAGCCCCCAGCCACCGCCCCCTGTCCGATCCCCCCCGCCACCCCCGGCGCAGCGCCGTGGAGTGCAGGAAACCGGCATATGCCAGGCTCCACACGTGGCTGCTCCAGGGTGTCATTTTTCATTTCCCGGGAGGACATTTCTCCCGGTGAGCCGGCAGGTCTGTTTTGTTGTGACCTTTAATTAACACCCCGCGAGACGCCTCGAGAAGGACCGGCCCAGCGCGGGGATCACGTGAGGTGTAATGGCATCTCCGCGCCCGGGGACACCGGCCTGGGGGTGGGCGAGGGCGTCAAAGACTTTGGGGGCTTTCCAGCCTCTGGCTTCTTTCTGAGCTAAGGAGGGGGCAGGAAGGCAACCTTCTGGGGGTGCTGAAAGCCTGGGGCAACGCCCCTCCCGCCCTGCTCGGGGAAAATTCCTTCTGTGCCTCCCTCCCGCCGCCACCGCCCCCCTCCCGCCGCAGCCCTGGCGTGGGAAGATTTCACAGCCACCAAAGCGAGGTAAGAAGGTCAAAATGAAGATGTCGAGAGCAGTATGGAAGTTTCCATGACGTTCCTGCTTCCAATTTAAAAGCGATCACATCGAGAGAGAGGACCTTAGGGGGGTAGGTACGCCTCGAGGCGGCCCACGGCAGCTCCCAGCCACATCTGTATTCCGCGGAGGGGCCGCGGGGAAACGGCCCCGCCATCCGCTCGGCGCGGCGCCTCTGCGGAACAGCAGCGTGCGCCCCCCTGAAATGCACCAGCCCCTGAAGCCGTGGTAGGGGGTGGGGTGCGGAGGTGGGGTGTCGAGGGAGAACTGTCGCGGAGCTGCGAGACCCACCTTGAAGACGGAGACCGGAGCTGGTCCGCTTTGCATCCCCAAGTAGCTGGGTCCCCCAAGTGCGTTTGGCGGGCTCGGAGCGCCCTCTGTTGAGCACAGTTTCCAACCCGAAGCCCCGCCGGAGAGTTGAGTTGGTTTGAGGCTTTTAAAAATGGACCTAACAGTTGCACCCAGTGAAATGCACAAATCTTAAGGGTACAATTCTGTGAATCTGGGTAAATCTAGGCTCCCAAATAAGCCACCACCTCGGTCTAAGGTATAAATGTCCGCTCCTGCAGAGTTCTCTCTTGCCTCTTCCCAGGCCGTCCCCACGCCTCGCGCCCAGCCTTTCTGCACTGATTTCCATCTCCATTGGTTAGTTTTGCCTGATCTTGAACTTTTTATTCGTGGACCCCAGGAAGTTTGCATTCTATGGCGGTTGGCTTTTGTCGCTTATTATAAAGTTTCTGACCTTCATGTTGTTGGGTACGGGTCTGTATTCTGTCTGTACTCCGTTGTTCATTCCTGTCTCTCCTGCTTTCTTCTTTGTTAACTGAATATTCCCGCAGCGGCCCGGGCGGATGGGGGTGGGGGTGCTTTCATCTGTCTACTGGCCTTTGAGCTCTAATGATTATAATGTGCATCTTTAATTCATCATGGGCCACTTAGTGTTAATATTGCGCCACTTCGACTGAAATGTAAGAAACTCGCAAGAGTAAATTGCATTTTACCTCCCTCTTTTGTACTATTTAAATAAATTTTATATCTATATACATTATAAAACCCAAAGTGCAGTCTTAACAATTTTATTTTAAACATGTTGTCTTTTAATGAAACTAGAAAATGTTAAGTGTAGGTTTTTTCTTTTATTTTTTAGAGAGAGAGAAGGGGGGAGGGACACAGAGGGAGAAGAAGAATCCTAAGCAGATTCTTGCTAAGCGTGCAGCCCCACTCCATTTCAGGACCCTGTGACAGTGACCTGAGCCAAAGACAAGATTTGGACACTTACCTAACTGAGCCACCTAGACACCCCAGCCTTTTTTGCTTCTGAATGGAGATCAACAGCAAACCTATAGGAATTCCCTCTGTGTAGTATATGTCCTTTGCCTCAGGATGCTCAAAGATTTTCCCTTTACCATTACTTCTCAACAATTTGACTATGACGCTCCTAGATGTGGTTCTCTCTGTACTTATCCTGGGTAAGGTTTGCTGAATTTCTAGGACTGTAAGTTAATCTAGAAGCTTTTCCACCAAATTTGGGGTCATTTCAGCCATTTTTTTATTCAAATTACTTTCTGCCCCATTCTCTCTTTCCTCTCCTTCTGGGAGACCAATTACATGGATATTTTTATACTACGTGAATTGTCTCATAAGTTACTGAGTGGCTCTATTTGTTAATATTATCCTTATCCCTCAATTCTTCAATCTGGATAATTTCTGCAGATCCTTTATTAAGTTCACTAAGCATTGTTTCTGCTATCTCCAGTCTCTATTAAGAATATCCAGTAAATTCTTTATTTCAGATATTGTGGTTTTTAATACATGCATACATACATATATAGTTTCCATTTATCGGCTTCTTTTTCCTTTAAATCCTTGAACATAGTCATGAGAGCAGCTTTAAAATTTCCTATCTGCTCATTCCAACATCTGGCTCACTTGCGGGTCACTCTCTATGAACTGATTTTTCTCTTGACTCTGAATCCCGTCTTCTTGTTTCTTTTCATATCTGATAGCCAATAAAATTTAACTGCTTGCTGAATATGGTGGACATTACATCATAGAGTTGCTAGATTGTGCTATCTTCCTTTGAAGAGTATCCATTTTGTTCTAGCAACAAGCAGCTAAGCTAGTGGTGGATCACCTTAAACTTGTAGCAACTTGGCTTTATGCTTTGTTAGACTAGATCTATGTCGGTTGTAGCTTAGATATATCTAAGAAAAATTCCTTGGTCCTGAGACCTATTCTTTACCCCTAAAGTGGAGAGCATCTAGCATTTCAGTAAAAAGCCCAAAATGTTTGCCAGACCCTCTTGCTTGGGATTTACAGCCAGACTCTGCTCCCCTGTAGTGACAGCAGCTGAAATCAATTCTTCCAGCTTTAGGATACTACTTTTCCCTGACTTCCTGTAGCTCTCTCATGTATACAAAATTCAAAAATATCAGCCAATGACTTTGGGAAATTGCAAATTTTAGGGCTGCTTCTCTCCTTTCCAAGATTTTTCTTCTCCTTTTCCAGCCACAGCCCTTAACTCCACCAGGGGAATGCCTCACACCAGAAAGACTGGCTCTCTCCTCGAGTTATAGCCACTGTGCCCAGCAGACTTGAACAGATCCATATAATACTTCATTCAGAGACTGAACCCTGGACTCCCCTCTGGCCACTGCCTACTTCTGGCCACTCTCCCATGCCTTTAAATAGGCTTTTTGTTGTTGCTGTTATCCAGCTTGTAATTGTTTTCTTTAGGGAATTCAATTGTATATATAAAATACTCCCCAATTTTAGTCTTAATGGTGGCTTTTTCAAGTCTATGTTAGGTTTTTAGAATTCCTGTAGCTTCAAGGGTTTTTATTCTGTGAATTAGCAGCCTAAAAAGTTAAGTCTTTAAAGAATCTAACTGTATATCATTTCTTGGCCTTTTGGCTAAGATCAAGTGTCAAGAGTCTAACTATTTTATTTTCTGTCGGACCGAAGGATTCTAATGATGCAACTAGACCCTTCACTGATAGACAGACAGACAAATCTATCTAGACAGACTTATCTGTCTAGATAGATCTTACCTTTTCACATTCAAGGACATTAACAGCATTACTTCAAAAACACACACACACACCTTATTTTATGAATGAAGAAATTACATACTAGCTTCTAAAAACTGAGTGCTTCTCTAAACACCAATTTATTTATTCTACTGATACCCCTGGATGAAACAATATCTCCCTGTTACATCCACGAGTACAAAATGAAAAAAAAAAAAAAAACACTAAGGTCTATCACTTGGCTAAGAATGAAATTCCTATTCCATATTCCTCACTCCTTAGTTATGAAGTGGACGTAACTTCTTTGGGAACGTTTCAGGTGACTTTTACATTGTCCAAAAATGCAGTTTAGCTTTCTCATTATTTATATCTCAGGGACAAGTGGCTCATAAATTTTATAACTACACTATATTATGGCACTGTATTTTTGAAAGTCTAAAAGAATAAATCAAAAATTACAACAAACAAAAACAAAAACAAAATGAGGCTGGCCACTTCTAATTGCTAATCAGAGGGCAACAGATAACAGACTCCCCTTCTCTTTAATACTTTTCTTTTGAAATAACTTCCACAATGGTTCGGACACAAACATGCCAGCAGAACCGGTGGGCTCACTGCCTGTGCCAGAGGCCGCTGAGTTTCTCCTTGACAGATAATTAAAACAGCTTACACTGCCCATGTGGTATTCTTGATGACTATGCACACAATATTTGCATTTGATCTACTGGCGTTCCAGGGACCATATGATCATTTGTGGGCTGCCAAAGAGTCATCAGCAAGCTGGTAATTTTCATTTTCGTGCTTGGTCACTACTGTAGTGTTAGAGGATGGTTGTCACCCTGCAAGTGAAGGAAGGCTTTCCACTCTTGGACTATCATTTCAATCGCTAATCATTTTATCCTCGTAAATTCCTTTTCACGTTAACCTCCAAGTTTGAGTTCAGTCCCAAGGTGACCGTAGATAAGAGTAGAGAAAGAGAAAGGGCTGAACGAAATTTGTGTGGCTGGAGGGATAAATGTTCTATCACTATTTTTATTTTGCTTTCAGGCTGGGGAAGAGAAGACCAGTTATGGAAAAGAGAGAAGAAGACTAGACAGTGTGTGTCCAGCCCATGGACGCTGGGTAGCAGATGGACAGCCATGACCCATGCCGACACTTATCGCAAGACGTGACCTGCTTTGTAAAGAGATCAGGGCATCCCATGTGTCACCGTGTATAATTGTGACGGAAGAAAAGCAACCTACATGTGCATCTGTAGGGGACGGCTTTCATAACTTACGCTGTCCTCAGATTAGGAAATACTATGCAGCCATTAAGAACATTTCCATAAAAGAATTTTATGGAAGTAATAGAAAGACAATGATGATGTGTTAGGACTGAAAACATAAAGTCGGTACAGTACATTGATAATGCAGTGTAAGTATATAATCAGGGGAAAAAAAGACTAGAATCCAGCATCAAAATATTGAGAGTATTATAGCTCTCTGGGAGTTTCCAATTCTGTTTGCAGCGACAAATGTAATATTATTATAAGAAAAAGATTTCTAAAATAAGAAAAGAATTTAGAACAAGTTTTAATTTTTAGGAAGGGGATTGATCATTAGGTAAAGAATTGGGCTTCCCCAAAGGAAACAGTCAACAAAACAAAGAGGCAACCCACGGAATGGGAGAAGATATTTGCAAATGACAGTACAGACAAAAGGTTGATATCCAGGATCTATAATGAACTCCTCAAACTCAACACACACAAAACAGGCAATCATATAAAAAAAAATGGGCAGAAGATATGAACAGAGACTTCTCCAATGAAGACATACAAATGGCTATCAGACACATGAAAAAATGTTCATCATCACTAGCCATCAGGGAGATTCAAATTAAAACCACATTGAGATATCACCTTACACCAGTTAGAATGGCCAAAATTAACAAGACAGGAAACAACATGTGTTGGAGGGGATATGGAGAAAGGGGAACCCTCTTACACTGTTGGTGGGAATGCAGGTTGGTGCAGCCACTGTGGAAAACAGTGTGGAGATTCCTCACGAAATTAAAAATAGAGCTTCCCTATGACCTTGCCATTGCACTCCTGGGTATTTACCCCAAAGATACAGATGTAGTGAAAAGAAGGGCCATCTGTACCCCAATGTTTATAGCAGCAATGGCCACGGTCGCCAAACTATGGAAAGAACCAAGATGCCCTTCAACGGATGAATGGATAAGGAAGATGTGGTCCATATACACTACGGAGTATGATGCCTCCATCAGAAAGGATGAATACCCAACTTTGGTAGCAACATGGACGGGACTGGAAGAGATAATGCTGAGTGAAATCAGTCAAGCAGAGAGTCAATTATCATATGGTTTCACTTATTTGTGGAGCATAACAAATAGCATGGAGGACATGGGGAGTTAGAGAGGAGAAGGGAGTTGGGGGAAATTGGAAGGGGAGGTGAATCATGAGAGACTATGGACTCTGAAAAACAATCTGAGAGGCTTGAAGTGGTGGGGGGTGGGGTGGGAGGTTGGGGGAACCAGGTGGTGGGTATTATGGAGGGCACAGATTGCATGGAGCACTGGGTGTGGTGAAAAAATAATGAATACTGTTATGCTGAAAAGAAATAAACTTAATTTAAAAAAAAAAAGAATTGGGCTGCCCCACAAACACCCATGGTCATACATTTCCAGGCACATACACAGTCACACACACACACACACACACACGCCTTCATACTTAATTGAGACCGGGCTACAAACCAAACCAAACCAAACAAAGCCAAGGAGGGAAATGAGTAGAGAATGTCGGTGATTAACTATTTTACAATAAAACAGGTTTTCCAAGCGCTTCACCAAAAAAAGGGAAAAAACTAATCATACTTCACTTATCTGTACAATTTCTTGAATTCAGAGTTAGGACTATAAGAGAGGGAACTGAGAGCTCTCCAGAGGTGAGGTGGCTGGCCCCAAGACAAAAACCCAGCCAAGGGAGATGGCCAAGGAAAAACCCAGAGCCGTCTTTGGTCCCCACTTAAAAGCCAGGAAGAACCCATTGGTGACAAGTGGGAATAAGAACACTGTGACAGTCCAGTCTGACAGTCAGACATGTAGTAAAACAAAACTGCACCTGTTGGATGACTTGTCTGATGACGTGAGGGCAGCGCTGGAGCCAAACATCATCACGTGGGTGCCGGGAAACATTTTTATTTAAAATTTCTAGAACAGCATTTAACTTACAGGCAGGTCAAGTACAGCCCAGCACGACAAAGGAAACAGAGTCAGGGGAGGTCAGAAAAGGGTGAGATACTCCCACTAGAGGGAACAGCAAGGGACCCCCCGGGGGAAAGAGCCTTTGACGGGGACGGGGCAAGATGGAGCAGGGATTACAAAAAGGTAGACATCAGACAAGGGACAGGGAGGTCACAAGGGCGCCAATTTTCCAGACAGGTGTACCTGTTAGGAGGTAACGAGCAAGAGGAGATGTTCTAATTTGATAATCAGAAAATAAACAACCTGATCCCAAAGCAAAAGATGTGAACATATATTTCACCCCCCAAAACGTGGACAAACAGCTTAATAAGCACATAAAACTAGATTCAACAGCATTTGTCATTGCGGAAGTGAGGATTAAAAGCCACAATGAGCTACCAATGAACAGCTGACATCAAAAACCATCACGGAGGAGATGGAGAAATGCGGGTTCCCGGGCGCTGCTGGGGGGAAAGTTAGATGGTGTGGCCACTTTGGAAAACAGTTTGGCAATTTCTCAAAAAGTTCAATAGGAAATTACTGTCCCGCCCATTAATTCTACTCCTAGTATCCACCCAGGAGAAAAAAATAAAAATGAAGAAAACATACGTCCAGGCAAAAGCTTGCACACAGCAAACTTGCTCACAGTAGCCCCAGCGTGGAAAGAACCTATTGTCAGTGGCCCTAGAAGGAAGGGATGGACAGGCTGAGTGAAAGAAAGTACCCCTGAGAGACCCGCCCTGTCGGACAGCTTCCCTGTGAAATACTCACAAAGGACAGGCAGTAGAGACAGAAAGCTGATGGGTGGTTGCCTGGGCACCAGGGAGGGACAGGGCTTACCTGGCCTGAGGGATCTCACAGGGTGATGGAGACTGCTGAGTGGTGATCTAGAAAAACAAAACCAAAAGTGTGCATATGAATAGGATGAGTTTTCTTTTTAAATTTTATTTATTTATTCATTTATTTATTTATTTATAGCACATGATGGGGATGGGGCAAAAGAGAGACAGAATCTTAAGCAGGCTCCATGCCCAGCACAGAGCCTGATGCCAGGCTCGAACTCATGACCCTGAGATCATCACCTGAGCCCAAATCAAGACTTAGACCCTAACTGACTAAGCCACCCAGGCCGGATGACTTGTATTATATGTAAAATCTATCTCAAGAAAGCCATTTTTATAAAAGTGTTGGACAAGGCAAAAGGGGATGAAAATGAGGAATCCATTCCTGGCCACCAGCCCTGGGCAAGCTCGGCTTGGAGACTAAGGACACCGAAGGAGGAAGGTGGCGGTAGCCAGGCTGGTTTGCAGGACAAGGAAGATGTGGCAATAGTGTTTCTAACACAAGGTTGGTGGGAGGAAGATGGCATGTGATTTCAAAGAGATCCGGCCATGATGACCCTCTGAAGCAGAATCCCCAGAAAGAGGGCGTCACGTGTGCCATTCAGGAACCCCCACACGGCGGACATTGTGAATCAGCCAGAGGGGAGCCCATCACTGGGAAGGGCATCGGGAGACCCTGGCTGACTGCTGGTGGGAACTGAGGGGCCAGAAAACAAACTGGAAATGTGTGCTTTAAAAAGAGTTGTGGTATTAGGATCTCAGTAAGGAACCGTCAGAGCAAGGTCATGGAGGAAAAGAGGAGTGGGCTGTCTGTACCCAAGCCGTGTGAGCACCGCCAGGTGCAGGAGTGACCAGGAGCCACCAGCCAGCCACAAGTGGCGATGGGAAGAAAGGCACACACAACCCAGGGCAGAGCTTTGAAGGCCATAATGGAAGGAAGGGAGCCACGTGAAGATCGTGTTTGCAGAAGAGAGCAACTTACAGGAGGTGTGGCATTCCAAGAGTTCCTCCAAAGAGGACTTAAAATCAGAACCAATGTTTCTAACCAGTATTGTCATTGCCTGAACCCTTGATGGATGTCTCCCAGCTGTGTACTGCCGGAGCCCTGGGTACCAGCATGAGGAGACTCTCGTCCTCCTCTGAACTGCTGACACCTCCACGCTCATGTTAGCAGCCACTCTTTCTGTTGCCTCTACCTCTGGTTGCACCAGCTGCACAAATTCTGCTCTGGCTTGTCCATCACCCAGGACGTCCTCTCAGTGCTGTGCCTTCCCTGCAAAACCACTAGTTCTGATTACTTGCACTTGGGCTCATTTCTAGCTCATGAGTTGGAAGTGAAGTTTTTCTAGATGGATGGATGGGTAGGTGTATGGGTGAGAGGCTGTGCAGGTCGGGAGAATGTATGGTGGGTGGGTGGGTGGATGGAGGGGTCAGTGGGTGTATGGGTTGATGAATGGATGGGTGGGGAAGTTAGTGGGGAGTCAATGGATGAGTGGCTGGGTGACTGGTGGGTGGACCGGATGGGAGACCTGACCTTGAACAAAAAGAAGGACCCAGTGAGAGTAACTGGATGACAGATACCTCTGGGTGAGGGGACAGTGGCAACTCACAGTTTCTATAAAAAAAGGCTGCTATTGAGATCAAGCCGTGATCCTTCCCATTACTTTTCTAATATATATATTTTTAAATCACAGGATTTGGCCTCATTTAAAAACAACAAGTGTCAGGGAATTCAGGAGTTATGGTTTCCACAGCAACCTTCACGTGGCCACCCAACTCCTACTAAATAAATGAGATTAAGCATTTATATTGCCCTTGACATTCAGCCATATGCTAAGCAATCCCTTTATTGGTTTATAATTCCTGGCAGCCACCTGCGAGAGCAGCAGCCTGCTCACTCCCACATTAAGAGCGAAGAAACCACTGGGGCACCTGGGTGGCTCGGTCATTAAGCATCTGCCTTCAGCTCAGGTCATGATCCCACGGTTTTGGGATCGAGCCCCTCATTGGGTTCCCAGCTCAGCAGGAAGCCTGCTTCTCCCTCTCCCGCTCCCCTTGCTTGTGTCCCCTGTCTCTCTCTCCGTCAAATAAATAAATAAAATCTCCAAAAACAAAACAAAACAAAAACAAACAAACAAACAAAAAACCCCAAAGAATTAATGAATGAAGAAGGCAAGTCCCAGGAGAAGAACGATGTGCCCAGAGAAACCCCAGTTGATGCTTCGCTGGCTAATCCGACTCTCCCCTGACAGCAGGCAGCAGGGTAAAATGCTGACAGCAGGGCTGCCCAGAGTGCACCAGTAAAACTGACAGTCATTGAATGCCTACTGTGCGCTGGGTCCTTCTGGAGAGCTTTTCCAAACCCCTGCCACTGAGGACTGAGTCACAAGCCACTGAAGAAACAATAACAAAAACCAGAGGCTTTTACTCTGAGCAGAAGAAATTGTATAGAGCTTTGGTTCAACTGGCTTCCACAGAAGCAACTTGATTATGAGCCCAGAACCACAAATGCCTACAAAGAGAAAGAAAAAGTCCTTCCAGTGAGAAGAAAGTTCAGAAAAAGAACAACAACTACCCAGGTGTCAAAGAATAGAAGCCCTGGCTTGGGTACCTAATCGCCTTTGGAGACTTTGGCTTATTCGGTAGGTTATTACTTATTACCGCTTTTCTGGTAGCAAATCTTACAAATCTCATCTCCCAGATAAGCACAGGCATGTGGATTGAAAGCACAACCCAACACACCTGGGTGGCTCAGTTGATTGAACGATGGGATCTTGACTGATTTCAGCTCAAGTCGTGATCTCAGGGTCAAGAGATCGAGCCCTGTGTCAGGCTCCGAGCCAAGCATGGAGTCTGCTTGAGATTCTCTCTTTCTCCCTCTGCCCTTCCCATCCACCACCCAGCAAAGAAGGCATGATCCAAGGCCTTAGGCTGCCAATTATGATGCATGGCCCCCAGTCCTTAGACAAGGAGGGAGGCCTGGGACCAAGTGTTGGCTCTGGTCTTAGCCGTCATCTCAACAACAGATCTTTAAGGAGGAGTAAACAACACATGAACTGCAGAGCCATGCTAAATTGAGAGGTATTGCCAACACTCCCGAAGAAAGCAAGAAGATGTGTGAAAATTCAGAGTCTCAGAAGTGTGAGAAAACAAAAAGCACAAAAGCAAGCCAAAAGCATCAAACTTCCGACATCAAGGAGGTGGATTTTGAGCTCCTGACTCGGAATGGTTGACAATTAGAGAGCAGTTTTCCCTAAAAGACAAGGGAGAGAGAGTTGGCTTCAAATTAAAAAATAAACTTTTGCTCCAGTAAAACAGGCCCACTTCACGCAGGAAGCTTTTCCTAACAAGTCCTGCTTAGCCACGCCATTCTCTACAGATCTGCTGGTACTGTGGTCTTAACTGTTCCCCCCTCCCTCATCACCCAGCACCAAGCATACAGCTGCAGGACAACATGGCGGGGCAGGAGCTGTCCATGGTCTGCTTCCGTTCGCCCTTCTCCCCAGCCCCCTTAGAGTTCTCCAGCCACAATGCAATGCTGGGGTTCAAGATGGTGGCCAAGACTGTCCAAATTAAGATTGAGACAGGCATTTAAGAGTTCAAAATTATGGGCATGATACCCACTGTAAGCTCCTCAAGGCCAGTGGCCATGTCTTTAATGTTCAAGTCCCTCACATTCAGGACAGCCCCGGGTGTGGCTCCTAATACACGTTTATGGTGGAAGTGAGTGTGTATCAGTATTTGAGTGCTTTGCTTTTCCTGCAAAACAACTCACTTCACACTTGATGTCAAACACCACACTGTGTTCTGAACAACTTATAGCCCAAAAGACCAATCTGATATATGACCACAAGTAATCAAAGCATCTAGGAGAAATCACTAAATAGTGAAGACCGAAGCAACTAGAATATGTATAAAGTCTAAAAATAACTGTGGTAAAACAAGACTGTTTTCAGTGAGTCCATTTCTAGAGGTGAGAACAAAGACAGGAACACATACTCGTTTGAGGAGATTAAAATGAAAAGTGATGGATTTGAAGTTAAGAAAGTGTAGGCAAGCTTTCAAGGTAAATATAATGACTACGAAATCTAGCAGACTGTGTAATTGTCTTCCTTCACGACTGGAGGCAAGCCCATCACTGATGAATTTTAAATGACATCTGGATGGTCCTCTAGTCCAATGTTCAGTTCTATGCCTGCATAGGACATTACTCTGTAACAGTTGGATTTTCAGAATAATTTATAGTGAGTGAGTATAAAGGGAAGCTTAACATAGTTCTTTCTTCTTTTTTTTTTAAGATTTTATTCATTTATTTGACAGAGATCACAAGTAGACAGAGAGGCAGGCAAAGAGAGAGAGGAGGAAGCAGGCTCCCCGCTGAGCAGAGAGCCTGATGCAGGGCTCGATCCCAGGACCCTGAGATGAAGGCTGAGGTTTTAACCCACTGAGCCACCCAGGTGCCCCACATAGTTATTTCGTTTACACTGATGCAGCGCAGAGTGTAAACATAGAGAGCTGAAGGATATGCCCAACACCAAAAAAGAAGCTAGAATGTCACAGAGAGGATCAGAATTCCAAGTCACAAATCATGTTTTTCTCTACTTACCTCTTTCTTTGTGGCAGTGAGCATGGGATGTTGTAATTCCAGGACTCCTTGAGCGCACAGGATATGCTTTTTGAGTCCTCCCCCTGGATTGTGTTTTTAGGTTCCCAAGCACTACATTCAGCTGCTTTTTTTTTTATGTTATTGACAAATTCACCTAGATTTACAAAACCCTCTCCTCCTTGTGTGCCTTCATGTGGCTGTGATCCCCGGGACTGGTGTTTACATTCCGTGTAGGGCAGCATAATGTAAGGGTTAAAAACCCAAACTCCAACATCAAATTCTAGCTGTGCAAACTTATTCAGCTTCCGCTTCCTCTTTTCTCACTTATCTTCTCACCTATTAAAAGAGGGTGAATAATAACGCCTACCCCCCAAGGGCTAAATTGGGTAATTTATGTGAGGGGCTTAGTACAATGTTGGACATAGATAACTCTGTAAATTCTAGCTTAGAACTATTACGTTTTGAAAATCTGAGGTAGAACATTACTCACAGGGGACAAGAAGTCTGACATACTGCGATCCATGTAACAACTCTTCCACTCAAGAGAATAAAGCAGGAAGAGCAAAGAGGGTAGACATTCCCTGCCTTCCATGGGACGTCAGCTCTGTTCTCTACTCTTGTACAGTCCCCCTTAATGGCAGGGGCTGGAAACCTGGGAACTGCATTTCCCACATACCAACTGATGGCACCAACCAGAGCACTCAAGTGACCTCTAGAAGATGGAGGAAATACAAACCATTGAGTGGCTCCCCCTTCAGGAACAGACAGATATGGCGCACAGGACTTTCCCGAGGGCCTCCTTTCCCAGAGAAGTCGCACCTTGTGACACTGGCAGTGGGTCCTACGGGCTCTGAACCTACCTGTTCCTCTGTCAGCTAGTGTGGGCCAATGGCTGGTGGCCAATGGCACTCCCTTCCCTTGGCACCCCGCCCTTCCATTTAGCACCCGGAGGGGGCTCTGTTCCTCTGATGGATTCACTGCCTAAGAAGTGAAACGCCTCAACACACTCATAAATATGTATCATTTACTTATTCATTCCACACTTAAGACAAGGAAAGACACTGTTCTGGGTGTCAGGAATACGAGAACAAACCAAACAGAAGAAGGTCCACCCTCTTGGAACTTATAGTTCAGTGGCGGCGACCAAGTGGGAGTCAATGAATAAACCAATATGGCAGAGTTGGTGAGTGCGGGCTGAGGAGGACAGATGTGGGGAGGGACGGGGTGTTATTATCTTGTACGGTAGTTGGGGAAGGCTCCTTGCTACAGTGAAACCTCAGCTGAAACCTGAAGCAAACAAGGGAGCAACGCATTCAGCTCTGGGAAGAGAACTTCGGGCTCTTCGGGAAGACGCTGTTTGGGAAGCAGCAACTCAAGAAGTCACGTGGCTGCAGAGGACAAGAATCGTTAATAGGTGGCCTTAGGGGGCCACCAGCAGGGCCTGTGGACCATGTAAAGTCTTTGGCTTTTACTCCAAGTGAGATAAAGAGCCACCTAGAGGTTTTTGAGCAGCTGATACATGGAATAGAGAGACGGCGGGGGCAGGGCGGAAGCAGAGACCAGCCTTGACAATAACGCACCTGAGAGATGAAAGCAGCCTGGCCCAGCTGGTGACCATGGACGTGGTCCACTGTTCCATCGCTGGCCATCTTCTGGGCTCTTTGGGAATCTGAATGTAGGTCTGCATTTTTTATTTATTTATTTATTTAATTTATTTTTTATTTTTTTTTAAGATTTTATTTATTTATTTGACAGAGAGAGATCACAAGTAGGCAGAGAGAGAGAGGAGGAAGCAGGCTCCCCGCTGAGCAGAGAGCCCGATGCGGGGCTCGATCCCAGGACCCTGAGATCATGACCTGAGCCGAAGGCAGCGGCTTAACCCACTGAGCCACCCAGGCGCCCCATGGTCTGCATTTTTTAAATCACAGTGAAACATGCATAACGTAAGACTCACCAGCTCAGCCATGTCTAAGTATAGCGTTCAATGGCATTGAGTACGCTCCCACTGTTACGCAACCATCACCACCGTCTGTCTCTAGGACCTTTTCATCGTCCCCAAATGAAACTCTGACCCCATTGAACACCACGTCCCCCTTTCCCCCGCCCCTGGCAACCACCATTCCTCTTTCTGTCTCTACGGCTTTCACTCCTTCCGGTCCCTCCTATAAGTGGCATCTATCCTCCTGTGACTGCTATTTCGCTTAGCACGATGTCCCTAACACTCAGCCTGCTCCTGGGCCGCAACTGGAAGGTAGGATTCGACAGGCAGGCAGGCTGGGCGAGGAGCTCGTGCGTCCCTGTGGGACTCTGCCTCTGGTCTCTCCCGCTCCAGTCTGACAAGCAGCTGCACAGAATCACCCCCTGCCCAGGGCTGGAATGGTTCCCACCGTCCAGGACCTCAGACCCTGGGCTGGAGGGGTGCTCCCTTTGGAGGAGCTCTTTCCAACTATATCCACCCCTGGAGACTCTCAAACTGCTGTCCTGAGAAGGGTGCATGTGCACCATAGACTCCTTTGCATGGCCTTGGAGACCCTCCGCGAGCCGGCCCTGCTTGAGCTCTCTATGTCCTCCCATAGACCCTACCATCCTGCCAAAATGAACCACTGACTCTTGTTACATGGATCACAGTATGTCAGACTTGTTGTCCCCTGTGAGGAATGTTCTGCCTCAGATTGTCAGAAGGTAATGATTCTAAGCTAGAATTTACGGAGTCATCTATGTCCAGCGCTGTACTAAGCCCCTCACATAAATTACCCAGTTTAGCCCTTGGGAGGTAGGCGTTATTATTCACCCTCTTTTAATAGGTGAGAAGATAAGTGAGAGAAGAGGAAGTGGAAGCTGAATAACTTGTCCAAATTTGCACGGCTAGAATTTGATGTTGGAGTTTGGGTTTTTAACCCTTAGACTACACTCCCCCACACGCGCACTCAAGCCTCTGTTTTTGCCTTTGCCCAGAATGCCCTTCCTTCCACGACCGCGTATTCAGTCCTCCCTCCTACAACGCCTAGCCCCAATGCTACCTCCTCCAGGAAGCCCTTGGCGGATTCCTCCAACGGGATGCACTGTCTTCCTCCCCAAATCCCCACGGCTGTCTTGTGTGGGCTCCTGGAAGAATGTCCTTCTCTCCCGTCAGAACTTGAACTCTCCCGGGACACCATTCAGCCATGTTCTGGTTGGTTCCCCTCCCTGGACCCTGTCTTTGAGGGCTCAGAGTTTGTTTGATCGATGAACAGATGGGATAATCATTCATTTGAGTCAAATATGCAACTAGAACACCGCTGAGCACAGGGATTCCTGAAAATGTCATCATCGTATCTGTTTCCCTGCAACGTGCCCAAAGCCCATCATCCCGCCCAGAGCCCAGTGAGATCAAAGGGAAACACACCCCAACCTCCATCATAGATTTGTTCACACTTTCAGGTTCTTCATTGTCCTATTTTTTCCTCAGTCATACTCCAGTTTTTAAATATCTCCTTATGGACCCATTCATTTGATTTACTTATTATTTGCAAAGCAAAATAAAAAAACAAAAGAGAACTTTAGATTTTGTGCAATACTCCTGAGAAACTCTCCCTCTAGAGAACGCCCTGTGTCTAAGTCAAAACCACGTAAATAATTGTAGCGGGTGCACTGTGCCCCCAGAGAGACATGTCCAAGTCCTGATGTGCCCCTGTGTGTGCACGTGACTCCCCTCTGTGGACGTGACCTGATTTGGAAATAGGGTTTTGGCAGATGTAATTAAGGATCTGGAGATGAAACCATCTTGACCTTGAGGGGAGCCCTGACAGGTGTCCTTATAAGGGAAGGGGAGCTCTGAGACCCACCCGCACAAGGAAGCGTGGGGACAGGCCCCCGGAAGGGAGGGACAGACACTGCTGCCAGGAGGAGCTCCTGGGGCCACCAGATGCTGGGAGAGGCAGGCAGGAGCCTCCGAGAGCCTTTGGAGGAAGCATGGCTCTGGCGACACCTTGAGTTTGGACTTCAAGGCTCCGGAGCTGTGCCATTTCCAGCCGTCAGGTTTGTGGCTGTTAGGGCAGGCCCGGGAAGCCAACACATGAAGTCACCTCATCAGTCCACAGAATAACAGCCAAACCCAGTTCTCCAAGCAGCCTCCTCTCTTCCGGCGCGGCCCTACACACACACACACTCACACACACTCACACACACACACACACACGCTAGAGGCCCCCCACCACCATGCCCTATCCTCTCCCCACCTGCCTTTTAAAATTATTTCATCTCCGTTCACTTGACCCCCTGTCTCGTGGTCTCCGCCCCTGTGTGGGCCGCCATAGCCAACCACCCCAGCAAACGTTTCTCCCTCAGAGTCTGGAAGCTAGAGGTCCTGCATGGGGGCGACAGCCCCGCCAGCTTCTCGGGTTCTCACAGGGTGGATCTTCCTGTCAGGGCACGGCTGTGTCCTGAGGGCGCCACCTGGTGATGAGCCTCCGGAAGGCCCTGCGTCCTTGAGCCTTGAGGGAGTCGAGTGTGTGTGGGGTGGGGGGGATAGTCCATGCCCCCCTCTGAGCTGGTGGGGACCCCGACATTCAGCCCAGGGCGGTTCCCTTTCTCTTTTCTTTCTCGTTCTTTCTGGCTCAGGGGTGTCACTGCACCCAGCCTCCCTTCCTCCGACCAGGAAAACCTCTGCAACACCTCAGGAGCCCCCAGGATGAATGCCGGGGGCTCTCACACTTCCCTGTGAGAGCCAGAACCTCTCGCTGGGAGCAAAAGCCACAGAAAATAAGCAAAGAGCTGCCCATCGCGTCTTGGCGCCCATCAGAGCGCCAAGACGCCCTACAGAGTCTTGGCACCCATCTACCCTCAGGCAGCCTCCCACATCCTCTGTGGGCCATCAGCTCCTGAGGCCCAGGGAAGGCCTGTTGTGGTGTGGTATGTGGTGTGTGTGTGTGTGTGTGTGTATGTGTTGAGACTGGTGTGTTGTATGATGTGTGGTGTGTGTGTTTCTGTGTAGTGGGGACATCTGTGTGTGGTGTATGTGGGAGGGTGTAGGATATGTGTGTATATGTGTGTTGGGGCTGGTGTGTGGTGTGTGTGTGCGGTCTGTGGTGTGTGGTATGTGGTGTATGTGGGGAATGTGTGGGGGAGGGGGATGTGTGTGTCTGTGTGTTGGGACTGGTGTGTGTGTGTTTGTGATGTGTGTGGTGTGGGGAGTTGTGGGGGGTGTGGTGCCTGATGCACGTGATGGGGGGTAGGGGGGCGGTGTGTAGGGGTGTGGTAGGGGAGTGCATGGGAGGGTTGTGCACAAATGCCCACTGTTTTTGTCTTTCAGACTTTCCTTAGGGAAGAAACCGCCTCCCTCCCCGCTCCAACAGGGTGCCGGCTCAGAGTACCCAGAGGCGTCTCTTTAGGTCCCAGGCCGCACCCCTGCACTGCCCGCCGGCGCCCTGTCCTCCAGGGCAACCATTTGGACCGTCCTGAAATGTCTGCCTCCATTTTTCTTAATGCGCTGATGCTACCATTCCTGCCATTTCTTGGTTCATCATTTTCAGACAAGGGCTCTCTAGGGCCTTGTGGCGCAGGACAGGAAGCGTCAGCTGCCAACCCCTCCGCGTCGGCTCGCTCCCCCCTCCCAGTGATGCCATAGGTAGAAGGAGGGGCCCATCCTGATGGCGGGCTCCGGCCTGAGGCCCGGCCCCAGCACCCCGGCCTGACTGGTCAGCCCTTGCTGCCCACAGCCCTCCGCACCCAGCGGCACCCCCCGGGGCCCCACCTCCCTCCCAGCCCCCTCCCGGTACCTGGGGCCAGCCCTCGGTCCTCACGTCTTCTCCCTCACCCAGGCTCTGACTGACCATTTCCGAAGGGCTGCCAGACTCCCTGACTCCCCCACCGCCCCCCAACCCCCACACACCCCTCAGTTTGGCTCTTTTCTAGAAGTTTCCACTTGGATGTCCAATGGACCTCTCTAACTCAACACATCCCCCACCAGCTCGGGCTGATCGTGGAGACAGGTGCTCCCCTGGGGCCTTGGTCATCACTGCCAATGGCATGTCCCTGACACCAGTCACACAGGGACGAAACCCCAGGGTGGGAGGGGCCGGGGTGCGGCCAAAAACCTATGAGGCAAATGAAAATATCGACAAAGCTGGGGTCTAGTTACCTAGGGGCCGGAACATCCACAGCAAGAGAATTGGGATTTACTGAAAGGTCGGAAAAGAAGTCAACGCTGCTTAAAGGGGGACTGCTGAAAGGAAATACGGAGCCTTCGTGTCACAGAGTGCGAGGCAGATAGAGAACAAGGCAGGTATTCACGATACTTAGGAACTGGGTGTGCAGGCTCTGTTGTTTAGTGGGAAAGCGTGACACATACGGTTGCATACAGTAGGCGCCCCACCCACACACTTGCACAGAACTCCAGAGAACGGGCGAATGCGGAGCGGGTGTGGTGGGAACGGAGTGGTGGGGGGACAAGTTTAAAAAGAAGGATTCATGCTCATTCCGGGAGCCTTTACGCCGTTTGAATTTTGTACCAAGTGCCCTTTAATTCATTCGAGAAGTGAATTAGATCATTTCTGATTTTGACATTCACGATCAATCTTGTTTCCTTAACTAAATGGCCCCCAGCCTCCCCAGAGTCTCTGGCACACCAGATCAGTTCCTCACTCATCATGGTCACTTTTATTCCGAAAAAGAAATCAGCTCTTCGATTTCGCGTGTGCTGTTTTCTGATGGAGGACCTTGGGGCTGAGAGAGCCCCTGGTGTTACATTTAAATGTGTGGTTGGCTATAATCATGAAACACAACAGGACGGAGACATTCTTTTACCTAAAAGTCATGGCTACGCTTTGGTCCAGAATTCCCATTGTGTATTTACTCATTCATTCACTTTGCCGGTAATTTGAAGGACTCGCTGCAATCCGCTGTCAGCCTGGCCTTCATTTCTCTTCTTGCTCCCAGCAGATCCCGGGGAGAGCAAAGGACCTAGCGTGGTAGCAGGCTCCCACCTCCACGTCGCAGCCAGAGGCGTGCGCTGGGCTCTGCCTACACCTCACAGCCGCGGGTAACCGGAGCACGCCCAGTTCTCCGCCACCTCTGCCCAGTTGCTCATCAGGTGGCTGAGTCACGCCCGTCTCCAAGCTGGGGAGCTTGCCAGTCGACCCAGGCAGGCACGGTTTCCCCTTTGCACCGTATCTGCTAGAAATCAAAGTGCCGGACCCTGATGATCACGACCGCACAGCACCGAGCTTCTTCCTGCGGCAGGGGCTTCCTGAGTTCCTCAAGAGCCCTGGAAGCTCTCTCCCCGTTCTGCAGAGGCGGCACGGTGAACCTCGAGGGCACTCCGGAAACCTCGCAAGCACCCCTGGCTTCCCCAGCAGCCCAGCCCACAGTGTTCCCGGCTCCTTCTCTCCCAGATTTATTCAGGGCTTCCTGGAAGAGACTGGTCTGCCTTTTCCGTCTGCAAAAATGCATCGTAGGTGGCTTAGTTCAGTCGAACTGCCTTCTCATCTATGGCTCACGGCACAACTGGGATGTCTCTGCCTCGAGGATAGCTCTGATGCCAATATAATGCAAAAATGGAACAAACATGGCCTTCCCAGAGTTTTCAAACATATTCAGATTTTTGTAATTTTCATGCCCTGTCCCTGTGGCTTTTGCTTGCATCCCCATCCCCCTGCCTGGGCTCCGTTCCTTCCCATCCGAGGCCGATTTAAAACTAAAGGGACCTGCTTTAGTTCCGCTCTTGTCACTTGGCGACAGAAGGAAGCCAGATGCAGTAACAACACACCGGCCACAAATTGCTTGACACTGGATGTGTTTGGGAGCTTCTCAATATTGGAGGAAAGAAAAACAGTAATTTTCTTTACAGGGCTTCGGGGCTCTTACACTGATCATTTCTGAATTTCAGATAAAATTATTACTGGCTTTATAAGTATTAGCCACAAGAAGGGAGATAAAAACAAAATATTTTGTAACCACACAGCCCATAAGGAGCTAAAGAGCCAGGATTTTATTATAGTTCCTCTGTGTAGTTAGTTGATCAAATATTTTCTATAAGACCAGCCTTTAGGCTATGTTGACAACATTTATCTTGACATCGATGGTTTAAGACAAAGAGACTCTAAGTGGCTGGTGGGGAGGTGGTTAGGGACGTGGGGGACCAGCTATCACCAGGTCCTGCCTTGAGAGCACACCCCTGCATCTCTGGGGGGAACATCAAGGAACTCTCCTTCCTCACAGCTCAAGAGTGGGCAATAGTTTGTTAAAAAATAATAATTTACATCGGCTGATTGATAGTATCTCCCTTTAGTACATTCTTAAGAAATGAAAAAAACTGACCATACCATCAATCAGGCAGGCTCTTCAGGCATCACTGGATTTCCTCTGGGACAAGTCCTCAGCCTGACATGAAGAACGGCAGAAACCAGCATCTGGTGAACCACGGAGCTTGGCACGGTGGTGTCCTACAGGGAAAGGCATCCAAGAAGGGATCTGGAGGCAGCCTAGGAAGGCTTTTTTAGAGAGAACCCCGGCCTGCAAACCAATGAGAGCCGCGATACGAGAGGCCGTTATAAAATTCAGATGGTCTCCTCAATGCTCCCTTTTGATTTTCATTTCAACAAAAAACAAAATCTAACCTCACACAATCGACTCCTTTAGCTCCGGACCAGACATTCTGAATGACGTAACGGTGTTCCAACGGTTGTCCGCACAGTGATGGGGAATGTCACCCTCGGTTCCCGTAACAACCCGATCTCCCTTTCACCACGCCCCCAGCACCTTGCCCTGAGTCTCTGTGTGCGTCAGCTCTTTCCACTGTAAAATGAGACACTGACAGTAACTTACTGTAGAGTTTTTGTGAGGCTTACGCTGGATCATGTGGGGGATGAACTGGTGTGCTGTTTGGCACATTACGTAAGTGCTTCATGACTGTTAAGTGTTAATATCATCATCATCATTATTAATCTAATCTATTTCCAGATTTCAGCTCTGATTTCATATCATAGGTTCATAAGTGGCATATTAATTTTACACTGGAAATCACGTTTTCTGTAGCCAGCTCTAAATGAATGTCCTAGTTCTACTGCATTTTTCCCCATAACCACGTTACTGTTCCAAGTGGTAACCACATTTTCAACTTTGATGTTTTCTATGGTGCGCAGTACAGTGCAGAGACAACAATGGGCCTTAGACACGGCACTGAAGCAAATATAAGAAAACTGGAAAACTAAGAGGATGATTATCTTGGTAGATACTGACCGATATACGGAAGGGCTGAACCACGGTGTAGTCCGCTGGACACAGATGTAACACTGCATGTTAACTACACTGGAATTAAAATTCTTTAAAAAAGTGCCAACAATAGATTTTATCCACCCCCCAACAAAAAGAAAAAGAATAAAATGAAAATGAAAGGGAATGAAGAAATACAAAGATATAGCTCACACAATGGACAAAATCTGTGATCCATCTCAACAGATGGGGTTAAGAACACTGAGAGTCATTCTAGAGAAAACCCTACTCACTTTCTCTGAAACCCTGTCGAAGATTACCTTGAAATCTCATAAAATTGGCATTTCAAATGTGTCTCATTTGACTGACTCAGTTGAAAGAGACTGCAATGAGCTTTTGTGGGAGAACAACTTCATAGGAAAAATAAAGTTGGAAGCACAACAGAATGAGCAAACATTATTTGTGGGTCGAGGTAAAACATATCCTGTTTTTCAAAATAAAAGCTTTTATTATAAGTCATTTTAGGGGCTCCTGGGTGGCTCAGTCTTTAAGCATCTGCCTTCCGCTCAGGTCATGATCCCAGGGTCTTGGGATTGAGCCCTGCGTCGGGCTCCCTGCTTAGCAGGAAGCCTGCTTCTCCCTCTCCCTCTGCTTGCTGCTCCCCTGCTTCTGCTCTCTCTCAAATAAGTAAACAAAATCTTTAAAAAAATAAAAATCATTCTCAAAAAAAGTATAAAGAGGGAACAGGGAGTTGTTTAATGGGTACAGATCTACAGTGTGGAAGGAGAAACTTCTGGAAATGGGTGGTAGGGACAGTTGCACAACAATGTGAATGGGCTTAATGCCACAGAACCATGTGCACAAAATGGTTAAAATGATAAATTCTGTTTTGTGTGTATTTCACTACAGTAAAATAAATGAAAAGGTTTAAAGTCACATATCTACTTTTACATATTTCTCTAAACATAGAAACACACAAATATAGTAAAATTTTCAGTAACTTCTCTCCCTTAGGTACAGATACCTCTTTTAACCCCAATAATGGTAAAGGTAACCTCAAAGGAAATACTTAGAGTAATAGGGTCATACGCATTCTTTCAGATTCGCTGATGGCAACCAGAGGGTTTTCGAGAAGTCTCCCAGCTGTTGGGTTGTTTTCCCTTGGACGGACTCAGGTACGAAAGATGTTATGCTGTTTACACAGGGAATTTCAAAGTCAGAAGAAAAAAGCTGTCTTTTATGAAAGTGAACAGAAGAAAGACGAACATAGTAGGCACTGGAAACATTTCAAGAGGTAAGAAAGAGCCAAGATCCACAGATACCATGCAACGAAGATATTCATGTAGCCTTCATTAGTTATTGATTTTTGCAGCCCTGGAAGAATCCATGTGCCCTGTAAAGAGACTGTGCTTAGCTCCCTCTTTTCTGCAGATGGCTTGTGGAGGATTGAGGGGGTGGTGAGCCAGACTTTTCTCTTACAAACATGTCACCCTGCAGTCAGCAGGTGGGCAGAGGCTTGGGCGCTGACGTCCTGTGCAGGTCACCCTGGGTTCCCAGCACCAACTGCCCGTACACACTTGGTCATCTCCACTCAGTCCACACAAGCACCAATGAACACCCAGGACCCGGATGAAGAAGAAGGGGAGGGCTGTCTCTCCACTGACTTTTTACTGCCTTCACTATTCTTTCCCGTTCTCCCCTTTGGCCAAAAAGTAAATGGCAAAGTAAATTTTTAGCAGCGAAGTGTGCATTATTTTGATCTTTGTTTTCCTAGGATATGTTTATTCACAGGTTAAGTACACCATGTCAATGGGCTCTTAGAAGTTTGTGCATGTGGTTATAGGCTGCTGTTGTATTAAAAAGGAAAAGTGTCCTTTTCTCAACAATCTATAAGCTGGTCGATTACAGCGGACCTGGGGGAAGTTTCTGCCCAGTAAGAAGCCCCCCCCCAATTTTAGGGAGGACAAGTCCACACTAAAAACTAGGAACCCCCAATTCTACAGCCTTGTAAGGAACAAAGATGGTGGCACTGGGTCTTATTGCCCTTCTGCGGCGTGAGCCGGTGAGCTGTGGGACTCAGACATGTTCTATAAACACGCCCAGCACAAGCAACAAGAGCACAGACAAGTGAAGCTCGATCCAGCTTGAAAACTTTTGTGCATCAAAATCAACAAAGTGGAAAAGACAACCTACAAAACAGGCGAAAATATTTGCAGATCTGATACCTGATAAGGGGTTACTATGCAGACTATATAAAGAACTACAAGTCAACAACAACAAAATCAAATAACCCAATTTAAAAATGGGCAAAGGACTTGAATAGACATTTCTACAAACGAGGATATACACATGGCCAACAAGCGTATGAGAAAATGGCAGACGTCACTAATCATCAGAGAAAGACAAATCAAAATACGTGGCAGGATGGCTACTATCAAAAAAACCCCAGAAAATAATAGGTCTTGGCAGAAACAGAAAAATTGGGGGTGCCTGGGTGGCTCCGTCACTTGCGTCCCACTCTTGATTTCGGCTCAGGTCATGATCTCAGGGTCGTGAGATGGAGCCCCGTGTCGGGCTCTGTGCTAAGCATGGAGTCTGCTTGAGAGTCTCTTTCCCTCTCCCTTTGCCCCTCCCCCTGCGCGTGCTCTAAGTAAATAAATAAAATGTTTTTTAAAAAACATAGAAAAATTGAAATGCCTACTCACTATTGATGGGATTATAAAATGGTGTAACCATTATGGAAAACAATATGGTGGTTCCTCAAAAAATTACACATAGAACACGAGCCAGCCGTCCCACTTCTGGGTATACACCCAAAAGCACTGAAAGGATCTTGAGGAAACATTTGCACGGCCATGTTCGAAGCAGCGCTTTCCACAAGAGCCAAGAGGTGGCAGCAACCAAGTATCCATCAACACATGAATGGATAGACACAGTGTGGTCTGGGCGTAGAATGGAGTATTATTCAGCCGTATAAAGGGAAGAAATCTCATCACACGCTTCAACATAGATGACCCCCAGGGACATTGTGTTAAGTGAAATACCCCAGTCATAAAAATACTGATTCTGTATGATTCCACATATAAGGAAGGTCCTAGAGTAGCCAAACCTATAGAAACAGATAGGAGAATGGTGGCTACCAGGGGTTGGGCAGTGGGTAAGGGGAGTTGTTGTTTCAAGGAAAGCCAAGGCTGGAATCCTGGGGGCAGGAACACTGAAGGGTGGGGATTGAGATAGGTGAGGGGTTCTGGAAAGTGCGCGTCTTTGAATCCAGCAAATGTGAGACGCTGCTGTGAACTCACACAGGCTAAGGCTGGCACTGGCAACTGGGAGCCACACGGTGAGCTGGTCAGCGGCTGCAGAGGGAGCGGAGGGCAGAAGGCCGGCCAGGAGCCCCACACCGAGGGCGGGAGGGCTGGACAGAGGCCAGCGGTGACGGGCAGGAAGAGACCAGGCCTGGGGGACGTGAGTCCTAGGGAAGGCAGGTGTCCCTAAAAAGAGGGGTAGACCTGAGTGAGATCGGGTCTGGAGAGAAATCAACAGGTGGATAAAGAGAAAAGGAAGGAGAACAAAGGACAGAGGGAGACAGGTGGGGAGGCGGCGGAGGGACCGGAGCAGGAGGCTCGGAGAGATGGACGGTAACCATGCAGGCCAGCTCTGAGATGAGGGAGCACTCGGGGGCCGGGGGTGGGGAGGCTGTGGGGGTGATGGAAATGCTGCTGGCAGCAGGTGTCTGGACTCAGGGCCTCAGGGCCACTCTGGACCCTGCCCTGGAGCCAGCCCCCACAAAGCTGCCCGGCCCGGCCAGGAACTAAGGCCTGTGGGCCAGGAGGGGGCAGTGTGGAGGCGGCAGCGGCATGTGTGGGCCTGGGGCTTGGAGGAGTGGTTTTGCCCTTGCCAAGGTGTTGCTGAGAGCGTGCAAGCCTGTCCAATGCGAGCCAGGTCCTCAGATCAGACAAGACAGAGGCCCAGGGGCGGGGCAGGAACTTGGAGAAGAGATGCCAACATCTGGAGCAGCCTTTGATTTCGTTTTTATTACAGGAGGTCAGTGATGGGGTGCGGTGTGCCTCTCTGGGTGCGGGGCATGACCCCCCCATGGCACTGAGCCGTCTGTTACCTGCACGCACACACATCATTTTTCCTGCCTATAAAACACTTTAGCTGACCTCTGCAAGGAGCCCTGTAGGCCTCACAGTCTCCGTGTGTGTGTGTCTCCGTGTGTGTGTGTCTGTCTGTCTCTCTGTCCCTGGAACCACTCCCTGATTCCCCTCCACCGGGCACGGTCTTTAACCTCTGCTGATGGGGCCCCAGGTCTACGTTTCGGGCCCGTGGTTTCTCCTTTTCTCAGTGTCAGTGCTGGTGTCCGCCCGTTCATGCCCACGATTGCTATGTTGCTCCTAGGACCCGAGCCCTTGATGTTAGCGATGTACCCAGGCAATTCCATTGGGGGTTAAAAATGCAACCTTTTGGGGCACCTGGCTGGCTCAGTCGGTTAAGCCGCTGCCTTCAGCTCAGGTCATGATCCTGGAGTCCTGGGATGGAGTCCCGAGTCGGGCTCTCTGTTCAGCGGGGAGCCTGCTTCTCCCACTCCCCTCTCTGCCTGCCTCTCTGCCTGCTTGTGATCTGTCAAATAAATAAATAAAATCTTTTTAAAAAAAAATGCAACCTTTCTTTGAAGTTAGGTTACAACTGTTTGGAAGTAATTCTATGTCCTAGGCCATATGAATTCCCGATTTCTACATTCAAGGAATTTTGCAACTGTCTGGTCCCTCCCAATTATTGCAGAAATTTACTAGGTTTTTCTCTGGCTTACAACTCCACACTGCGTGGTATAAGCAATGTGTGTTGTCAGATGGCCAGATTGAAAATGGAAGACACAGAACCAAAAAGATGCACATCTGAGCTGTGGGTGGTTTTCTTATTATAAAATATACATTACTTTGAATATATCATTTAAATATGTTAAATATCAAAATATTCTAAAATATATGTGTTAGTTGGTTATTTCTATGTGTTGAGCTAGGGAAGAATCACATTCAGGATTGTTATGAATTCTTGCTGTGCTATTAACATTGACATAAATAACTACTCTAAATCATCCTTTTCTTTATAGGCTTACGATGTTTGAAACCTGCTTGTCAATCTGCAACAGCTTTATTAAATCAAGCCAAGTCCAAACACCTCACTTCCACCCACAGGAAAAAAGATAGATTCGCTGTGACAAAAATAGCAGAGTTACCCCTACCGCAAACCTTATCAATCACCCGAAAATGATCAGGTAAGCAGAACGGTACCCAGCGCTGCTTTGGCTAGGACACCCAACAAGTGGGGGCCCATACTTCCCAAAAGGGGCACAGGCAATTTCAAACCCCACTTGTCATGCACACAATTCTAAAAATAAAATGCAGGATTTTAAAAGACATCAAGAAACATTTCTTTTGAAAAATTAATGAACCGAGCAAACTGCCTTGCTGTTCGAACTTCATTTCAAAGAAGCCAAACAGTCCAGGAAGGAAGATTATCTTTTTTTTAAAAAAAAGTAGTTATTTATTTAAGACACACAGGGAGAGAGAGCATGAGCAAGAGTAGCATCAGAGAGAGGGTGAAGGGTCCCTGCTCAGCATGAGGAGTTTGAACTCAGGACCTCATGATCATGACCTGAGCCAAAGGCAGATGTAACTGACTGAGCCACCCAGACGCCTCCAAGGAAAATTATCCTTAACAGAGAATTCCAGCACAGAAGGAATAACAACATTTTGAAAAACCACCATTTTGCAACTCCTAATAAATAATGTTTCTAGGCAAGTATTAGGGAAAGGGTGATGGGGAACTTCTTAGTCACTGGATCTGATGGCAGGTTTTTCCGAGCAAGGGATGGACAGACAATTCTGACAGCGTGTGCCTCCCTAGAGAAGGCCATAAAAATACCCCACCTCCAATGAACTCATAAGAAGCAAAAACTAAACCAAACTGACCTTGAACTTGATCAAGCCTCTAGATTTAACCATTGGTGGACAGGAAGTACAGGGAATAGAAAAACACATCAAACGCTACCACAAAAAAGCAATCAGACAAACCCAAAATGTTGAAAATCCTATAGAACCAGTGGCCAGGCTTTTCAACAAATAAACAGCAAGAACGGAAGGGGAGGGGACTGTTAGAGGTTGAAAGACACATCAGCCACATGCAGTGGTGGATTTGTTGGGGACCGACTGGAATAAACCGACAATAAAAAGACATTTATGAGACAACAGTGAACATTTGAGCAACGACCATGTTATCAGACAACATTAAAGAAACATTCCTAATTTTTTTAGTTACAATAATGGCTTCATGGCTGTGTGCAAAAAAGGGGAAGGGGGTCCCTACCTGCTAGAGAGAGTACCAAAGCCTTTCCAGAAGGAAGGATGTGATGTCTGGAATTGGTTCGGAGATAATCCAGCAGTGGGGAGGGTAGACGTGGACTAGATAGGGCAAGACTGGCTGACAGCGAGTGATGGATACATGGGGGTCCTTTGATCCAATTCTTTTTGTGTTGACATTTCTTACTAGAAGGTCCTTTTTGAATCACCCAAACGGGTGATCAGTGTCTTGTGAAGGCAGTTCCAGAATAACATAAACTCGTTTGCTCTCTACCTGTTAGGCTTTCTGCTCACCCCCTCCATCAAAGCACCCCTCTAAATTCCAGTGCCCCCCAAAGACTCTTGAGCTGAATAGGAGGCCTCCTTATTGGCTGCAGGCTCCAGGTCTGGATTTGAGTCAGGAGACATGAGGTTGCTCATAAACCTTCCTGGAGATTCTCTGATCCCTGTGTGACCAGTGGGTTTGTGTCTGCGCACTTCTGTGTAGAGCCATGGTGGAAAGCAGGTGTCTAGACCAACCAAACCTCTTTCTCTGCTTACTGCCTATTAGCGCATTATCTGGAAAGGTCCAGTGTTGGCCCCAATTTCAGGTCACCAAGGATCGACAACACATCATTAAAAATTAAATACTGAACGACACCAGCCTAAAACATCTCATACTCTAAACCCAGGACGCTCCTGGAAGCCAACCTGAAGAGGTTTCCACCAAGCAAGGACTGGTAACTGCCAGCATCAGTAAGAAGAACTGCAATGGAGGGAAACACACCAAACCCACGTAAGTTTACGATGGACACACATAAGTTTACGACAATGCTAAAACGTGAACAAACAAAAATTGGTCACTGTTAGAGAATGCTAGGAAACTAAATCATTATTTTCAAAATTGTTAAATAAAATTTTTTTTTTAAACCCTCCTAACATTTATGCTTTTTCTTGTAAGACTGGGAAACCAAATAGTAGATGAGAAATAGTTTCCTTTAAACAAGAATTGCGACTAAGAAAGGAAGGAGGAAGGATAGACATAGACAGCATCTCGTGTATTAATAAACCTAGCGTTCATCAATAACGGCACTGATGCCCAGATAACATGGTGTGTCACTCACTTCTTTTTTTTTTTTTCTTAAAGGTTTTATTTATTTACTTGACAGAGATCACAAGTAGGCAGAGAGGCAGGCAGAGAGAGGGAAGCAGGCTCCCTGCTGAGCAGAGAGCCTGATGCAGGGCTCCATCCCAAGACCCTGAGATCATGACCTGAGCCGAAGGCAGAGGCTTAACCCACTGAGCCACCCAAGTGCTTTGGTATCACTCACTTCTTGATGAAAGAACACAACATCTATAAAGTAATCTTATATCCCCAAAAACTCAAACCAGAATTTGATCAAGCCTAGATGCAATGGCCAATTTATGGATTAGAGAGGACAGAGGAAGGCATTTCAACTGCATAGACCGTGGGGAGGCAGCCAGCCAAATTCAGCCTCGGGGAAACTCAACAGGACAAACATGGTTTCTTTAATAATTATTCGGGGGCGGTGCAGATAGGGGAGAAAGGTTGGAGACAAAAATTATATGTTAAAGGAAACCTTATGTATCAGCCAAACACAATACAGTCAATCTTTGTTGACTTCTAATTCAAACTGTTATTTTTTTCGAAGCGTCTCATTACATTTATGGGAAAATTGATCATTTGAACACTGGCTGGGTATTTGATAACATTAAGCAATTTTTATTTTTTAGGGGTAATCAGAGTATTGTGGTTATGTTTTTTAAAGAATCTTTATCTTGTAAATGTGCATGCAGAGGGGGTACCCGGGTGGCTCAGTCAGTTAAGTGTCTGCCTTTGGCTCAGGTCAAGTCATGATCTCGGGGTCCTGGGATCAAGTCCCGCATCAGGCTCCCTGCTCAGTGGAGAGTCTGCCTTTCTGTCTCCCTCTGCCCCTCCCCTCCTCATGCTCTTGCTCATTTTCTCTTCTCTCTCTCTCTCAAATGAATTTAAAAAAAAAAAATCTTGTAAAAAATGCATGCTGAAAATATTATGGGTGAGGTGAGATGATATCTTGGATCCGGAGGAGAATAACAAGTGTGAGGACAATGTCTGAAGATGGAGTCAGGATTGGTCTTGACAGGTGACAGCTGTTCAGGAAGATGGAAGTGGGGGTTCGCTGTACGTTGCTCACTGAACTCTCAGTAATAGAGCAATTTTACAAAAAAAAAACATGTATATTGCAACCTGGTGGGATAATTTATGGAGTTACTATTTTGTTATTATTCTTATTATTCTTACTGCTGTTAAAAGAGACCAAAAAAATTAAAAGTGATTCCTTCTCTTCTCCTCCCCACCCACCCCTTCCTGGGGGCAGGCTGTGCTTTGAGTCCCGGAGAACCGGGGCTTCCTTTGCAAATAGGGCAGGGGCAAAAGGCTTTGCTTTCAAAAGCCTTCACACAGACAAGCCAGCGGTTCAGCCGTCTGGAGAGAGCAGGTGGGGTCTCTGGGCTTGGGGACGGGGAAGGGCAGAGGAGGGCAGATGTGCAGGGGGGAAGGAATGTCCCCTCCTCTATAGATCGATTTCTTCTACACTTCACTGTGGTCTTAACACCCATCGTGTGGAGAGAGCCCCATGTTTAGAGAAGGTGCTCAATTTCCCCCTTGTTTCTTCAGAAGAGCCATTCGAGTTCCCCATACAGCAACCAGAGAAGATGATAGGACTTCTCAGGTGGTGCTAGGTGAGGAGAAACAATGGTCATGTTGTGGTAAATATCGTGGGTTTTAGAGGTAGCGTACAAATGCCCAGATTCTTATGTGGCACAGGTAAACTGAGGGCTTTTTGTGATATGACTGGACAGGAGGCACCTGAAAGTCAGACTTGGTTTAGAAAAACAAAGCTACCAGAATGTGACGGGCATCTTCCATGCCTGAGGGTCAGCTTGCCCGTTAATTCCTTCCTGATATTGAAACACTACAAACCCCAAGTCTCTTTGCACTTATCTTTAGACACGCAATTTTTGTTAATGGCCACCACATTGGCTCATCAAGCTCTAGCCCTTATAATTTCTAATGAAGCCCCCAACAGTGTTAATTGGGCCTGATTAATCTTGACCTCTTTCATTCAGGGTTAAAGATCCTGAGTGTTTAAAAGACACTGGGAAATTCGGGGGTTCGTGATAGTTCACTAAGGATGTGACAAGAGGGGATATGCTTGGATTTCTCATGCAAGTAAAAAGTTTAGAGCTGTTGTGGAGTTGGACACAAAACACCTGCAGTATTTTTCAATCTAGGTGAGTCCAAATCATTTCAGGGAATCTGATGGCCCATTGAAAAGAAAGACCTGGGTGAGGGTCTACACAGACGGAAGCCTTCAGTGGTACGGGTGGGTGGAGACGCAGGGGGATCCGGGATCTTATCGACACTACGTTTCCTCTGTGTCTTTCTCCTCTTCCCCATCTTCAATTTTTGGATTGCCCCCAGGTGTAGACCCCAGAGCCCTCCTCTTCTCTATCCCGCCGCCCTCCTTAGGTGATCCCACCCAACCTCACAGCTTTAAGTCACCAAACACTGACTCTTCCAGCCATAGCTCAAACCTTGACGGATGGCACCTTGTCCCTCGGGCCAAATCCCTGTTGTCTTCCCTGACATTCTTCTCTTTCTCCGCTCACATCGAATCCATCAGGAAATCCTTTTGGTTCTACCTCCCAAATGGATCGATGTCAACCACTTCTCACCTCATCTACCAGGGACACCCTTGTCCGAGAGGCCAAATCCCATGCGACAGGCCGTGAACTGGTTTCACACCATTTGGTGGCTTCTCTTCACTGTCAGCAGATAGCCAAAGTTCTTTCCCAGACTATGCAGCCCTTCATGTTCTGGGATGTTCTGCCTCCCTCTCCATCCCTAACTCCTGCCTCCCTCTTCTTACCCAGTCTACCTCGGCCTCAGCGGCCTTCTTTCTGTTCCTCCAGGCCATCAAACCCTTGGCACTTGCTGTCCTCTCTGTATTGAATTCTCTTCCCCAATGTTCCTTCATTTTTTTCACTCACTGTGCAAGTGTCACCTCCTTGGAGAGGACATCCCATATCGCCCTGACTGGAAGGGTGCCCTAACACGCTCTTATCCTTGTCTTGTTCTCTGCAGTGTTTATCCCTATGTGACATATAGATTGATTGACTTCTTGTTGTCTCCTTGCCTAGAAGCCAAATTCCATAAGGGTAAGGACTTGATTTTGTTCACTAGAGCAGTTTCGAGCACAGAGTATCACTGAAGAAATGTTTATGGAATGAATGAAGTTAAAATGACATGTCTGCCTTTTTTCATAAAATTCCTGAAGTCACTAGTTTAGGAAAACAGCCTTCCTGATTCCCAGAAATACTCCAAGGACCTGAACTCAACCTCATTACGTAATTCTCAAAGACTTACTATGAAAGAGCATATTTCTATTGGTCACTCAACAGATATTGACTGAGCACTTTGTAGTGACAAATACATATCAAGCCCTTTATGCTCAGAGGATCTCTACAAGGTAAATATGATGACTGCTATATTATAGCTGGGCAACTGAGGTAGAGACCCATCCAATGACCTCTCCCAGGTCACCTATCCTGCACCTGGCACAGGTGGAAGCCCAGAAGCAGGTCCATTGTTTCCCCTAAGCCATGCTGGAAAGCTATTTTAGCATGATCTTCAAGCCATCTCATTCCAGAACATTCTCTCCCACTCAGTACTAGCAGCAAAACCTACAGGAGCCCAGAAACGTCTTGTGATTCATCCTGTCATCTCCTTCTATGAAGCCCTCTGGGAGTCCTACACACAGAGCTGGCTGCTTTCTGCTCTAAAAATCCCAAAACCCTTGTTCCAATGCAGAACACTTACTGCCTGGTGTAACAGCTTGTCTTGAGGTCTAGTCCATAAGATGGAAACCTCTCAAGGACAAGGACTGTGTCTCATTCATTGTGGCATCTCTGTCCAGATCTGTCTGGAGCATACTGGGAATTCAATAAACGTTGACTGAATGAGCAGATGAATTGTGTTAGGAACTACAATTATATCTCAAGAAGCTGGTAGTAGAGCAGAGGGCCACTTAGACCCTCGTTCTGGCTTCGGTGATCACTCTTCCTGTCTTACTGGCATGTTTATTTCCCCAGCTCCTATTTCTTTGCTTGAACAAGTGGGACATTATTGCCAACTGTTCTGTCTGACTGTGGGATGTTCTTCCTCATGACCTCCTCCAAGTGGTAACTGTTTAGAATGAAATGTAACTGTTTAGAATGAAATCCCAAAGAATTGGGATTTTTTTTTAAGATTTTTATTTATTTATTTGAGATAGAAAGAGAGAGCATGAGCAGGGGAGGGGCAGAGAAAGAGGGAAAGAGGGAGAAGCAGGCTCCCCACTGAGCAGAGAGCCTGATGCAGGACTCGATCCTAGGACCCCAAGATCATGACCTGAGCCACCCAGGGGCCCCTTGAATTGGGATTCTGCGTAATGATGTGCTTTGTGGGCTCCATCTCACAGCAGCCGGGGCAGAGGATGAGGGCGGTTCTTGTTTCTGTCTGGCTGGAAACTGTCTGCGAGGGCTCAAATTGGGTGCCTCCTGGAGCTAATCCAGCGGAATCCTTCTGCACACATTGTCATGGGCCTTTAGAAAGTTCAAGTCATCAATGGAATGCAGACATTGAAAAAATCAATAGATACTATTTTTGCCTATCAAATTGGCACTATTAAAAGCCCCCAAATCACTGAGGGTTTCACTAGAATAGCTTGAAAGTACATTCTTAACAATAGGCTTCTAAATACAGATATCCCCGGCTCTTTAAAGATGACTCAACCATTCCATTTCCAGGACTGTATTCTAAGCCAATAATTAAGATTTAACTACCTAGATGTTCATAACAATTTATCATAATAGAGAAAAATTAGGAATTATTTAGATGACCGGGAACAAGGAACTAGTTAAATAAATTACAACAGATCCCAACAATTAGATACTATTCTGTGATTAAATTTATATTTTGGGTAAAGATACATGAACGCAGAAAAATTGTTCAGGGTGTATTGAAGTACAGATCGCGTCATAGGAACCTTGCCATAAATTTGTGCTGGGTTTAGTTCTCCTCCCCTGGGTGGGGGCGGGGGTAGCCAGTGGTTGAATGATCTCTGGGATGATGCCTGCCTTCCGTGGATGCCTGGAAGGAGGAAGTCCTCAGCTCCCACCCCCCAACCCCGCTCTCCCTCCTGGGACTCTAACCTGAGCCTGTGAGAGGTCACTCCCCTATGACGGGCTGTGCCGGTTAGGAGGTGGTTGCTATATCTTGCCCCTAGCTTCTTTGCCCCCAGAAAGCCCTCTTGGCTCTTCTCTGCCCTGAGCCTCCTTCCCCGGCTCCCGTGGGCTCTGTGAGCACCTCTGCCTCCCAGTGAATAAGCCCCTCTTGCTCCAGTTAAGCAGACTTGTTTCCATCCTTACAGTCAAGAACCCCAACCAATCGACTCCACAGGGATACTTTGAAGAAGCTCTATAAAGCTACATAGTCTTGGTACTATGTAGTCTTGGGACACCTGGGTGGCTCAGTCAGTTAAGCCTCTGCCTTTGGCTCAGGTCATGATCCCAGGGTCCTGGAATCGAGTCCCGCATCGGGCTCCTTGCTCTGCCGGAGCCCTGCTTCTTCCTCTGCCTGCTGCTCTCCCTACTTGTGCGCGCTCTCTCTCTCCTCCCAAAAAATATATAAATAAATTTTTTTGAAAAAAAGAATACATAGTCGTCGGTTTTCTTTTCTTTTTGCTTCCTGGTATTTTCCAGTTTCTTTTTAATAGCTCTGCATCGCTTTAAAAATACTATACCGATTTTTAGAGGATTTTACATTTTACATTGCTTTCTCAAAAGACCCTTTCCACTGGAGATTGTCAAAATTAGAATCAGATCTGACCAGCATGCATTGCATCGGTCACTGGGCCCAGGTGTTAGGAGGCACATGTCAGGAAGGCAGGCAGGTGTCCTAAGGGCAGCCTGGGGTGGCTCGGGCCCCTACACACTCTCGCCCTTTACTAAATATATGGCTGCCCAGTGAAGCAGAGCATTCACAAATGTTACCTTGGTTTTAACAAAACGAGCCTCCCTAAACGGACAGGAGGCTTAGAAAGTTTCCCACAAAGTGGCCTGGAATGGAAAATAGCAGGAGTGTTGTTAGCAGAAGCAAGTTCCAAGAAAATGGCAGAGCTCTGTGTCAGCTAAGTGACAAGGTCTCATCTGATTTTGTGAAAAGTGACTAAAAAAAGACTGTATATCATCAAGAAGACCAGTCGGCAAATCAGTTTACCATCATTCTCACTAACAACAAACTCTGCCCCCTTTGGACATCATGCCTTGGGCTCTGAGTAGAGCCACCACAGCTGGCAAGATATTTAAAGTGTCCAGGGGTGCCCGGGTGGCTCAGTCAGGTAAGCGTCTGCCTCCAGCTCAGATCATGATTCCAGGGTCCTGGGATCCAGCCCTGCACTGGCTCCCCTCCTCAGGGGAAAGTTTGCTTCTCTCTCTCCTTCTGCCCCTCCCCATGGTCATGCTCTCTCTCAAATAAATCAAATTTAAAAAAAAAAAGAATAAAAACTAATTATTCAGATCAGAAAAACCCTAATTTGGGGGGGTTTTAAATAAGATTTTATTTATTTGAGCGACAGAGAGAGATGCAGGCTTTCCGCTGAGTAGGAACCCGAAGCGGGGCTTGATCCCAGAACCCTGAGATTATGACCTGAGCCGAAGGCAGAGGCTTAACCGACTGAACCACTCAGGTGCCCCATGAATGTTTTTGATCAAAATAAAACACTGCTTCCTCAAATGAAGGGGAGTTTTCTCCAGGGGGCAAGGTGAATAATTTATGCCACTTTAAAAGCACTATGGCTGCTAGCGAATTTTTAAAAAAAGAAGAAAGATCCAGCAATCCCACTTCTGGGTATTTATCCAAGATAATCGAAAGCAGGGTCTGAGAGAGAGAGATACACTCACGTTCATGGTGGTTTTCCTCACCAGAGCCAGGAAGTGAAAGCAATTGCAATGTGGTGTCTAACCCCGCACAGCCTCCTTCAGACAGGACCCATACATTTACAAGTACCACTTTTTAAAAGAGTTTTTATTTATTTATAGAGAGAGAAAGTGTGAGCACACTAGTGGGGGGAGGGGCAGACGGAGAATCTTCAAACAGACTCCCTGCTGACCAGGGAGACAGATCTGGGGCTCCACATGGGGCCTGAGATCATGACCCTGAGATCATGACCTGCACCAAAACCAAGAGTCAGACACCAACCGACAGAGCCATGCCGGTGCCCCACGAGGTGAAAGCACTTTGGATGCCCACCGGTAAACGGATGGAGGAGCAAAACATGGTATGCATGTGCGACGGAGTCTCAGCCTGCCTTTGAAAGGCAGGAGATCCCGACACCTGCTCCAACATGCATGAACCTTGAGGACAGGATGCGGAGTGAAATCAGCCCGTCACAAAGAGACAAATAATGTGTGATTCAACTTACAAGCGGTATCTAACTCGTAGTCATCAAACGCACAGAAACAAAGCAGAATGGTATTTGCTAGTGGCAGTGGGGAAAGGGGTGTTGTTTAACGGGTATAAAATTTCTGATTTGCAAGACAAAAAGGTTCTGGAGATCTGTTTCACAAGAACGTACATACACTCAGCACTACTGAACTGTACACTTGACAATGATTAAGATGGTTCATTTTATACTGTTGGGTTTTTTTTACTGCAGTTTTCAGAAAAAGAAAGACCAAGTGCTGCCTAAAACCCCCTAATTTCACAATCTAGTAGTTAGCTTAAGAGCTTATAATTAGCAGCACCAGGATAGCAAATCTCCTGTTATCTCTACCAGCAGTGACTGAGGTGGCTCTCTACCCTCGGCCCGTAGATTAAATACATGATTACCTACTTGCCCAGCCAGGCAGTGGACCACTTCCTCCTCTCCTCCCCTCTCTCCTCTCCCTCCTTCACTCATTCCGCCCTACCCAGGCTGGTTTCCTATAAATAAAATTTGTGCCATGCCTTATACCCTTTAAAGAATTTTCACCTTCATTATTCATTTGATTTTCCTACCAGTCCTACAAGGTTGGTCTTCTTCCCACTTCATAAATTGGGACACAGAGACCCAATAGTATTAAATGTCTGCACCCACTGCCTTGTCAGTCTGTGGCAAAGCCCAGCTCCAAACCCCACACTTGACTGCGCAATCTAATACTGTCCCGGAGATTCGGTCTGGGGGCCTGATGGGACCCAGGAGCCCGGATCTTTTTTTTTTTTTTAAGATTTTATTTATTTATTTGAGAGAGAATGAGTGAGAGAGAGCATGAGAGAGGAGAAGGTCAGAGGGAGAAGCTGACTCGCCAAGGAGCTGGGAGCCCAATGCGGGACTCGATCCCGGAAGTCCAAGATCATGACCTGAGCCGAAGGCAGTTGTTCAACTAACTGAGCCACCTAGGCGGCGCCCCCCCCCCAGATTTCTAATACACACCTCTCCCAGGTGTTCTGATGCCAGAGATTGCTGACCCAACTTGCAGACACACATGGCCGCCCCATCCAGCATGAGGTTGGGGGGGTATGTGACCAGGGGGCTCTTGGCTTCTTTAAAGTGCCCAGAAGAGGCAACATAGTGACACTGACCCTTTACAGGGAAGTGGCTGTAGGAAAAAGTGCTCTCTCATCCAAAAACAACTAGAAAAGGTGAAGGAGGTAAAGTTGGAAGGAAGAGAGAAAGATCTCGATGTATCACATGCCACAGAAAATAGTCCCGCCAGTGGAAATCCCGAGCCAGCCAACTGTGTTGAACGTTCTCTTTGCCTCTTAGCATCTGGCACTTGGACACTTGGGAAGGCGGGAGAAGCTGAGGTGGGCTCTGTTTTCCAGGTGGGGTGCACAGGAGGGGGCACCTGACCAGAGTGAGTCACGGGCAACACAGGGCAAAGCCCTGCAGAGCTGGGGGGTGGGGCAGGAGCTCCAGAAGCCAGGGTCACAAGGAAAAGCAGACCCTGCCCGAGAGACCAAGCACCCCTCTTGCCAGGAAAATGCTCTTGTGGTTGAAGTCAGAGGCTGGGGCTAAGTGGAGAGAGAGGTAAAATATGAACCGAAATGGTTTGAGTAGAAAGACAAATGTTCCCTTTGTGACTCCCACATTTATTCTGGAACTGGGGGATAAAACCAGATTTCTGTGGGACGTCTGTGTTGCTCCTTTTTGGGGGCCTTAAAAAAAACACACACAAATTTCTGCTAAAGATAAATGAATCAGATTCCAAAGAGCTAACTCTTATGACTACCAGAATTTCCTTGAGATAGGCTATGCAGCTGGACATCAGTCAGAACTTTCAGGAGAATTCTAGAAGGGACTACCTGATCCTCCTTCTAAGGGAGCACCGGTCCTCAGAAAGATGATGAAGATGTCGGGGTTAACTCACCAAACTGTGCTTCTCGGGCGCCAGGGTCATGCAGGGCAACAGCCTTCTAGAAGAGAACCTGGAGACACTTGTGTGTCTAAACAAGTCCACACCTGGGTCTCCGCCCTGGGCACCAGCACACGCGTCACCGCAGCATGCTGGGGCTGGTCCATGCTGCCCAACGAGGAGCCCTTGGAGGCGCCGCCTTCAAGGACCTGTCATGTCCCTGCCACCAACCTCAGTGGCTGCAGTGTGTCCCCGAGGGGTCGAGTGTTCTTAGGGGTCACCACGCCCCCTCCCCACGCTGCTCTGCCCTGACCTAAAGGTATGGGGCTCAGACCCTCATCTGGAAAGTGACTCTCGCACACGTGGCTAAGCCAACCCTGCACTTGGGTTTCATCTTGGGTCCCATCACTATACCTCCCGTAAGTGATGATTCCTTGCCCGCATCCATGTTTGCTATTTGTAAATGGAATGACCCTAAGGACAGGGTGAAGTCAAACTTCCAGCAGCCTGGGATATTACCCGGGAATGGCAGGGGAGCCCGTCACTGCCTCCCTTCTGGCTATACTGGTCGCTGTAGTGGAGGTCCCCAGACCCCTGTCCTTCAGTCTGATAGCTCTCCTCTCTGCCTCTGACCCTAGCACGCGGGCTCCAAGGGCCATCACTACCCCCACGTGCTGCTGGACCCAAGTGCCTTGACCTTCGGTTCCTTCCATCCCAGCTGACAAAACCCGAACCCTGAGCCAACACAGCAACCCGCCGTGTTTGCTCTTGAGCCTGGGTTATTGGACACAAACCTCCGGGAGTCCCTGAAAATCCTTACACGGTTTGCTCATCTCCTGCTCTAGAACCCACCACCTTCTTCCTCGTGCAAACATGAGAGAGGCCACTGGGAAGGAGCTGTCCAAGCTGGTTCAGTGCTCCAAGCCGTCCCAAGGCAACCCTTTCCTTGCTCTGCAATCCGGCCCCTCCTGCTTCCTCCAGGAAGAGCACAAACACCCGCGGGTGTCCACTCTCCTGCAAATAGCTCCTCCGCCTTGCCAGCTCTCTCCAGCCCGGTCCCTCAGCTTTCTGGCCCTCACTCACCAAACTGGCTCCTCAGAAGCCACCAGTGAGCTCGGTTGCCCCAGCTGGTGGACATCTTCCGTCTTCAACTCACCTGCCCTTTCTACGGCCCCTGTCTTCTCCTTGGGGTCCTCTCCTCCCTGCCCCTTGTGGGCTCCTCCTCCCCTGCCCGTCCTTAAATGCTGATGTCCCCCCCAGCCTGTTGACACTCTTCTTTTCCCCTTAACTACTACTTACATGTTGGAACCTCCACAATCCTTCTCTCTTGCCAGATCTTCCTCCTACTGCTCCAACTGATCGGCTGTCTCCCCTGGGTACCTCACTGGCTCCCTGATCCCAGGATGTCCACCACCAAACTCCCCATTTTGCCCACCGACCCTGACCTGCTTCTTGATTTCTTCGCTAAATAAATGGCTCTACCGTCCACCCCCTGGCCACCTGCTGGACTCTTCCCAACCTACCCCCTTCCACCAACCAGCTCCCTTACCACCTGGTCTCCCTGCTTCTGGTCTCGACTCTTCGAGATCATTTTCCACATGATTTACAAAGGATCTTTCTCTGTGATCTTTAGAAAAAGTCCAGATTCCAACAAGAAAACCCAACTGTATGACCAACCCGATATCCTCAATGGTACAGCTCCTGTGTACCACCCCAGTTTCATCTCTCACTGTGTTCCCCACATCTACATTACCTTCCATTCCCAGAGTGCTCCCTGTTTCATGACACCCCCGGGGTGTCTGTACTTGCTGCTCCCCCGTGGAAACCCCCGGGTCCCATCACCAGCTTAGTGAACTACTCACCTTGGTCAGTGTCGCCTGATCTGGGAGGTCCTTTCTGCTCAATAGACGGTTTTCTCGCCCCAAACCCACCCCCCAGGCCGAGTGAGCTGCCCCTCTTTTGCACTTCCACAGCACCCTGAATGTGCCCTAGCCTGAAATGGGGTTGCTGACTGACTTGCAGAACTGTGGCCTCAAGGAGTTAGAGCCCCCTCGCAGCGCCAGTTCCTAACACAGGACCTGATAATACTCAGGAAGTGTTTCATGAACCAAGGAACAAACAGTGACAAATCACCTCTCCAGTAGCAGCCCCCGTCCTGCACGCCTGGAAGGAAGCATCATAAGCAACATCAAATGCTGGGGAGGAAGCACCTTCAAACAGGGATCGCCGTGTGCGCACGACAGAATACACAGGTTATGGGAGATTATTCATTTTCCTTCACCTTGTTTCCCCTCTGCCTTTGAGTCCCTGGGTCTTTCTCCGTTGGGATTCCCTGTGCTCAGACTTCATTCTGCTTTTCCCACTGCTGTCGCTCATGCGTACCACACAATTTCTCAATATTCTTATTCAGTATTCAGAACAATATTCTCATGGCAATTATTCTGAACAGCTAAGAATTCTTTTTTTGTTGTTTATTTTTCAATTTAAATTCAATGAGAATAGCTAAGAATTTGAAAGACCGGAAGACTACGGTCACTCCCTTACGTTGTCAATTTCCATTCAGTCTTCTTGTCTCTATAGAGTCCATGACCTCAACTCCGTTACCTGCTCTGCAAATGGAACACACTGAATCAGCACACTTACATTGTCACACTAAGTTACTAACATTTCAGATGAGATTTGTAAACGACACTCGTAAGGGGTTAACTATTAATATTCCTTTCAACAACCCCCTCCCATCCCGATGCAGAAGGCTCGTTGTTTGTTGCTTGTTTCGGCACGCTGATACTGGCCCTCACTTTGTGCTCACTCTGCCCCCTCCCAAGATCCTTCTATGCCCAACCTGGGGTCATTCTGGTCGTTCTTCATTTTGTCAGCATAATGGATTTGAAGGTCACTGGGGTTTTATTGTAGACAATCCACAACAATCCACAGATAATGTTAAAATGTTTTTAAGAATAAGCTTTAAAATAATTAGCCATTGGTCATTCCATAAAGCTAAACACACCAAATAAATTTGTGTTCATCTTTACAATCTAAAGTATTGCAAAGTAGTTGTCACTGGGCATTAATTATACAATGTGAAATTAACGAGGACAGGCCATCTCTACAGCCGTCCTTTTGATGAGTCTCCAGGGTGCCTAGCTCTCGTCCACCACCATCATGGCTATGTAGTCCTTGTAATGAATGGAATTCGATTCTGGGTCAACGGCAGCAGACAGCATTTCTTCCATTTCTTCCTGAGAAAAAGGCTCACCTGGGAAGGACAAGAAGAGAGTTTCCATCACTGACAATCTTCTGATCATTTTCTTTCTCCTTCTCTCAGCCAACTTCATTGCCCTGGAGCTGCCCAGGTCCCCGCTGGGCTGCTGGCTCCCCTCCCCGGGCCCTGGGGTCAGTGTGTCAACCCAGTCCGGAGATCCCAAGAGCGGGCTGCTGTGCCCCTGGCAGGTTTGGGACTTGTTTACCTTGTGGATGTTGTAGCTCAAACAAGCTATGAAATCGATCAGTTGAGCCAACCCAGCAGGAGAACATTAAGACATCCTGAACAAGGCTGGTTCTTTGAATTAAGGGTATTGGGATTGCCTAAGGATTCACCCAAAGTCCCAGTTTTCTAGGGCGTCTTATCATTATGTTCGCAAGGGTGTGAGGATGGGACTGCCCGGTCTCGATGCAAAATTGCTGAAGGGCGGAGGCTCGAACAGCAACCACCGTATCTCCGAATATCCCCTAACCAGGTCTGGCCGCTTCATGACGCCAGCTGAGCCCAGGGACAGATGCCATTTTTCCGCCCTGTCTAGACGGCCCTCTTTGTCACAGCTTTGGCCTAGTGTTGCTGTCAAACGGAACCAGAAGCGGCCCAGAAAATCTGTGGCTTTCGCCGGATTCAGAGAGCAGCGGAGGATCATCGCGGACATCGGTTTCACCAAGATGAGAAGCAAACTCCAGAAGAATGTTGGAAATACCACCAAGCACATAAAAAAGAATTTTGTCCTGATATGAAGTAAAAATACAGAAACATCCAAATCGCCGCTTTCCCCCCAAAGAGTCTTCTCTGAGCAGGTGAGTTACCAAGGTCTGTGGATCGCTCACCTTCTGAGCTTGCCACCTGCCCCATGAACAATCCTTTCTAGGCTGGAAGTCAGCTCGTACCACAGCAGTTATTCACATGGGATCGTGATGACAACGATGACAGATGATCAAACAAGGGGAGTGTGTCGAGTCCTTGAAACCGTCCTTACATCCTAAGAAAAGAATGCCTGCAGAGCCTACGGAGACGATTCTGACTCTCTCTTATACCCGGCTAAATCCACTGCCAGTGAATTCTGATGGGCACCACGGAAGTCCTTAAAAGTATGTTAGTAACAAGCATTTCTTGAGAATGGCTGTGTTCCAGATACTGACCTGTGTGTGCTTCAGATACGTTCACTAAGTTAACAGCCCAGCAACCTCATTAGAAGAAAGAACTGCTACTCCACTTACAGAAGAGGACACCAGGGGCACCTGGGAGGCTCAGCCTGTTAAGCATCCGACTCCTGATTTCAGCTCAGGTCAAGATCTCGGGGTCGTAAGATCGAGTCCCACAGAAGACCCACATCGGTCTCCCTGCTCAGTGGAGAGTCTGCTTCTCCCTCTCCCCCTGCTCCCCCACCCCCGCTGCTGCTCTCTCTCTCAAATAAATAAATAAATCTTAAAAAGAAAAAGAAGGAGCAGAGGACACCAGCACACAGATGCAAGGCTGCTTCCTCCGCTGCCAGAGAGGGGCAGAGCTGGGATCTGGATGCTGCCATCCAGCTCAAGGTCCATGAACTCAGGGACCACACTCGACTGCTCAGAACAAGGCCTTGCTCACAGTAAAATCCAGAAGGCAGCCACGCCGCTTCCTTGGGCAAGGAAGGAGATATGCAGTATTTGATTAAGGTTGGAAGGAGACTAGCTTAATGATTAAGAGCACAGTCCTGGGAGGTGGACTGCCTGGGTTTAAAAGCTGGGCGAGTCACTTCGACTCTCTGAGCCTCAGTACTCCTGTCTGTAAAATGAAGTGATAATAACAGTGCCTACTGAATGCGGTCGTTATGAGCACGAGAAATGTTATTATTGAAAGATCACTTAGAACGCTGCATGGCATGTGGGTGGTAATGTGCGTTTGTTTAAAAAAAAAATTTTTTTTTGAGATCTTCCCTGTTCCTAAATACTGTCTGACACCATACACACGCCTGGACAACTTGTAGGAATCTGAGTCCATATGATTTGCCACCTTCATCATGTGACATCCTGGGCATTCAGAAGGCATCATCCCAACCTAAGAATGTGTGGAGATGGTGAACAGCCACGCTGTATCCACGGCAGCCCGCTCCTGATTTCTCTGTCAGTCAGCAGCATCACCTCGATCCCATCACCAAGGTCAAAGACCCGTCACTCCAGCCCCAGTGTCCACCTCTGTCCCCCGCACTCCGTGACTCACCGAGACCCATGGGTCCTGCTGCACACGGTCCTGCTGTGGCTATCACTTCTTTCTGTCCAACACCCCCTCCTGCACCATGAGGCCCATGGGCCCAGCACCCTACAAGGCATCTGCGGTGCCCACATGGAGACTTCCAGCCCCCCGGGCCCAGGCTTCAATGGGCCCGTCCACACACATCCCCAGATTTGTCTCTTGCTGGCTGCCAGCGAGACCTCTGGGTCCTCTCCCCTCACAGACTCCAGGATATCACAGTATCACACTCACCCCGGCTCCCTGCTACTGTTCACACCGTGTGATCAAGGGCGTCTCTCTCCATCGACCCCTTCACATATTCTTCGCTCATCTGCTCATTCATTCATTCATTCATTCATTCAACACAGACTTGCTGAGACAGACCGGACGGGCGCTGGAACGTGTAAGACTTCAGCCCTGCTCCCAGTAACTCACCCACATGAAGCCTACCGTCCCGAGAACCCACTGTCTTGTGCTGTGAATTGTCTCCCGTCACCTTTGATTCCCCCAGTCTAACATCCTGGAGAAATGGAGCTTTGAGTCCCTCCCACTGCCCTTAGTGCCTCCCACCGCCACACGGCAGGTCACCCTATTAACGACAATGAGCTCTTTCTGGCCATTTTGACTAAATTCACATTGCCTCATATAATCCAGGATTCACTCCCCTTAATTAATCTGTAGGATTAAGAGGCTGGCGCTTTGAAAGCCATTCCCTTCCCATCAAAGTGAACCCCTAAGACATTTGTTACAGCGTCCCAGAGCTTGGTGGCGGCTGTGACGGCCATGTCACTCTTGCCCTCGTTGTCCGTAGCCCCACATCGCGGTGGGTGAGGCCAACGTGGTCAGCCAGCGACGCAGGTGGACGCGGTGTTCGTCTCCCTTCCTCACAATTAGCTGCACTTTTGATTCCGCCTCAAGCGATCATGACTCTGAATCACACTGGGCTCGATCTGGAAACCAGTGAACTGAACAGAGGATGGAGACTGGGGAGGTGACCAAGAGGGGCACAGTTTCAAGAGAACGCCCAGTAGGCCACTGACATTCAGGGAAAACAAACACATCAGGCAAAGCAGAGAGCGAGCGCCTCCAGGAAACATGGCGGCCCAGAGAGCCCAGAGAGCTCAGCCAATACGACGGCTCCGTGTGTGCGTCTATAGGTCAAGGTCAAAGCGAATACAGAGTTCCACCAGCAGAAAAAGCTGTAAGTTTTTGTGTGGATTCCATTCAATGGAGGCTGTATTATCTGTAAGTTCATCAGCTGAAAAGCTCTTCAAAAAGGAATTTTTATATAATCCAATTCAAATCTTCAATCTAGTAATAGGCATTGATTTCTACTGATTGACAGCTCATGTTTTCCAAGTGGCATAGCTTTTATTCTGAAAAATACTCTAACTGAATGCAGTGACTTCAATTTACAGCAGAATCTTTATATGTTGTAAAATGCTATAAGGCAAAAGTCAATCTTTCTTTAACCTACCCTTTGTCCACTTACCCCGCAAAACAGAAACCACTCCAATACCAAAATAATAGGAACCATAAATAACTCTTTGAAACTGAATGATTGATTTAAAGGTGTTCCTAGAGTTTTTCCATAATTGTTGTTAAATTATTAATCACTTAAATAAGTCACAGTTATAAAATGCATAATAAATGCCTCGTACCTTCTTCAGTCATATACTTGATCAGTTCTTCCCTAGTCAGAAATCCACGTTTAGATGGATCTAACACCTAAGAGAAAAGAAGGGTAGATATTCTATTTTTTGCTTGGTGAATAAGTTCTACAGGATGAATTTTTCATATAAATATATGTAAAATCTGGAGCTTACACACCTCAAACGCTCGAAGAAGGGTATCTTCTGGAATTGGTCTGTATCTAATCATGCGGTAAAAGGAGAAACACCACAGTATTTAGCTCAGTCTCTACACAATAAATGATCACATAAAATGAAATAAAGCCTACTGATATGCAAGGATAATAACTTCCCTCATTGAAACATGTTTGGATTTCTAGAAGTTAAAGAAATTTCTGGAAGTTGAAAGCACTCCACACCCACAGAAGATACTGAGTTCAAATTCACTGGCCTACATGAAGATATCTATTAGCCTTTCTCATCATTATGAAAATATTTGGAAACGAAGTTTCTATAATAAACCAACTGTGGTAAACTAACACTACACGTTCCTTAGAAAAAGAATTAGGGTGAATTCTCACTGAGAGCTCACAATAGAAGATAATAAATACGTTGTTGATTTGTGCCTTGTGTGGCCTTTGTGCTCTGTGATCACACTTTGTTTATGAGATTAATACAAACATGGTTGATTTTTTTTTAAGATTTTTATCTATTTATTTGACAGAGAGAGAGGCAGGCAGAGAGAGAGAGAGAGAGGAGGAAACAGGCTCCCCACTGAGCAGAGAGCCTGATCGGGGCTCGATCCCAGGACGCTGGGATCATGACCTAAGCCGAAGGCAGAGGCTTTCACCCACTGAGCCACCCAGACGCCCCGTGGTTGATATTTCTAAGCACACTTCACCTGGAAGTTCAGAAGTATAGCGAAAAGTCAGAGGGAAGCGATCCCAGGATAAATATTTGGCTGAGTATAATACACAGAGTGAAAAAGCCAAGTGTTTTGAAATCAACATAATTCTCATCACTGCTTCAACTTGACAATTACATGTACTTTCTTACCTTCTTTCCAGCAGTACTTCGGTCATCACTGGAAGAAACTTCTCATATCGAATGTATCCGGTGGGTTCTTCTTCCTCTACCTAAACACTCAGTAAAAAATAGCCACTGATTACTTCAAGTGTATTGAGCAACACCATTTCCTTAAGCCAAGTGCTAGGGATTTGATAATGAACATTTTGGGGCCTGATCTCTGCTCACAGTTTTTATTTGGTAGTAGAGACACAGATAAACCAAAAAACAACAGAGCTGAGTGTCTAATTATAAACACAGTGAAGTGACAGCACATGGGTCTATCAGAGTGTAGAACGAAGGAAAGTTCTAGGCCAGATCAGGAAAGGCACTGGAGCTGATTTACAAAATGTGCGTAGAAGCCAGTAGGGACAAGAACCCAGGTAGAGGAGCCTGAGTGCCCTTGGAGGCCAGAAGCCTGGGAGGAGGGTGTGCATAGCGAGCCAGGAGGAGACTGTTTCCAGATGAGGCTGGAAGGAGAGAAAGACACCAAGACCTTGCAGTGTCTTTTGGTCCACGAAAGTGACTTTGGCTGTTATCCTAAGAACATCAGGAGATCCCTGAAGGTCTGGTAGGTGTGTGTGTAAAAGATCACACTGTTTGTGGGTGAGGTGGCTTCTGCAGTGGGCTCGGCAGCTGTGAGGGAGCCTGGATTAGAGCAGTGGCCATGAGGGAGAAGCGGACAGTTTCAAGAAATATTTAAGAAGTAAAAGCAATCGGACCCAAGGGTGCCTGGATGGCTTAGAGTTAAGCGTCTGACTCCTGGCTTCGGCTCAGACTGTATCTCAGCATCATGAGATTGGGCCCTGTGTGGGGCTCCACGCTCAATGGGGAGTCTGTCGGAGATTTTCTCTCTCTCTCTCTCCCTTTCCCCTGCCCCTCCACCTGGTCATGTGCGCATACTGTCTTTCTCTCTCTCTCTCTCAAAAAAAATTATAAACCTTAAAAAAGAAAAGGCAATAGAACCTGGTGCTGCATCTCTTCTGGGCAAGAATGAGAAAGAGAGCGGTCAAGGATTCGGACTTGCACAAATGGGATGGAGTGACGCTCTCCTGTGATAAGGAACATGGGATAAGGGACCTGGTTCGAGGGCACCCAGGTGGCTCAGTTGGTTGGGCGGCTGCCTTCGGCTCAGGTCATGATCCCAGAGTCCCGGGATCGAGTACCACATTGGCCTCCCAGCTCCACGGGGAGTCTGCTTCTCCCTCTGACCTTCTCCCCTCTCAAGCTCTTTCTCTCTCTCTCTCTCTCAAATAAATAAATAAATGTTTTAAGGTGGGGGACGAGGTTAGAGAACCAATCATATCTCAAGGACCAAAATACCTATCAAATCACTGTGATAGTTACTAAACGCCTACACAGTTAAGTTTTGTTATACTACCACTAAATAAGAGAACACTAGACCTGAGAAAGAAATTTTGCTACTGAGCACTATTAGATGAACAGGAGAGACTCCTGCCCTTTGGTTCAGCTTCGATGGTGTGGCCGAATAAAACACTATTGATCTGAACGTTCATGTCAGGCTATTTACAAGGAGCTGTAAATTTCCACTCCCTTTCAAAGTTTCTATTAAAAGGCTCATCTATCCCAATTCAACAGTGGACCTTTTAGCAGATTTATTCTTTGAGAAAAAAACAAGAAATCTGTAAGTTGCCGCTAAGTGGAACATGCTGTTGTCCAAATGACTCTTTTTCAGTGTTTATATTGGATGTTCTCACCTAGCATAAGGGGAGCCCTCAGACTCCACTATGGAGAGAAATTGTCATCCATCGAATGACAGAATGGTCCTCCACAATCTCTGAGCCCATCAATCCTCGAACCATTGTTTCGGCCGTCTCTATGTACAAGGCAAGATTTTGCAAATTAATGTTCATCCAGCCCTGATGTGCTTGAGTCACACTCTGTAACCTACCTATCCCTGGAGCCTCTTAAAAATAAAATGTCAATCCCATGAGATGACCTTTGAAGGGATAATTTTTATTTTTATTTTTATTTAATTTCTTTTCAGTGTAACAGATTTCATCGTTGAGGGATAATTTTTAAATTAAAATGGAGAGTTTCTATGCTGATGACTCCAGAAATGGGTTTCGGAAGCTAGACGAATGGTTTGTTTCCTTCTCTACCCTCACCCCCACCCCCAACAAATCACTGCAGAGCAAACAGTCTTGACCTTGAGAAATCGAACCCCCCCCCCCGGTGTTTTATGAGCATCTTCATCCATCTACAAAAGGTCTGTAGTGTTTCCAAAGGGAAGTCACCTCTCTAGCACTCTCTCCACCATGCGAAAATTCGCAGCATGTCGTGTGTGCCCCGTAGTGGTCCCCGGGCTCCCACAGGACTTCCACGAGCCCCCAGTGCTCTGAACGCAGGGGTGAAAATGGCAAGCATTCTGGCCCCGTCTGTTTGTGAAGAGCCTGAACGGCACAAAAACAGCAAGTGAAAGCAGATCTCCAGCTATCAGGATAGCTGAGGAGGCATACATGCTTTCTGACTTTTTTGAAAGTCAAAGAGGAATAATGAATCCACAGAAGGCTTGTGGTTACAAAGGAAGAAGAAAAATAAGTAAATCCATCTTCATCTCAGGCAGACCTGAAAATCTTTCTATGACCCAACACTGTCCTCTAGAGGCCACATCTAATTCCTTCCTCTGTATGAAAAGATATGCAATGGCATAAAAACAATAAAACTATATGACCATTCTTGCTACCATGTTAGTAACCTGTTTAATATATACGTAAAAATATTTTATATCATAAAAGGTTTCTTAGTATTTAACCTTTTGGGGGGCCTGGGTGGCTCAGTTGGTTAAGCATCTGTCTTCATTCAGCTCATGATCCCAGGGTCCTGGCATCCAGTGGAGTGGGGTGTCCTGCTCAGTGGGGAGTCTGTTTCTCCCTCTCGCTCTGCCTCCCTGCCTGACTTGTGCTTTCTCTCTCTATCATAAATAAAATCTTAAGAAAAAATAACCATTTTAGGGGCGCCTGGGTGGCTCAGTGGGTTAAAGCCTCTGCCTTCAGCTCAGGTCATGAACCCAGGTCCTCTGATCGAGTCCTGCATTGGGTTCCCTGCTTGGCCAGGAGCCTGCTTCCTCCTCTCTCTCTGCCTGCCTCTCTGCCTACTTGTGATCTCTGTCTGTCAAATAAATAAATAAAATCTTAAAAAAAAATAACCATTTTATTTTAGAATAGTTCTAGATTCAGATTTAGATTTAGAAAAGTTGTAAAAAAAAAAAAAAAGAAAGAAAAAGAAAAGTTGCAAAGACAGTGCAGAATTCCCACCATACCACCTACCCAGTTTTCTCTGTTGTTAACCCTTAGATCACCATGGTACAACTTTATTGTTTGTTGTCACAATTAATTAAGTGATATAGATACATTAGAATCTACTAAACTCCACGCTCTATTTGGATTCCATTTGTTTTTCTAAAAGTCATTTTTAGGGACACATGGTTAAGCATCTGCCTTTGGTTTGGGTCACGATCTCAGAGGCCTGGGATCAAGTCCTGCGTCAGGTTCTCCCTCTGCCTGCTGCTCCCCCTGCTTGTGCTCTCTTCTCTCTTTGACAAAAAAATAAAATCTTTTTTTAAAAAGTCATTTTAAAAATATGGTAATTCCTCTATCATCACAAGGAGACAAGATTCTGAGCATCTGGAAACAAGACTGGAGACAGGGAAGGATAAGATGTGATTCTATTATTTCTGCTGCAGACAAATTAGTCAACTTTATGAGGCCATAGTAAGACTAGACAAAAACACTACTTGCCAGAAATGTTATGCAACAATGGCTCTATGATTATTAGGCCCACATATTAAAATATGTCATTTTAATGAAAATATGTCATTAAGATTTAATAGAAATATAGCACATATCGAACTATATTCGCATGTGTGTTTATGTGTGTGTATGTGTAGAAGGGGGATATATACATAGATATAGGGAGAGAGAGTGAGTTATGGGTTGAGTGCATCCTCCCCAAATTCATATATTGATGTCCCAACCCCCAGTACCTCAGAATGTGATTTATTTGAAGAGAGGGAATTTACAGACGTGATCAAGTTAAAATGAGGTCAGTAGGGTGGGCCCAAATCCAATATGACTGGCATCCTTATAAAAAGGGGGAATTTGAACACAGACATGAACACAGGGAGAAAGCCATGTGAGCATGAAGACAGCTGTCTACAAGTCATGGAGAAAGGCCTGGAACAGATCCTTCCCTCACAGACACCAGAAGGAACCAACCCCGCCCATGCCTTGACTTTGTACTTCTAACCTCCAGAAATGTCAGTTCATCAATTCCTATTGTTCAAGCTATTGTTAGTGGTACTCCGTTATAGCAGCCCAACCAAACACACACAGGTACACATACACACACACATACACACAGAGGCATACACATACATATATGTACATATATACGCACACATATATATTTTAAGCGTGCACGACTCACTGTAACCCAAAGACTTTGAATCGCTATCAAGCTTATGTCTCTACACTCACCAACTGGAGATTAACAAAGATACTGGAAATTCAGAACTAATTTTACAAGAGTTGATACACAGAAAAGAATGCAGCTCAGACCTGCTTTCCCTGAGAGAAAACTTAATTAACGACTAATAATGAAATGAACTCAAGAAACACCCAGGTAATAGCGGACATGTTGGAAAAGACTGAGAATTCGTGGCCATTTCTCCACTCCAGCAAGCCCTGGGAACACCCACTTCTCTTCTGTATTGGGGAATTAAAAAAAAAAAAAAATAGGCGTTGCCTTTCTCATGGAAAAATACCCCAATACAGTCACAATGTGAGACAAAGAACCGTTTAACTAACCTGCCCCCCTCGCATCCTCCTCTGTGACAGGGAGAGCAGCAGGTCTACGCGCCACAGCCGCTGTGAAGTTCACGTGTGACGGGACACGAGGTCCCGTGAACCGCGAGTCTCTTGCTACGATTATGATGCTTTCTAGCAACAGCGCACACACGCCTGGTTCTCTATCTCTCTCTCTATCTCTATCACACCTCCTCCTAAAAGAATCAATCTCTGGGGCTGAAATCTCCAACACAACCTCCTTGACTCACCCGGGGGGCCCTAACTTGCTTGTACAGAAGTCTGGTCCTGCCATCTGTCTGCAAATGCCACTTCCCGCGTGGGGAGAACGTACTCCCTTTCCGGACAGATCTAACACCTTGTGCCTGGCCCCGCCCCCGGCCTAGAGGACAGGGCATGCCCTCCCCCTCCGCTGGCTCCCTTGGTGCCTCTTTGGACTGACTGATGGGGGTGGGGGGGTCGTACCAACCAGCCACCAAACACATCCCTCCTCTTCAGAAGACAAAACCAAGCCAGACCAATAGATCTGGTTACCGCCAACAGGAGCAAGGCAAAATAAGTTATGGTCTCGCTTTCTTCAGCCACCAGGAGAGATAAGGTGCTGCAAAGGAGGTAATAATTGGCAAGTAGCCTCGGCAGCAGACCCCCCCCCAGTCTCTTGCCCCTCCCCCCGCTTCCTGGCATGAAGAAGGCTTAGTAAATGCACACGGTGTGGGATTTCTCAAAAGATCAACATATATCTAAGTCTCAAAGCCTGAGGCAAGTACTGTTTCTCAGTCCACTTTGGCAAAACTCCATTTTCTTAATCTGTTTTTGGCTTCTGCAGGAAGTCGGGCACAGGGAGGTGAAGTGCCCACCTTGTCCATGATTGGGTCAGGCGTTTTGATGGGACCACGGCCCAGAGGTCTTTACCTCCAATCTCACAGGGAAATCATCAGGCCATCCTTTTTCTCATTAAAGCATTATTTATTTTAATGCCAAAGTCACTGAGTAGATGCAATAAAACACACAGTGAAAATTCATTTCTCCCCAGTGACACAACCCTCAGTCAAGAGATTGAACTATTTCATGCTTCACAAACACCAGATAATATCAGTAGTTAAGATGGTTTATAAAGCACCTACATTTCAACTAGTTCCAGGTCACCAAATAAGATAGACATAACATTTTTTACCTGTTTGCAGTTTAAAAAAAAAAAAAGCCATGAGATATTTCAAGTTAGACTCTAAATAACACATTCAAATTTTGGCGTAAGTCATGTTTCAAAATGAAAACAGGACAATTTAGAAACTATTTCTCCATCTTGGATGGAATAAAATAATAACAAAGGTTCATTGGAATTTGCCCCCAAAAATTACCTTAACAAATGAAGAATTTTTTTTTTTTTTTCAGAGAGAGAGAGAGAGCAAGCATGAGAAAGGACAGGCAGAGGGAAAGGGAGAGAGAATCTTAAGCAGACTCCACACGCAGTGCAGAGCCAGACAGGGGGCTCGATCTCAGGACCCTGAGATCGTGACCTGAGCCTAAATCAAGAGTCCAATGCCTAATTGACGGAGACACCCAGGTACCCCCAAATGGGAAATTTAAAAAGTCACCTACTTTAGAAAATTTATTTACTACAAACATTTCAGAGGCTGTTCTAAAAAAATAAAGATGTGTGATTTTTTTCAGGTTTTTCAGGTTTCTTATCACTATAATATCAAAAAAAGTTTGAATCATCTCTTGGCTGGACCATCAGAGATGCTAAGAATCAACAGGTGACTAAACCAGACCACTGATAACGTCCCCTCCAAATGTGAGTTTCTACACCTTGAAGCTATGGGGGAATCGGTGGCAATCAAGCCATTAATTTCCCTATTTTATCCTCTTGTGGGGGAAGAAATCAAGAGCTTCCCGCTAAACTAACTATACGATAAGATTATGGTCAAGTTGAAAACATGCACAGGAAAAGAATATGGAAGGAAGTGCACTAAAATATTACAATGATCACATTATGATGATGCATTATTGGAAAGGATTTTTCTCTATTTCCCTAAAAATTTCCTATATATATTACTTTATTATAATAAAAATTTGAGATAAAAACTTTTATTAGTCTCCTGTTATGGCTATTTTACATAAAATTATGAAATACATTCATTCATAAGTACTATGTATTTATGTAAGAAAGGGAAAGCCAGTTTTACAGATTTCTCTGGGTTTTATTTCCTGCTACTAATCACTGCTTTGGCACCATTTAGTGGTTTTCTTCTAATTACAGATATTTTCCTTGTACAACACAATCTCCTCAACACCCCTCCCCCCACTTACCTATTTGCATCAGAAGTCTCGGCTAGTAGCAATCTCCAAAGTACCTCTTGATCTACAGTGCTTATTTCTTTCTTTATTTTTAAAAAGATTTTATTTATTTGAGTGAGAGAGGAGGCGCAGAGGGAGAGGGACAAGCAGACTCCCTGCTGAGTGCAGAGCTCAATCCCAGGACCCCGAGATCACCACCTGAGCCTAAATCAAGAGTCACCTAACCTAAATCAAGCCACCTAACCGACTGAGCCACCAAGGCGCCCCAATCGGTCTACAGTTCTTTGATAGCATTGAATATTAGCACAAATTAGAACAACCTGCTCCCTCCTCCCACCTTCTCCAACGCAGGAGTACTGAGGAAAAGTAACAGACAACAATACGTCACATCACCAGCTACTTCAATATCAGAACGTAATCACCCCCACACTGTCCCTCCCATTCTTCTAAGAAGCTTGGCACAGTTGGATTCTGAATGCTGTGACATCTCAGGGCTCCTCTGGAACCAGGATGACGCAGTTACAGTTCAGACGGATGGACAAAGCATGTGGGTAATACCGATGTTGTTCTACTAATTAGGCAGTTCTTTCTGGCGTTTCAAAGACAAAATCTCTGAGACTACTTAACCAATTAAAAATACCGAGAAACTGTGATTTGGGATCTTTGGGACTTGTGGTTATGTCTGGTGTGGTCTGACATTTTTCATCCAAGATGAAATGACTCAGTAGAACCATTATTTTGTTTTGGCCGGCTACCAAGCAGTACTGACCACATGGAGGCTTCTCACCACCATTCATTTACCATTAAATCACTGACCACAGAAAATGCAACTGGACGTTCATTTGTGGGTGAGTTTCTTCATTCTGCTGAATGAACAGGACTGAATGCAATCCTAAATATTTAAATGCCTATGTATTTAAATATTTGATGTTCACAATTTTGACTATCTTGAGCCAAAATAGGATGTTTGTTTGTTTGCTTTTTCAGTTTCCTTGTGTCTCTGAATGCCTGGTACCTGGCACATGGTAAATGCTTGATAATTATTTGATGAATGAATGATTACCAGCTCACAAATGGTTTTTAATTACTTTTATTTGCTGGAAACAGGATTTTTGAGTGCATGAATCAGACCTATTGTAAAACTCTTCTCTCATTTCTGTCTGCGGTGCTTTGCAAGCATGAATTTTCCACTATTCTGATACTAGTTTTCGCAAGAGCAAGAAGAGACAGCGTAAGAAACGTAATTAGAACCAGAATACTGCTTGGGCCCACAGGAAATGGTAGAGCAGGTCCTTGAACCCCAATATGTCAGTCTTTGTTCTCAGTGCTGACGTACAAAGTGTAAACTCCATGCCTTCCAAGAGTTTTTGGGTTTTTTTGTTTTTTTTTTTTTTTTATGACAGAAGCAAGTTTTAAGACAGAAGTAAATTGGTAATTACAGATTATGTTGAACACTACAGACAAAACACAAAGGTTTGCACTGTCAAATCAGATTGGCCAGAATCAGAGATCTTACCTAGTATCAAACCTCCAAGGATAGAGAGTCACAGACACAGGTGAGACATGGGGCAGTTCAGGACGGCAATGTCATCTCTGAGATGCTTTCTTGCCACATTAGGACTCATTCTGGCCCAGATCTAGAACATCAGGTCTCCAAGTGCTGTGGGTACTCGGAGGACGAGCAGCCCAGAGCAGGTGTAAAGAACAGAGACTTGGAGAGAAGTAAGCGGGACATAGTGGGAGCCAGCCGGGAAGCCAGTATGTGATCAGGGACAATGGCAGTAAGTGATAGGCCTGACCAGTTAGGGCCCTGTCAGCTGTGGTAAGTGACACTACTTTGGGTTTTTCTCCTGAGTGAGTTGGGCACCTCAGCAGCACGGTTCTGAGGAGCGGAGTGGTGAGCTCTGATTTAACCTCTTTTAAAAGCATCCTTTTGCCCATCGTGTGAAGAGTAGACTGCAGGGGCCCAAGTGCAGGAGCAGAGAGTTCAAAGGCCGCCATGATAGTTCAGGGAGATGGGACAGTGGCTTGGACCAAGGTGGTGGGTATGGAAGCGGTGAGAAGGGGTCAGCTTTTCATCTGAAGGCAGGGTTCAGAGTCAGTACAGAGTACAACGGATGATCTTTTTCAAGTCCAATTTTACAATCTCCGGTTTTCAAAACGCCATGCTATGGGGATTCATCTTCCTCACCTGGGTCCCCGTACCTGGGCTCCCGAGGGTGGGGTCTGCTCCCTCCCCAGGGTCAGTCCCACAGCTCCATTTGGCTCTCGACAAGGTATCCACCCTTCCTACCCTCTTGGGTGTGGCCTCTGCTGTCCAGCTAAGGAGAGTCTGTTCTACCGTCTTTGGGTCATTTTCTGAGTTGTTTACACAGATACGCGTGTTACCTCGTATCTGCGAGACAAGCTTAGCTTGAGGTCCTCCTACTCTGCCATCTTCCCAGAAGTCCCACGTCTGACTTCTCTTGCTCAACACGTTCTTGATGAAATTCATCCATGTCACGTGTGTATTGTATTTTGTTCCTTTTTATCACTGAGTAGAGTAGTGGTCCAAAGTATTTATCTATCCATTCCCCAGTCAATGGACATTTGGGTTATTTTCAGTTTGGGGCTATTATGATTAGCGCTATCAAGAACATTTGGTTACAAATCTCACGTGGGCGTAGACTTTCATTTTTCTTGGATAAATAGTTATCAGTGGGATTGCCAGGTTGTAGAATAAGTGTATGTTTATCATTATAAGACACTGGCACCATTTTCCAAAGTGATATTTCCACCAGTGATGTGTGAATTATAGCTGTTCTAAATCCTTACCAGCGTTTAATATTTCAGAATTTAAAACTGTAGCCATTCTCATGGTTGTGTAGTAACACTTTCAGCTCCCCAGTGGGTAGAGATGTTCATCATTTCTTATGTGCTTTTTGGCCATTAATACATTCTCCTTTGTGAAATGTCTATTTAAATCTTTGGCCAGCTTAAAAATCGGGTTGTTGCCTTCCTAATATTAGTTAAAATAGATGTTACTGTATTCTGGATACAATGTCAAATAAATTATTTGCAAATATTTTCCCCCAATCTTTGATCTGCATTTGTTTGTTTGGTTTTTAACTGTGTCATTTTGGGTAAAATTTTCTAATATTGATGAAGGAAATCATTATTTGTTGTGATTTTTTTTTTTAATGGTTCATGCTTTTTGTGTCTTACCTAAGAAATGTTTGGCTAACCCAACATCACATGGTTTTCTCTCTGCCTTCTTCCAGAAGTTTATCGTTTTAGCTCATCTATTCAGGTCTATGATCCACTTTATGTGTGGAGTAAAAGAGTGCTGAAGTTTGTTTTCTTTCTATTCAGATTTATAGAAATGATGATCCTTTCTTTGTTGTGTTACTTTGGCCCCTCTGTTGAAGACAGAAGTGTGCTTCTATGTCTGGATCCTCTGGTTTGTTCCATTGGTTATAGGTCTCTCAGTACACAAATGTCACACTGTCAAGATTACTGTGGTGTCATGGTAAATCTTGCAATCAGGTCGTAACAGTCCGCCCTGGCCTTGATTTTCCAAAATTATTCTGTTTATTCTAGCTCCTTTGTTTTTCCATGCAAATTTCTGAATCAGCTCATAAACTTCTTCAAAAAAGCCTCTTATGATTTTGATTGAGAATGTACTTAATCTATTAATCAAAGAACTGCCCTCTTAATGTTATTTTGTAATCCACAAACATATATATCTATCTGTTTAACTCTTAATTTCTCTCTATAGTGTTTGCTCTTTTGGTTAAGTTTTGCCTTCATTTTGTTAAATTTATTCATTATTCTACTTTTATGCTCTTTAAATGGCATTTACTTAATTTCATTTTTCTTATTGTTGATTTCTAAGTATAGAATACAATTTATTTTTTCATGTTGACCTTGTAGCCTGTGATCTGGCTAAATTCACATATTAGTTCTAGCAACTTTTTGGTAAATCTCTCTGGATTTCCTACATGAAAAATCTTGTCTGAAACAGAAAGAGTTTCAGTTTTTCTTTTCCAAACTGCATATCTTTTATTATTTTTTCTTACCTTATTGTACCAGCTAGAATTTCAAGTAAATGGTGAATGGGAGTGGTGAATGCAGGCATCTGTGCCTTGTTCATGATTTTAGATAGAAAACACTGAGTATGAGTTTAGGCTTGAATTTTTGTAGCTGCCCTTGAGCAGCTTGACAAATTCCTTTTATTCCTCATTTGCTGAGTATTTTTCTCTTCGATGGATATTGAATTTTTTTCAAAAGCTTTTCTTATATTTACTGAAATGATCATATGGGTTATCTACTCTGTTCTGTTGATGTAATAAATAACAAAGCACATTGATTGACGTGAGCCAACCTTCAATTCCTGAAATAAACTCCACTTGCTCATAATGTATTATTCTTTTTAACATGTTGCTGAAATTGATTTGGTAAAATCTTATGAGGATGTTTTACAACTATGTCAGTAAGGTCTGTTCTTTTTTATAATAGGATTGCCTGGTTTGAATATTAGAGTAATGCTTGACTGGAAAGTGTTATCTCCTGTGACATTTCCAAAACAAGTTTTGTGTAGAACTGGTACTATTTCTGCCATAAATATTTGAGAGAATTTGCTAGAAAAGCCATCTGAACTTCTAGTTTCCTTTACGGGAAAGTTATTAGTTATAAATTTAATTTTCATCATTGATATGGAGCTATTCAAATTCTCCAGATTTTCTTGGGTCAGTTTTGGTAATTTGTGTGTCTCGGGGAATTTGTCATTTCATCTAAGTTGCCCCTTATTAGCATGAAGTTGTTCCTTTATTAGCTTTTAAAATGTCTGAAGGATAATGATAAACCCTCCTTTAATCTTGAAGTTGGTGATATGTCTTGATCACCTTAGCTAGAGGTTTATCAATTTTATTGGAAAAGACTAGTTTTTTGCTTTCAGTGATTTTCTCTATTTTCTATTTCACTGATTTTTGCTCTTCATAATTTTCTTTCTTCCATTTATCCTGGGTTTATGTTGCTCTTTTTTTTTTTTCCAGCTTGTTAAGATGAGAATTTAGATAATTAATTTTAGGTCTTTTTTTTTTTTCTTTTCTAGTATAAACATTTAAAGTTTTAAATGGGTCTCTAAGCACTGCTTACCTGTATCCCACAAAGTTTGACATCCTGTATTTTTATGAACATTCAGGGAAAAATAATTCCCCCTGTGATTTCTTCTTTGATTTGTAAATTATTTAGAAGTAGGCTGCTTAGGTGGCTTAGCCTGGGTGGCTCAGTGGGTTAAAAAGCCTCTGCCTTCGGCTCAGGTCACAATCCCAGGGTCCTGGGATTGAGCCCCACATCAGGCCCTCTGCTCAGCAGGGAGCCTGCTTCCCTTCCTCTCTCTCTGCCTGCCTCTTTGCGTACTTGTGATCTCTGTCAAATAAATAATTTTTTTTTTAAAGTAGGTTGCTTAATTTCAAATATGTGAGGATTTCCTAATTATCTTATTCTCAATTGATTGCTGACTTGATCACTTCTTTAATTTTTAAAATTTTTTTAATTTACTTTTTTAGAGAGAAAAAGAGAGCAGAAACAGTGGGGAGAGACAGAGGGAGAGGGAGAGAGAGAGTCTTAGGCAGGCTCCACACTGAGCACTGAGACCGACATGGGGCTCAATCTCATGAACTTGAGATCATGACTTGAGCTGGAATCAAGAGTCAGACACTTAACTGACTGAATCACCCAGGTGCCCCTTAATTCTTTAAAATCAGAGAACATGTCCTATATGATTTTAATTTTTTAAAATTTACTGAGACTTGTTTTATGGTCCAGCACTTAATCCATCCTATTGAAGTATCCATGTATACTTAGAACACGTATTTTGCATCTGTGGGTGTATGTCCTATAAATAGGCCACAGTGACTGACGGTTGATCTTCTACGTCTTTGCTGACATTTTATGTAGTTGTTCTATCAGTTATTTAGAGAAGGTTGTTAGAAGTTCTTCTATGATAAAGGAGTTATCTGTTTTTCCTTTCATCTGCCCATTTTTGCTTCATGTCCATTGAAGCTCTGTTATTAGGTACACAGACATTTAAAATCTTTATACCTTTCTGATGAATTGAACTTAAAAAAAAAATCACTGTATAATGTCAAAATCTCACTCACATAGGTCTTATTTTCCTAAGTTCTTTTAGTTCTCCTTTCCAAATACTTTAAATTCTCCACGATTCCACTTAGGTTTGACCTTCAAAGGCTCTTGACCTCTCCACGCCCTTCCCACTGGTACTGAGACACTGTCCTGTGCTCCCGGCTCCCACACAGAAGATCCTGGAAGGACAGGCCTTCTTAGTAAAGGAAGAATTGTTTGGTAACCTGTCTGTCAATAAAATGTGGGTATTAACCCCTGTCACAGCTGTCGAGTTTCGTGATATTCCAAATGTGCCAAGATTATCTGGGGCAAGTTGGTAATTGTAGAATATGAAGTGGTAGGATCAATGCTGAGTGATTTTAAATGATCTATTTCAAGAGCAACGTCAGATTTCATACCACTCTTCCCAAGTGAGGGGCTGAGGGTTAGTACTTGGACTAAAACTCAAGCAAATGGTGACTAGACACCTGCTCAGAGGTTTTGATGTTTTATTGAATTTTAGAGCATTGTCACATTATTGCATTTTAAAGCAAAAAAAGAAGAAATCGTTTCATTTCTGAAACTACCGCAGAGCACTCAGCAATGGGACATTCATCCCTCGAGCTTTGATTTTCTAGATGTATTCAATACCTATAAATATCTATGTGCTTTGTTCCCCTCAGTCATTTGGGAAACCACAAAAAAGAGAGTCATACCCCAAAGTTCTTATGCATATCGCTCTAATTTGAATAAATTATACACAAGGACAATTTATGTGCGTAAAGCAAAATGTGTATAGGGCTTCGACAGCGCAGTGATCTCTATTGATCCAGCTGCTCTAAATGTGTGTAATTTTCCAAGGTTGCATCAATATACCTAAGGAAGGGCCAAAGACAAAGTAAAACGTTGGGACCCAAGCACTTACTATGATCAACTGCCCAAACCCGCGGCGTCACTCTGGTAGACAGCCACCTACAGAGCAAGCAAAACCAAATATGCCTTGGGTGCGCACCAAGTAACACGTGAATCCTCACAGTTACCACATTTAATCCTCATAAAGAAACAATTTGCTGTTGTTGCATTCCTCCTGTGGCTGCGGAAACCAGGCTTTAAAAGGTTCAGCTACTCGGCCAAGCCCGCACAGCTGTTAAGTGGTGGCTTTGGGATTCAGATACCTGAGATGCGGTGTTTGTTCTACTTTGCCAGAAAAACTTTCAGATCAAGAGTTGGCAAACTTCTTCTGCCAAGGACCAGACAGTAACTATACGGAAACCATAGAGTTTCTGTCTATCACAAGGACTCAACTTCACTCTTGTAGTGAGAACACAGCCAGAGACAAGATGTAAATAAATGAGTTTGGCTGTGTTTCGATAAAACTTTATAAAAACAGGTGGTGGGCGGGGTTTGGCCCAGAGGTTGTGGATGGCTGATTAAAACAGACAGAAGGAATTGGGCTCTACAGGTTCTACTTTTCTATCCTTCCAGAGGCATTTTTCCTTGCTTCTCCACTTACCCTACTGAATTATATGCACTAATTACGATTTCACTGTAAATTCACCTTCCTGCTCCTGTCTGCTCCACAGCACCAACTTTCCTCTTTCCCTAGCACAAATTCTAGCTTTGTTGATAAACAATGTCAAGCAGTGATCAACACCTTTTTTATTTTTAAAGATTTTATTTACTTATTAGAGAGATAGAGAGAGACCACAAGTAGGCAGAGCAGCAGGCAGAGGAAGAGGGAGAAGCAGGCTCTCTGCTGAGCAGGGAGCCTGATGTAGGGCTCGATCCCAGGACTCTGGGATCATGACCTGAGCCGAAGGCAGCCGCTTAAGCAACTGAGCCACCCAGGTGCCCCAACACCTTTTTTTAAAATAAGGACCAACTCAGGAAAAAAATAAGGTTTTTCTCCTCTGAGTAAAAATAGCTTTATTGGACCCCAAAATGGAAAAACAATGTAAATATTCTGTGCTTTACTGAATAGTTTTAAATGCTAATGAAAAATCGGTCCTGCCTTTTAGTTACAGAGATGCTAATACACAGGCAACAGAGCCATCTTTCCGTCTTCTACTCCGTAACTCTATATAGTGCTTTAGGATTTAAAACACGTCTTCTAATACATCATTTCATTTCTCTTTGAGGGAGGATCATCGTGGAAAAACTGACACAGAGGTTAGGTGACTCATCTCGAGTCGATGCCCAATTAGGCACAAAACTCTACCAAATCCCACTTCCTTGCCTGCCTCCTGTCTCCTCCTGCTTGAAGCCTGGCCTCCATCTAAACCCACACGCTTAGATTAGCAGTTCTGAACAGATTCATCTCCTGGTGGGGGCCCAGGTAGCTTTGTCCCCTTCGGGCTTCTGCTTTGTCGAACCAAAAGCTGCATGACGTGAGACCAGACACTTTTCTGGAAAACCAAACAGGGCATGAAGCTCTCCGATCTCACTGCTTTATGGGATCATTCTCTCCAGACACTCATCTACACTCTTACAAATAACCATTTTTACAATTCTTGGACGGTTCAATCAATGTCAGGTTCGTTCTTATTATTTTACTATCTTATTATCTTATCTATTATTATTATATGTGTACTACTTGTTCTAAAAGTTAGTTTTATTCTCCACCAATAAACATAGATTTTCTCTGGTCTCTACTTCCCTCTCTCCCCTCTGAGATGACTTTCTTCAATCCATTCCTTTTTCACCTGTCAGTGTTCTCTCGGCAGAGAGTTAGTCCCCTGAATCTGTTGGCCTTTCTCCAACTAATTTTATTTTTTTAAAGATTTTATTTATTTATTTGAGAGAGAGAGAAAGAGAGGATGAGAAGGGGGAGGGCCAGAGGGCGGGGGACCAGAAGATTCCCTGCAGAGTCCAGAGTCCAGAGCCCAACGCGGGGCTCGATCCCATGACCCTGCGATGAGGACCTGAGCCAAAACCAAGAGTCTGATGTTTAACTGGACTGAGCCCCCCAGGTATCCGTCTTCATAATCCATTTTAAAGAGTGTAGATAATGTCTAAGGCGGGCTCCTTACTTGAGCCGTTCCATTGTTGCGTCAAAGCCATTTCTTGCAGATCTGATATTGTTTCAGAACGTTTGCCGGGCCAATCCGCAAAGCAGCCCCAATGTCTTCGCCAAGCACACGCATTAGTTTAGGACCTGCCCAGTTGCAGGTAAGGGTTTTTAGCTACAAGGAGCAAGGGGGAGCAGAGAGCCCCCCCCAACTCACCTCTGCAATCAGGTCATGGAGCTCTCCTTCACTCGGGCAGCAGCCTAGTGACCTGATGATTGTTCCGATCTCTCTGCAAGGAAAAATGGTCAGAAGTTTCAGAATACAAACTTGGAAAAGCATGCCCGGTGTCCCTCGAAACTTCAGGGCGGAGGTCGCCCAGCAAACAGTGCACTCGATACGCAAGCCTTGTGAGGACAAGATATACTTTCCAGGAAAAGGAAAAGGCAGCCAAGCAAACCAAAGGGAGAAGAAATAAGTGCTTGTATTGATTAGCAAATGCAAGCCCTGCCTGAGCCAAAACCCAGGAAGTTCTAGAAAACAGAAAGGGGGGTGGGGTAGGAAAAAGAAATGCCAGCCACTTACTAGGCAAGTTTTAAGTTAGTTAACTCTTTTGCACCTCAGTTTCTGCATCTGTAAAATGGGGACAGAGGTCTGTGCTGAAGTGCACATTCGTGGCAGAGTACTTAGAAGCGTGGCCTCTAGTGTCTGATTGCTAGAGTCAGATCCCAGCTCAAGGCCAGGCAGGCTAATCTCTGGCTACGGAGGCGGACCTGGTGGGGAAAACACAGCATCTTCCTTCAAATACTTAGAAGGGGGCTGGGCATAGCCTCAGAGTAAAATAATACGAACTACCATAATACAAAACATAGCTCTTGAGTAGCTCCCCATAAATATTAGTTACTCCCCTGACCCCTGTAATAATGTAATTTAATTCAGCAAATAGCCTAAGAAGAGTATGAATTACATTCGGTATTCTCTAGATGCTAAGACCGGGTTTGCAATAGATTATCAAATATTTCCACTTAAAATTACTAAAATTAAAGTTGCAGTACCGGGATGTGTACTTAATTTCACAAATATTCACTGAATTCATTTCTTTACCATTCTGGATAGTATCGGTGGTGTATATTCAGTCACTATTTTACTGAGAAAACCTTTTAAAGAAGAACGTCCGGGTTCTTCACTTACAGAGGCTGAAGGATACGTATCAATAGGAAAACCGAAAGTCAGTAACTGCGGAGAATGGGATTAATTTTCATTTATTGGTCTCCCTTCATCATAAATGAGGGCCCGGTGAACATGTCATGGCTTCCTGCTCCCTGCCTGCTGGACCACCGCAGTCCTGACACCCGTGCACTGCTTTTCATGGCTTCCTGTTCCCTGCCTGCCGGACCGCCGCAGTCCTGACACCCATGCACTGCTTTCCACGCCCCCGTCCCTCATGAAGGCAGGACGTGAACGTGCAGGTGGACGAGACGCTGAAGCATCCTGTAAGACGCCACTTCCAAGAAGTCCCCAAAGATGTCCCATGAATCCGGCGAACAGCAGTGTAGTAAATAGATCATTGAACATCAGACCCCTACTGTGCACGTTAGAACCAAGGGTTAATGAGGCACAGACGAAAGCATGACTTGGTCAGTATTCACAGATCTAGACCCTCTGTAACCTTCTAGGTCTATGTGCATCAGAGAAGCATCCCCTGCATGACGGGGACCAGAAGCTCTTGCAGGCACGTGTGTGGGACAGTGGCCCCCACCTCCATCTGACCAGCAACCACCGGGCATGTGATCAGTCCAAGTGAAAACAGGCTGTAAGTGTAAAATACACACAGATTTCAAAAAACCGAATACAAAAAAAATGTCAAATATCTCACTGATCATTTTTCAACTGACACGTTGAAATGACTCTATTTTAGACAATGGGGTTGTATAAAACACAGTGTTACAATTAATTTTCCCTGTTTTAACAGTACTAGAACATTACTAGTACCCCCTCTTACTGGAAATGGCGAGGAACCGCTGGCATCAGAGTCAGCGTGTGAGGAGAGAGGTGCGGCGAGAGAAGAATTGCTCTGCGCGGGTCAGCAAGGTCATCCACGCCCCCGGTGCCTGTCTGAGAAACTGCAAACCAGAGTGAACTGAGCCCAGGACAGGGGAAGGGCTACAGCGCTAGCTGGGGGTAGGGCCCGACCTCCCCTGAGACAGGACACCTGCCACACTGTGATTCGGAAGAAGGTCTGGCCAGGGACAGCTCTGGGAACAAAGCCACAGCAGCACAAGGGCTCCCCTGAGAAGAATGTGCTGGCGGGAAGAGACCAGCCAAGGGTCCAGTGAAGAAGCTTCCAGAGCCCGGCCCTGACCCAGGGGTCCAAGGGCCGGCCTTAAACACAGAGGGGAGGTGCCAGAGCACTAGGCGAGAACTCCACGGATCCTCCGAGGGCCGTGTCCAGGGAGTGAGGAAAGACATGGGGAAAAGTGGGCGGCATCTTGTGTCAGGTGCTGCTGAGACTTCCAGCGAGTTCTGAGAAGTGCCCTTTGGGTTTAGGAAAGGAATCAGTGGTGATTTTTTTGATGAGGGAAGCTGCTGTCGAAGGCAGTGCAGAAACCAGATTGTCCTGGGTCCGGGGGGGTGGATGCTGACGTGAGAGGGAGGAAGTGATGACTGGAGGGGACACGGGGTCAAGGAAGTTTCTGTAGGACCAGAGAGAGGGGAGCGCACGTGGCGGTGGATGGGCCTGGCTCCCCGGGGGCGGGGGTGCTGGTGCTGGTGCTCAGTGTGCGGGTGCTGGTGCTCTGTGCTCAGTGTGTGGGTGCTGGTGCTCGGTGCTCAGTGTGCGGGTGCTGGTGCTCGGTGCTCAGTGTGCGCACAGCCGCCCCCACCCGCCCAGGTCCCACCAGCAGCAGCAGCAGGCTGCTCTGAGTCAGAGGGTGGCAGGTCCTTCCTTCTGCCTAGGAAGTTCTCTCTCTCCCCTTCAGTTCCCCTTTGAAGGACCACTCGCCCTCTTTGCCTTTTCTGAGTGAATCCAGCTAGAACCAAGCTGCTTCTTCCTCTACCCCTAAAACATGAAGGCCTGATTGACTTAAGAGGAAAAGGCAAAGCTTCTACGGCGGACGAGTCCACAGTGACCTAAAGAGCGACACAGAACTCAAGAACGCGCCTGCACCCCTACAACCCGGCCCGCGAGCTGCGTCTAGCGGTCATTTCCTCTACACCCGGCTGCTCCGTATTCTCCGTCAACCCTTCAAAATGGCCATTTGCCCCATCCTAGATTCGGGGCCCCTTAACTTTCCACTCTGCTCACTCTACCCATCTGCCACCTCTTGCCTCGAGCTCTAAACCACATGCGCACATCATCTCAGCGGAAGAGCCCTGAGACGCACCGCTATGTCCCCGAACAGACGCCGCTGGTTTGGGCACCACCGCTGACCACCCCCCACCCACCTGCCGGGGCAGCGCGGGCAGCAGAGCTCCACGCCACAGCCTGGGCGGAGGAAAGCCTTGCACCGTTGCGCACAGTTGCAGAGGCTGCCGAGTCCAAGGCCAAGACGTCGTCAGGGTCCGTGTCTGCTGAGAACCCCGGCTTGCGACGGCCCCGTTCTCTGTGTCCTCACACGGCAGACGGTGAGCCCACTCTGGGTCTCTGTCTTCTTTTTGAAGGGCCCTAATCCATCGTGGGGTGCCACTCTCAAGATCACACCTAAACCTCATCACTTCCCAGAGGCCCACCTCCAAACAGCGTGGGGTTCGGGCTTCCTCTATGAATCGGGGAGGGAGGCACAGCCTTGGTGGGGGCACTGCCGTGACAGACCCTGCCCGTGTACATGCTAGAAGTCCGGACGTCCCTCCCTTCTTGTCCCTCTCAGCCTCTAAGACACAAAAAACTCCCTTCCTTAAGAAAGCTGACCCCTCTTGGTGTCTTGGAGCTGCAGTCTTGGCTCTTTCTTCCCACCGGTTATAGACACCACTGAGCGCTCACCTTGCTAAGTGTACTTGTAAGCCCCTCAGTCTCGGTTCTTGTTCTGGACACACGTGCCTCCAGCTCAGCATCTTCATCCTGTCCTTTACCAGTTGCTTCCTCTTTTGCCCTAAAATGTTCAGCTACCTTCCTTCCTCAGGTTGGAGACATTCCTAATAGGTGCCTCACCACACCCCAAGCACGCTCCCCGCTTCGGTCACGCCCCAGCCCTTGCTCTGACTTCCTCCTCTTGCAGCAGTCAGCCCACTGCCCACCCGTCCACTCCAGGCCCAGCTCCAGGCCCAGCCGCCGCAGACCGGCCATGCCCAGCTCTCTGCCAGTCAGTCAGTCTGTCCTGCCTCTGGGAGCCTCTCCATCCTCTCTGCCTGCCACGGCCCCCCGACCAGGACCCCCGGTTGCAACATGACCTCACTGTTAAAACTGTTCCCAGAGGGGAGCCTGGGTGGCTCAGTCAGTTAAGAGGATGCCCTCGGCTCAGGTCACGATCCCAGAGTCCTAGGATCGAGTCCCGCATTGGACTCCTTGCTCAGTGGGGAGCCTGCAGCTCCCCCTGCTTTTGCAGTCGTGCCCGCGGGGTGCCGGTGGGGGGGTAGGTTGGGGACACGGACTTGAGGAGCAGGCACAGAGAGCACAGCTGGGGAAGGTGGCAGCTCTGGAGGGGCACCCCCACCCCCGCTCCTGGCCAGCACTCTCTGTGCTCAAACTCTGTCCCCACGGACCTCTTCACTCCTTGCGGCAGCCCCTTGTTGGGGGGCGGCACCGTGTTCTCTCCATCCCACACACAAGGAGACAACCCGGGACATTCAGCAACTTGCCCGGGGCCACACAGCATTCCAGCAGCGGCTCCCCCAGGAGCAGGAGGCCCGAGCCGCGGGTCGGACCCGGACGCAGGACAGCAAGACAGACAGTCAGCAGACTAACTGACCTGGCTGGGAACCCACAGCTCCTCCGGGAATCGCCCCGCAGCTCACTCTCACCGCATGCCCACCGGCAGGCTGCAGGGCGGCGCGGCCGCAAGTAGCTGGGCAAGGGTTTGGCTCTGCCCTCAGCGCTTCAAATATCCTTACCTGCTTACACCTGACGACCGCCCGCCCGGGGAGGAAGGCGCCTGCTTTGAGTCTACCGAGGAGGAAAACAGGAGCACCGGGTTAGGCAACTTCCCCAGAATCCTAGGAAGTCGTGGCCGTGGGACCCCACCCTCACCCCTGTGCAGCTCCACCTCCAAGAAACCTGGCCGAGGATTTCCGGAGACTTCCAGGTGAACTTGAGTGTAACAAGGTGCTGCCCAAGAACACCAGAAGCTCCACCCCGTGGGAGCCGTGAGGACAGATCCAGGGCTCAAAACTGATGACCTGAGGGACAGACTTGGCCGGCAGATCAGGTTATGTTCTCTAGGTGGGCCACCAGTACGCGTCCTCAGAAGTGTCACAGGCCTGGTCCCTGTGGAAATCTGGGTTTATCACTCCTGGAAAACAGTCATTTACTGTAGGCATTTATCTGCAAGAGGCAGGGGAAGGAGCCAAATGACCTCTTTAAGTTCTCCCCAGCTGCTCCGATTCCATTATATTCAAACACGCACACACACACCTGTGGCTTATGTCAGTGAAGGTTCTAGTTCTTAGAAGGCATACACTGGAGTATTGGGGGGGGGAGTCATAATGTCCACAGCTTACTTTCAAATAGCCCAGCAAAATTGAAATAATAATAAAATGTGTGTGTGTTTTAGAAAGAGAGAACACAAGCAAAAGCAAATGTGGCAAAATGTTCACAATTGGTGCATCTCTTGTTTGGTGCATCTCTTGTCTGTAAGTGTAAAATTTTTTAAATAAAAAGTTTTCATTTAAAACAAAACAAAACATACAAGAGTGGGCACCTGGCTGGCTTAGTTGGAAGAGGGCTTGACTTGTGATCTTGGGGTAATGAATTCGAGTCCCACCCTAGGTGCAGAGATTACTAAAAAATAAATGTACTTTAAAAACAAACAAGGGGTGCCTGGGTGGCTCGGTGGGTTAAAGCCTCTGCCTTCGGCTCAGGTCATGACCCCAGGGTCCTGGGATCGAGCCCCACATCAGGCTCCCTGCTGAGCAGGGAGCCTGCTTCCTCCTCTCTCTCTCTGCCTGCCTCTCTGCCTACTTGTGATCTCTGTCAAATAAATAAATAAAATCTTTAAAAAAAAAAAAAAGATAAGCACACTGAGAATGAAAACCAAGGTGATAAGAATAACAGAAATCCTGCCTCATATAAACTATTTAAAACCATTAGGCATATACTGCCTATCATTTTGGCTTCAGAACAGGTAAAAGTATCTGGAGAAGCTGGAGCCCGGTTCGTCCCTGACCCCACAGTGAGGAGGGCTGCATGGTGACCCACTCCGGGCGGGGGCAGGACAAGAGGAGGCAGGGGAGGGAAATTAGAGAAGCAAAGCCGCCTCTGAGCTCCTCTTGTTCTTACGCATTTCAAAATACAAGACCAGAGGCACGGTCAGCCCACGATCCCAAGAGCTGCTCTGGCTAGGGTTCTGGTGCCAGGCAACCAGGACTGCAGGTGGAGGCGTCACGTGGGCCTCCAGCACCCCAGATGGTGCCAGGATGGGGCTGAGGTCCTGGCCAGAAAGGAAGACACCACATAGCTAACCCGTCAGCCTCAGGACTCGTGAGGCTTCTAAACTGAGCTAAGAAAAAACAGAGAGGGGGGAGGGGCAAGGAAGACCCAAAGCCAGAAAACCGGTGAGGGGTAGAGTTCCTGACAAAGGGGCAGGGGTCTCGGAAGGAGAAAAAGGGAAGGGAAGCAGGAGGCAAACTGTAGATTTCAGAGACAAGGAATGGAAATCCCAAGACTTCACGATGAAAACTAAAGAAGTTCAATAATAAGAAATAACAAAGAGAGTAGAGCACTGGGACATTAAAACAAAATTATGAAATAAAGCAACACAATTACCCACATTAGGACTGATTGAGCTATTTCACGTCTACTAAATGGGATTTTGAATCAAGTGAAATGATTGAAAATTATTTTAAAGTAACGTTTAAGGGGTGCCTGGGTGTCTCGGCCAATTAAGCATCTGACTCTGGATTTCGGCTCAGGGGATGATCTCAGGGTCCTGGGATCCAGCCATGAATCTGGCTCTCTGCTCAGTGGGGAGCCTGCTTCCCACCCCCCCACTCTGCCTGCCTCTCTGCCTACTTGTGATTCTTCTCTCTATCAAGTAAATAAACAAAATCTTAAAAATAAATAAATAAAATAAAATCTAAAAAAAATAGTAAACTAACTTTTACGACGATTGTAACATTTTAAAATCATTAAAGTATTTACAATTATTTAAGTCGCCTTTTAAAGCAACCAGTTAGGAACTTCCTGAAATCAATGTAGTGAAATAAAACTAAAAGAGTTTTTGGATTTTAATACTTCCTTCCAAAGCGTTTTTGGAAGAAAGTTCAGGGAAAAGCCAGAAAGAAACTCATCTGCGTACAGTGGTGGGTGGGCTCGTACCGACCGGCTCCCCAGAAGGGAGAAGCCCTGACGAGCAGCATCTGCGTTTCCACCGAGTCTACACCGTCCCCCACCCGGAGGCCAACTTGAAGCTGTGCAAGCACAGCCGCTGGGGGAGGGTTTGGGAAGAGAGACCCCCAGGGGTCCCCGACACGCACCTGCCTGGCCCCGGCACACGCGTACTCACTGCCTGGCAAGCATAAAGTCAAATACATTGACCTGCAGTTAGAAGTGGTCACCTTTGAGTATTTAGTACCTTTTCATTGTTCATAAACACATTCGTGTTGCATTTTATACAGAACAGACTGAAAACGTGTCGGTCACTGCGTGAGTCTTGCACGTCGTCCTCGTGCAGGGAGGGGTCAAGCTAATCTGGGCGCGGGTCTGGTGTCACTGTGAGTGCTGCCCCAGCGAGCGCCTTGGGTTTTTAATACGATTGCCTCCTAAGTTCGTGCAATTTACGTTTTACAGAAATCAGTCACCCAGCTTGCAGAATTCCTGAAAACGTAACCATCGGCTCTGGTGAGCTGTGGTTTGGCTGCAGAGCGGATTCCCCTGCGCTGACAGCTCCTGGCCCCCAGGTTCCTGGACAGGCTCCCCTCCGGACAGCCCACTCGCGTTCACAGAATGGAAATGAAATACATTCCTTGTAAAAAACAGCAACAACAACAACAACAACACACACACACACACTTCTCCTCGGGAAAATTTTTCTTCTTCTAAATCAAGTTCATGGGATTTTCCTTTTTTAAATTGCTGACGCCTCAATTACACCATTTCACATAAAGTCTGTAGCATCTGCAGAGCCGTCCCCTTTGCCGGAGCGAGTGTTTGCGAACCAACGCCAGAAGTCTTTATGGTTCGATACTAACAATCGGCTTCGCGCTCGCACTATCGATAACGTGATAAACACGGGGACAAAATCGGTTCAGAACACAAGCGTCACAATAAAGTCGCCCAGTAGAGGCATCTTCCTTGAATCCGCGGGTGCAGTATCACGGTTCTGACACGAGGTGGCGCCCGTGCCACGGAGCTCGGCGGAGAGTCCTCCGTTTAAAGGCAGTCTAAGGTCAAAACCGTGCCCGTGACAAGGGACGCAATTCTGAGAGAGAGAAGAGAAGGCCAAGTTCTTTACCTCCTCTACGGGACAGCTGATATTCAGCTAAGTATGAGAGAATGTTGAAAGCAATTCAAAAATGTCTAAGAAGGAACAAAAGCTGGATTTGAAAATGTTTTTCATTTATTTCATAAATATTTGCCCAACCCTACCACAGGCCAGGTACCATTTGCCGGGCAGCAGACAACAAAAGGAGGACCTTGACCTGGCAGAGGGCGTTGTCGGAGACTGACCTTCTTTTGCAAAGCCATGAAGAAACCAAAATAATGGCTAAACCTCCTTATTCAGACAAAGACTCTACTCAAAAAAAAAGGCGGGGGGGTGCTTATTTTCCTGAAGGTCTCTCTAACCAAGTGCGGATCATTTTTCCACTGCTGAAAGATGCTTTCCAAAAAGCTCTGGGTTCTAACCTGTTATTATTATTATTATTCTATTATTATTATTATTCTAACTTATTATTATTATTATTTCTCCTGCCTCCTATGTGCTAGAGTGTGCAGCCCCCAAGTGAAGAATTCAGATTTCGGTGTATCTCAGGGAAAAGTCTCTATAAGATACCAGACATTACACAGATAATAAATAAGTAATTCAGGGGCATCTTTACTCTTGTCCTAGGCAACCAAGTGCGGGAGAAAGCGTGCACGTACACAGGTCTATGTGCGAGCCTCAGGCAGTGGGAAATACCATGAAGAAATGACGGCCACCATCATCGTTACTATAACTGCGTGAGTCCACTGGGGCAGCCACAACGAATGGCCACAGCCTTCGGGGACTGACGCACAGAGACTTATTTGCTCACAGCTCTGGAGGCCGAAGTCCAGGATGGAGATGGCGGCAGGGCGGCTTTCTTCTGAGGCCTCTCCCCTGGGCTCGCAGACGGCCGCCTTCTCCCCGTGTCCACCACCACCTTTCGCGGCCACCACTTCTCACCCGGACGGAAGTCACCCTTATATAGTCACGGCTTCGGCTCCCACCAGCCACCTGCATTCCCTCTCTTAGCAGTCAGAACAATCTTTTAAAAAATGGAAATTATAGTACGGCACTCCCCTGCCTAGAACATTCCGGTGGCTCCCCACTGCACTGATGTCTGGGAGGCTCTGCCTGAGCCGGACCTGCCGGCCGCCCTGACTTGGGCTCGCAGCCGGGCCCCCAGCCACCCACCTGGCTCCCCCACCCTCCTGAGCTGATCTCGCAACACTAACCCCGGCCCCTTCAGAGGACCTCTATGTTTGCTCCCCAGTTCTTCACGGGCTGGCTCCTTCGAATCTTAAAGATCTTAACCCAAAAATGGCCTCCGGAGAAGCTTGCCCTGACCAGAGGTCTACACTGTTTCATCCCACATCACCACGCCCTCATTCGCTAACATGTCATCTTCTACCTTCCTCCCAGCAAT